>NC_141691.1:1699607178-1700807178 GCF_964263255.1 Lissotriton vulgaris
ACGGCCATATTTGAATTCCTCTGTTGCACTAAAGTATATTTCCTTGCAGATTCTTCATCTTTCCTGCGTCAGCTAGGGTTTAGATAAGCCATTATCGTATCCACTGATTAATTAAGAGTTCTTACAGGTACACTCACTATATAATTTTTTGAAATGTCTTTAAAAAATCCAAACCATCTTTACACACTTATGTTCTCCAATCCTTGTTGTGTTACTTAAGCTCGGTTGAAGCAAATTCCATCGACCATTTTCAACAGTTCTTTGTACTTACCTTAAGCATAATAAATAACAAAAAAATTATATATTATAAAATGACCATCTGTGGAAGACACAAAAAAATACAGTTACAATATATCTTTTACAATACAAAATAATTTGTAAAGTATTAGATTTGCCTTTATTGCTGTTCTCAGAATATATTGAATTTCACTAGAAACAGTGACTTCAATACTACTCATCACATAACAGCTGGCAAAAAAAGACAATCAATAAGATTATCTTAAAAATACCCATTCAACATTCTCAATAACAATCTAAGAAATAGAAATAAAACATATCTTAAATGTTTTTTCTAAGAGCAATTTCTTACGTAATATGACACATCTCAAACAATCATAAAATAACAAAGCATTATGATTAATTTTCATACACTGTAAATAATGTTACTTACAAATATATGCAGACAAAATATACAACAAAAACTCGTTATTGCTTACACATACTTTTCCCCACGGCCAATAGTATGCGTCAAATTCTTACTTTGCAAACTGTTCAATAGTAATCCTGAGCATCTGGCTCCCAGCCTTCTGATCCAAAACCCCGACATCATTTGCTCCATCCGGCAGTCTTCATCCCTCAACCTGACGCTATTCAACATCTACATGGCCACCCTCACACAAGTAGCCCACCATCACAATCTCAACAACATCTCCTATGCCAACAACACCCAGCTCATCCTCTTCCTCACCAAAAAGTGACATACCACCAAAAGCAACCTCCACGACACAATGACGGACGTCGCCAACTACATAAAGAGCAGCTCTCTAAACATGAACTCGAACAAAATGAAGGTACTCATCTTCAGACTCACCCCCTGAGACTTGGACGACTCCTGCTAGATGACTACACTGTGGACAGTACCAACACCTACGAACCATGTCCACAACCTAGGACTCATCCTCAACTCCTCCCTCTCCATGTGTAAGCAAGTCTACACCGTCTCCTCGTACTGCTAAAACACACTCCACATACTCCACAACATCTACAAGTGGATTCTAACCAAAAGAAGAACAGTGACACAGGCCCTTATCAGCAGCAGACTACACTGTGACAAAACACTCTACACAGCAATTCCAGCCAAACACCTGCAACAACTACAACAAATCCAAAACACCTCCACCTGAGTGATCATCAATGTCCCCTGCTGTAGCCACATCACCCACCACCTGATACACCTACACTGCCTTAATATCAACAAGACAATCACCTTCAAGCTCCTCACCCTCACTTACAAAATACTCTACAACACCAGACTAATCTACCTTAACAGCAGTAATCCAGAGAGGCCTAATTTTGATCTTAAAATTTTGGCTTTAAAAATATTACGTTAGAATTTGGTAACTCTTTAGGCAAACGTTGCTTAAAAACAAATTGACTATCATTACAATGTATCCAACCTTTCAGACATTTTAAGTAAACAGTGTAATGTCAAGATGTTGTAGAAAGTCCATCATGAAAAATAATTGCAACAGCTACAAAAGCTATTCCTGATATTGAAACTTGACCAGCTACAAAATGTTTAATTAAAGTTTCCAATTTTCTTCCATCAGCTCTACAACGTTGCAGCATTAAAATTACATACTGTCCACATCTTTGTATAAATAATGTTGATGACATTTCTGATTTACATTGGCTACACTCCATATTTTGACTTGCTCCTCTAATTAGATTGTTAAAAGACACTGATTCACAGTCAGGTAAAGTCAAATATATGAATCTTTCAGTATCTATGTTAGTACTACATGTAAACAAACAATTTTGACAGTCATGTTGCCATTTATAAGAAAGGCCAAAAAGGTTTTCAATATCTATATCTTCATCTTCCAGTACAGCAAGCATAAACATAAAAAATCCTGACAATCTTGCTGAATATTCGGCGTAAATTGATTAGAAGCAGATCATATGTGAAAAACATTTCGAATATCAGAAACACTTTGTATTTTACTTTTATCACTACTACTTTTCTCATAAACAGAATACAACAATGAACAGAATCTTTTGTCCCGATTTTCAACAATTTGCTGTTGCAAACTTTCAATTACAAAAACAACATTAACAACTACATTAGCATAGCAATTGACACCACAACTATTTTCAAACCGATAACCAACATTCTCTATAACACTGTCCTTTTTGCTTGCAGGTGCAACTTCATCTTGTTTTTTTTCTTTCTCTACATTTTCACTACAGATATTCTCAAATCTTCTTTTTCTACCTACCACACGCTTTTCAAATACTGTATATTGACCTAAATTAGATGCATATTCTCTTCTTAACCTATTATACACTTTCACACAATTTACATCTGCACTAACCTTTGTCTCATCAAAATCAATCAAGTACAATCCAGATAAAGTTCTGCTCGAGACAAAGCAACATATGCCATACCCTCTTTAAACACGGTACTTCCAATATTCACTAAAGCACCATCTACACTTAAACTTGAGATTTATGAATGGTCACCGCATACGCCGAAGACACAGGAAACTGTTTTCTGCGAACATACAAATCTTTTACAAGCAAAAACCGAGCTGAACAACGACTAAATTGTTGTACTTCTTCAATTTGATCAAATTAATTTTTTATAAAATTCAACACCATCTCTATTTACGTAATTAACGAAATCAACAACTTCACTATTGCTCCATTTACTAAACCTTTTTCCACATTTAAATTACGTCGTAAAATGAACTTACAGTTTACACATGCATACAAATTCTTTTCTAAACCAGCAGTTTCTCTAAAAATTCCAATTTCCTCTTCAATGTTTTCACTCAAAATAATAGTGATTCCTTCATGTTCTATTTTATCAATACCTTTCAATTTTAAAATTTCTTCATTTTCCAACTTCAACATTTCTTCATTGAATTTAGAACATTCACGTAGTGTTGGCATTAAGCAGATTACAGATTTGTTTTCTGAAATTGTCATGTATATAGATGGCATACAAAGTGCATTCTCCCCCCTCCACACTGCATACATTATGAGGCCCCAATTCAATTCAACATCAAACTCGGGAGTCATGCTTGATTTTCTGCAGTGTGCTTGTTTATTAAAAATTAAGTTCACAGGTCAATTACTTCATTGACCCACTCATTTCTTTATTTATTAGTAAAATATTCCATCACAGTATTTAAGAATAAAACTTGCACTTATATACAATATACACTCATTTCCCGCCCATTCTCCAATGGGCCTTTGATTTGACTTCAGGGCTGCGCCAGCAGGCCGCAACCCAGATCACCTGCTCTCTTTACGTTAACCCCCTTCCGGTCAACAGAGCCGCAGGTGAGGAATGTGCCCCCACTTGGGCAACCAGCGGCCTCCGGGGTAGGGCTGAAGAGCCAAGGCCACCAGCAGGTCAGCCCCAACTCTTCCGCCAGCCCAGAGTCCAGAATGATATAGCAAACCTGTTCAGAGGTAAAACTGTCACTAGACAAGAAGTTCCCGTGGTATTCTTGTCCGGAACCCCGCCACAGGGCGAGGCGCTTACTGGTGGACTCGACCTCCCCCCCCCGCGCTCAAGAGCTTCGGAGATGGCCCCAAGGACTGTTTCTATAAATATCTCAGTGCCCGCCTCTGAAAGGTGCACTCCATCCTCCGCGTATAACTCTGGCCTGGTCGTTTGTATCAACTTGTGACGAATAGTTCTAATACTAGACTTTTGGAGAATTTCCGCCACCGACTGGTTCAACCTTTTAATAGATTTGTTCACCGCTTTCATAGGAGCGCCCCGTGCCCAAACGAGCCTCGGGATGACTTCTGACCACAGTACTATGGCTTCAGAAAAAATGCTTTTGACTGCTGCTAAAGTAGAGAACAGGGACTCCTTCACTCCTCTCCTACCACCCGGAATCATATCGTTGCCTCCGCAGTGTAACACGAATACATCTGGATAAGGCATGCCTCTGGCCAAAGCCGCCTTAACATCTCTCGGGACATCCGCTAGGCGCTGCCCGCCTATGCCTACCCAATGATGATCGCAACCTTGCATCATGGTCACCCTGTCTTTGAGCGTCTTTTCAAAGTGCGCCCCCGCCCTGCGAATGAAGGAGTGGCCACACCAGCAAATTTGGATTCTCTTAGGGGAGGTACCTATAGTAAACATTAAGAGATACGGTGAGCATGAATCCTAAGCAGAAAGGCACGTAAATTTTTGTGAAACAGCTTTTGCTAGATTAATTGCGGGCGGACATAACGCTCATAACATGCTGATTTCCAGCGACCTAATCTCTTGATTACTTGTTCGGGCAGGCCCAAGCCAGCAGCTGTTGTCGCTGCTCCTATTCGGAAAGAATGGGATGTAAAGTCGGAAGGATCAACTCCGATCCTTGCCAGGGTCATTTTTACTACTCGTGTAAACTGAAACCTGGTAAGAGGATGACCACTCTCGTGAATTAACAGTCTATCTTCCGGTACCTGGGGCCTGATCTGGATGAATCCCCTCAGTAGGTTAACTGGACAGAAGGGCTCCCCCTCTACTCTACCCAATTGTAACCACTTCCCTTTACTCAAAGGATCTGTCTTCGATCTACGCACTCTAAGTCTCAGTACACCTTCGGATTCGATTATGTCCGAACACCTTAGGCCCCCCTCCCTATCTGTCTTGGACGCTGGGAGCAGTTCAGAGATCCGCAATGCTCCGCAAAAGGCTAAAGCATAGGCTACCCGGAATAACTGCGCCTCATAGGGGGAATAACAAACAAAAGGCAGTGCCTCCAAGATCTTTACCAACTTCCCTACATCTATGGGTCTCCTGGTATCTTTTTCCCCTGGCGTCAAGCGTTCCCAACCTCTCATTGCTCTTCTTACCCTCTGATCCTTCGTCGGGTCAGAAACTCCCTGTAGCCCTGCATAGAATGCCAATGCCTACAACTGTCTTTTCATGAATGCCACTGATTTCCCCTCCTCTTTTTGTTGCACTATGAAACCTAACACGTTCTGAGGCACAAAGGCGTCCCTTAGGCCCGCTCCCCTCAGGTAAGCCGCATAACCCTCCCAGGACTTTTGATACATACTCTTAGTCTTGGGGGCCAAGGATGCAGATATCAACTCGGCAGCTGTAGGGCACCAAACTTCCATAGCTCCGCTGGAAAGGCCGTCATTGTCGCCTCCGCTCGTGGCCAATGTTCCCGGAATTCTGTTAACTTAAAATGAGACAATGCGTCAGCTGCTTTGTTCTCCACACCTGGAACATGTCTAGCAGTGAATTGGACATTGTGGCTCAGGCACTGCAGTACTAACTCTTTCAATAGCCTGAGCACCCAAGGGCATGTTGCTCTCTGATTATTAATCACCATGACTACAGACATGCTGCCCGACCAGAATACAATGCGCCTGTTTGCGAGCACATCTCCCCACAAGTGCAAAGCTACCACTATGGGGAACAACTCTAGGAAGGAAATGTTATGAGTCAGACCTTGCTCTATCCATTCGTCTGGCCAATGCTGCATGCACCATTTTGTGCCCAAGATCGCCCCGAAGCCAATGCTCCCTGCAGCATCAGTGAATAGTTCAAGGTCCGCATTTGAGGTGCTGGCTGCCCGCCACAACACTGTGCCATTGAAATCCTGCAAAAAACATTTCCAAAGCATAAGGTCCTCTCTCACCTCGGCTGATAGCCTCACTCTGTGGTGCTTTGCCCGCAGCCCGGACATTGCCCTCGCTATACTCCTGGAAAACGCCCTGCCCATTGGTATGACCCGCAGGGCAAAGTTCAGTTGCCCCAAAAGAACTTGTAACTGGTGTAAGGTTACCTTCCTTGTTCCCAGGCAGTTATCGATTGCGGCCTTGAAGGCCGCTACCTTAGCCTTTGGCAACCTGCACACACCTGTTGTAGTATCTATCTCAATGCCCAAAAAGGTCAAACATGTGGTCGGGCCTTCGGTTTTTTCCTCCGCCAATGGCACCCCCAGCGCACCAGCCAAATGCTGGAAGCCCAGAAGGGCCTTCCTGCAAGACTGGGAACCCTCGGGACCCATGAATAAAAAATCATCCAAGTAGTGGACTACTGCATGCGATGTGTCTGAGGTTAGGAACTGCTCCACTGCCCATTCCAAGAACCTCGCAAACGTTTCGAAGACTGCACAGGCAATAGAACACCCCATAGGCATGCATAAGTCTACAAAGTAGTCACCATCAAAAGTGAAACCCAGGAACCTGGTATCTTCTGGGTGAACAGGCAGTAACCTAAAGGCTGACTCAATATCAGTTTTAGCCATTAATGCTCCTTCCCCCAGTGCCTGCAATTTTTCAATGGCCGTGTCAAACGTGGTGTACCGTACCGTGCACAGGTCTGGGTCTAGCTTATCATTGACAGATAACCCTGGGGGGCTTGATAGATTATGAATAAGACGGAATTTACCTTCCTCTTTTTTCGGGACTAATCCTAAAGGCGAGCAGATCAGATTATGGGTAGGTGGATCTTTGAAAGGGCCCCCAACCCGACCTAAGGATACTTCCTTCATGATTTTTTTCTCGTGCTGCCTCCATGTTTCGCAACACTGAGTTTTGATTACGGGCGGGACGTTAGAGGGAGGGGCTGAAGACGGGATACGGAAGCCAAACGTAAAAGCATGAAGCAGGAATTGAGCCTCCTCGAGGTTGTCGTACTTACTGAGGAGATGTGTCAGGACATGCCGTTTAATGGGAGTTGGTAGCTTTGTCTGAAGTTTTAGGTGGCTTTCCCTTTGGGGTGACATGGCCAGATTGTTCCTTTGGATTTCCCGTTTTCTTAAAGCATCTGATTTCGGGATGGGAGGTCCCACCGCAATACGAACAGCAGTGTTTGAACCTGCATAGGACCCCCCTGGTACACTCGTTTCTGTTAAACTGACAGCAGGCCTGTTTTTTCTCTCCGACGCCTTTGTCACTCCGAAAGGACTGATTCTGAGCAGGGGGAGCGGTGTTAGACGCTGAGGGGGAGGAATAGAACACTGTATGCCATAGATTGATCTCCCGCTGGTCCCATGATATACCTGGGTGGACAGCTTTCATCTGTCGAAACATTTTATCATACTTTAACCACCCCTGGCCTGGAAACTCAGCTGCCGCACCATGGATCAAGGATATATAGCTCATCATTTGAGGGCCCAGCACAGGATATTTTTCCAATATAACTGCGGCATAAATAGCAAATCCCGTGATCCAATTTTTCATGGACCACTCCACCCACGACTTCTTTTGATTGTAATCACCCTCCTTCCCACTTTTGGGTTTTCCCGCCGCTACGCCTGCATTAAGGAGGTCGAACACCTCCACATATTCACCCCTGAGTATCTTTTCCTTCATGTCTGCAGGCACATGCCAGGTGATCCCTGTGGATGGCGATAGGGTCATTGAGGATGATCCAAACATTAAAGGGCTGAATGCTAACAGCGGGTGACCTGTTGGCTGTCCCCCAGCCACCCCTTGTATCTGGCTATTAGGAGACCTGGCCCCGTCAACCACGGTGCTAGCCATCGGGCCCTGTGTTGGACACCCTAAATTAGAGTAAGCGTTCATCATTATGGGGGCCCCATTTGTCGGGTAGGACATGGTAGGAAGAATCGAGCTCATGAGGCCGTTACCTATTGCTTGCCCATGTGATCCATACAATTGCATTCCTGGTAACTGCGCGACCCCCCCGGGTTGCACCCACACTTGAGATACTCCGCTACCCGGTTGCGCCACAACTGGCGGTAACATACCCTGCGGACCGGACCCCCCCACAGGAGTGACGGGGAGCCCACCTATTTGTATGGGCCTAGTCACCACGTGCTGCCCTTCGGTATCCTCATTGTCTTTATCTGCGCCTGAATTCGAGTCAAATGTCTCTAGCACCTCCTCCTCACCTGGTGATGCTGGTTGTGGGTCTGCCGGCCTAGACCGTTTGCCTTTTGTAGCACCTTTAAGCTTTTCTGGGGTACGTTTCGCTCTCCAACCTCTCCCCCTTTCTTCCTGAGAATTCGCACCTGCTCTAGCTCCATCTCTCATGTTCTTTAGTACCCAATCCACGCCTTTTTCTCTTGTGAACTCCAGCAGCTCCCTAAAAGCGAGGTATTCATCATTTTTGTCTGCGGGTTCTTTGCCTTTCGGTGCCCTCTTCGGCGGCATCCTGCACTTAAAGAGAACAAACGTTAAAAAACCCCTTAACTGATAGTACATGCATAAAGGCAAGCCGTGCACGGCTTGGTCACGTTCCCGGGGAATCAGGTTGTGCTAGATGCGCCAGCGCTCACCACCCTGGATATGAAGACCTCAAATCATTTAAAATTACCGCTGGAACCCGATCCTCCCTCCACAAAAGGTATGAACAAAGAGCTATGCTCGCATCGCGCTCCTTCAATTTAACATTCAATCATACAACACACTGCACGGCCCGCTAACCTAGATCACGAGTCGGATTGACCCTCGCTGTTCACTCCGGCACGAAGGTCCCGCGATGTCTTCTCTAGGCGACGTCCGACTCCTGGGCGGTCAGCGGACAAAGAGGGGGCCTCTAAGATGGTCGCGGGCATTTATACCTCGCGCCATACGACTACTTCCGGGGCGCTCCGCCGTCCACCGTTCCTATTGGTCCTTGCGCCAAAAACCACTTCCGGGTCGGTCGACTCGGAAGTGAACCTACTCTGGGTCGGCCCTTTGGCTGCCACTAAAGACGCCATTCCCCGAAGGGGGATGGCGCCTTGCATTTTCTCTGGTGCAATATTTTCGTTTGGAAACAAATTGGAAAGTAATCGTCTGTAAAGCTTGTTTGCCATGTGTATTCATTTTTCCAATTCTTATATCTTGAAGAATAGTTCCATAATCAACATAATTTGCCTGTCGCATATTTGTAATAAGTTATTTATACTCAAAATATGATCAAATGTTTACATTTCCAATACTCCCCAAAGACTTTCTAGTATCTTCATGCAGCAGTGTTTTAAACACTGGTTGTCCTTTTACATGAGTAAGTTGTAGAAGATCTCCAAAAACTATGACATGCTTTCCTCCAAATAATATGTCATACTCTGTTTTAAGAATTTGCTGCATTCTTAAATGCACAAAAGCAAACATTAAGTTTGATACCATGCTTACCCCATCAATAATAAGAAGTTTCATTTTCCTCAAAACTCTTGAAACTTCACAACAAGCTTCTCCAGATAGCTTGTGGTATTCTAATTTGTTTTCATGCTCTACTGGTAGCATTAATAAACAATGTAAAGTAATTCCTTTAATATTTTGGGCTGTTAATCCAGTTGGAGCAGTGACAACACAAGACAAATGCGACTCAGTTGTTTTCTGTAGAAAACATCTGCAAAATATTGTTGGTTTGGTGTTGGGGGAGAATTTGAAGGATGGAACCAGTTGGGATCATTAGCAATTTATGGCTTGCTATTGGGGTCAGAAGCGGAGAATGTATTCTTAAAATATACCGAACCCAGCTACTTCAAAAGGACACGGTTTAAAACGCTCCTGGCGGCTTATACTGTCTGGAAAGCTTTCACAAAAAGACTTGGGTTAGGGCGGTATAATTCATACACCAGACTGAAAGGAAACCCAAATCTACCTGTGGAAGTTGTTTCTGGATCTATACTTGCAGAATGGGAAAGAAAAGGAGTCAGAAGGATAGGAAACTTTCTGGGACAGCAAGGGGTCTACCAGTTTTCCGAATTACAAGCCAAGTATGCACTAGACAAAAGAGAATTTTTTAAGTACCTACAAATAAGGAGTTTTCTACATAACAAAAAAGGTGGCTCGTCAGGATTTAGTAAAAATGCAATTATGGAAGTGATTGAAGCAGGCGAGGATTGTACCATAAAGAGATTTTATGCTGAGTTATTGACTTCAAAGGAGGATGATATCGAAAAATGGGCAAATAAATGGAAATGTAGTTTGGAAGTCAGGGAGGAAAGTTTCTATATGTCTTTAGAAATGGGGTATACACTGTTATGCCCAGCGCCTCTTCAGGCACTACACTACAAAACATTATACCACCTTTACCATACGCCTGCAAAGATAGCTCAATGGGGTGACACAGCAGGAACCACCTGTTTTAGATGTGGAAACTCAGAGGCAGACTTAATACATGTATTTGCAACATGTCCTCACCTGCAGTTACTCACAAAAGACATAGAGGGTTTCTTAAACCGAGTATTAGGAACAGATATTCCCCTAACCCCCTCAATAATTCTTTTTGGGGTAAAAGAGGAGGAGGGTCAACCTCAGGGCGAAGGGGAATCCTTTCTATTCCTAGCTATGTCAGTTATGAGACTCTGTATTGCATCTGCATGGCTGGACCCTTTGCCACCGTCATTCCATCAATGGTTGGCTAAATTATTAACAATATATAATTTGGAGATTGAGATCTATGCAAGGAAGGGGAAAAAGGGAAGGAAAACTGGGAAAAAGATTTGGGATCCTATCACTCGCTGGAAAGAAGAGAGTATGGATTGAAAGGCTTGAATAACATATTTGTTTAATGTATATTGGACTGTCTAATTTATATTTATGTTTGTTGATGCTTGCTTAGTTGGGGGAAATTTTGCAACTTTGTTTGAACTTTAAAATACTGTACTCTTTTCTTCTTCTTTTTTTTCTTTTTACCCTTTATCTCTAAGTGTATGATATGTCTTTTTATATGCAATATATTGCCGTGCCCTGTATGTAAAAGAGGGAAAAAACTTCTTCAATAAAAATATAAAAAAAAAAAAAAAAACATCTGATTACTTTAATTAAAAAATATTTGCCTGCTCCAGCTTGTCCACTCACGTACATTGGGATAGGTTCAAATGATGAGAAAGAGCACTGTTTCTTCTCATGAAGTAATCCATGGTCAATCTGTTCTTTCACTTGCTCATATATTTCTTTCTGCTCAAGATTTAGTTGTTGTTACAAATTTCCTAAGTTTGTAACATCTTCTTGAGCTTGATACATTGCTGTTTCCAACTCTTCCATAGCAGTTGCTGCTTCATTTTGAACAATTGGTTCTCCTAGTGGGTCCTGAATCAACGGAGCAGATGTTTAACTCTCTTGAGAACTGTCTCTAGCAATCTCAGCTACAATTGTAGCTTCTTGCTCAATTTCGTCATTCAACATTTTCACATAATTAGCAAAAACAGGACATTGTATAGTATCTTTAGTTGCATTGAAGGAATCTTCATAGCTCTCGAAATCTCCAAGTAATTCTAATTCTGAACGCCATGGCTTGAAAAGTTGCACAAGAGCTAAATAGTAAAATTCCCTTTTGTCAGGTGTTTCGCAACTCAGTTTACGGTGATTAATCAAATGTCCTTTTCTTTGTTTCACCAGATATCCTTCGGAACCAATCACAGCATATATACCATTATTGATGTTTTCTGTAATATTCCGTTTAAAAATATAGTTTTGCAGCACTTCATAGAGACAAATGTTCTCAAGATGATGACTTCTATTTGGATAATATGTATCCAACATATTTGTTTTCACAATATCTGTACTTTCTGGCTCTTTTTCTGCTAAATATTCAATTTCTTGTACAGATTTAAGAACTCGGTTAAGGGTTGCAGCAAGACTTAGACTCACCCAAATGATTCTTCTAGATTTAGAGTATAGACTTGCAGATGATAAGCGATCTGACCATTCATATGCGCCAATTTCTCGATGAGGTAACATCTTAAAACTGTAAGTATATACTTTCTTACTTAGACTCTTCTCGTGGGAAATCTCTTCCCACATTTCCTTCAATTCCGTCTTTCCTGATTTTGTTATGTACCATGTTACATATCGAGCAACAGCAATGGAATTGTCTGCAGAATATTGAATATCCATATTAGCATTCCACATGGACAAAATGACTGGGTTATAGTCATTTATGTATTTTGACTCTTCATTTCTTCTTAAGTTGTAGGTATTTTTTGGAGACTTTCTTGTGATAGTATGTCGCAAAGATGACATAAAACTGTTCACTCTTTCTTTCGATATTACTGGACGGGGAAATGCAAAACGACATTTGGTGTAGAATTTGACCTTAGATTTTTACTTTCGACGACGTATTTCCCACTATGATGGCTTTGGAATCGTAAGACTCGTTGTCTTAAGTCTTTATCTTGTGTACTTTTGGGTATATCACATCTAGCATATTCTTCAATAAAAGACAACACAGTATCATCTTAGTCTGTACCAAATTTGGGAGCATCTTTGGTCCATATTAGCATGTGTATGTGAGGAGCACCTCTTGCTTGATACTCCTTTCTCCAAAAGAAGTCCAGGACCTCTCCAAGAGGAGGATTTTTTTTATTGGTGATAAAAGACATCATAGCTTCAAATCTATGATTGAAATACCTGCATACATTAACTGGATCCAAAGAGCACAATTCTCCAGGTGTCTTGTATTCAATATTTAGTATATTTGGATTTGCCTCTCAAAGAAATTGAAGTAAATCATCCCAAGCATATTCAGCACAGCTTAGAGTAAGGAACCATGTAGGAGTTCCTATGTTCCTTGGCATACATTTCAGTTCTCCATGACGACGGTACCAGTACTCATTAGTACCACGCTGACACGCCTTGAGATTAATTAGCTGAGATTCCAAAACATTATCTTTCTGCAGTACTTTATCCATCAATTCCTTTGCCAAAACATTTTGCAGATGTACACCTGTTTTCAATTTATGGTTTACTGCATAAGAAAGTCCAGACAAATCACTCTCAAACAATAGATGAAACAAATACGGAATATATTGTGGAAATCTTGGATCTTCTGCATATAATCTTGATGTCCAGTATTCATCATATCGTCCTCCTTTTCCTGTGGGAAACAATTGAGGGAAACAACAAGCTTCCAAGCTTTTTTCCCATACACTTATGGGACTTCCTTTTGCTTCTTTCATTTGGAATAACTCTACAGTATTCCCATTCACTTCTTTAGAATGCAGTGCATGAACACTGTAATGTTCATAGATTTCTTCAGTTCTGGACACATCCACTTCTTCGATTTGTCCAGATGGCAAGTCACTATCTTCTTCTACAGTTATTTTTTCTTCTCTCACATACACATTTCTGTAATATTAATAATTTTTTACCAGATACAACGTTGCCTTTTACACTTTCTTAACATCCACTAATTCTTGCCAGGTTTTCTTACTCTTAGTAGGAACGCCATTAACAAGAAAAACTAAAGGTTCATCCTCTACATTTTCTAGATCAATTGTTTTAATATTTTTATTTAAATCTAGAGGCAAATATACAACTCTTCCCTTTAATCCTCTCTGTAAATCAGAAGGAGGCAATTATCCTGTCTTAGGCTCCATACAAACAATAGCATGAAATGGATGCACACATTGAATAAGAATAGACTCATAGGTATTTAAATCCATCAGTTCAGAAGGAATATTTACCAACTCAAGATTATTATGCACAGCTCTAGCAGGCATTTTCTTCTCCTCTAATTTGTTATAACAATATTTACAAATATGCTGATCAGAACCCAAATGAAAACAATTCTCTACCAAGTTGCAAAATCCGTCCACTCATTATTATTTTCCTTTTCACTTTTTAAATTCAAATCAACACTCCTGGTATGATTTTTATAATGAGTTCGTCGACAACAGACACAACAATAATTTGACCTTTCACCTGAAATCACCTTAAACTTTGTAATTTCTTGCTCAAAATTTTCTGTACTACAATGTTGTACAGTCTCTTCTACATTTCCTTCTATTAATATCTCAATTTCTGCACTGTCTTCCTCAGGACCAAAATAGCTAACCTCAATTTCATCACAAACATTCTTTAAATTTGATGCAGATCCATGCAAAAGAGCACTGTTCAACAGTAGAGCTGGACTTTTTGCATAATACATTCTTCTGACTAATTTCCTCATTTCAGAATGATGTACTGCTAACATCCTGAAATGGTGAAAAACACTTCAACATACTTTTTTAGAAACACAAGCCAGAGAATGACCTTGCAAACCACAATTTTCTCTTACTCTGCAAGGGTCTAGTCATTGCAACATCTTAATCTTTTGTTTTACACTTTTCTTAGTATAGTTACGTAAGAAATTGCGTGCAAAATCAATAGATTCTTGCCGTACACTACAAATACTACTACAATTCCAAGTGTACACTGAAGCTTTAGGACGTCTCCCTAAAGCTTCATCAGCTAACACTTCTTCTACATTTCTAGGAATAATTATCTCTTTTCCAATAGGACAACCATTTCTAACCTCATAGGCAGGACCACTAGTGTCAACTGCATGCAACAAATCATTACTCTGAAGATAACTTTCTTCATTAAAAAAACGCACAGAACTTGAACTATGCTTCCATTCACCCAAAAAACTCACAAAAATTACTTCTGTTAATTACTCTTCTCCACTTACTTTTGGCCTTCATTAAATGGATTGGCTTATCTAGTGATCGAATTCTATTGATTACTAAAATGAACAATGTTGTTTTCAATTCGAAAGCTTTCTCAACTACATTTTCTATACCTTTCTTCTTCTTATAAAATGCTGTTTTTTTTTTACATCCCTTAATTTCTTTAATTAAATTTAAAACAACTCTATTAAAAAACATGTTTTTCCTAATTTCCATAAATTGGTTTTTCCTCCATCTACTATACACTATTTTTTCTGCAGTTGACTTTCCATGATTGTTCTCTTTATTCTTCTTTTTCTTTTTCGTTGCAGACACACTAATACCATTTTTTCCTTTGTGCCCCCTACTCTTAGTCTTTAATATTTTCCTCAGAAAAGTGTTCCTTCTCTTACCAGGACTTTTTTACTTTTTCTTAACACATGGTTCTTCATGTAAATCTTGTAGATGACTTCTCTTCAAATAAACACCTTTCTTTCGTTGTTTCCTCTTTTGACATTTGGTAGGCATGATACCGTTTTTTCAGTATTGATAAACAGAATCTAATAAAAAGATATATATATAACATTACAAAAATAAATATATGAAATATTCTATAATATTACCTATAAGAACAGAGGGAGGATTATGACGAGAAACGTGAGACTATGAAAACAAAAGTACTTACAACAAGAGAGGAAGAAGTATGAAACAAGGGAAAATATAACGAAAAAAGGGAAGTATAAACAGACACTGCAATATAACGGGATAAAGGAAGTATGAATACACTGTAAAGAATCAATAGGTAAGGGAGACTATGAAGAGAAAGATTGAAATATGAGGAGAGAAGAAAGAGTATATGAAGAAAAAAAGAAAGTAAGAGGACAGAGGGGGCACTATAAGAAGACAGAGAAAGACTCTAAAGAAAAAAGAAGGAATATGTGAAAAGATGCGCAACTATAGGAACAAAAAAGGAATACTAGCAAAGGACAGTGTGTATAAGTACAGACAGAACAGTACCAGAAGAGAGCACGAAGAATGTGGGGAAAAGTGGAGCATAAGGAAAAAAAGGGTGTACAAGAACAGAGGATTCGGTCTGAGGAGAAAAGAAGGAGTATAAACAGATGGATGATTTTGAAGAGTGAAAAGTGTATGACGAAAGAGGCAGAAGTATGACAAGAGAAACAAATATAAAGAGAGAGATCAGTTTGAAAACACAGAGAATATTAGGAAATTGCTGCAGAGTGTATGCAGGGAGTCAAGGAGGAGTAAGAGAAGAGAGAAAACAATATGAACAGATTTAAGAAGTATAAACAGGGAGGACAGAAAATGAAAAGAGGAAAGAAATATGAAGAAAAAGAGGAAAATATGAACACAGAGAGAAGGAATATAAGACAAAAGGAAATATAAGAAAAACTCAGTACTATGAGGAGACATGCACAAGTAAGAGAAAAGAGAGGAGAATATGAAAACAGGCGGGAGTATAAGAACAGGAGGGAAAATGAGGAGACAAATATGACAATAAGAAAAGATATATTAGTAGAGAGTGCAAAGTATAAGAAAAGAGAGAAGAAATGTGAGTACAGAGAGAAAAGTATTAGAAGAAAAAGAAAAGTGTGAGAAACCAATATGGAGTACCTGCAATGAACAGCGAGATTAAGAAGAAACAGAGAATATAAGAACAGAAGAGTATGTATAAAGAAAGAGGAAAGAATGTAAAAAGACACAGAGACAAAAATGTGGAGAAAAGACAATTATAAAGGAAAACTGACCATATAAGGAGAGAGGGAGTGCTATGAGAAGACAGTAAGAACAATGACAACAGTGGTGAATATAAAGACAAGAGATAATAGAAAGAGGACAAATATACAAAAAGAGGAGCAAATATGAAAAAAAGTATAAAAAGAGAGCAAAGTATAAGAAAAAGAAGATAGTATAATGATAGAGGAATAAGTAAGACAAGATAGGAGGGAGTATAACAAGAGAGTGTAGAAAATATGCAAAAGGTTCGAATATAGGGCCATATTATCAAGCCTGGGCGATAAGATTATCGCCTCTTTATCGGCAGGAAATTGCCGCTAAAGTGGTGATAATGGGCTTGATAATAGGCTCTATGGAATTCCAATCGAAGCTCATGTTAGATGTCCTTCACATCTAACATGGGCTTCGATTGGAATTCCACAATCTGCCAATTATCATAGAAACACTTCAGAGACCACCTAAATCAGCACACAGGTTAAAAGTTCATCATACATTGTTGCAAATTAAAACAGCAAGTTTGCTTGACTTGAGAATATACTAGCTTATCTTATGTAACGTTCTTTTCTATCAGTTTTTCTTAACCAATAAAAATCACGCTTTTAAAAATAGATACAAGCATCCTAGCTTAGTGTAGAATGTTGTCAAACAACCAATCATTTCTTTTCTTTTTTCAGTGCATCCAGATCTCTCTTCAAGATGTTTACAGTGTGGATTGTGGGACACAGCTATATTTTCTGGAGCCAAAGGTAAGCACAACAAAAAAGAATTCACAAAGACCTACGTTTACCAAATGTAGACATTAAATGGATTGGACAGAGAGAATTAAAGTGGCATCAATTGATGCCATTGGTGAAATCCTTTTTATATCTCCAACACCCTGACCTCATAATTGTGCACTGTGGTGGCAATGACCTAGGCACTTTGACAGGGGTAGGTCTGGAAATGCTTATGAAGGACACCTTTCAACAATTGATGACACTGTTCCCCAAAACTGCCTTTGTATATTCTAATATATGCCAAAGGCAGAAATGGAAGTGGTCCAACCACTATTGTCCACAGATTGAAAAAGCTAGGAAACATGTGAATAAATCTGTTTCTGCCTTTCTCCGAGACTATAGAATGGGGTCCATCTACCACAACAATCTACGTTTCAATATGGATGGCATCTGTAGGAGAGACGGTGTACATTTTACAAATGAGGGAAACAGAGTATTCCTCTTGAACTTCAGACTCTGCATTGGTACTCACTTGTAGGTACTAAAATCTCCCAATAAACACAAGGGCTCTTTTTAGAGCCACCCAACATCTAAACACATACACTTCATAAATATCTGAAAAATATTCTTTTTTTTATTCCTTCAGTACGCTTATGGGACTACTTCCAATCTTTGCACCGTACGTGGTACATACATGCTTCGTACGATAAATCTACCATAAAAAAATAGCGTTTATCACTCATTGTTTATAATCCCCGAGGACCTATTCCCCCAGGGCTCAAATGTAACTTTGCGGACCGTGGGAAGAGCCCCAAGGACTCCACGGTCCCAGCCGGATCCCCACTTCCTGAGGGAACCGGCATGGCTTTTCGTCACAGACAGCAGCTTACATGCTTACATTCTACTTTCAAAGATGATTTCAACAGTTATACATTTTATAAAATAATATAGTAGTGCACGCTAAAGGAGAAAACTCAGCACAATTATAATAGAATAGAAAATAGAAAAAAAAACATTCCACGCTCAACAAGCTCGTAAGCATACTTCACAATTTAATTTAAAAGCACCCTACCACAACTAGTTTTTGATACGCATTATACAATAAAATGCGTCACAAAATAGGCTACATACATGGTGACTGTATTGTAACGTCACATAGAAAAAAGAAAGCCGCTCCTAGGCTACCAGGAAAACACAACAACACTATAAAGCCCAAATTTCCATTGAAGTGATGTCTTAGTTGCAAGTGTAGTTGTCGGATGAACACACACACTCCCTCATGACTGGTATACACCACACCCATTCAGCGTATCTGTCACTACACACGTGACCATATGTATAAAAAAGACGGCGCGCACGTGTTGTACGCCATTTTAGAGTTGTTCTCAAAGCACCAAACAAGGGGCCCACTACCCCATGCGTGGCCTCTTTGGTCACTGAGTTAGTGGTGCCCGAAGCGCTGAGCGGGTGAAGAACCTGCCATGATGATGATGGGAGCAAGAGTATGTCGTTAGCCATAGAGACATCAAGACTCAGCAGCATATATGACACTTCTTTGTTAGAGATCGGGACTACATCATGAAGAAGGTGTCTTTTCCATGAAAAGGTGAGCAGTGAGGCTTGAGTATGCATTGGAAGGAGTCAGAGGGTTGTAGCTGACTACATACAAAAATGTGACTTAGTATTTTAGACGAACGCACTCCTACATAATGTATTAATTTACATGTTTAATTTTTTTTCCCAATAGCAGTAACGTTTTTATAATCGCTGAAATGTCCGGAATATATTCACAATACAACAGTTCGTAGAAATCTGACGATCAACGTCTATAAAAGCGCGATATTATCTAACTCTAAATTAATATAGCACAATTATCAATCATAACATCTTTCTTTTAAAATCTTTTAGATGTACAGCTTCACGATGGATTATCTAACAAGGACGACGGCAATAGCACAAGGTGAGCAAAGAAACTTGTTTCTGAAACAACGACAAGTTATCTGTCAAAGGAGAGAATATGTTGTATGCAGCAGGCGCATAAAAAACATTGGGCTAACGGGGCTTCAGCTAGGGTGGGATAGCTTCCTGGGCCCACATACAGTCGCACCGAGTGCGTCACAGGTCTTTCAAAGATATTTTGCTTGTTAATGAGGCTTTGATATTCCCCCCCCGCTTACAGCCCCTGCAGCTCCACTCTTCTTTTTGCTTGAACTAAAGTCCCCACCCCAAATTTTTTCTATCCACCCCACCCCCGATATTTTTGACTGTTGTTGCGCCTCTGGCTTCACGTACCCTTCCCCTGTCATGTGTGTCTCTCCCACGTTTTGTCCTTTTTTCTCTTTCTCTTTCTTACTCTCTCACATTATTTCTCTTTCTTTTTTAAAGATTTGGATGCTGCTATCTCCACTCTGCAGTATACAACCTTATCTGAATTGAAATGATTAACTCTCTTGATTACAGTGAAGGCTTTTTCCACACGTAGAGCACCATCTTTCAATCACACCAATGGCACTAGGTGACAAAGAATTTGCTTCCGAAACAACAAATTATCTGTGAAAGGAGTGAGTGGGTAGTGTGCACCAGCTTCACTGTGTAAAATGTATAATTACCTCCAAGCAGTGACAACAGATAGGTTACAACAGTCTGACAAACATATCTACAAGCTTATTACGCCACTTTTATGTCACTTTTAACATGGGAAAACTGATGCAAGCAGCCTGTAAATCTACGTCTGACTTTTCAAGAAAAAATCTCAACTCCACACTCTGCAAGACAGTTTTAATGTTGTTTTCTCTCTCTTTCTCTCTCACTCTCTGTGACATCATTTCTCTTTCTCTTTTAAACTTATAGAAAATGCTGTCTACTTTGACGTGTAGAAGCAAATATGTCTTTAAGTTGTGAATTCCACTGGCCGCAGTGTTTGGCCGCAGTGTTTATAGAAGGGTAAGCACAGAGACCTAAATATACAATGCCTTCATTACAATGCATTAGAAATAAGTCAACGTATTTACAATCCCGTTGTGCCACTTTTGTGTCAGTAACGCAGGAGGCACTTCCATATAGACACCACTTGAACGCGGCACTATAACAGAAGTAAAATGTACCAAGCACACTGCACACGTAAAATCGTACTGTTACCTTGACTTGTAATGCTTCAGCGCATTTACTCACATCTACATAATTCTAAACTCTAATTGTCTTTTTTGTTTTGCAGATTACCAATCGTACGTCTTTGCGAGTCCACTTCACAATTTGTTTATAATATTGTTTTTTTAAAGTTATTTTTCTAGTTGTTTATAATATAGTTATCATTAAGTTTCATTTACAGCTATTCTTTTAATAAAAAACTACATACTTCTTTTTTTTTGTGGGGGGGTTGACGGTCCACAATAAAAACAATATTTATAAGGTTGAAGTACTATAGTAAGAAGTTCAAGAGTAAGATTGAAAAGTACTGAGTTATATTTTCTCTGGATACACTACAACATGTTAAAGAAATCAAACTAATACGAAACAATGTGTACCACATTTACAAACCTCTTGCGACATTTTCCCATGCAAACCTACCCCCCTACAAAATTAAGTGTGTGGGCCTCAATGACGCCCCTCAAACCACAGAAACAATCACCCCAAAAAGATTTCTATATTGTATGAAAGGGGGTGCGTGCCCTCCGCCTGGTGCCCTGGAGTCCACCACACCCAGACACGGTTCCTGCAGTGTCCTGGGGGAAACAGCCATTACAACGTGGTCATAACCACGCGTGATTGTCACTACAAAGCCATTAGCACGCATATGGCTTTACCACACATGCTTTTACAACTGGTATGCATTCACCACGCATGATAAACGCATAATCTTAATAATGTCTTTGTGTTGACAAACATGCGTTGTAATGGCTCTGGCTTACGTCCTTCAAATTAGTTTTTAGGTATACGTGTGACCAAGTCATAAGATCGGAGGCCAAGGACAAACATCGTGGTGTCTGTGCCAGGAAATCTCATGGATCTTAGAGAAGATAAGCGGAGGGTAAAATGAAAGTAACAGGTAAAATAAAAATAACGGAGGAAAACTACTAAAATGGCGGTGGACATAGTATGTAATCATGTTTGGCGCCTCAAACTACATTTCAAATAAATGTAGATACAATATGTTTATTAATATATTACAAAAGTATAGCAGCGTATGACACACACGGCCCGCGAAAAGAAATAGGCAAATTTAATACCTGAAATGAGGAGAGGTTTGCTTGGCAAACTTGAAGAAAAAGAAAAAAACGTGGGCTTAGAAACGAGGCTGGGCATGCGTAGAGAGTACAACTGGTGCACAAAAAAAAGGAAAGTTTTACATACTATCATAGAAATATAGCTCTTTTTTTGACCAGTAAAGATAGTTCTCAAAAATAACTTTTTTTGTTTTTTTAAGCCCCAATGCCCTCACGATCCCAGATGGCTCCCTGCGTCCTTCGACAGCCCACATTGCTTTAACACAGACAGCAGCTTACATGCTGCTCTCTCTGACAAAAACATTCTTCTTTCTTACTTGAAAGAGAGAGCAGATTAACTTGCTCTCTTTTTCAAATAAGAAAGCGGTTTGCTATGGTAAAGTGGGAGCGGCGACGGTCCCGCCCTAGGAGATGGTGGACCCCAGGGCCATTAAGGGTTCCAGGAGGGGGGCCGCGCGACCCCCTCCTAAAATTAAAAAACCCCAGGGAGCGCAGGTACCCGTGGCTCGAAGGTCATTTTACATATTACTGCCCCAGGAAGGAGGCGGGCCCCACGACGTGTACAGGGAGAGAGAGAAGGAGAGCTGAAAACATGCATTAAAAAAAAATATATTAGATATCGCTATGATTTTACTTTTAATTTTCTCAGAAACTAATGAACGGATTTACACCATGTAATGCACTATCTGCGAACCAAACTCTACCTCTCTGCCAAATTTGGTGTAATTCCGTTCAGCCGTTCCGGCTGTAGCCCTGGCTAAATGTCCCTATGGAACATTGCATGGGAAAAACACGTTTTGGAACCCCCCTTTTTTCTCAGCCCCCACTTGACGAATCACCCCCAGACTTTCAGGGAAGGAACGGAGCCAAGTAGGTCATTTTCTTGGAAACATTTGCAAAGATTCGTTCACCGGCGCCAAAGTTATTCCAAATATAATGTTGTGGATTTCCTTTGGAAAGTAGGTCCTAACTATAACTACCTACTGGCGTCCGCCGCCAGTAGGTATATATATATATATATATATATATATATATATATATATATATATATATATATATATATATATTTATTTTTTTCACCTTCCCATCAACTGGAAAGAATGAGCCGCACACGTCGCGTTGACAAATGTTCTTTATTTCTTAAAAGCCGTCCCAACAGTTCTGATGCATTTCGGCCTGACTCCGGCCTTTTTCAAAGAAGGACGAGCTTTTCGTTACACGTCTTTTCCCTCTGCTCACAGGAAACCAAGATTGTTTGCCGTTGATCATGCTTCGGTAATTTAACCCTTCAGTGGGTGTGTCTTTTGGAATACGGCATTGTGGAACCTGTAGGCAGTCATTTTAATTACCCTCCAGTGGGTGCTGTCAAACTATAACTATATAACTATAACTACCTACTGGCGACCGCCAGTAGGTAATATATATATATATATGTATATATATATTACCTACTGGCGGTCGCCAGTAGGTATATATAGTTAGGATTTTTTCCCTATGGGATTTCTGAAAATTCTATGTCTAATAACTTTGGCGTTTGTGGACGGAATCGGCTGAAATTTTCAGGAAAATGGCACATTTTGTTTCTGAGCAGCCCCTGAAAATTTGGGGGGGTTTCATCAAGTGGGGGCTGAGAAAAAAGGGGGGTCCCAAAACGCGTTTTTCCCATGTTAATTTCCATAGGGCGGTTGGCCTCACTTTTAGCCCGAACGGCTGAATGGATTTGCACGAAACTTGGCAAAATTGTAGGGACTGTTAGCCCGATGTGCCTTTGCTAGGTCTCAATATATGTGCTCCAGTGGATTTTGAGAAATTAACGTTCAAAGTAAGATATATATCTGTGACAGCGCTCCGGGTAGCGTTCCGGTTTGCGTACTTTTCGCGTAACGGAACTTTGCGATGCGAAGCTGATTGGCTCTTCGGTGTCTGTCAACATTCTAAACAGTCCGGAGCGGCCACCATCTTGTCTCTCGGTAGGATCGAGAGACAAGAGGAGGCCAAAACAAAGGGGGAAATTACCATAAGGGGGCATAGTAGATCCTCGTTGACCCCCTAGGTTTTATGTGGAGGTTGTAAAAGGTCCCAGCAGGGCAAAAAAAAATAAAAAAAAATTTTTGCGTGGTGAGCGCCTAGTACGTGAACCGGAAAGCGTTCTGGGCAGCGTACTATAAGGAAAAAAGAATGATAGACTTTTCTAATACTGTATGTTAATTGTTTGTTGTTTTTGTTGTTTTTTTTTGTTTTCTTTATTTTTAAAGTATTTTTTTTATTTTGATTGTGTTTCATAATTCGTTAAACTTTCTAACATTTCAGTGTCAGAAATTTCAAAATTGAATATAGGGTGTAACATGTCCTCATTTTGAAGCAGGTTATCCACTGCTTCAACACATTGTAGTAGTTCCTGGTCTCTACTTTGATCCATAAAATCATCAATTTTGTCTTGGCTGCTCTCCTCCAGTACAATTGTAAATTGAACTTGCTGCTCGCCTTCCATTTTGCCTGAAATTTTGAATAAAAAAATATATATTAGTAGAGATAGGGCACTGTTGGGATTAATTTTAGATAGGCAGTTTTTATCAGTGAATTTTTCTTTTGGCAGTGTATAGTATCAGAGTGGAAATAGGACTATAAAAAAGTGTATGTGATTTAACCAAGACAAGCCTAATTCCATTCATAACTATAACAGAGAAGTCTATCTAAATCCATAACTACTACAGAGGGATAGTGTATATCTATCAGAAAAAGTCTACCATATTAAGTTATAGTGCACAATATACTTCAGTTTTAAAAATAACAAACACCTTCACAAACAAGTTGAAGTGTTTGGTAGCTATTCAAATGTGATGTACAACAAGAAGTAGCAGTCAAAATGGCTGTGTTTTCTTCTCTTCCTTTATATATATTCAGGTATATAACCAATCAAATGTCAGGTAATATAAGTAGAAAATGAAAGTAACATTTTCATTGGTTGTCAATTCCAACACTTCAGATGTGTTTTGTGAAGTAATTTAGCTCACGGTATTTAGAGAGGTCTACAGACTTAATGACTAAATGGAATTTCAATCAAATTTGTGAAAATGAAAGGGATTGTTATGTAGTATAAGCTAATCTATATTTGGTGAGAGTGTCTCCAGTCGTTTTTCTGTGAATTACTTTCCCACCTTTTTTTTTGGACCGCCTCTCGGGAAGCGGTCCGGTCCGCGAACTAGGAGCGTAACGAGAGTCCACCATTTTGTGTTTCGGTCGAATTAAGATATAAAATGGAGGGCAAATAATGTTCAGAATGGGTAGAAGGGGGCACAGTACAAGTATTTTGACCCCCTAGGTTTTCTGAGGGTGGCTGAGTTGGACCATATGTGCGGAGAAAAAACATTTTTTTTTAAATTTTGCGCGGTTAGCTTCCAGTTCGCGTACCGGGTAGCGCTCTTTGAGCGTAGTTTGTTGAAAATTACAGAAAAAAGTTAGAGAAAAATAATAATTGTGAGTGATCAGATGAAGGGTAGCTCTGAGAAGAGCTTTTGGGTTTATGGTACATTTAGGTACTTATAAGTAGGTACCAATGCACAGTCTTAAATTCAGAATGAAAATTCTGTTGCCCTCATCTGAGAAGTGAACTCCATCTCCTCTGTAGATATCTTGCATGTTGTAACGCAAGTTATTGTTGTACAAGGAGCCCATTCCATGGTCTCTCATGTAAGCTGAAACAGATTTGTTTACATGCTTCCTCGCTTTCTCAATTTGTGGACAAAATTGGTTGGACCACCTCCATTTCTGTCTTTGGCATATATTGGAATATACCAAGGCAGTTTGAGGAAAAAGTGCCATTAATTGCTCAAAGGTGTCCTTTAAAAGCATTTCCAGACCTACCCCAGTCAAAGTGCCCAAATCAATACCTCCACAGTACACTATTAACAGGTCAGGTTTTGGCAAATGCATAAAGGTTTTCACCAATGGTATCAATTGGTGACATTTTAATCCTCTTTGGCCCAACCATTTAATTTCCACATCTTGTAAATTGAGGTTAGGTAAATTTCTGTTCTCAGCATACCTTTGAGCCCAGTGGATGTAACTATGTCCAACAATCCAGACCTTAAACATCGTGGGAGAAGGTTGTGCTGCAGTCAGATGAAGTGTGGTAATGAAAGGGCAGTTGAAACAGTAGGAGTTTGTAAAGAAAAAAAACTGTGGATTTCCAGTGCTAATGATTCATTAGCAGTGATTGGTGCATTTCTATTTCTGAAAACAGAAAGTTAGGGTGCATGGATGTGTTCTTTGAAAGATGTAATTTGAATGGCAAGGAAGAAACATTTAATGAAAGATTGCACTGGATACGCAGGTGCACTGAGAGTTCAGAGTTCAATTGAAACATTGTTGTGTGAATTTGCAAACATGAGAGGTCTTCCAGGAGGTCGTTGCTATGGAAAAAAGGCAGAGAGGGCAGAGGGGGGAAAAAAGTGAGGGAAGAGTTATGATTGGCTAATATGAGAGATATGTGAAATGAATATCTGTATTTCTGTGCTTTCAATAGCTGCAGCCTCTGGAGTGCATCCTCTTTCTTCTGCTGAAGACAATTTGCTGTATTTCTGAGACTGTTTTCAAAACTCAAAAAGTATTTGCTAAGGTGAGAAAAGATTTATTTAATTTAGATAGAGAATAGTTTGATTTAAGGAGAAAATGATGAAGAAAGCTGTGTTTTTAAAATGTGGCTTTGTCTCTAGTGATATACAAATAGATTTTGGTTTTAAATTTTAATTGCATATTCGGTGTAGCATTCTGGCATGCAGTAACACAAGTTATTGTTGTACATCTGAGAAGAGCTTTTGGGTTTATGGTACATTTAGGTACTTATAAGTAGGTACCAATGCACAGTCTTAAATTCAGAATGAAAATTCTGTTGCCCTCATCTGAGAAGTGAACTCCATCTCCTCTGTAGATATCTTGCATGTTGTAACGCAAGTTATTGTTGTACAAGGAGCCCATTCCATGGTCTCTTATGTAAGCTGAAACAGATATGTTGTTTTTAAAAACGATTTTTGAAAACAATTACATTTCTGGATATGTACTGCTAGAGCTTCATAGGTTGTTTGGGCCATATTTATAAGGCATTTGAGTGTCTATGATGTTATTTTTCCCTTTCTAAATGGAAAGCGTTCCTCATGGGGCAAGTTTCTTGTAAATACGCTCCCACCTGTGCTTGGCAAATTTAGATTTTGATTATGGGAGTTACATAGCCATGTTAATAATGTCCCAAAAATGGTGCTAGGGCATTCCAAAAAACGCTTTCATGTGTCTCAAGGACATTTTCAGTCATTTCCTCTTGAATGCAGGTATACAATTGATTTATATGCTGTGTTTAAAAATGATTTTTTTAAATCAATTACATTTCTGGATATGTACTGCTAAAGCTTCATAGGTTGTTTGGGCCATATTTATAAGGCATTTGAGTGTCTATGATGTTATTTTTCCCTTTTTAAATGGAAAGCGTTCCTCATGGGGCAAGTTTCTTGTAAATACGCTCCCACCTGTGCTTGGCAAATTTAGATTTTGATTATGGGAGTACCATAGCCATGTTCAAATTGACCCAAAAATGGTGCAAGGGCAATCAAAAAAACGGTTTCATGTGCATTAAGGACATTTTAAGTCAATGAGGAAACACAGGTGATGTAATTCTGAAATGAGGAAAAGAAACTTCACATTTTTCAATTACATCACTAGTGTTTCCTAAGTTTATGAATGACATTGTGCAGATGAAGTTTAGGTGTGACCACAGATTCAAAAGAGGTCTGCCCTTTGTTCAAGAGTGAAGAGGACATGACTTACTTCATTGGTAGGCCTTGGAAACACTAGTGATGTAATTGAAAAATGTGGAGTTTCTTTTCCTCATTTCAGAATTACATCACCTGTGTTTCCTCATTGACTTAAAATGTCCTTAATACACATGAAAACGTTTTTTGGAATGCCCTAGCACCATTTTTGGGACATTATTAAAAAGGCTATGTAACTCCCATAATCAAAATCTAAATTTGCCAACCACAGGTGGGAGCGTATTTACAAGAAACTTGCCCCATGAGGAACGCTTTCCATTTAAAAAGGGTAAAATAACATAATAGACACTCAAATGCCTTATAAATATGACCCAAAACAGCCTATGAAGCTCTAGCAGTACATATCCAGAAATGTAATTGATTTCAAATAATGACTTACTTCATTGGTAGGCCTTCACATGTATTATCTCCTTTGTTTTCTTCAGTGAAAATCTTATCTGCAATCATGTGTTGGCCTCACCTCAAACAAACAAAACAGGTGATGGACCGAATGTGGATCAATGACACACATTCACCCCAGTCCAAAGATCTGGGCCTAAACAAACCTTTAGATAGGCCACACCTTATCGTCATCCTGAATTAATCATTTAAAATGTTAGGGAGAGATTTATGATTGTTGTATGCCTGTTTTATGCCACTGTGTGTCATTTTTGTGACGCAGTGCTGGTGCAAAAGATTTGCTATGTTAAATAATAAGTAGGGCGTTAAGTTTTTGATGACTGTTATTCATTTACTGTTTGGTAATAGTGGTTAATAACATTTTTTATTATATTTTTCCACAGATTCAACTGCAGATCTTTTCTAAATTTGAAAAATGCCAACTAAAAATCGAATTAGAAAGGCTAGAAAACGTCAAAGACAGCAGGATGATCTTTTATTGCAGCAGTCCTCTTCCCAAAATACTTTTCAAAACACCAAGAAAGCTCCGGGTAAGAGCACGAAATCATTCTTAAGAAATATTTGTAGTAAAAAAAGTATTTATCCAAAAAATGTTTCAGTTCAGATAAAGAAAAGCAATTTAAATGGAAAGGAAAGACCAATCAAAAATGTTACTGGTAAAGCAAGAGATAACTCTGTGCATGATAGTAGAAGGAAACAACAGTTTAGGGACATTCGAAAACGAATGTTCCGCAATAGGATAATAGTTAATTTATTAAAAAATATTAAGAAAGGCCAACAGAAACTGGCATTTTATAAGAAGAAGAAAAATGTAGAGAAAATTATTGATCATGCTTTTGAAATTAAGCGAAAGTTGTTTATTTTGGTAATCAATAGAATTAGGAAACTAAGCAAGGTAATTTCTGATTTCAAAACAAAAAGTAGATGGAAGAGAGTAGTAAATCGTAGTAACTTTTGTGAAGTTTTTTCCGGAGAATGGATGCATAGTTCAAGTTGTGAGGCATTTTTTAATGAGGAGAGTTATTTTCAGGATAATGATTTGGTGTTTGCAGTTGACACCAGTGGTCGAGCTTATGAAGTGAAGGATGGTTGTCCAGTTGAAAAAGAAAAACTTGTGACAATAGAGACAGAAGAGGCGCTAAGTGATGAGGTTTTAGGAAGACGTCCTAAGGGTCCTGTGTACATTTGGAAGTGTAGTTCTATTTGCAGTGTGCGACAGGTTTCCATCAATTTGCTTTGTGATTTTATACGGACATTTAATAAGAAAAGTTTGAAGCAGAAAATGAAGTTGTTGCAAGATTTAGATCCTTGCAGAGTGAGACAAATGACAGGTTTGCGTGGCCATTCACTGGCTTGTCTTTCCAGGAGAGTATGCCAGAGTGTTTTTCATCATTTCAGGATGCTAGCAGTGCATCATAATAAAGTGAGAAAATTAGTGAGAATGTTGTATTATGCTAAGAGTCCAGCAATTATGCTTAAACAATTATGTGCTGCTCTTTTGCATGGACTGAAATAGATGTGAAGAATATTTGTGAAGAAATTGAGTTTTGTTACTTTGGTAGTAAAGATGAGAATGTTCAAATTGACCCAGAAGTAGAGGGTAATGTTGAAGATAATGTACAGGTTTCCAGTACAGATAATTTTCAGAAGGAAATTGCCACGTTTCAGATGAAATCAAGTGAGAGGCCTAATTTCACTTGTGTGTGTTGTCGACGCACTTATTATAAGAATCAGACTAAGTTAGTGGATTTATATGCAAAAAGTGAAAGGGAAAATAATAGTGAATGGAAGGATTTTGCCCCATACTTGATGGTAGAAAATTCTTTTAATTTGGGATCGGATCAACGTGTGTGTACTTATTGTTGTAACAAATTAAACAAAAACCAGATGCCTGCTAGGGCGGTTCATAATAATCTTGAATTGGTTGAGATTCTTCTGAATTGAAGGATTTAAATACTTATGAATCTATTTTGATTCAAAGTATCCATCCCTTTCAGGCTATTGTAAGAATGGAGCCAAAGACAGGGAAGTTGCCTCCAGCAGAGGATTAAAGGGAAGAGTTGTTTATTTGCCTCTAGATTTGAACAAAAACATTAACACAATTGGAGTAGAAAAAGTGGAAGAGGAACCTTTGGTTATCTTGGTTAATGGTGTTCCGACAAAGAATAAGAAAATATGGCAAGATTTAGTGGATGTTAGGAAAGTCAAAAAGGCAACATTGTATTTGAAGAAAAATAATAAGTACTATATAAATGTATATGTTGCAGAAGAGGAAGTAAGTGATGAAGAGGATAGCGATTTGTGTGCTGGCCAAATTGAGAAAGTAGAGGCCTCTAAAAGTGAAGAAATATATGAACATTATAGTGTTCATCCTTTGCATTCCAAGGAAGTCATGGGGAATGCAATTGAGTTGTTTCAAATGAAACAAGCCAAAGGGAGTCCCATTAGTGTTTGGGAGGAAAGTTTGGAAGCTCGGTGTTTCCCACAGCTATTTTCCACAGGTCGAGGAGGAAGATATGATGAGCGACCTCATCAAATTCCTGCGTCTGAATACCGGACTTTACGATTGTATGCAGAAGATCCTAGGTTTCGTCAATGTATTCCCTATTTGTTTCATCTCCTGTTTGAAAGCGATCTGTCTGGACTGTCATATGCAGTGAACTACATCTTAAAAAGTGGTATACAGATGCGAAACATCTCGGCAAGTGACTTCATGCATAAAGTCAATGTCCAAGACAGTATTTTGGATTCTCACTTAATTAATCTCATGGAGTGTCAGCGTGGTACTAATGAGTACTGGTACCGTCTTCATGGTGATTTAAAATGTATGCTGAGGAACTTAGGAACTCCAACATGGTTCCTTACTCTGAGCTGTGCCGAGTATGGCTGGGAAGACTTACTTGAATTTCTACGAGAGGCAAATGGAAATATTGAAAACATTGAATTCAAGACACCTGGAGAACTGTGTTCTTTGGATCCAGTGAATGTATGCAGGTACTTCAATCATAGATTTGAAGCTATGATGTCTTTCATCACAAATAAGAAGAATCCACCTCTTGGAGAGGTGTTGGATTTCTTCTGGAGAAAGGAATACCAAGCAAGAGGTGCTCCTCATATACATATGTTGTTGTGGATCAAGGATGCACCTAAATTTGGAACAGATCCGGATGACTTAGTGATGAATTTCATAGAACAGTATTCTACGTGTGCTGTTCCAAACGCAACGGAGAAGAAAAGCCTAAGAGAACAAGTTCTACGTTTCCAAAGCCATCGTTGTGGAAAGTACTGTTGTCGTAAATTCAGAAACAAGGACAAGTTCTACACCAAATGTCGTTTCAACTTTCCACGACCGGTGATTTCTAAAGGAAGAGTGAACAGTTTGATGTCTTCGCTGCGACATAATGTGACGAGGAAATCACCCAAAAATACATACAATTTGAAAAGGAACGAAGAGTCCAAGTACATCAACGACTACAACCCAGTGATTTTGTTCATGTGGAATGCTAACATGGATATACAGTTTGTGGCTGACAACTGTATGGCTGTGGCTCGGTATGTGACATCTTACATCACCAAAAAAGAAAAGACAGAATTGAAGGATATGTGGGAGGACATTTCCCATGAAAAGAGCCTCAGCAAGAAGTTGTACAGTTTCAGTCTGAAGATGTTGTCGCATTGAGAAATCGGAGCTTACGAATGTTGTGACCGGTTGTCTTCAGCAAGTCTCTATGCCAAATCCAGGAGTATCGTTTGGGCGAGTCTTGGTCTTGCTGCAACGCGAAATCGAGTTCTAAAACCTGTCCGGGAAATTGAGAATTTGGCAGAAAAGGAACCAAACAGTACCGACATTTTGAAGACCAACATGTTGGATACATATTATCCAAATCGAAGCAGTCACCTTGAGAATGTTTGTCTATATGAGGTTCTACAAAATTATATATTCAAGAGGAACATCAAAGAAGATGTTGAGAAAGGAGTGTATGCTGTAATTGGAAGTGAGGGATGTCTGGTCAAGCAAAGAAAATGCCAATTAGTAAACCATCGAAAATTGAGTGGCGAATCTTCAGAAAAAAAGGAGTTCTTCTATTTAGCACTTTTGCAACTTTTCAAGCCTTGGCGTGCAGAAGAGGAACTGCTTGGAGATTTCCTCTGTTACGAAGACTCTTTAACTGCTGCTAAGGAGACCATAGAATGTCCTGCTTTTCCCAAATATCAAGAAATGTTGACTTTGGAAATTGAGCAGGAAGCAACGATTGCAGCCGAGATTGCCAGAGACAGTTCTCAGGACAGTCAGAGTTCTGTTTCATTGAGTCAGGATCCACTAGGAGGACCTATTATCGAAAATGAAGCTGCCACTGCTATGAATGAAGTGGAAAGAGCCATGGCACATGCTCAGGAGGATGCAGTTAACTTAGAAGACTTGGAAAAACAACTCAACGTTGAGCAGAGGAAAATATATGATGAAGTTACCAAGCAAATTGAGCATGGATTAAGTCATGAGAAGAAAGAGTGCTCATGTACATCGTTGAAGCCTGTCCGACTGTACGTGAGTGGAGAAGCGGGAACTGGAAAAAGTTTCCTCATTAAAGCAATTTCTTGTTATTTGCAGGAAAGGACTGAGACATCGTTGTCTTGTGTTGTTACTGCTCCTACTGGATTGGCAGCACATAACATTAAAGGGATTACTTTGCATCGTCTACTGATGCTGCCGGTGGAGCATGACAACAAATTACAATACCACAAGTTATCTGGAGATGCTTGTTGTGAAGTTTCAAGAATCTTGAGGAAAATGAAACTTCTCATCATTGACGAAGTAAGCATGGTTTCCAATGTCATGCTTGCCTTTGTGCATTTGAGAATGCAAGAAGTTCTTAAAACTGAATATGATGTGTTATTTGGTGGCAAACACATCATTGTTTTTGGAGATCTTCTGCAGCTGACACCAGTGAAAGGACAACCTGTGTTCAAAATACTCACGCATGAAGATACCAGGAAGTGCCTAGGGAGCATTGGCAACGTTAATATATGGTTAAATTTCAATTATGCTGAACTGCATGAAAATATGCGTCAGGCGAAGGATGAAGATTACAAGAATATTCTACAAGATATTAGAATTGGAAAAGTGACCGAGCATGGGAAAGAAGCTTTAAATGCACGATTACTGTCAAATTTATATCCCGAACAAGACATTGTGCCTGAGAATATTTTTCAGAAAATTACTGAGAAGAAATCCGGAATATGTTTGATGCCAACTCTTGCAGAATGTGCCATCTTCAACAACAAAATGTTGAATTTAAAAAAGCAAGAGATTGTAAAACTTGAAGCTATTGACAAAATAGAGCATATGGGATCAACAATTATTTTGTCTGAGAATTTGAAATCAAAATTGGATTCATTAGAGAAGACTATATCTAAAACAGCGGGTTTTGAAATGACTTTGAATGTGTGTTTAAATTGCCGAATCATTTTGAGAAGGAATTTACATGTTGAAAGAGGTCTGGTAAATGGATCAATGGGTAATGTTGTTGATTTTGAGAAATACAGAAGTAGAGATGGTATTGAATTTTTAAAAATTAAATTTTATGGCATTGAGGCAGTCCAGCTAATTGGTCGTTGTTCTGCTAGGCTTTTGCTTGTTAAAGATTTATATGTTCGCCGTAAACAGTTTCCTGTTTGCTTGGCATATGCGGTGACAATCCATAAATCGCAAGGTTTAAGTGTAGATACTGCATTGGTGAATATTGGCAGTTCTGTGTTCAAGGAGGGTATGGCATATGTGGCATTGTCACGAGTTAGAATTTTATCGGGATTGTACCTGATTGACTGTGATGTCACAAACATTTTTGCGGATCTAGATTGTGTTAAGGAATACAATAGGTTAAGAAAAGAGTATGCGCCACATTTGCCTCAATATCCTTTGTTTGAGAAACGTGTGGTAGGCCTGAAACGAAGAAATATCAGTAATAGTAGGGAGGTTGTAGCAAAAAGCCCAAAAGTCGATGAGCCGAAAATTGTAAGCAGAAAGAAAGTGGATTCTGTTGAAGATGTTGTCGGTTTTCAATTTGAAAACAGTTCTGGTGTCAACTGCTATGCAAATGTAGTGGTTAATGTTCTCTTTTCACTAGAGACTTTAAAAGAACAGATTGTGTTCAATTCGGAACAAAGTTTATGCTGCTTGTTGAATTCTGTGTTAGAGAAATGTAGCACTGATCAAACAAAAGTAGAAAGTGTGTCTGAAGTTCGTTATCTGTTAGATGAATGTTCAGGTCAAACAGACTTCTCTGAAAATAATCAGCAGGATTGTCAGGAGTTTTTAATGTATATGCTTGATGTATTGCAAGATGAGGGTGTAGATGTAGATCACCTGTTTGGGCTTTCTTATCAATGGCAGAATGACTGCGAGAACTGTATGGTATCAAGTACTACTAGTGTAGACTCAGAAAGATTTATATATTTAACTTTGCCAGACAGTAAATCAGTCTCCTTTAATAAGCTAGTAAATGCAGCGGATCACAACATGGAGTGTAGCCAATGTAAATCTAAAATGATGTCAACATTATTTATACGTAGATATGGCCAGTATGTCATTTTAATGATCCAACGATGTAGGCCTGATGGATCAAAATTGTCAACTTTAATAAAAAAAATTGTGGCTTCTCAGCTGTCAATATCAGGAAGGACTTTTGTAACTGTAGCAATTATCTATCACGATGGTCCTTCAACAACATCAGGACATTACACAGCTTATTTAAAGTCTCGAAACGGCTGGTCATTCTGTAACGATTCTGTTGTAACTTTCAAAAAAAAATTGCCGTTTGACCTTAAAAATTCTTACCTGGTGTTTTTAAAACCAAAATTTTAAGGAAAGAATCTCGGGATTTCCTCTGAGGAATTGCAAAAGGTTCATGCAGTAGAGGGAATGTAAGTCTGCAATACTATCTAGATTATTGGTCCAAAACTTTTAATTTCTGTTGATTCCTCTCCTCTTTTATCTGTGTTGTGTTATTCCGAAATCTGCCCGCCTTACCTAAAGCGCCGGGACACTCTTTTTGAGTAACCGTTGCGCTATACAAAAAGACAAATAACATAACATAACATAACATAACAATTATAAGGTCAATTTAAAAATCCAACTATATAAACCTGATGCAAGTAAGTCTGCTTCTTAGTAAGCAGTATCAGTGTCATAGGAAAAGGAGAACATGAGTGAGAAAGAAGGGTAAGATATTAGTAGTCCAGGATTGTGAAAATAATCTTAAATGTTTTCTTTTTGAAAGTTGCGAAAATAGAAAATGACGGGATTTGATTGGAAGAATTACAAGAGTTGTGAATCGCTGCAACATGATTTGGCCAAGTGGAAACATGTGGTAGAATGTGAGAAGTCTTTTATCGTATGTAACATATTTTTCAAAACGATGGAGGTTTTCTTTCAGAAAGTGGCGGGCTGAAAATATTTATAGCACAACAGAGTGGACGCTGTTCATAGGACATCCTTCGACGTTATGGAAAGTAAGTTAATTTTAAGGAGTTTTGAATTCAGATTTCTTAGGTTTTATGGGTTTTTTAAACACAATCATTTTGATTGTGTTTTTTTTTCCCTGCTGTTACATGATGAATACCTTCAAGTCACTGATTTAAGTGAAATTTGATACATTCTGAGAACAGCAAAAATAAACCATTTAACATGTATAAATAATGTTCTACTTTTTGTACTTATGAAATACATTTAGAAATGTGAGGTAGATATGAAGAAACTGAGGCTTCTGTAAGTGTCAAAGTTAATGCTTACAGTGCTGCACTTTTGGGTACTGTTTTTTTTTTAAAAACTGAATAGGCCTCACCTCAAAGAAACCTCTTGAAAGGACACATCTTATTTGCATCATGAAACAATCATTTACAATGTTAAACACAATTTTATGATGGCTTTACATCTCTTTTGCGCTGCTATTGCATCACTATTGTGAGACATCAGCAGTGCAAAAGATGCACCATGTTCCAAAAAAGGCCTCACTTCATCAGCATGAAGATACTGTTTGTTTAAAATATATATCTTTAGGATTGTGTAGGGGACGTAGAGAAGCCGAGGCTTCTGTAAATGTCAAAGTTGTTGAAAAACTGTTTGTTTTTGAACCTTTTCCCTTCTCTTTTCTAATTTTTAAATACATGTTTTAATAGTTTTGGAAATGTTTGTTCTCTCTTTCACAGATTGAAAGTATGAAAAAAGAATAGAAAAAATTAACAAGAATTATAAGGTAAATGTTTTCTACTCTTTTTGTTACATTTCAATCACATTCACCTACTTTAGGGCTTCAGACTATAGAGCTTTAAACAAAGAGTATTTAAATGTGCAAATTTGGAGCTGTGCCTGTGGGTTTTGGTTCAATACACAAGTGCATTGACGTAAAATGTGTGTGCACATTACCAAATCGCCGTCTGTTTCCTCAGGCGTACTCCTCCCACACCTTTGAAGTGAAGTTTAGCTTCACTATAAACGCCCCGGCTGCTTTACCTTCTCATTCTACTGTCCTTGCTTCGTCCCCTCTTCTGTCTGCCGTGTGCATTTCTCCTCTCCCCCCCCATCACAGTAACGTCACTCACACACGCAACGCCATTCACACACGCAACACCATTCACACACGCAACGCCACTCACACACACAACGCCACTCACACATACAACGTCACTCACACACACTATGCCATTCACACACGCAATTCATCCACGCAATGCCACTAATCCACGCAATACCACTCATCGACGCAATACCAATAATCCACACAACGCCAATTATCCACGCAATGCCTCTCATCCACACAACGCCACTCATCCATTTGCAAAACCAAACGAACAAACTCTTCTATTGTGAAACCTATTGCATTTTCAATGCTTCATTCTTTCACTTCCTTATGTATTTTGTTTTCCACAATTATATCCTTTTACTTCTCTTCTTAGGTAAATAAATCTATTAAACACCATTTCTGGTTTAAATCCTATAGCTGTCTTTCTTTTTACATCACTCTCTGTTTTCTTCTCTTGTACTTACTCCTTTATTTATTTATTTTTTTAAATTTGGGGTTAGCTCCCGGTTCGTGTACCGGCGAGCTAACCGGAAAGCGAACTTAAAAAAAACAGCTTGCCAGAGTGTTACACTTTCTAGCAATTTTTGTAAAAAGGGGAGGTAGTTCTTAAAAGAACTTTTTTTTTATTTTTTTATTTTATATTTTTTTTTACTTTTTTGAACATTATTTCATTTTTTTGTATTTTTTGAACACTTTTTTGTTTTTTTTGTTGTTTTTTTAAAGGGAAAGAACAGAAAGAGGCATTGAAAATGGCTCAACAGGAGCAAAAAAAAAAATTAAAACTTCTTGCGTTTGGAACATTGGTGTTTCTCAAAAGCCAGATTAATCAATTTCACACTCATGTTAGCGCATGAAATTAGTGTTCCACAATACAAGCATGTCAGCTTCATATGCACACATTTTTTTTGTATGTTTGGCACTGTTTCGTTCGCCTCTGCCACTGTCAAAGAGAGATCAGAAGATGTTCTAGCCACTGAAGTTGGGGGGTTTTGTTGTAGTTCGCGCATCTCTGCACGACTATAGTTAATTGGATGCCACCTCTGCATATGTCGGTGCATCGTGTGATTTCCAAAACTGTATTTTTTATTTGTTCCCCTGGATAACTTCTCTTTGCAATAAGGCACGTAGCATACCGTGCATTGACTTTTTTTTCTCCAGAAGGAATGCTAAAAAATTGCCAGATGAAGCTTTCTTTCCGATGAGATACCCGGGGTAACTCTTGGAGAAATTGTGGTCCCTCTTCTTCCTCTCCATCTTCTTCTTCCTCTTCCTCCTCTATGTTTCCAATAAATTGAGCAGGGGGTCCTCTCTTCCTATTAGGAGATGGGGGTGGTGGTGGTGGGGGTGCAGAAGCTGAAGCTACTACTGAAGCCATCAGAGAAAATGTTCAGGTCTTCCTTTCTCAAAGTTGAAAGTCAGAGTGAGAAAAAAGGTGGGGGCTTTCATCATTTGGGAAAAGAAATAGTTCTAAACCAATGAAAAGTGTTATTTTTAGGTCACATGACCTAGTGTTACATCATTAGGAAACCAAAAGTGAAATGAACCAATGAAAACTTTAATGAATAAGTCACATGACCTGTTCCGCTCACGTTACGCGGAGCGCGCCGCGCTTCGAATCGCTTCCAGTTCGCGTTCCGGGAGCGGCGCGTCATAAGACGTATTACGCGACAACGTGATATGTCGCGTTTCCGCGACGCGTCACGATGTTGATTTCTGATGCGGTAGTTGCGTGAACAGAACGTTTACCGGTTAGCGGACCGGGTCGCGGCATCAAATTGAGCTAACGGAAAGCTTCCCGGTATGCGAAAAAGGAGCGAACCCGAAAAATATTTTTAAAAAAAATAATCATAAACATATAAAATATAATTTGGGATATAAAGAAAAAGACATTTTACAGCTACAGATATTAGCTTTTAAAAAAACCATTGAAATTCAATGAAAAAACCATAGGTTATAGACCATATATAGTTAGGAATTAGCATTTTCAAAACCATATTTTACCCGCATAAAACCATTGAAATTCCATATATAGTTAGTTGCCCTAACTATATATCGCGCACCCGCAATCCACTGCTGATGATGTCACATATTACATCATTCATGACATGGTCAGTGGCATCACTGATGACATCACTGATGACATCTCAAATGACATCACTGATGACATCTCAAATGACATCACTGATGATATCACTGATGACATCTCAAATGACATCACTGATGACATCACTGATGACATCTCATTTGACATTACTGATCACATCACTGATGATATCATTCATGTGATAATACCATGAACCTCTTCAGACTCTATTATAACCTTAGAAACAATCAGTGTAAACAGACACTCACAGACTGTCACTCATCCATGGAGTTACTCACACACCTAGTCAGTGATGCAAAGAATCAATCACACCTCCATTTCCTCAACTATACAGTTATACACACCTTACTTATTCAAACATATACTAACACATATTTACTCTCTTATACAATCCCTGATACAAGTTCACAATGATCCATACAGCCACTCACACATTCACTGGCTCTTATGCACAGTTATTTATATATGTCAACTCTCACATGTACTGTGTTCTACATATGTACTTACTTTGACATGTAGCACTGAGATATCCATTCACTCACCAATACACTCATGCACACAGTCAACCGCTCATACAGCTGTTTCCACATGCACTTTTGAACCAATACATCTAGTGAATCAACTGCTCACACATCTATGCACAGAGTCATACACCTCCCAGCCACCCACACACACACTCAATCTCCCATACAAATACTTGGGCAACCAATCAATAACCCATATAGTTACTCATATAGCTACTGATCAACACATGCAACAGTTTATAGAACAACAGACATAATGATGCACAAATTAAGACAGTTTAGTCACTAACCCATGCACTCAGTGAGACACATTTAATCACTCACTCATACAGTCAGTGATACACCTACTAAATCCTTCATCCAGACACTTATACATCCACTCATTCTTCAATATGTAAGACATATTTTAACTTTACAGAAACATACAGTCACTGGATGTTGTCATCAGTGATGTCATCAGTGATGTCATTTGAGATGTCATCAGTGATGTCATCAGTGATGTCACTGACCATGTCATGAATGATGTAATATGTGACATCATCAGCAGTGGATTGCGGGTGCGCGATATATAGTTAGGGCAACTAACTATATATGGAATTTCAATGGTTTTATGCGAGTAAAATATGGTTTTGAAAATGCTAATTCCTAACTATATATGGTCTATAACCTATGGTTTTTTCATTGAATATATATATATATATATATATATATATATATATATATATATATATATATATATATATATATATATATATATATACATATATATATATATACATATATATATATATATATATATATATATATATATATATATATATATATATAGAGAGAGAGAGAGAGAGAGAGAGAGAGGGAGATATGGGAGAGAGAGGGAGATAGAGGTACATGTCTGTGTGGATGCCATGCATAGAATTCAGGCCAAGAAGCATGGACCACATCTGCTGACTCCTGTGATCTCTCCTGCAGACCATTCCCCTTCCATTTGAAGAGTACTGGGGCACTAGTTGGGAGCCCAATTTGATTGTCAACTCCTATGCCAGGATAAAGGTGATTTTGGACTGTTAGACCTTGCATTCTTGGTGCTGTTCTCACACAACCGTTTGATTTCTATCCTCTTGGTTTGCTGTATTTAGGACTCCACATGTTTTACAGCTGCTAACCAGTGCTAAAGTGTTTTTGTTCTCTCCTTACAACATGGTAGATTTAGCTCACACCAAACTGTCATATTTCATTTACTTATAAGTCCCTAGTAAAGAGGTACTACATGTAACCTATATCAGCCCTGCCATGGCTGACTGTGTGTGAAGTGTTAAGCTGACATTTTGACCTTGCAAAATTCTTGCCAAGTCCAAATCTTCCTTTTTGATACACATAAGTCGCCGCTAGGCTAGGCCCTGCACAGCCCACAAGGAAAAGTGCAGTGTATTTCAAAATGTACTGCAAGGGCTACCTCTCCAATAGGGTGGAGTTACATTATTACATGTAATAACCTGTCATTTCCAAGTTGAAACTGGTAACCAGATATGTCTGGTATCTTTGGAATTGTAATGAAAAGCCCCCTCATATGATACAGTCGGAATCATATCACAATTTTGAAAGTTCTACTTTTAGAAAGTTAAATATGCTCTGTGTCCGTCGCGCACCAGATTCAAGATGCACTGCTATTGCGGGCTTGGCCAATCAAAATTAACATTGACACCAATCTCTTCACAAAGTAATCCAAGTCATCCATGTAATCCAAAGTATTTCCAAGCAAACACAGAGGAAGCGTAATTTCAATCATTTAACAGAACAGCCAAAGTTTACATTGTCACTGCTCCCTGTAAGGCTGCTTTAACTTTTTCCTCTAGCGTCCATACGTGAAAAGAGACTGTGCTCAACAGAAACAACTCTCTGGTAACCCACTATAAACTACCCAGGTGTCGCCCCTTCCATTAGCGTGTTGCAGGGGTTTTAAGTTTGCACGCAAACATTATGCCATTGAGCAAATAAAAGACCAGGATTAACATTTGAAATAGGAGTGTACTAGATCAATAATCGTCAGAATCACTTTTAGAGATTTGGCATTTTCCTGCTTCAGCCATTAAGTGCTCACAGACTATCTCTGGGTCACATGACTGGGTGTTGCTGACAGTTGGGCTTTGTGTACTCCTCCTAGACAGTCACACACATAACCGAGCTTAGATGTAACTGGATGTACCATCACTGGCAGGATGGGAGGGTGGAGCTCAGCACACCCCTACTTACACTAGTATAGGCAGTGTCCTGTCTCCACAAAAAGTGCTGCATACCCCCTGTAGTAATCCTGGAGCAAGGACAGGGGAAGCAGGAAACCCGTGCAGTTCAAAGGGAAACCTATAGAAGCTTCTACCACTTCACAGGAGTCAACTGGTATAAATATTTGACTTCAGACACCGACTCTTCAGTACACATCTAGAACTGTGGATGCTACCAGTGTTTATGAAAGGACTGCAACTCTGCTGCTCTGAAGCATTGTTGCCCTGCTGTACTGACTTGCTATCTGCTGTCCTCTTGCCTTGGTGAGAAGGACCTGCATCTATTGAACCCAAGACACCAAGGTGACTCCAAGGGCTAGTTGGATGGCCTGTCAGGGACAGAATGCACCACCAACCTTAAATCCAGCACCTGGAATCTGCCATCAGTGAGTCCTACCCAGCCAAGTAGGGCTACCTCAGTCAATCTCGCAGCTCGGATCAAAACCACTGCTGCTCAATGCTTCCCTGATGCAGGCTATCACATCACGAATCTCTCATCAACGACAGCCTAGACAATGACTTAGTTTTGGCAGCTCCTTAGAACCTAAGCATCGCCTCAGCTGCATGACATCCTCAAACTCGGAACTTTTCACCACAAGACCTTGTTGATGGGCTCCTCAAAGATGATGCAGGACCTTGCATCACAGCTCCTTAGAACAGACACTTCGCCTCTGCTGCATGACGCATCCTCAGAGCGGAATTTTACAATGCTTCGCAATCAGGATTAAAGGTACTCTTGTTTAGCAAGCCTAACTGGGTCCATGGAGCCTGCCCACGCACCAACCTGGCTGGCCTGAACTTGTTACTTTGATGAGGTCTGTTGTGATTATATATCCACAGTTGGAGCATTGTTGGTGCACTGTTGGCGCATTGTGCCTTTGGGCCCTGTTTACACCTACATGTTGCCGAGTGAAGGATGGCCTTCAGTTGAGTATTGGATGATCAAGATGGAGTGGTGTAGTGCTTTAATCCTGGGGAACTATCATTCCCTGTGGTAGAGGCAAAATAGTTTAATGCCTCCTCATTGAATACACTTGCACACTCTGAGATGCTGGGAAACTGAAGAAATACACACTAATCGGACCCACAATAAATATTGCATACTACAGATTATTTTAAAGAACCACCCTTTTATACTACTTATTGTAGATTTCAAGCATAGTCCTCAATCTGATGCCTCATAGGGGTCAGAGACTAAGTTTGAGATGGTCATTAGCCACCTCAGAGGTCATAGTGGATTGGCACAACCAGAACTGGGATGATACAAATGTTTAAGGAAATGCCAAATACCCATGTGGCACTTATCATCACTGTTCTCAATGTCTTCCTGCTAAATTCCCAGCTTTGCCCTGAGTCTGCACTTACCTCTATTTATTTGTCTCTGTTTGCATCAGTAGGTATACCCCTATCGTGCCGTGAACCCTGATAGGCAGAGCCCCATTAGAGCCATACATATTTGAAGAAAAGTTTAAATGCCTCATACCTTATGTATTATGTATAACAGGACATGCAAGGATGCAGAGGGATGGGTGAGGTCTTACCCTTCATGAAATTGAATAATTTGTGAACAAAGCTCAGCTGCCTGATGGAACAAAGACCTTGTTTTCATAAGTTAGGGTCAGATTTATATCTTGGAGTGGCGATAACTACGGCACAATGGTGACAAAGTCCTCCCACCCTACCAAAACCATTGGTCCAGCCGCTGGATTTAAATTCGGGTGGACCATAGTTTGACAACAGTGGAAAATTAGGTCAAATGTCTCTGACGGCCTAATGGAATCAGGGCCATCGGAGGTTTGGCAATGCCTGGTAAAAACCTAGCGGTAAGGGCCATGAATTCAGTTTCTATCAATACTTTAAATGTCCTCCTGGCTGACGGGCCTTTCAAAATTTGGAGGGCAGAACCTCCATCAGGTCAATGGAGTAATTAACTTTATCGCCCTGACCAAGACAGGCTGTCCATCAAAAAGTAAAGTGGGCTATCAGTCGCAGCTCAGATAACACTGTGCATCATAAATGGACCTGTTTGACATGTCTGTTTTGTCCCTGGGTATGTCTTGATGTTTCTACTCACTTATTGGTGCCTCTACACCTCTTACCAGTAACTTAAAGAAGACCTAATTTGTGTCTCCTTTTCTTCCTTTGACAGTGTCTCATTGCCACTTTTCTAGTTTTTAGCATCAGTATCTGCCAGACCCAGGTGCTTATTTATGAGAGCCCTATGTCACTTTTGCACTACGTAAAGTGGTATATGTGTAAGGCAGGGCTCTTAATAAAATGTATAAAGCTACGCAAACTCACCCTCCGTGACTGTCAGTGGCTTCATAAATCATGAGTAAGGTGACAGCACAAATCACTGCATCACCTTGGTTTGCACCAGAGAGTATTTTGCATTGGGTTTTCCCATGCCACACCCATGGAATTTGATGCTGCCCCAGATTTACAAAGTGATGTAAACCTGTGAAGCATCAAATCCGTAGGCCTCCTGAGGTGAGGCGTAACATGGAGAAATATGTTTATTTCTTCTCATTTTTTCCTCTTTACATAAGAAGCGGAAAATGCTTACTAGGATTGTATTTGTGCAGGAAGGTACCCCTTCATGCACAAAAGAATCCTGCTTGCAATGGATGAACCATTCCACTATAGTGCAATGGTGCCTACTTTGGCGTTAAGCTGAAATAACAGAACCAGCGCAGGCAGAAAGGACAGGAATGCACCTTATTGCTTAAATACATGGCATTCTGCCCTTGCACTTTGGCGTAGGGCTGAGCAGCAAGGTTTCTTGATGAGCTACCCTATGCCAAAATGGCATAAATTAGGCCACCGTGTCTGGGCATATGCATGGGTGTGTGCATTTGTGTTGCTTTCTTTAGTAAGCTTCCTGATGTATTGTAAATTTAGAATTACAAATCTCAGTTTTCAGGAACCATAACATTTCTCTGTCCCCCGTGACAGCAGTGTTAAAACAACAAACCCTTAGTTGTACTGTCTCCAATGGCTGACTTGTCATATTGCAGCAATAGAAACAGCTGGGGCCAAATATGTGCAAAGGTATGTGTGCCAGTACCTTCGAAACCTCAGGAACCTTTCACACATTTTTCCCCACCATCTTGAATACAGTGGCTAATGTTAATTCTGCTCAGAGCGGAAGTGCAGGACCCCCAGCGGTCCCCCAGCCCTCGTAAAATCTATCCCCTACCGCAACACCACCACCCGCTGATCCCACATCTGCTTTGATGGACCCTATTCTTCCTACCCCAACTCCTAACAACAACTCCCTCGCAATGCACGCAATGAACGAGCTGCACCAGCACAGGCATCACGCTAATCCTCCTGCTCCCCTGTACGGTTAGCTACCTCTAATCCCCCTAGCCCCATTGCGTACAGCACCACCTTGATTCTCCCCAAGGCGCCTTCCTCAGCACAACACACAATCCCATCAGGCTCCCACTGGCCTCCAGGGGTTTCTATCCATCAGTCACCTTCTCCCCTATCCTACCCATCCTCCAGAGCTTGCAGCGTCATTTCACAGAATCCCTTCCCTTGGGCACATTCAGTCACCTACCACCCTACTTTCCCCCGACCTCTCTAGCTCCTCCCCTTCCACACACATTCCAAGCATGCAGCTCCATTACCCAGAATCTCTTCCCGCTGGGCACATCCAGCTGTCTACCGCCCTACTTTCCCCCGACTTCCCTAGCACCTCTCCTAGTATACCCATTCCGAGCATGCAGCTCCATTGTCCAGAATCTTTTCCCACTGGGCACATTCAGTCGCCACCTGTCCTACTTTCCCCCGACTTCACTAGCTCTCTCCTGCTCCAGGATCCCCAGGAACTAGCCTCCCAATCCCATCCACACACCTCACTGGAAGGCCGCCTGAGCGAGATAGCACTCTGCCTACAACAACTTAAGACAGAGGTCTTCAGCCTACTACATATCAATGAGGCTTTGTCTGCTAACTCCCGACCAAGCTGAGCCACCACGAAAAATTTCCATCTCCGCTCGCTCCATGATTGCGGGTGTACTGGGCTCCATCCCCCCCTGAAGTGCGGAGGTCACCAAATCATGTCTCCCACAAACCTCACAGGTGGGCCTCCGCTCTGCTCCTTAACAACCTTGCACACCCCTCCAGATGCAGAGCATCCCTGTCTGATACAGATATGAATTCTCTCCTACATTCTTATGTTCCAGCACATCCCCCTACCATATCAAACTTGCAACAAATTGAATCCATCCTCACGGATCCCTTCAGTGAACCTAGGCCTAACACCAGAACCTTAAATGAGAGCAATCTCATGTGAGTCACCACCACCCTACTCGCTCCAACAGATGCCATCGTTAGTCTCAAATGCGTGCTCCTAAATTGTAGATCGGCAGCTAAACATGCTGTGGACATTTCCGCCCACTATAATCATGCAATGCTGAACATACTAGACTCGGTCACTCCACTACAACTTAAAAGAATCTCCTCTAAATTCTCCAAACCCTAGTTTACTGATAGTCTTAATTCAGAAAGAAGAAACCTAAGGTTGTTGCACTCCTATCCCTCCCTTGAACATTTTTACCACCTAAGATCCCTGAAAAGCATATATAATAAACGCATCAGATGCTCGAAGGCCACCTTTTTCAGAACTCAGCTAGACAAAGCAAAATAAAATCCCAAAAATCTGTTCAAACTCATTAAGTTCCAAGCCAATAGTCATCTGAACTCTGCATCACTGGGTCAAGGTACATTGCCTAATTGCAAGGAATTTACAGATTTCTTAACAGATAAGACCAGTAAGATTGAAACTGAATTACGATCTGCACATGACCACCTGTCAATCAGTCCACTGACCTCCCTATGTACACCTGGTAGGGATTTCACGGTCCTGGCATAACCTCACCTCCCCAAAAACCATGCATCCTGGATCCTCTTCGAAACCTTCCAACCACTACAACGACCTGCTCCCATCAAACATTTTCCCAGAAATTAGACCCTCTTTACTAACATTGTGGACTACGATCGTCAAAGCATCACTTCACAAGGCGCTATTCCAGATTGTCTAAAATCGGGTCAAGTGACCCTGATTTTAAAGAAACCTACTGCTGATCCCACGGACCTTCATAACTTCCGCCCAATCTCCAACATCCCCACCTTAGCAAAGTGTCATAAATTAGTTCTCAGTTGGTGAAACCAGAGGCTGAGCAGTAGGGTGGCTGCTCCTGGTGGGGCTACGCTCATCTACTTGTTTACAACAATGATCTTGAAGAACCTACGCGTGGAGTAAAGAAGGTCCTGTACAAAGGAACTACGGAACCAACGGACTGAAACTCTAAGGCAAAGGAAATATTATGGTAACCAAGGCATTGAAATCTTGAAGAAATGCCCTGGTCAGCCCCACCAGTATCCTTTACCATCTGGACAGCCTGCAGCCTGGGCGCTTCATTTCTATAGTCTACATACAGTTACTGTCAAGCCTGTTGTAATCCAGATGCCTTGTAACTAAGGGCGTTTGAGCTTTTTCTGCCCTGTGAAAGGACTTTGTGTAACTTCAAACAAGTAAGTTGAAAACAGGTGTACATCTCTGTTAATCATAGACAATAACACTGGCAACAAGAGAAAATGGCCAGCTTCATTTTGACACCAACCGGCACCATTTTGCCTGCATGGGACGTCAGTGCTTCATGTGAATATCAAGGACCCCCTGTTTAGTTCTAGAACTCCTAGGACAGGGCAGTACTACAATGAAGAAAAGTTCCTAGGCATTAAATACAATTCACATTACATTAATCTATTCTTGGCATGACTTGGGGGATGACCCAGACTCAGTGCAACTGCTTAGACCATATGAAATTCTTTTTTATTGAGATTTATCTAAAAATTGGGACATAATAAAAAGCAAAGAATCAGAAAAATTACAAGCAAGTGCATTATACATCGGGTACAACATATTCACCACAAGTTACGATCGGTGGGCACTTAGTCCAAAACAGTATTAAATATCAACATGTACATATAATACTTTAAACATACAAATGATTAATACAGAAGTTATAAAATGAAACTGATATAGTGTGGCTGGGTGATGAAAGTTCTCAACGTTCTCAACGCACATTTCAACACTGGGCGTGCCTTCATGGGGAGGGCCACAAAAGTATATCAGAAGGGGGCAGGTATTAGGAGCCGATTGACTTCAAAAGCAAGGGGATAAACAGAGACGATATATAGAGGCGGTAACCACTGCATAAGACATAATGTTTACTGGCCATGATGATGGACTTGATGACAGACAGTGTAACGAAGCTATTGAGAGGAATCAGGACAGATTTAACCCTATCTGCAGCAAGCTCAGTCTAGGTGTACATGATCACACAAAGCCTTGTGGCATCAGATATAGATGTGTGTGTCCAGTCGGTAGCCACTGGGAGTCCTGCTCTTAATGCATACAATTCTAGAGGCTTCAATGGTGGAGCTTAACTCGGTACACGTTGATGTGTTGAAATAGTCAGCATGGATTGCCAGCGCGAAAGCTAATGGTGGGCGGTGATCAGTCACTAAGAGACGCGGGTCGTTCTCCAGATGGTGTGTAACGAAAATACACACTTATTCATCAAAAGTGAAGGAGGGTATTGAGGCGAACTCGTGCTGTCGTTGCCTTCGGGGTTGAATGGAGATAGACGCCCTAACCAGTGCTGATATCTGTCAACGTCGGTGTGAACTCGACATCAACAAAGTCTGGTATGTGAGTAAACTTTTTATGGAAAGACTGGTAATGTTTAAAATGCTTCATTGTCCGTGTTTGACAGCATACTTAAGCGACTGCAACCTCCTCTAGTGGATACCCAAAGGACAATCTCTACTGCTTGCGAGTCAGTTTACGTGGAACTTACTGTTTTCTGCTGGCTATTCTTTTTGAGAGTGCGCTACGTGTACCAACTTCCGGGTCAAAAGGATTCAGTTTGCAAGAGCTCAATTAGGATCACAAAGTCTGGCAGTGTATTAAGTGCTTCATTTACTGTGTTGGAGAGTGTACGTAAGTGACTGCCATCCATTGAAGCAACTTGTGTACTCTTCGTTGTGAAAACCGATGTCTAAGGTGAGGCAGTGTACGTCTATCATGGTTTGTGGCTCTTTGAGCCTTTCTGCCAGCAATGTCAGTTGATCCATTTTGTTTTTCAAACAAGGGTAGAGAGCGCGCAGCCATACCTGTCATCGGTTTTGCTGCTGTCACTGTGACAATTGATCCCACGCGGAGAGACACTGGAATCTGATGCTGCTGGGAGACGCTCTGCTGCCTGGACGTGCCTGTAGCCACCCGGGATGGCGTGATCCACACGCCGCCATCTCCTTTGTCCCTTGATTTACCTCAGCCAGTTAGCAGAAACCTCAATCAAAGCTCTGATGCAAACAATTGAGGAATATGCGTATGTCTCAGGATACAGACTAAACCGCGATAAATCTGAATGCAAGCCAATGAACTGCCATACAACAAAAACAGTGCTAGGCACGTCCGGACTAGCCTGGCAAACGAAGCCCCTGAAATACCTGGGTCTCATCTTTGGAAGAGACCTAAGGTAGACCCTGGACCACAACGAGGAGTCAATGCTGAAGAAGATCAGAAGCAAACTAGAGGCCTGGAGCCCGTAATTCATCAGCTGGTGGGGTCGAGTCGAGATGATCAAGATGATGATCACACCAATGCTGAATTACCTGCTAAGTATGCTACCGCTAACCCTAACCATAGACTTTCACAAAAACCTAGACAAGGCAATCAACTCATTCCTCTGGAGGGAAAAAAAAGCCAGAATCAGCCTCTCGAAACTCAGACTGAAGAAAGATCTGGGGGGGCTGAACATGACCAACTATAAGGCCTTCCAAACAGCATGCCTGGCAAAACAAGACATACACTGGATCTCCCCTACGCCAGACTACACGCCAGTCTGGATTGATCTGGAGAGAGACATCCTGGGGGGGGCCGACCCACTAATGGCACTGACGGCAAACAAACACCCAGAGGCCAATAATGCAATCATCAAAAATACCAAAGCGGCGCTTCTCAGAGTAGACAGAGATATGGAATTCAGTATTAAAGGGTCGAAATGGGAATCAATCTGGCATAACTCCAGAATAACATACAGGGGGAAAATAGTAGCGAGCAAAGAGTGGTATGGGAGGAGCATCACAACACCGGCCCAGCTGGAGATAGGGAACAACCGCTCACATTCGAAGCGCTACAACGCACACACAATCTACCAAAACAGGAGTTCTACAAATTCCTCAAGATCAAGGCGGCAATCACCAAAGCCAACCTCTCAAAACACAAACCCTCCATCTTACAGTACGCACACAACCTAAACAAGGTTGGCCATCGAACCGCACACATATACAAACTCATCACCCCTCGCACCACAACACTGAACAACAAAACCTTGGCATTCGGGGAAGGGAAACTAGGGAGACCTCTAAGTGAAGAAGAGAGGGCCAAGTTCTGGGTCTCAGCCTCCAAAAACAAAGTAACTCCGCAGCTAGCCCACACAAAGTACTGGCTACTACACAGACTATACTGGCGCGACCTAGTTGACCTCCTGCTAACAGCGGCGGCCAAAACAATTCTAGCTAATTGGAAAAACACTGGCAAAGCCACTTTCAAGCGATGGTTCAACCGGGTAACCTTCCTGAGGGGGGCCGACAATATCACCGCAAATCACCACTCAGCGAACCACACCGCCAAAGGGGGAATGTGGGCAGGCCCGGACTGGCAATGCCGGGCACCGGGCAATCCCCCGGTCGGCTGGAGGGGGTGGGGGCCGGTTTTCAGAAAGGGGGAAGGTTTTTGTGGCTGGGGGCCGATTTTCAGTTCGCCCGTCACAGCTTGTGATGGTCGGACTGAAAATCGGCCCCCAGCAGCGTCACCTCACTCACTTAGAAGAAGCCACATCAATCATGACTCTCAGTCAGACTTTCCAAGTTACGATCAGTTACGATGCAGGCCTGCAGGCTGTCGCCCCCGAATAGTACTGTAGCGCCGCCGCCAGCAAGCCTGATTGACCGGTGTGTGCACTGTAGCACTGCAGCAAGTATGTACAACCTAATGTAAACAAACGGAGCGAGGAGGAGGAGGTGCCTGTGCTCGCAGCGCCGAATTATGCCCTGTCTCCTCCTCTGCCGCGTCTGCGCGTGGAGTGCCTCTAGTAGGGTGCGGCTGTAATTCCATTTCCCGCATGCGCATTGGGCAATTAACTGCGCGTGACTGACGAGAGGAGCAGAGGTGCGCACGGACGGACTGTAGTTGAGCGGCCGGCCCCTGCATAATTTTATTCCTACAGTGGCTACTGTACTGGCAGTGGCTGGCTAGCACCGCCAGGCCCGGACTGGCCGTTGAGGGCACCGGGCAATTCCCCGGTGGGCCGCATGGTTGGGGGCCGGTTTTGGGCCCCTGGGGCCGTTTTTGTTACAGGGCCGTTATGCTGCAAAAACGGCCCTGTAACAAAAACGGCCGAAAACCGTCCCTGTCTCAGAGCGCGGTCGCACCTCTCCCCCCCTCCCCTCTCCTCCCGGAGGAGGGGAGGGGGCCGGCCGAGCACTGTGCCAGGGCCGGTTCTGGTTCCCAGTCCGGCCCTGAGCACCGCTGCCTAGCCCCCCGACCCCCCTGTGTCTGCCATAGTGCCAGTGCCACCCCGTCCCGTGACCCCACCAACAGCAGGCTTCAAGACGGCAAACCCGGTATAAAACCTAACGCTCCAAGACCAGAGGCCCGAAAACCAGCAAGGTAAATGCCCCCTAAGCCTCCGGTTGGACGTTAAAAGACTTTCATAATTAAGTGTTCGTCACACCATCGATAGACAGGCCAACTTAGAAATCCTCCACCTAATTATCACCAATACTGCATGGAGCGTTAATAACAGGATGCAGGAATTCTCTCCAATAACGCGCCAGTGCTGAGTACGAGGAATAATCACGTAAATTGTTGTGCAAGCTGATTTTGACATTATTTCGAGCATTTTCCCCTACTACATTTCAGTTACTTACCTTTCACAGGTGGTGGGGATGGAATGTGCGGGCATTCCCACTAAACGAATAATCTCTAAGGGGAATAAAATCCCATTCCTGTATCAATCGGGATTTCCAGCAAACTCGTTTTTCTTTTTTTTTAATTGGCCTCAACATAGAAGGTAATATAGCACATATTAATTTAAATCAAGCGACCACATAGCCTTAGTTTCTTTTCTACTAGGAGTTGGCCTAACAGCTAGGGCTGTTGCCCTCGAATGTGGGGAACTGCCTGGGTTCGCGTCTCCGCAATGACACTGAACATCCTGTGATTCTGGGCAAATCACTTAATCTCCCCGTGCCTAACAAAAATGAATGTGTTCTCGTGTAATTCAACTGGTGCTATGTAAAGCGCTCGATACCCGATTCGGGTCAAGTTCGCACTATATAAACTCTGTGGAAAAAAACAACATATTTTTCCAATTTTGTATCAGTATATCCAAAGTTCAATTGTTAAAAGAATTCCCCAAATCTTATTGAACTTCTTGACAATTCCATGACGGCGATAGTAAATTCTTTCCTTCGCCATAATTCTGTTTATAGTGTTAATGCTTTCCAATAAAGTTGGGCTGTGTTATAAATTCTGTTTTTACACTATAGAGGATCTGGCCGTTAAGAAATGGAAAATACATTTCTAATCCGGACATTACTTCCATTTCAAAGAGGTAATACAAGCAAGGAATGTGGGTCTTTCCATTCCTTACTTTGGTGGGTAAAATGCTATATAATCTGATCGCAGTTTGCCTGTCATAATATAATCTGAGCGAAGTTTGCCTGTCATACCCCTTGACTCCGGTAGGACAACAACTTACAGTCAGCATCAGCAGGCCTGCCACCTGAGTGAGGTGAGTGAGTCCGTTTTTCTGCCCCGGGCCGAGACTGAAAGAAGCATTCAGGATCCTATTCTGAGCCAGTGCACTGTGCACAGGAAGGGTTCATGAGTCAGTTTTGAACAAAATTGGCCGGCCAAGGGTTCAGACACTAGCTTGGCAAGCAGGGTAAGAGAACTTACATTGGTTTGGAACACAGGGACCAGAATACACAATTAATCATATCATTCATGAACCGAGTGATCCAACATATAATACAGGATCTAGGGTCTATGTACAACATGTATTTGAAAAAAGTTGGCCCACGTACATAAAGGATTCTTATTTTGGCCCTTGTTTCTTTTATAAAAATTCTACTTGATTCTATTGAATTTGCGTCATATATTTATATGTGACTGATATGTGTGATTTGAATGGAATGTATGTAGTGCGATTGATAGTTTGACTGTGGTATTTGGGGGGTTGAGCCTGGGTTTCTCCAGGGTTTACATACATTGTTATGAATATTGCTACTGTGGTGTTGGCATTTGAATAGATATTGTATATACCTAAGTCTAGGTGTATGTACCATAAGAATCGTTGAATATTGTGAATAAATATGATGTATAGATTTTTGCCTCAAACCTGGCTTTGAGATTTGTGATGTATTGAATCGCTGGGCTTAATTGCGACTTATTGAGCTTTGAAATTATTGATGAGATATTTTACTTCAATCTATGTACCAGACGGGTGGTTACTTATACTAACTCGGCAACTTCCAGTTAGTGCATGAGATGCAGACAGCATAACTCAGAAACAGGAAGCGCCAACCACTTCTCGCTGTTCACGCTGCGCTCGCCCGCTAGCTACGCGCTGGACGGGGGCTGGTTCGCTACGTGCCGGATGGGGGCTGGTCTGACAAAATTTGCCAGGGCTGCTTTCAGTTCCCAGTCCGGCCCTGAATGTGGGCCGTCCTGGACGCTCACCTGGAGCGATAAAGCTCCCTACCCTCCCCCCCCCTTTTTTTTTCCTTTTTCTCTCTTTTCCTCTTCTCTTCTTCTCTCTCCACCGCAGCTAAGAATTTTGATATACCGCATTGTATTATACTTGTAAAACTTATTTTCAATAAAATACTTTGAAATTGAATAAAAAAAGTATTCTGCACCTACAAAACCTTCTTCTTTGTCTTTTGAGTCAGCACTTGGGATGGGTAGGGGAAACTCAGCACCAGCCACGTTTTCCGATGCTCACTTTCTATGCGGAATTTAAACGTAGTGTTTCTGCCTCTTAGTCTATGGATTGATACAACAATGCCATCTAGTGGTTTTCTCACGCCACTGCCCCTGTACAAGGAAAGCAAGGATTGCTTGATTGTGACTTGAGGAACTGTCAGTTTCCTCTCTTTACTACGTGCAAATGGCCAATAGCTGTGTACATGAAGTTTGCTGCTTAAATAGCTGGAGGACTGGTTTGCGACATCTTCACTGAACTTCTTAACAAGGACTTCACGTCGGGCTGAAGATTTCGGGTGAGAGACCACTCACCGGAGCGCAAGACTTTCTGTTCATTATATTGCTGGTCATTATAATGCATGTCTCGTTTTAGTGTCCGTGCCCTTAAGGTCTTAGTTTGTCTATGTGGTCCATATCAGTTTTAGGGCAGCCCTTCCAGTTTATACTGCACTGTGTACCCACCTTTATGGAGGTAGTGGGGTGGTGTACCCTGTCCTTTGGAAGTTTGGTGGGTGGTCGCTGCTTCCCTTTCAGTATATGGTGCCTTTCGTAGCAATTTTTACTCCGTTTATGGATGTGCCATAACTTTTCGTGGTGAGGTTGTAGGTGCAGTCAGTAACTTTTTAGGGTGAAGCTTATCCTGCTGTGTACCCTGTCATGGGAAGGTTATATGGGCGGTCAGTGTTCTTTATGCTTAGAGTGTACCCATGCATGGGGAGGTTGTGAGAGTGGTGACTGCTCAAGTCTAGTTTTTGTTTGTTTGTGTAGGGTGTACCTACTTAAGGGAGGTTGTGGAGCCAGTCAATGCTCCAATTTTGGTTTCTGGTGTGTTGTCTACCCTACAGTGTACCCTTCATTTGGGAAGTTGTGGAGTCAGTTAATGCTTCATTTGAGTTGATGCATTCTCTACAGTGTAACCTTTAGTGGGGAGGTTAATGTTTTTTTTTCTTTAGGTTTTGGGGGCAGTGAGTGCCCCAGGTATTCTCCCTACCCTAAGAGTGTACCCTTTTACAGGGAGGTTGTGGGGACATCCCAAAGTCATGCCCTCACTATTTTGTTCTTTCCCAAGGTAGGGGGATGGGGCATGCCTAATTCTTCCAAATAGTTATTCTTGGAAGTAGTTATTCTTCTATTTTTCATGATGTTTTACACTTATTGTCATTTGCACTTTGAAGTATTTCTTTTCAGGCATATGCTAATTCTGATGTATCGTTTATAATGACATTTCCTCTATTGCACTTCTTTGCTGTTTTATTCCCTAAGGAAAGAGGATGTGTCATAAACTAGTTATTGTCTCTTCTCTTCTGCTCAGCTGGAATGTGTGATGACCTCATAGAATGCTTGGGTGCCTGTGTGTGTGTGTGTGGAGCGTCAGTTGGTGAATTGAGGCTGAGCAGCAGAACTATGTGTTTATTATGGTATAGTTTCCAAGCAGTCCACAAGTGCACTAGGCCAAAGTTAATTCAGCTTCCTGTAATCACCTGTCCCATCCACTACGGTCTTGATATTCTTTGGTTAAGTATTGGTCCATATACCCCTTGTTCTTGACCCTAGTCTGTTTTGGAGAAAGAACCTGACATTTTGTGGCTACTTTTTTTGATTATCTTATGCTTGCTCATTTATAAGCTTCCACAGACAGGGAAAAGATAGAAGAGATAGTATAATTAAAAACAAAATGGTAGGTCAGGTGGGTAGAGATCATCTAGAATGTGAAACATGCAACATCAGGGCAGTGCACCCGAAAAATGGGAAACCAGCGCTGCAAACACAGTATTCACTGGGAGCTGGCTGTGTCAGATTCAAGGACTCTTTATGGTTTAGCCAAAGAGTATCCCTGTCGCTAGATATTTATATATATTTTTTCTTTAATAACTTTAAAACCACTGAATGGATTTGCACCAAATCACAAAAAGAGTGCTTTCTGGACCAAGATCTAGTTTTGTGTCATCTTTGGTGTAATTCCATTCAGTAGTTTGGGCTGTAGTCATGTTCAAAATCCCTATGGGAAAATTGCTTGAGGGAAATGTTTTGAAACCTCCCTCTTTTTCTGAACTCTCCGCTTGACGAAACACCATGAAACTTTGCAGACAGCAGCTGAAGTGAGTGGCAAAATAGTTTTGGAAATTTTGTGAAGATTCATCAAAGTTATTAGCAACACAAAAATGCTTTGTCTATGAAAACCATATCCTGACTGTAACTACCTACTGGTGACAGACAGTAGGTTAAAAAATGTAAATTATATATATATATATATATCTACAGATCTCCACATAACACTGGGAACTACCCAGAGATCTCTGCTGCTTTTTTGGATATATATGCATCTATATCTATCTATATTTCCACTGAAAAAAAACATAGATTTCAGAGACATTATAGTTAGAAATTAGCATTTAAAAAACCTTTGAAATTCACTGAAAAACCCATAGGTTTCAGGGATGTTATAGTTAGTTGGACATTTCACTCGTACAAAACTTGACTTGCTAGACTCAATATTGGCTGCCCTGAGCCCAGTCCAGACCATGTGGCAGTAAAGTGTGAGTAAAAGTCATTTGTCTCTGAGTATACATCTCTCTCCTTTTGAGACTTGGGGGGCCTTCTAACTTCTTTTCCTTTCACCCCTGAAGCTGGGGTCGCCGGGAGCGCCAAACTTTCCTTCTGCTGTGCCCTCTTTTCACCAACAGATCGAGTGTCCTTAGATACTCCCAGAGCATCAGTGCTCACATCCACTGCATTGAAAGCATTTATTAAGGTTACAGTTTGTACCTGTAATGGCTGTGGGATAGTTGACTGTATAATGTCAGATTCCTGTTGATCCCCAGCCCCCAAGGGTGGCTTACCGGTAATTCTCTGTACTTTGGCAGCCTCCTCCTTGTTCATACATGGCTGGTCCTTCGCTGAAGAGCCCCGGAACAGATCAACAATATTGGTGGTTCTTGGCTGCTGGGGCTGCGCTCCCGCAGCCCTCCCCTTCCCATCCTGGGCGTTTTCCGCCCGGAGGCGCTGCTGCCTACGACCTTGTGCAACAGAGATCACATCCGATTCTGCCAGGTTTCCCGATGAGACCTGCCCTGGGGAATCTGCTGCTGCCGGCAGTACCGGGCATTTACCCTTCAGCTCCGTCTTTGGAGCCATCTCCTGCCAGATTACTAAGATTGCCTTCTGCCTCTTTACAGAGCCCTGGATCCGTGCCGACTCTGCCTCCAATCCTCGATAGCCGATGATGAGCCGCTCCCTGACCTTCACGAGGGCGACGATTACCCGCTGGATCTCCAGTAAGTTTTTCACTGATATGGGGGTAAAGTTGTGAGGGTAGAGCTCCATTCGGGTCCATAATTCAAGATATAATTTAAGCTGTATCAGCCATCTCTGAGGAGAGACCACCACTGGCCGAGCTCACTCAGCCACCATCTTTGCCCTCACCTCCTGAATACAGTGAAAACACCTACAGACACTAGGGTACACTATTGTTGGGTTTGGCATGACCTCCCCTGTAAGGCCCAAGTACATAATAGGGCAGGGGGATTAAAACTATCTCTAATTTAGAGGTGCAGAAAGAGGCACGAGAAGTGCTACACAGGCAGGTTAGGTGCAGAAAGAAGTAAGAACATTGCAGAAAGAACCAACAGAGGTGCAAAAATAGGCAAGAGGAGTGCAGAAGATGGTAGGAGGGGTACACAAACAGGCAAGAGGAGTGCAGAAAAAGGTAGGAGGGGTGCACAAACAGGCAAGAGAGGTACAGAAAGTGGCAAGAGGGTTCACAAATAAGGAAGAGAAGTGCAGAAAGAGGCAAGAGAAATGCTGAAAGAAGCAACAGAGGTTAAAAAGAAGCAAGATAAGTACATAAAGAGGCAAGTGAGGTGCAGAAAGAAGCAAGAGCAGTGCAGAAAGAACCAAAAGAGGTATAAAAAGAGGCAAGAGGGATAAAGAAAGAGGTACGAGAGATGCACAAAGAGGCAAGAGAGGTACAAAAAGAGGCAGGAGGGGTGCTAAAAGAAGGAAGAGAAGTACAGAAAGAGGCAAGAGAATTGCTGAAAGAAGCAACAGATGTGTAGTAAGAAGCAAGAGAAGTACAGAAAGAGGCAAGTGAGGTGCAGAAAGAAGCAAGAGAAGTGCAGAAAGAATCAACAGAGGTGCTGAAAGAGGCAACAGAGGTACAGAAGGAGGCACACGGGGTGCAGAAAGAAGGAAGAGAAGTGCAAAAAGAAGTATCAGAGGTGCTGAAAAGAGGCACGAGGGGTGCAGAAAGAGCAAGTGAAGTACAGAAAGAGGCAACAGAGGCACAGAAAGAGTCAAGAGAGGTAAAGAAAGAGGGAACATGGGTGCAGAAAGAGGCAAGAGAGGTGAAGAAATAAAAAAGAGGGGTACAGAAAGAGGCAAGAGATCTGCAGAAAAAAGCAACAGAGCTGCTGAAACAGGCGAGTGAGGTGCAGAAAGAAGCAAGGCAGGTGCCAAAAGAGACAATAGAAAGGCAGAAAAAATCATCAGAGGTGCACAAAGAGGCAAGAGGGGTGCAAAAAAGGAGAGAGAAGTGCAGAAAGAAGCAAAAGAGGTACTCAAAAAGGCAAGGAGCGCGTTTGCAGAGTCATGCAAGGACGGGGCAGGGCCTCCGACGAGTTGCCAGTTTCTTTTTTCAGGCAGTCAGTCAAAATTGGCTTTATTTCGATATAAAACATATCTTTAAAATCAATACATAAACATTATCAAAAGATAAAAGGGCCAATCCATAGAAATACAATCTTCCAAGATAGAATACAAATGGCACCAATACATTACATAAAATAGTCAGACATAGTGACTGAGAATTAAACAATATGCATAAGCCTTTTTGATCTGATTAGCCATGCCCAGCTTAAAAACTTTGCCATACCACAGACAAATAGGGGCCGTGTATCAGATTTCAGAATTCGCAAGGCCTCACTATAATGTCTGGTACCCAGCACTTTGCACAAAGGTTTAAGCCACCTGTGTCGAGGAGCTTTGTAGGCAGGGCATTCAAATAAGAAATGGGGGACCGACTCAATCCTAGAAGTACAAAAAGGACAAAGCTTAGTGGTCTGTGCCGGGATCTTCCAGCGAGCAGTCAGTTCACCCAAGGGAAGTATTCCTATTCTGAATTTAAAATATAAAGCTCTATCTCGAGGTTTTAATATAGCATCAAGATAGGATTCACATAGGGTTACCTCTTTTACTGTTAAAAATTCTCTGGTGGTTCTACACAGATTAGGATCAGTATTTCTCTTATTCATTACCCACTCCCAATAAACTTTTTTTAATACTACCTTAGGGGGTGCAGACATAGACTACCAAGACTCCCCAAATCCCAATTCTCCAAGCAGATGCTTAACATCCCTCAACCATCCTATTTTAGACCAACCAGACATCAATAGGACCTCCTTTAGCCCTTCCGCGTAGCAGACGAGTTCAGGGACTCTCCATAAGCGGGCCCAGAGAAGGAGGGGTCGTAATCTGGCCTGGTCTTTGATGGGGCGGCAACCCATGTCTAAGAATAAGGGTAACGTGGGGGTGTTATACGGGAGACCCATTAAGTCCTTCAGGAACTTATTCTCTGAGCTGGATAACTGATCCACGTTCTGGGCTCCCCAAAGTTCTGCTCCATAAAGCGCCGCACTAACCCCTCTCGCCTTATAGATGTCTAGTACCGGGGCGATAGGTTTGGAGGTCGATAGTCGCTGTTCTTTAAGCAGGGCCCCCACCACCCTTTTATGGCTCAATAACATCTTTTGGAGATGACAATTCCATCTCATGGTGTCAGAGAGGCGGATCCCCAGATAATCAAACTCCTTGACCCTTTCCAGGGACACCGTATTTAATACAGATGGCCGACCATGCTTTATCGGGGGATTCAAGACCAGATATTTGGTCTTTTCAGTGTTTCTTTTTTCTTTATTTTCTTATTTTATGGGAGGAGGACTGTGTGGGCTCTCCTCCTCAGGCCAATTATGGCCCGGGGGCCCCCATCCCCCGGGGCCGGCATTTCAGTTTAAAAAAAAATGATAATTAAAAGGGAAGGGGGCTGTGTGGACCCCTCCTGGGCCACTTCTAGCCCCGGGGACCCCTTCCCCTAGGGACTGGGCTCACCTTTGGGGACCGTGGGTGGAGCCCCAATGCCCCATTGTCCCGCTGGTTCCCCGCCTACTACGGGTGCCGGCATTGCTTTTGCACAAGGGGTGCTGTTGACATGCAGCTCCCCTTGTGCAAAAGCAATTTTGCTTTGGTTTTTGGAAGTGAGAGCAAGTTTCCTGCTCTCGCTTCCAAAAACCGTAGCAGAGTTTGCTATGGCAGGGCGGTAGCTTATCCACCGCTTCAGGCCGCCACCTCTACTCGACTTGCCAGGCTAGACCGCACACGTTCGTGGTAGTCAGCACCTAACCTCAGCATCTCTACGGCCTCTGCATTGATTCCGTGGACCCATGACCCCGCCTCTCAGGTATCCTCCCCGGAACCCATGAAATGGATATGAGACCCAACCCTGCCTTCATTAATCTTGCTACCCAGGTACCCTCTCTGGGACCCACACAGTAGATCCGGGACCCAACCCTGCTACCTTCCTCCCCCACCTCTGCTACGGTGGACCACACCACCCAAAATTTGGCAACCCGGTCCTGAAGATGAACCTGAGTAAATAGGTTCGAAACGCTGTTAAACAATTATACAGAGCTACTCACGGCGCATATTCAACCTTGATTCGTACAATGTTTTATATTTTCCTTTCATTGAAAAGAACCATTGATTCCTGTATATATATTTTTTCACCTTGCATCTCTCACTGTTTTTCCACTTGTCATTTGCGCCATCATTCATTGTATCACAAGCACAACGTGCACAAAGTTCCTTTGAGTTACCTTCGCAATTTATGCCCACAGTGCTGTTATAACTGTCATGTCTTACATTGTGATTTTAAATATTTGATGCCATGAGCACTTTTGAAAAAATATTGGGCAATTCTCCTTCTTGCTTCTACCTTGTAATGTCGTGTACATACATATGCATCTGCCTTGCTCACTGAATCCGGTTGAGACATTGTTGACAATTACGATCCCATAGCAAACAGCAATTTCCCAGGGGTGGGCACCCTGGGACATTGCAGGAGCCGGCCCTGAGTGGTGGCGGTGCCCAGGGCCATCGAGGGCTTCAGGAGGGGGGCTGCACGACCCACTCCCAGCATTTGTAAAGCCACGGAGAGGTGGTGGTCCCCGGGACCGTGTAGCCCCCCGCATTCAAATTAGGTAGCCACGGAGAGGTTGAGGTGCCCGGGGCTTGTGGGGCCCACGAAGTCCCCCAAATAATTTAATGCCCTGGGGATGTGGCACTCCCCAATGCTGCAGGGGGCTGTGTGCCCCCACGCATACATTATGAAGCCCTAGGGGGGTGGCGGTCCCCAGAGTTATGGGGGACCAGAAGGGCCCCAGCCCCCACACCTTACTTTAGAATTGCCCCCAGGACCTGGCCTACCCAGGGGCTTTTTAGCAAACGAAGCACGGGAGCCCGCGCTTTGTTTTTAAAAACATTTTTTGGCCTATTCTCGAAACCAGCGCAAATTTGGCCAAAATTATTTATAAAAATATTCTTTTTTGGGCCTGGAACAGGCCTAGGGGGTCAGAGGGTTTCTACCCAGACCCCTTTTCCTATTTTTAATGTTTTTCACCCTTTTTCTTGTGACTCGGTTACAGAGTCAAAAGATGGCTGCCAACAAATTCTGTTTTGGAGTGTTGGCAGCCAATCAGATTGAACCTCGAGCCCTCCTCGGTGCTCAGATATACATAGATTTTTGTTTTTGAATTGCTCAGGAACTACTGAATGGATTTACACCATTTAGAAGAAGAGTGCTTTCTAAACCAAGAGCTACCCTTTTGCCAAATTTGGTATAATTCCATTCAGCAGTTCAGGCTGTAGCCCTGTCTAAAGTTTCCTATGGAAATAAACATTGGGATAACGTGTTTTGGGACCCCCCTTTTTTCTCGGCCCCCGCTTGACGAATCACCCCAAAACTTTAAAGACAGGAGCTGACCTGAGCGCCCCATTAATTTCACGAAGATTCATCAAACGGCTGCAAAGATATTGTCAAAAGAAAAAAATGCTTTTTGAATAGAAACAAGGTCCTAACTTTAACTACCTACTGGCTTCCACCAGTAGGTAATATATATATATATATATATATATATATATATATATATATATATATATATATATATATATATATATATATATATATATATATATATATATATATATATATTCACTGAAAAAACCATAGGTTAGAGGCCATATATAGTTAGCTGGACATTTTATTGATATAAAACTAATGAAATTCCATATATAGTTAGTTGCTCTAACTATATATTTTGCGCATCCGCAATCCAATGCTGATGATGTCACATATTACATCATTCATGACATGGTCAGTGACATCACTGATGACATCACTGATGACATCTCAAATGACATCACTGATGACATCACTGATGACATCTCAAATGACATCACTGATGACATCATCCAGTGTCTGTGTGTTTTTGTAAAGTTTAAATATGTTTTACATATTGAAGAATGAGTGGATGTATAAGAGTATGGATGAAGGATTTGATTGTATAAGTGAGTAAGTGTGTGTTAGTATATCTGTGAAAATGTAAGCTGTTCTGTGTTTACCTGTATAGATGAAGAAATCAAAGTGTGATTGATTCTTTACAGGACTGACTAGGTGTGTGAGTAACTCCATGGATGAGTGGCAGTGTGTGAGTGTCTGCATAGGTGTATGAGTGCATATGATAGTGTTGTAATGATGAGTGACTGTATGTACGAGTGATTGTATGGGTGAATGAGAGAATGTGTGTGTAGACGTAGGAATTAGTGAGTGCGTATGTAGTAAATGGTATTCGTGTGTCAATGGTTTCAAAAATGATACTCTGTATTATACACTAGGTGTAACAGTGGTTATATTAGAGTGTAAGGAGGTGCATTGTATTATCACATGAAGTATATCATCAGTGGTGTGATCATTGATGTTAAATGAGATGTCATCAGTGATGTCATCAGTGATGTCATTTGAGATGTCATCAGTGATGTCATCAGTGATGTCACTGACCATGTCATGAATGATGTAATATGTGACATCATCAGCATTGGATTGCGGATGCGCGAAATATATAGTTAGTGCAACTAACTATATATGGAATTTCATTGGTTTTATATCAATAAAATGTCCAGCTGACTATATATGGTCTCTAACATATGTTTTTTTCTGTGAATTTTCAAGGTTTTGTAAATGCAAATTCCTAACTATATATGGTCTATAACCTATGGTTTTTTCAGTGAATTTTATTGGTTTTTTAAAAGCTAATATCTATAGCTGTAAAATATATTCTTTATTACGTGACGTTTCACGTAGCCACGTGAGACGCCTCATGACGCGTCTCATAACCGTGATGTATCGGCTCTGCAGCGCAAACAAAACGTAACGTAACGTAACGTAAGCGTGCCAGAGCACGCTTACAGATATATATATATTTTTTAAAGTTAATTAGACAAAATTCACACGTGCACATATCTTGAGGCCTTGCAAAGGCACATCAAACAAACAGTCCCTACAATTTTGCCAAGTTTTGTTGAAATCTATTCCCTTAAATTTTTTTTTACTGTTTTCCCCTTGTTGCGCTTACCGGGACGCTACCCGGTACACGAACCGGACGCTCCAAAAACACAAGATGGCGGACTCCCGTTACGCTGCCGGTTAGCTGCCCGGTTCGCGTACCGGGACACGCCTCTTTTGCGAAAAATCACAAAAACATTATTTTTTATTTTTTGCCCCGCGGGGTACTTTAATATCCCCCCTCATCAATCCTAGGGGGTCAGGAGGTGTCTACCTTGCCCCCTTTCCTTCATTTCCCCCTTCATTTTTCACCACATCTTGTCTCTCGATCCTACCGAGAGACAAGATGGCGGCTGCTCCGGACTGTTTAGAATGTTGACAGACACCGGAGAGCCAATCAGCTTCGCTTCGCGAAGTTCCGTGACGCGTCCGGTACGCGAACCGGGGCGCTAACCGGAGCGCTGTCACAGATATATATATATTTTAAAACGTTAATTTCTCAAAATCGACTGGAGCACATATATTGAGACATAGCAAAGGCACGTCAGGCAAACCATATCTACAATTTTGCCAAGTTTCATGTAAATCCATTCAGCTGTTCGAGCTAAAAGTGAGTCCAACCGCCCTATGGGAAAATGAATGGGAATGATGCGTTTTGGGACCCCCCATTTTTCTCGCCCCCCCCTTGACTAAACCCCCCCAAATTTTCAGGGGTTGCTCAGAAACAAAATGTGCCATTTTCCTGAAAATTTCTGCCAATTCCGTCCACAAACGCCAAAGTTATTAGACATAGATATTTCAGAAATCCCATAGAGAAAAAATCCTAACTATATATACCTACTGGCGACCGCCAGTAGGTAATATATATATATATATATATATATATATATATATATATATATATATATATATATATTTATTTTTTTTCTGGATCTGGATTCCATAGCCCTCAGGGCTATGGAATCCAGATACATTATAGACCTTCAAACAATGAAACCGACAGGTCTCAATAATGATGAAGAACTTTGGGTACATCTGGACTGATTAATAGGGGTATCTCTTCACAAGTAATGATCTGCAACTTCTGAAACTGAAATATAGTAACATCATCTGCCAAACTCACCCCTGCACACAATATAGTATGTAAACTATACACTTATATCAGGGAGTCATATGCCCATACAGGGCTAGACGTACAAAAACAAAAAACAAACATGCCCATCCAGGGCGCTAAGTAACTAATGGACTTACACATATACTAAACAACTTAACAGAGAGAGACCAAATATACACGGTGCACTTTTATGTACTGCTATCAAAATGAAGGTTAAATTACACTTACATTTTCCTTCAACTGATTATGTAGTTCCTCATGTAGATTGCTCTTGCGGAGGACGAACAATGATATTACTTGATAGCATTCAAAATATCATAATATAAAAGTATTTTAAGATATACATGTTTATATTGACACAATGTATATATGTATAGTAATATGAATTGAACTGGTCGAAAATGTATTCTCTCTAAGTTGCTAGTGAGCCAAAGAATATCTAAATGAATTACGAAGGGAAGTTTTTCCCTCTTTGTTTTTAAAATGCACGAGCACTTTATTGATCGCCATTTTCTCCCATGCTGTATGGAGAACCAGTATGCATTAGCACCTTTCAATATGTCTGCCACTATTTCTATGTATTGTTGGCTTAGTCCTCTTTTTATTGTTATGAAGAGATGGAGTTTAAATGGCGATTTTTCACATTGCACATTGACACTGAGGAAGCCGTTTCACGGCGAAACGCGTTTGTCTTTGGAAGGGGTGACGGGGGTCTGTCAATAAATCTAAAAGTATCCAGCTTCGAGTGCCGTCTGCTTTCTTGGATGTGAGCGAGCGTGTAGCAATATATATATATATATATATATATATATATTTACATATACTTTAAGTAGGTGGTAAGCCAGTTGCAAGCGGGAAGAGGTCTGTAGGTGACCCATTCTCCTTTGTGAATGGTTGAGAAAACGTTTTTTAAGAGCATAAATGAAACTGAAACATTTAATATTTGTTTTGACACATATCCCATTTTCTTTTACAGAAAACGGGCTGCATTTTAAAAATAACTTTGCTTTATTCAAAATCAAACACAGATATGTTGGTTTGCTCTCCACAGCAGGCCATCATCCCAGTGATTTTGGCAATTCCCAATGGGTCCCAAATTGCGATTTGCCTCATGAATATTGGTGAGGCAGGTCCATTTGCAACCCACTGTAAATCGCAAACAGCATGAAACATACTGTTGCGAATCACATTTTGCGAATTCCTAATTGTGAGTCACAAATAGGAACTCCAAAATGTGTCAGTTGTACATGTGGCTCCCACTTCTTGAAACTCTATATATATTTTTAAAAATCTATAATTTTGCACATTTTTGGATGATTTTAGTGTCAACAATAAGTTTTTTTTCTGATATTTTGGTAATTACCGTTTTAACTTTAAGAGAATTATATTGTAAAAAACACAATATTTTTGACAACAGGAATGTTTACACAACAATTTTCTTTCTGTGATCCACTGTGAGTGCCTCCATTTGTTTCTATATTTTGTGTGCCTTCAGATGGGTCGTTTGCCGTCAACAAATTTGTGCATGCTCCACACTGAAGAGGGATCGGCCTTCATGATGCAGGGGAGTGATTTGGTTTGTAGCAAAGGTTCAGGGGCATATTCACAAGCCCCTATCGCCACCACAACATCACTTTCAGTGACGTTGTGGTGGCGATAGGGGCCTCGCCTTCTTCAAAAGGCAGCATTGAGCCACTTAACGTGGCTTAACGCTGCCTTGTGAATAGGCCCCCTTTCACGCTGTGTTTAGCCTGATAGGGGCATGCAGTGGGTGTTGTGGTGGGCATTCCACCGCAACACCCATTGATATTTACGTTGCCCCCTATTCACAAGAGCAGCGCAAATAGGAGCTAATGCCAAAATTAAGACCAGTAAAACCCTGGTCTTAAGTTGGCGCTACGAGGAGAAATGCTTTATTCCTCCCCATTTTTGCATTTCCATGTGTGCTGCCTTGTGCAGCATACATGGAAAATGCTAAATGCCATGGTTTGTTTATATACAGGAAGCAGCACACATGCACGTTGCAAACTTGCATTTTAGGTGTCCCTTCCTGCACATAAACAAACCTCCCTACTTGAAGTCGCCCTCGCACTCTGGTGTAAGGGTGCCTGCGTTGGCACCATCGCAGGGGTTAAAGCAAGGCTGCAGCATGTCCTTGTGAATATGGTGCAGGCTTGCTTTTCAGAAGTGGCGGAGAGAGGCGTTAAGCCAAGAAGGCCAACGCCTCTCTCCGCCAGGGATTACACTTTGTTGGAAGTGAGAGAATTTTGGAACAAAACAGCCACATCGGAAAACTCGCCATGATTAAACAGGAACGGGAAACAGGAAAAAGAGACAAGAAATATTGAAAACAAGCACAGTTTTATTAACATATATGTTACAAGCACAGTTTTATTAATATATATGTTACAGTCAAAGTGTGAAATCCCGCATTCTTTAAAATGCCTAGGTAATGTATAGAATGCCTGAAAATCGAACGTCAAAGTATGAAATGATTGATATTTTATACATTGCCTAGGATTGTATACTTTGCCGGATTGTCTGCCGGCAAAGAATATAATATGCCTAATCCCGATGTTTTATTCCTGCCCGGCAATGTGTGAAATCAGGCATTCTATAGAATGGCTAGGTAATGTATAGAATACCTGAAAATCGAACGTCAAAGTATGAAATTATTGATATTTTATACATTGCCTAGGCATTGTATACTTTGCCGGATTGTCATCCTTTACTGTGGTTCTTGTATCACTTTTAACACTTTGCGTAAATGGTACTGGTCATTCTGTATAATGCCTAGGAATTGTATAGAATGCCTAGGAAAAGTATGTAACATTTTCACAAAAAAGTTTTATTTCCTAGTTTGCCTCTAAACCATCAGGCATTCTATACATTACCTAGGTATTCTATACAATACCGGGATTTCACACTTTGCCGAATGCCTAGGAATCTAATCTTGTGGCCTTTTAACACTTTGTGTAAATGGTACTGGTCATTCTGTAAAATGCCGAGGACTTGTATAGAATGCCTAGGAAAAGTATGTAACATTTTCACAAAAAACTTATATTTCATAGTTTGCCGAAAACCATCAGGCATTCTATACATTACCTAGGCATTCTATACAATACCGGGATTTTTTACACTTTGACTGTAACATATACAACCATTTATGTACTCTAATAAAGTTGAGAATTGCAAGTAGTTATGTTCTAACCAATCCCGGTCTATAGACAATATCAGAGGCAAATTCTCCCCAAAATGTTTAGTTTTCACACAAGTATGTCTCAATTTAGGAAATTTGTACAATAAAGCCAGGAACTTACTTTGTATTAGTGTTCTCTCTAGTATTGTATATATGTGTTTTAGGGTGCACTGTGGAGATATGTGTATTTGGAATGCTGCTTCTGTATTTAATCAAGGAGATATTATTCTGTGCTATAAAATAAACTGCTGGCATTTGTACGCATTTATTTAAAACAGGAAGAGTACATGTAGCTCCAGACCTCCTTGTAGAGGTCTCCGCTAAATTAAGGGAGATAACTCAATTCAGACATCATGTTACTGTGGAGGTGCAATATCTACACCGTCCCAAACCCCTCCACAAAATCAAAGATCTCTTTTGCTGTATGTTTTGCATAGTTTTGAGTGGAGAATTTACCAGCAGCCTTTTGTTGGTGTGAATGGTCCACATGCCTGGCCCTAATCTGAGGTGTGGCATGATGGGCAAAAGAACAGTGGGTTGGAATGCTGGCTGGGTGATTGCCAGTGATTTGACTTATTGCAATCATTCCTCCCTTCATCTTTTGTATGTTTGACACATTACCTCCTCATAAGTCTTCCTCGCCACCTGAGTTAAACAGTGAGTTTCAGCACCACAACAGAACAAAAAAGGGTACACACGGGGTAATGAAGATTGCCAGGAAGTAACTGGACCATTATTGCCACAACCATATTGTTGCATTACCACATTTTTCATCAGAGTAGGCCACGTGCAGGGCTCTGGTTCTTTAAATGAGTGTCACTGTTTCTCAAAGGATCTTTCGACTGCTGTTGTAGGAACCATCCTGTAGAATGGCAAATGTATTCCTTTTTACAATGCAAATAATGTGTGTATGCCTCCCAGACAGTAGGCACACAGGTTGCGCTGATAGAAAGCCACAAGAAAACAATGATACTTTTCTCAGTAAAGCTTTGTTTCTTCATGAAGTGAATGCGAAACTAGAACAACGGAGAATGTTTTATTGTATAACCATTACGTCATCTTGCTGTATTGTCCTATCTGTGTGAAAGGCTCCTGTTGGGTGGCAAAAGACAATGAGATTTTACAGGAAAATGGCGCATGCTGTGTGCACTTGAAAACCCAGTGAATAAAGAAAATGCTGCATGTTGAGAGTCAACAATTTAGCAGGTATTGAATTCTCTATTTTTAGTGCGACCATTTCCAGTTGACGATGGAAGCAGCCAAGGCAGGCCTCTGAGCGGGCTACACTATGCATGCACACTATTAATAAACCACGAAGATCAGGATTAATATAAGATATCCACATACGTTTCTCCATAAATCTTTTAACTCAGAGCTTGAATAGATATTTTTATATAGACGGGGGAGAAGAAAGAAAGTTTTTGGTAGGCGTAGGTAACATTTTTAAATGAAATATACATTTTAGAAGCCATTGCTGAATCTGAGAGTGGGTCACTGTGATGCTCGTGAATTCTGCTTGAAGAAGCTCCCACAAAAACATACCGGCAGGGTTCTGAGAAACTTTAAGCAAAATCGGGCAAGGTGCATGTTGCAAACAATAGACAAATATTCACTTATTGTTAAAATGTAAATTGCAGAAAAAAACATAGTTGCCAAATCCCTACTCGCGTTACATTATTTGAATTAAGGTTCCCAGACCAACCAAAATTATCCAACATTTTAACCGCAATTATTTTATCAATTGTTTAATATTGCCAGGAAGGTAAAATATAGTGATGATGGAGGGTAGTTCTACCATGAAATATGGGTAACTCTGTAATTCTTAATTCTTAATTCTTCTGTAAAAGTGAACTCTTTCAATGTATGAAAATAAATATATGCATTGTAAAACATTTCAGGCAAGATGCACATTCTAAATGAGAACATACAATGAAAAAAAGCAAATGTTCAAAATATATTTTCTCTTGCTTGTTTTCTTACATCAAATCGAATATGTCAAATTAAAATTGTTCTGTCAGTGTGCAAGAGCATGTTTTATAGAGGAGGTGTAAGTAATATCATCAAGAAATATTGACAAAAATATATGTTCAGTGTGACGTTTATTGTCCCATGTTAGCATATTTGCCATTTTAAATGTATTTCGGAATGATATCCTATAGCTCCTTTAAAAGCGCATTTTGTGCTGATTAACAGCAAGCTGTTGCTCATCAGAGGCATCTGTAAAGCGGCTAAAGAAGCTTCTGCCATTTTTCATAGAACTAACATAGACTTTCTCTTAGGGATCGATTCGCTATATATTTCAATCCAAAAAAGATTTAATCATTATTGGTGAAAAGAGCAATTTCCTCCAGTGCATTTTTCATATTTCTCCATTTTAAAACAGTTTGTCTTTCTCGCTTGAAATTAATTACAATTTATTCGAAATGAAAATACACTCATTTGGGATAATTAAAGATATCATAGTCCTTATCACAATCCTCGGGTCCAAAGTCTTATCTTTTTATAATCTATGTAATATTTCTTTTAAGGTGGGGCACTATAAGAAACGTGGGTGTATATTCACAAGAACGCGTGATAACTACCACAAGAGTAGCGCAACGCAAATTTCAACATTGCAGCTTATTGTGGCGAAATCACCCCATGTCAACGTGGAATTCACAACACGCCGGTAGCATGCAATAGACACCAGATACCGCGTCTAATGTCTGCGTGAAAATCAATGCCACGCTGCAAAAATGCAATACGCGAACGCTAAAAAACATGCGATGTGGCCAACCGTGGTACAAAAAGTAGTGAAACCCAGCCACAGGCCTGCAAATCCCACGCATCTGGTGGGACAATGCACCATAAAACCACAGAAAAAAACACACCAGCAAAAGCTCATAGCAACATGGATGCACCCTGACCCAGTGCAGAGGCCAACTCAAACCCCACAAACCCCACAGACCACCAGCAAGGAACGACGGGGTCGGGGAAGGCCAAGGAGAACAGGGAGAGGAAGACTAGGTGCAGACTGCAGGAAAACAAGACCACTGTCACAGAGGTGACAAAACACTACCAGCAACTGACCCACAAGCAGACCACCTGGAATGCAGTCGGAGTGCCGAGGAGGCCAATAGGTGCCGGCATGACGTGACAACCTAAACCAGGCACAAACCTGCTGCCAACAGGAAGGCAGCAACGGCAACAGGAGGTGGCAGTCCAGCGCCACAGAAGAAGCTGGAGGAAACCCAGGCCACAGTCATCATGGAGGAGTAGGAAATACGGACACAGCTCGAGAGGACCTGACACAGCATCAACAGAGATTGCAACAAACAGGGACTGGGGGGACGGGTGAGATGGGAGATGGGCACAATGGCACACATGCACAATGAGGTGTAGCACACTGCACACCCACTGGAGAACCGGGCCTTTGGGCCTGGCGGCGCAGGGCACGCCTTAAATCCCCGAGTTCACCTGCCTTGTCGAACAGAGACACGAGACACTCTGTTGAGCGTGGAAGCCAGATTTATTAGCTGCAGCCAAGCACAGTTATCCCAGAAGTTACACACAAGGTGGGTTCTGAGGAGACTGCCACTTCAATCTGTGGCGCACAATCTTTTATAGGAAACACATTTACGAAATTCACACCTTACACATACAAAACGGACCAATGAGAACAATTGAAAAACAATCTGTCAGGTATCTCAAATACGCCCCCTTTTCAGACCCCGTGTGTTACCCCTCCCAACAAATTAAAAAGTGCTGGTTGCAACAATCCAATTTGCAGGCGCCAGGACGTATTTGTGTGCCTAAAAGGATAGCTGTGTAACAAGAGAATACAAGGAAAGAATAGTGAAGGCCAGTTGGATAAGATAATATAAGGAAAGAATAGGAAAAGGCAAATAATCAGTCAAAACAGGGATCAGTCAACCCAGACATGGATTAACGAACTCGGCCAGACCCTGACATCGGTTTCGTAAACAAGGGCAATGGAGTTACTCTTTAACTGAAAGGACAAGTAGCAACTGGGAAATACAAAAACACTCTGTTTGCCATGCGGCCTGAGTGAGTGCAACACAAAATGGCGACAAGACACAAAATGGCAGCTACAAGACAAAGTCAGAAATCAAAGAACCTCACCCACAATTACCCAGGATCATGTCCCAGATCCCATTGGCACACTGCAGCACACACACATATCAAGAACAGCACGTCCACATTGACGACAACATGGTACAATGCACATAGCAGACACTGCAGAACAGAGGACACCATTGGCTCTGCACTTGCACAGAAATACACCTACTACATCTGACAGAGCTTAAAACTGTGAAATGAAAGTGTACATGTATGACCTCACATCCGTCATGTAGTCCAAATGTACACTGTCCCGCAGAAGAATCCAGCACCTCCCAAACAGTCACAATGTACAGTGCCATACAGTCTGCATGCAATCCAGCACAATGCACCAACACACATGTCAACACAATGTCAATATACATCTCCCCTTCACATTGCCGAGAGCACACAACACCTTCAGCAGAACACAGAATGCAACACATCTGTGATGCCGGAGAGGACCATCACACTATCAAAACCGACGCCCTACAACAGCCCATGGATATCCCACGCAACCCCCCACCAGGACCCGGCCAGCCAAGCTACTCAGAGGACAACACAGAGCCTGCAACAGACTACACAGCAGGAAGCACCCGCAAGCGCACCTGGCTTATGACATTTCACCCACCCACACATGGCACCCCAATGCCATGTGTCACCACGCCAAAAGGAGGTAGCCCAACAGGTGTGGATGGAGGCCGAACCCATGGAATGTGAACTAGGACACATACTTAGGTATCTACCACCCTTCAGGGACCACCCACACCCCACCAAGGAGACCCACACTGCCATAGAGATGCATGCAGATGCACACTCACAGTACATAACCACACCCAGGGGCTCTCAAATAGCAGTCACACACCTAAGTTGGCTCTGCGTACGATGAACCTGGCCACTCCCCTTATGCATTGAGTGGGTGACGACAAAGTTACATGTCCAAGCTCCAATCCGCTGGCTGCGGTGACATGTCTGCATCTGATGTACACAGCACAATGTAATGTTGTGGGGCCCAGGGCCCTCATGCATACAACAAGACCACAGGAACACACACAGATATCATGTTGAACTGGCCCCTTTATTGGCAGGGCCACATGTACAGTGATGCCTGTGCTGGATGTGTGTGGGGTGAGTGTAAGCCATTCCGCACGGAATGTCTGGTTCTGGCAACCACTTGAATATTGGACAACAGTGCAACGGAAACAGAAAACACATGCATAACAGAGTCAACTGCTTAGCAACATGGAGTGAGCCGGAGGAAGTCCAGAAGACAGCCTACATGCAAACAGAAGTGTCAGTGAGTTGTAGTGTACTGGGGTTGGGACACTAGAGATGAGGACGCTCATGTGAAGAGAAAGTCTCGGATTGTGTCCCTTCGATATATTCCTGATGCAAATGCAGTGGGGTGTGTTAGACATGCATCATCTTCTCCATCAACATCTCAGGGCCCCCTTACTGTTTGAGGTGACATAGCTGCGCAACCTCTCCACAGCAGAAAACACAATCAGCAACGGACAATGGCCTGCGGTGCACTGAGTCACTGGCACCTGGAGTGCTGAGCAGGGTATCAAGCCGATGATGGCATGCACGACAGGTCTGAGCATCTCTGTTAGTCTGTCAGGAACACCATTTCGACTCGGTGGCGGTTGGAGGTGGTCCTTGCGGTGGTGGCGTGTGCCTCCTGCAGTGAGGCGACACCCGGGCCGGTCTATACTCGCTTTAGTGTGTGAGCCCTGGTGGGACGCATTTGGGCCCAGAGGCTGGGTACAGTGCACAGCCGCAGAGAAATGGCGTTGATGACCCCCAAGGCCAACGCTTCAGGAGCCATCCAATATCTCAGAAGAAGGGGTCCCGGCCCTGATCATCACAGAGTTAGTGGCCCCGGATGCACTGCGGCACAGGAACTCAGCCACAGGACGGTCAGATGGGTCATGCAACCTAAGCAGGTCCTCATCAATATCCAAGGTGTAGGTTGCTGAGGGTTATGGGGGACAGTGGAAGGTGTCCTCCAGAGCATGATGTGGAAGATTTGACTTTATCCAGAAGAAGCAAATGTAAATTGATACTTGTATAGCGCACTACTCACCCGCAAGGGTCTCAAGGCTCTTGTACGAATACCGCTGTGGAACCCATCCTGGCTTTCCCTGTGAGGCGTCCACTCCTGGGCACCCCCAAGGTGGAGGCCAGGCATCCTTAGCGTTGTGGGGGCCGTTGTGGAGATTAAGCAAGCTATTGCCCAGAGTTGCAGAGTGGGACTCCATGATTGGAATAGGCACGAGGCGAGAATTATCAGGTCCGTGGAATTTTGAGCCCAAGACCCGCTGAGGAGGGGAATTGAACCCTGGTCCCGGGCTAGACCTCTGCATCAGGGTCTGCCGCTCTAATCATTGAGACACACTTCTCCACAAATAGTGGAGTGGAAAGCGAAAGCCTCATTTTCACCACCAATTCAGTATCAGCTACATGAGGATAAAAACTAGCCCCTGGTCCATAGACTCAAATGGCACCAATGTGTGACCAGTGAGTGTCCATGAATGTCGGGTAACAGACTTAGTGGTGCCGGGGCTTAGAGGGGATGCAGTCTGCGATGATGCTGGTACACTAATATGAACTCCACCATTGCTAAATCAAGACTCTGTGACCTACTGGACCGTAGGCCGGAGGCATCGGTCAGCAGTGGCCCACAGCCACGTGTCGTTGGTCGATGCACAGAATTAGTGACACCAGGGCAGTTGTCAGTAGAGTTCAATAACTTCATAACGATGATCGCTTTTTTCTGATAAGATGCAACACATAAGCCTCTTACGCCTTTCCTTGCATGCAATGATATATAATCTACCTTTGGATAATTGATGTTCAGTTCCAAATCTGTGACCTACTCGAGCGCGGCCGATGCCAAGAGCAGTATAACGGAGACAGCAGTCAGCACGGGCCATTCACTGAGTGTCGCAGGCATAGGTTGGTGGCCCCACAGGCCTGCATAGTTCAGGTTCCGTGGCACCACATGTAGCTGGCTGGCGTTGAACAGGGTTAGGGGCACCACGTGTAGCCAGTTGGCATTGAACAAGGTTAGTGGCACCATGTGTAGCTGGCTGGAGTTGAACAGGGTTAGTGGTACCACATGTAGCCGGCTGGAGTTGAAAAGGATTAGTGGCACCACGGTCGCAAGATGCCCATATGGAACTATGCCTCACTGATCTGGGGAGTTTGATGCTGTGCCCGCTGGCCCGGATTTGGGGTCACGGCCATTCAGGTCCCAGGTCACAGTTTCACATATGGGACCTACTAGGCAGAAGAGGACACCAGTGTAGTATGTGCATGTTATGTTATGTTATGTTATTATAAGCTTGTAGAGCGCTATATCACCCAGGGGTATCTAAGCGCTGTCAGCGGATACACAACATCAGTGGGTGCAGAAGCCAGATCACAGAGGTCCCCACGCCTCCGCAAAAAGCACTGTCTTCAGCTTTTTCCTGAACAGCAATAGCATGAGGAAGGAGTAATGTGGGCCAGTGTCGGGGGCCAGCGATGGTCGGAGAGGCTGGCAGGGTCGCGGGCCTCGGGCTTGGAGCTTGCACAGGCATGTGATGGGCCCTCCTTGACACTCCGGTGTTCACAGGGAATCAGTGTGGCCTGACTGCGCAGGGGCGGCCTGATGGGTTCGTGGTCGAGCGGATGGGGTACGGCAGGCACACAGGATCGCAGGCAACTCCGCTCAAGAGGATGGCGTCGGCCTCGTGGCGGGGTAGGAGGTGCCAACCTGGCAGAGACGTTGGGCTTTCTGGAAGAGGACCACGCCCAGGTCTACATGCTTTTTATTCACACCCCTACGCTGGCCTGGCGTACGCTGGCCCATTCCACTCTGCTCACACTTGCGGGGAGGACGTAACAGGCAACATTTCTGCAAGGACCCCCAATGGCTGGGATGACATGGTTGCGTCCACTGTCCACTACAACCATACACCAGAGGTGTATGTCGCCGTGGATATGGGTGGGTTCTGCATACTGTTGCACATCACTGCCACTCTTGGCATTGTGTACTTTCCCAATCATGGTTCTACTGCATCCTTCACACATGCCTGGTTGCCACCTCTCCCCACATTCAGCTATCGTGTGGCTGAGGTGCCATGCCCTTGATGGCTCATGTTCACAGCTTGCCCAGGTTACCATTGTAAGTTGTTCTTTCATGTCCGGTGGGTGGGCATGTTGTTGTGCATGTTGGTTGTGATTTTGTGACATGTGTATTGCCAGAGTTGTGAATTGCATGGTTGTGGAGTTGAGGTGAGTGGGGTCTTAATTTGGAAGTTGCCAAGGGCCTGTGCATTTCCCTTGGTGTCATTCTGGGAATGCTGGTAGCTGATGGACTGTGGGAGGATGAAGGAATCATGCACACTGGCTGTGTATTTGGAGGCGACATTGGCGAAGGTCCTACAGTGTTCTGAAGTTGTCTGAACATTGATGTGTGACGTGTGGTTCTGTTGCAGTGATTGTGTGCTGTGTCACCAGGGGGCACAGGTAGGACATGTGTGCTGTGGATTGCCCCCAACACGTGTTTGCATTCGGGTATGTCATACGGTCCTTGCTTGGTCTCCAGCGGATCCTGTACATTGTGTTGGACATATGGGGACTGGGGTGCCTGGATGATGGTGATGTCCAGCACAGGTGTGGGGGACTTGGATGTGGCTGGCTGTGAGACTCCTCTGACTCTAGCGGGTATTGGTTAGGGTGTGCCAGGGGTCAACAGGTGCAGCACAGCCAGCAGCTTGGTGTGGGGTGGGATGTTGATTGTCTGCTATGTTGGTGTTGTAGACCTGTTAGGCGATGATGGTCAGGATGCGTAGGATGGTTGTCCCTTTGAGCCTGTAGTGGACAGTGACATTGTCAGATGTTGGGTCTGTGAGGCTGGTGCGTCTCCTGGGGGGCCACTGTTTTTATCTGCGCTGCCTCTGTGGTGGTGCCGGGGGGTGGTTGTTCCGGGTGGGGGTTAGAGTCCTGGGGTGGTGGTGGTCAGTGTTGTGGCCCTCTTGGGTGTCCAGGCTGCATGATGAGTGGCTCCATGGTCTGAGATGACTCCTCGAAGGAGAGAGATAGCTGAATTTGACTGCAGCTGTTCGCGAGTAGAGGATTGGCCGAGTCCCACAACGGAAACTGCAGTCTCTCCCCCGGCTGTCAGGCAGGCGTGTGCGTTTGGGCTGGTAGGCTGCGCTCAGCGAGCCGTGCTGCAGGTGTGGTAGCCGCGGAGCCGGAGACTGAGCGGAGACCGAGTGGGTTTTTCGGCTCTCTGTAGCTCTCTGTGGCTCTCCTGGTTTGAGACAGGGGAGTGCGGGAGTGCGGGAGTGCGGGAGTACGGGAACCTGGGAGCCTAGGAAGGGATTTCCGGTGGCAGTGCTGGCATACCCGTAAGTCGGCAGGAGTGTACGGGTGAGTTCTGGTGAGGGTGCGGGTGTGGGGAGGGGAGAGGCGTGTCCCTGTGTGGGAAGCACCCTGCTGGCAAGTCCGTGCCTCCTTGTCTGCCCCACCCTCGCTGAACCACGCATTGCTGCTCGGACCTTCAGCACCCCTGTTTACCCTTGGTCCCCCTTGTGTTTTGTTCTTAGTGGCCTCCTTGCGCCGGTTGTTGCTGTGTGCTCCTGCGCTGCTTCATTCACCCGTCGAGCTGGTCGACCGTAGGGGTGCCACAGCTGTTTTTTCCAGCTCTGGGGCTGCTCCCCCCGCCTCCCACCTACGGGTCCACAGTGACAGCCAGCCCTGCTCCTGCCTAGGGCCATCGACTAGGGTAGCGGCTGAGTCATGGAGTAAGTCCCTCCCTCACACTTGGGTCATCAACTCCGGCTTACAGCCAGCCCCTAGCCCCTAGCCTAGGTTTGAGTGGTGCGAGGCATCGGTTGCCGTGTGATCCGGGGTCGGCAAACTAGAGAGTGGGGGGGGTGCCACCACAAGATCGCACCGCAGCGATAAAGCGCCGCAGAGCAGCGAGATTGCAGAACCATTGACCGAAGTATTACAAACCTGCACCACAGCATTGGTCAACCAGTCGTCTAGACGGGACTCAGGAGTGGCAGAATTTTACGATCTACTGGAGCCAGCAGACCCAGCAGAGCCTTAGCAGAGACTCAGAGTCTGGTCATCGCAATCTTTTCCAGGCCCTCAACAGCTCCAGTTGAGTTAGGCCGGCGCTACATCAGCTACCCCAGTCGATCCTGCAGCATAAGCCTTAGCCAATCAGCCAAAGCCGTGTGTTTCAGCGCCATCTCAGGCATCTCAGGCACTTTAGTTAGCCCGGCTGGTAGTCCGGCTGCACCAGCCACAGCTAATTGGCCTACGCTATCAAAACGCTATGAGATCCGGGAAAGTAAGAAAAACGGCGGTGGCAACAAAACGGAGGAAATTGAAACAGCCAGCACTGGACGAGGAGCCTTACCCGGGTACCCACAAGCCCACTGGAGTGGGCATATTCACCCCTAACAACCTTAGTAATTCCAGCCAAAAAAACTCAAAGGGCAAGACTACGGGCTTAGATGCGACATCAGCTTTAAAAAGAGCGAACTTACTGGATTACTTAAAAAAAGTACCAACAATGACTGATACTTCTCTACAGCTTCAGCCCCAGTCCCCACTCCAATCCCAGTCTCAGGAGACACTCAAGTGCGGACTTCTGACCCGGCTCCCGGTCACCAACACACTTCTTCTTCAGCCTTTACTCCTACAACAGCAGTCGATCGAATCAAAAAAGACAGCCAAACCTGTGAGAGTATACATCTTCGGCTCAGTACCCAAATACTCCACACTGGCATGGCAGGAGGACGTAAATTCCAAACCGTACCTTTTTACCCATCACCCCGACCCTCCACATGACCAGAAACTAGGTCAGCGAGCTTCGCCAACAGCAGCGGACAAGCAAGGAATGAGCCAGCCGCAGTTAGCTCCATCAAGCTCATGGGATAGCCTGAGTTCCAGCCCGAGCTCCATCACAGGTCACACTCAGAAACCGGGCACATCGGTTACACCCTCCCAACAAGCCTCTGACGTAGCGAAGGCAGTCACAACAACCCCACACTGTCAGTCAACTCTTGCTCAAATTCATGTGCAAAGCTCCGCCTCGAGTAATAACAATTCTCAATTGCTCCCCCTGTCTCAAACCGCGAGCACACCCAAGGAGCCACTGCCTGTGTTAAGTCCTAAGGACATCGTACTCTTATCACCAGCAATGGCATCGCCTCAAAAGTCCCCCAAAAAAGCTGACGCAAATGATCAGCTCTTAGCGGACTTGTCTTTTTTCTTTAAAAGCGCTCAAAAACCCATCAAAGATACGCTAAACACCAAACTTACTCAAGAAGATCCCACAGCAACTAGTGTCTGGCCACAACTTCTCCAAATATTCCAGCAGACTATCAACGCACTAAACTACCACTCGGACAAGCTAGACGAGCAGGTTGATCTTTTAAATACCCTAGCGTTGTTCACTGCAGGAATTGACAACAAACTCGATAAACTTAATAAATTATTACTCGGAGCGCAAGCCTCGACAAAGCTTGTACAGTCGGTTTGTTGCTGTTCCCCAATAATTGATTCACTCTCATCGCTTCCAGACTTCCTAACTAGCGTTATAAACAAAGTAAAGATGCTTAAAGGAGATAACTTTTATACAACCCCTTGCCCGCAACAGCAAAACTCGTCTGGGATGACCCAACCTCCAGCCAACTTGAGACCCACCGCAAATAACAGCGCCAAATTGATCGGGGGTCTAGCTCCCTGTCAAACCCAGCAGAGCAAGCAGCCAAAACCCAGTCAGTTACAACCGGACCCAGCCAAAGCAATAACTGAAGCTGCAGGGAGCCCTAACAGGTGTACCACCCGCACGGTCCACTTAGCAATGGGGTCTACGGCCAGACCAGCGACCCTGTCCCCATCTAACCAGGAAGTGTTGCAGGCTCCAGAATTCCACCTTAGTAAGAGAGAGCGGAAACGCCAGCGCAAGCACAGAAAAAAAGCAAGGGCAAAAACAATAGCTGTCCATCCGGAATACTTTCCCCTCTTTGCAATGGCAGCCATCAAACAGCCCTTGAGCAAGGTAGCCGCTCCTTCTTCCTTAGGAACCCCAGGCGCGATTATTCGAAAAGGGGACACATCTGCAAACATTATTCAATTACCTAAGGAGAGCCTACAAGAGGTAAACGAGCCAGTAGAGCAATCAATAGTTGACAAGCCCAGCACCGCTTCAGCGAAGCCAAGTACGAGCATCAAGAATATAACCGCATTGAGGCCAAAAGAGTCCCAAGTCAAAATAAAAGAAGTGCCAGTTCTAACTGCCCCTCGCGGGGTCCCCTCAATAACAGGATTTATTCCAACAAAAACAATCTACAACGAAAAAACAACTTCTTCCATAAATCCCCTGTGCTCGGGGGAAGCCCGTCAATGCCAGACACAAGTGAAGCAGGTATCGGAGAGCGGTCTGTTAAAAAGCAAATTGACCAAGATGGCTCCAAGTCCAAATCACATGGAGACCACTAAGGAACCATCATACCTTCACATCTTACTGGCACCTGAATACACATAGAAGGGTCGCCAGGATATACTCAACAGAGCAAATATATTAAAACTAGTAGAAGGCATTCCGGGGTTCGCAGGTTTAGCTTCAGACGACATAGAATTTATCGAATTCCTTCCACCAAGAGGTGCCCAACCGTCGGAGGTAACCCTGGTGACCCTCAAGTCGCCCAGCTGTTTAGGTGTGTTTTTGGAACACAAGGCCACACTGAGGGAATAAGGGAATTCGAATGTCCCAATACTCTACGCCAGGCTACCCAGTTGCATTACTAAACCAGCCAACAACACCCCAAAAAGCTGGAACCGTAAGACGGAAAGACCACCCGAAACCATATTCGATATTAAAAAATGCGCTGGGACCGGAAGAAGACCACAAAACCTCGCCAAAAGTGGTCCCAAATAAAGAAGTATGCCAATCATGGGAATGGCTCCCATCCATCCTGTCAACAAGTACAAAGGAATGACCTCTTGTATCAGAGTTCGTGGGTGACAACAAAAAACACCCGACCAAGCTGATCCTTCCAGCAGCTGTACTAACAACAGTACCTAACCCACTAGCGGATTCCATTTTCCAAATCTGTTCATGGAACTTTAGTGGCTTCCACCGAAAAATTACTAACCCGGACACTTTAGCCTTTCTGTGTGACCACGCAGTAATAGCCCTGCAAGAAACTTGGGCCACACAGGGATTCCCAGTCACCGGCTTTATAGAGCTATGGAACCAGCTCTCAGGGACAGCCGCTTTGGTCATTCTAAAGGTGGGCTGTCAATATACATGTCAGACACCATAAAAGGTCCAAATTCATGTATACCCCTCGAGAAGGACTGGCTATTTGGGGGGGTAAAAATCCACTCATGTCGGAAAAACCGCCCACTTTTTATTTTAAACGTGTACATTAACCCTAGTACACGTTTAAAAAAGCCCATCTGGCACGTCTAACGGAAATCATGAACGAGTTAGTCTCGATACATCCTTACTCAGATTGTATCAATTTTTAAATTTTTAGTAAGCCCTACACGTACACCCACGTAGTCACGTGAGCGGGAACAAGATATAGAGTTGCAAGCGATGCGAAGGGATAGAGCGACGAACGCCAAGGTAGCGAGGAGAGAACAGATTTATCGCGCACCGGGTAAGAATAGGGTTTTTGAATACCGTGTTTCCGTACATGCTATACTTTATCGAACAAGTGACTTACCGAAGGTCCCTTTCGTCCCCTTTACAGTTTTGAAAGTTAAAGTGAAGCATTTAAGGTCAGTGTAACGCGCGCTTTCCAGTCAACAGGGCTATAAGGTGTAATATGTGCACGGTTTCCAAACAACGGGTTATTCACACCATTCAGCATTTTAAAACTGGCATGCACTCTAATAAGAGTACGACATAATGGGTACTAATAAGCAAATGTATATGTATGTGATTCAGCTTCAGTATGTATGTATATGGTAATGGACCAAGTACTTAACAAGATGTATTACATTTTCAGAAATAGCAATTCCCTGATGAAGAGCAGATTGCTTGAAATGCATTGGGACTTAGCAAAATGATGTAAATAATATGTACAAATGAAAGAATATGAAACGTATTGATTGAAAAACTCGCTACAAAGTAAAAGTTTGAAAATGAAAATAAAATTTACAAACAGCGACCTGAACTAATGAAGCAATAATTGAATGAAAGAGAAAGGAGTGCAAGGAAGGAGTGAGTCCTGTGTCCACAGGACACACATGTCAGAGACCCCACCAAACTGGACCTGGACAAATGGCAGCAAACAATCCTATTTGGACTATTCCATCTGCAACGCCACTCTGCTTCAATGTTTAGCCAACTTCCACATTAGTCCACGAACTGAAAGTGACCGTAGGCCCCAGGTCATATCCTTCAAAATAAGGCCAGTTAATCATAAACCTGCTCCCCCAACCTGCTGGGGCATATACATGGAAAATCTAACGCGCCTCAAGTGGAGTGAAGTCATCAGCCCTGACATCCTGCACGTAAGCATGGGCATTATAAGTGGTGGAATCAAGCAAGAGGCTTCCCCTACCGCAACATGGTCGATGCTCTGCTCCCACTTGACCAACCTCTTCCCCGCAAAACCACAGCCCCAAAGGGCAACCCACGCCCGTCAGTTTTCAATTTCACCTCTGACTAAGTCACTCAAGAAGCACAGAAATAACGCCCTGCGGGCATTGGCAAAATCCTCGTGGAACAGTGATCGTTTAATGCTCTATCAAACGGCCCAAAATCGTTTAATTTGGCTATGAGAAAAGATAAACGATTACACGACAACCAGTTCTGGTGTACGTTGGTGTGGGAGAGTAAGAGCAGAAACTCCAGAAAATTTTGAGCCCTAATCAATCGGTCAAATAGCAGTACATCCATGTTGGGATCCGCATACATCCAGGAATCAGACTGGGTTTCATTTCTAACGGACCACTTTAAGTCTCCTGAACATTCTGGGCTCACTGGTAGCAGTACCCCAAAAGATACTGATACGGGCCCTTGTATTAAGCGGAGCATACCAACCGAGTCCACTCACCCCGCTTACGAGGACCCCGAGGCGAGACAATAAGGGGTTACCAAAGTAATGACAAAAGCAAGAACCGATGGTGCGCCAGGCCCCAATGGACTTCCCCAGAGCCTGTTTAAATCGGATATTCCCTTCTGGTCAAGTACCATAACAAACCTCTTCAATTCCGCTCTGCGAACAGCTACAATTCCCGATTCATGGCGGGGTGCCATTATCCACCCAATTTACAAATCAGGATCACGCGCCTCACCCAACAGTTATAGACTCATCGCTCTTTTGGACAATGAGGCAAAGCACTACGCAGGCCTACTCTTGGAACACTTGAGACTATGGGTAAAAGACCAGAACCTAATGCCGATGAACCAAACAGGGTTCACTGCCAACTCAGGGACTAGGACTAATCTGCTAGCAGTATCAACCATTGTCGACAAAGCTTTTTTAACATCCAGGTCAGTGTTCTGCTGCTTTGTCGACTTCAAAGCAGCATTTGATAGCGTCCCCAGGGCTGCCTTATGGGTAAAACTAAGGAAGTGGGGGATTCCAGAGTCTTTGTTAGAGGCCATTATCCAACTACACTCCCGTACCTGGATTCGGGTGAAGTTGGGGTACGGCACACATCTCTCGCGGAAAATTATGACAACTAGGGGCGTGAAGCAGGGATGTGTTCTGGCCCCCCTCCTCTTCAACCTGTTTATAGCAGACCTCCCGACAACCTTGGATGAAATAAATAGCGATCCCCCAAAGGTGGGAGGCCAATCGCTAAGCAACCTATTGTATGCAGACGACTTGGTTCTCTTTAGCCTTATGAGGGTCGGGTTACAAAGGCTTCTGGACAAACTGCTCAGCTATACGAAAATTAACCAGCTAGAGGTAAATTTTAAGAAAACGCAAGTTGTCCCCTTTGGTAAAAAACGTTACACCGGCGGTGGGTGGTCATTTAACAACGTACCCCTCCTCACTGGCCAATCGTACAAATATCTAGGTGTCCACCTGGACTTTAGACGCAACCTCTCAAAACAGCGTCGAGAGATCTTAGTCAAAGCCACGACCTTAGCAGTGTCACTAGGCAAGCTCTCTAAAAAACTCTCAGGTCCAACTCTAATGCCTTTTTTAGAAGTAATGAGAGCAAAAATTGGCCCCACTTTATCATGCGGCATGGAAACATTCTGGGGTAAATTGAACACCGCTTTGAACAGGCACACAACCAAACTCTATAAAAAGGTCCTCCAGTTACCAAGGTCCGCATCTGCTGCTCAGATAAGACTAGAGCTGGGGCTACTAAACTACGATGCCTCAGACATTGGGGTATATCTGAACCTCTGCCATAAACTGAGGCAGGCGGACCCAGGCACACTGGAATCCTTAGTCTGGTTAGAAATCTCCCAGAATAACTCGGGTGGAACGTTTGGTCGCCTCTTCAAGGACGCAATTCAGCAATTTTCAGCGAGTGAACTATGGGCGCTTAATCTCGGTCAGACAGCTTTAAAATGGGTATTAAATAATGTGTGAAAACAAAATCTCTTATTATGGACAAAGCACACTTTTCAAAACGCAGCCACGCTTGGGCCCTGTTAAACTCATACAGCCGGTTAGTTCCTGCCTCTTACTTGGCCTGCACATATACGTTGTATCTTAAACTCAGTTTTACCGCTATCAGAATGGGTAATTAGCGATTTCTGCAAGATCTACCCGCATGGCGAAGCACGGCAGAGGACGTAACTTGCAGAGGATGTGGCAAAGTAGCTGGAACTCTGATGCACGTGGTCTGCCTTTTCCCAGCCTTTAACTCCGAACGCAGGTCCAAACTTAAAGCTGATTGGAACAACCTGGGCGTCCGATTCTGCAGGCAAGCGATTATAGTGGCGTTGAACCCCGAAAATACCTCTTTAAACATAAAACTCACAAAATTCATTCAGCTGGCATACGGCAACCTTAATCGAACTGGGTCCTGCTAATGCTCCCCCCCACTATATTTTTTAATCCTGATGTTCTTAACAATAGCTTTTAACTTTGAGGGGGGACAAAATGAAATCCTATCATTGAATTAGGACTGTTGGCAGTTCTGCACAGTATGGCATCATGGGCAACGGGTACTTTATAAAAGGGTTGATGGGAAAAGTATCTTGCACAATATGTCTTAATCTACTCTTTTTTTCATCCTTTTTGCCCTGCGTATTTATTTTTCTTTTAAACTGTTCTGGATTAAGGAGGCCCAAGAGCGGATAACCTCTTCTTTTACACTGCTGCATATTAACTGTTACATGTTTTCTTCTTGTTTTAAACAGTCGCTGTACATTGTGAACTTTGTAACTTCTTTTAAATATATATGTTTATATCTAAATAAATATTTTTTGATTTGATTTGAGTGGCTCCATGGCATCATTTGCCCTTCCGATGATGCCCTGGACTGGGCTCCTTTTTGTGCTCCAGGCTGCCATTCGACCTTAAACTAGGTCAGAGCAGGTGTTAATTTCCTGCTGCTAACACGCCTTATCGCCTGTTTTGTGTTCATATCGCTGATCTGGCTGGTCGTTGAGAATGTTGAGGTGTCATGTTGTCGCAGCTATTTGCACAGGAACACCTCCTCTGCATCTCATTAGCAATAGTTGCGGGGGTCGTCTGTGGCAATGTTTTTTGCAGCTGCTATCGCAGGTATACTGGTGCTGCGGGCTAATAACACCGGCTTGTGAATGGGGAGGTACATTTATCACAACTTTGGCTGCGATAAAGTGCTGTTAATTTGGCAATATCTCCTAGTGAATATGCCCCTAAGTTATTAGTTGAGGGGGTGTGAGCCCCAGTCAAGTGACAACCACAATCCTTGTCAGGATGAATCACAAACGTCACTAAATTAACCTGTTCCAAAAACCGTTGGTAGCTTGGCACAAAGCAGGCAGGCTTAAATTAGAGGCAATGTGTAAAATATGTATGCACCAAACAAACAGTTATAAAGTGAGAACGCAAAACAAGAAAAATTCCAAACCAAATTAGAGACATGGATACAATCTTAATAAATAAAATGATACCAAAATGACACAAATCCAATCAGTGGAACTGGAGATATAAATTGTTAACATTTTAAGTAAAAATAGCACCAAAAAGCCCTAAGCGTCACTCATGGTCATCTGGTTGAGCCAGACCAGGGGAAAGTCGGAAGTTTGATGGAGCAATGGTCAGATATAAGGACCAGGTGAGTTTCACTGAGAGCTACCTTCTCAAAGTCCAGAGGAAGAGTTCTGTTTGCTGGTGTGAGGGCCTCACCCAGGATATCTAATAAGCACCTATTGTTTTGGTGTCATCCGTTGCACCTGGGGGTAGTAGTGGATACTCAGGTAAAGAAAATCTTTCTCTTGATGCTTATTTTTTTTAGATCCTGCACAAAGTCAGCTCTGTAGTATTAATATTTTGACAACATATTTTTGCCAAGCTGATATCTGTTTTCTTCAGGATATGTACACAAATCTCACCTTTCTCTAAACATTTACATAGTCCATTGATCATGAGATAAGTCCTTGTACATATCTCAAAAAGGAAAGAAATGTCTTAACCCCATAACTGCTGCACCCCTCTCCATGTTCCCGCCTATCCCCCCCCCCCCCCCCCCCCCCCCACCCAGTGCTGAGTACTTACTTGGCTATTTGGGTTCGAACTTGGGCCCGCATAACTTTCCACACTAAGTTCATATCCTTTTTAGCCAACATCCTGTGGATCATAAAGGTGAGAGAAAGTCATCCTTTTTGCCTTGATGACCCCCATTATTTACTAATACTGGTGTTGCTGACTCTGATTGTGCCATGGGCTCTGCTAACCAGGTTCTGCTAACCATTCGGGCAATCAGGGTCGAGTGTAGGTGCTTCGAGGAGCGCATTCGGCAAAACCCCCACAACTGTGCATTCTACCTTGCAAGAACCAATAAAATTTGATCAACATGATGATTAGGTGGAACCACCAGTTATATCAGTCACAATTAGCTACCACGCTATTAGAGGGGTACCACTCACCCTGAGATTATTTGTGGGGTTGGCTCACCATCTTCCCACTGTTTTTTGTCCTGATGAAGAGCCATGGATCATTTTTACCAATAAAGGCGCAAAACATATTGACCTCTCTTTTCAGTCACCAGGGGACATTGTTACCCCCATAGTAGTGCCAACCTACTTGTTTTTTGATCTGACAGGGGAATCTCTATATTAAAACCAGTCTGATGTCCCCTAGCCAGTTGTAACTCACATTTGCACTCACTCTTCACCACCCCACTAGGACACCCTCACACTCACCAAATGGCAAAAAAAAATATCTCTGCTAATTTGACCCTTCGGGGACCCGTATGGGATTGCAGCTCCAGCCCGAAGAAGAACTCCCGCCCAATGATTAAGCATAACAACCCCAGGGATGTGGGAGGGCAACAAGAAACAATCTTGTTGACTGTCTCTCATAATCTGACCAGCACCTAGAGCTTCTCTCTTTATGAGCCTTTTGAAGAACAGTAACCCCCTTTTAAACACATATATAGTTTTTTGGAGCACGGGTAATAGACCTTTATCAGCTCCTATTCCACCTTGTTCCTTTTTTGCGATACTCTCTGCTAACCAGGCCCGGCCAGTGCTCTGTTTAAAAGACAACTAGGTGTAATTACAATTAGTATGACAACCTACCTGTATATGGTAGGGCATGTAGGTTTAGAGGCCTAGCAGATTTAATGCAATTAAGTGTCCAACTGCTGTGTGGCCTGCTCTCATTTTAAGCTTTGCAGGCTGCTTTTAAATTAAAATTATATGTAAATTCGACTTTTGAATTAATGATACTTCCAAAGTCTTAAACTACCTTATTCTTTACATATATCACCCCTAAGGTCTACCCTAGGTGCCCCAGGGGTAGGTTTCTTGTAACAATAAGCAGGGACCTTTGATATGCCGTGGTGAGGGAACAATTGCCAATTTTGTTTTACTCCATTGTAGAACATTATCTCAACAGGCTAACGTGGAAAAGCCTTTTTAAACTTTAATAAAGTTTATCTGTAGACAGGTGTGACCTAAAATGATATTTCAAAGTGTCTAAATATTAGTTAGAATAAGTCTAGCTGATTGGTCAGCCAGTCAAGCTGCTCTGATGAGGTCTGAAGTGGCCTAAAAGTAAACAAAGAGACATCTGATGGTAGGAGATCTGGAAGCTGCAGAGCAAAAGGCAGAAAGTGGGCTGTGTAGCCAAACTGATCTTCAAAGAGGGAAAGACAATTAGGACAGGACCAGGCCCACCCCCACTTCCTGTACCCAAACCAGTAGGGAGCCCCTGTAATCAAATTAGCAGAGGGGAAGAATGGGTGTGTTAGGGACAGTTAGCCGCATCTGTAGGTTGGGTTAGACAGACCTTAAACTCCATGAGAGATTTTCTCAATTTAGTTTTTTAAAGAACAGTGCTTTCTGGGAGAAGAATTTGCCACTCTTCAGGGGAAGTGGTCATCATTCAGGGTGGCCCCCTGCACCCCATTGGTCATGGGTGCCCCTCTGCTTGCTAGCCCAGAAGCCTGGATACATATGGGAGAGCTGCTCAGCAACTCAGATCCCTGCCTATAAGAAACAAGAAGGAGAAGGACTGCCCTACCGAACCCCTGGTCTGCACCAAGAGGACTGAACTCTGAAGGACTGCACCTGCTGCACACTTTGGACTTTGCCTGACTCTGAAAGTTTGATTAGTGGACTCCCTGAAAGCAACAGGTTAAACCAGCCCCCCTTGCATCATCTCCTCCAAGAAGAACCCACCTGGACAATGTTCATTGGACTTTAAAGGATTTGGCCAGGTGATTTGTAGTCCCAACATCCTAAGGAGCATCTCAAAGATTCTAGAATTTTGGATTGGTGTTGTGGCCCCTTCAAGAGCCCAAAAGAACCTTCTGGAAAAAGACCCGAAAGTTTGAGACCAGTTTGAGGATTTGTATGAAAAATCTCAATAAGTTTACCGAGCCGTAGTCGAGAGTCAAGCCCGCGGTGTTGAACCACGGCTTGGCCTGAGATCCGGGTTTGCCTGTCATGACCCTAACCAATTCACGGTCCTCTATGCCCCCGTGATTAGGGTGGTAATTTTCCCTTCTCCATTTATCTTCCTCTTCCCTAAGTTGAATGCTTACTCTGTAATGTGGGTTGCCGTGTGTGCCTTCCCTGGTGACATGGAGAGGGCTACTGGCCTTAGCAGTAAGTTGACTAAACTGAATAGTCAATAGTCTGCTCGTTAAAAATCCGTTAGAAGGTTCCACCATCTTGGCAACAGTGACAGGTGCACCTAGTAATCACATGAGGAGAAACTGTCAAGACTAATCGCTCTGGCCAATCTGAACATGCCACCACCCTAGGGGAAGCAGCAAGTGCACTCCAAAACTAATTACTCTATTCAAATTGACCTTTCCATGACCCTGACTGCAGCAGGAGGAGCACTCCAAGACTAATTATTCTTCTCAAACTGAATTTTACATGACCATGGAAGCAGGTGCACCTGCCAATCAAGCTCACGTGGAGTAACTGTCAAGAATCAATAGGTGTCGTTTTCTAGAAACACACATCTGGCTTCTATTACAAGGTTGATCCCACGCCAGTTTCCTGCTTGGACTCTGTGCCCTGCACTGACCTTCTACCCTTCGCCAAGTCCCTTCTTCGCGGTTTTCCAGCCATCCTCAGTTCTCCGCTTCAGGCTTCCGCTGCTCCCCGATCCTGACCTGACCCGGTGACCGCTCCAGGATCGGAAATTCTAGAAGAAGACAAAGACAAGAAAAGAAATAATCAGACATCAGGTATTTTTGCTAAAAATAATTGTTTCTTGTGGTCTGAGCTCAGTAGCAGTAGATTCTAAGATACAAAATGACCCTTTGATTTTTGAAGCTTGCAATAGAATCTTGCTCTGGCAGGGCTCTGCTAAGAATAACCCTCCCTAGAACTAAAACTTTTGGCGCCTCCTCAGAGTACAAGTTGGGTGAATTCTGGCTTAACACACACTACAATTGGGACACTGAGACTCAGCTCATGATAAGTAGGTGTCCAGAGATTTCTGCACTTGGGACGCTACAGGATAATTATGTTGACATTTGCAAACGATTAATTAAGAATCCATGCTTCAGCTTTGAGATGACACAAGCCTTCTGACCGGAAAGACAGAACATTACTAGATGTCTGTTGAGGTATGAACAAAGGACATACAAATAGCTTTTGATCATTCTGTTTAATAACTATATTGTAGGTTAAAACAGTAGTCTTACAAATTCACAGACATGCCTCTGATCAGGCTTTCGAACAAGATGGGTAGCAGGCCTTTTTGGGACCCCACTGTAGCTGTCACGGGGAGCACCACAGCATCTTTATTGTCTTTCTCAATTCCAACCCCCTTTCCCCTTCGGGTCTGTGACAGGTACAGTGTAATTTCCTGCCACTGGAGGTAGACTCTAGGAGAAATATAGGATCTAGCGTCACCCTATGCAATCGGCCTGGGATTCTGGTGAGTAGCTCGTTACTTGTCCCACTGAATTTCCTGAGCTTTTTGTCATGAACGACACTTCCAGGATTTAACCAAAGATCACACTGAGCCAAGCCCCCATCGTTAACCCCTTCAGTGCTGATGACGAGCCCAGGCTCGTCATGCAGCACGGTGCTGGTGGGCTCGTCATGAGCCGTGGAACGCTCACACGCGGGGTTAATTCCCCCGCTGTGCTGAGCGTTCCATTGCACGGGCGGGTTCATGACGAGCCCAGGCTCGTCATGAGCACACGAGCACCATGCTGCATGACGAGCCTGGGCTCGTCATCAGCACAGCGGCGCCGTGCACGGCCCCCTCCCCCCTGCACCGCGGGGGAATTAGCCCCGCGGCGAAGGGGTTAAACTGCAAGTTGGCCTGATGAGGAGCCTCGCATGACGTTGGGAAAAAATGCTCAAAAATGGTGACTAAGTCAAAAGGTATAAATTTGACTGTGCTCTACCGTTCACTGGATCTGACCCGTGCTCCATCGCGGTCAGCCTGAAACTTTGACTTTGTCCAGATCAAGTGCGACTAGATGTCCTAAGATGCCACTTTTGGCTTTTAGTCACTAGATATTGATTATTCTTAAAAAATTCATATCTCTGTTTCATTTCTTGTCTGATTTTTATTATGTGTTGAGTCTTCCTTTTTAATGTATCATTGTTTTTAAATGCTTTACACACCTGCCTCCTAAGTTAAGACTGCCTACCTGTAGCCAGCTACCAAGGGTTGAACAAGGGAACCTACCTACACATACTAATAATCTAATAATCCACATTCCAACAAAAGGTATCCAGGATTTGTGGATTCCCTTAGAGGGGACCAAGAAAATAGCCAAAATATAGCTAAAGTTTGAGTGTTTTTGGAAAAATTGGAAAAAGTGCTCTGGATAAAAATGTCTGTGTTGTTTATAAAATGGCATCAGTTAATGTTTTGTCATGCTAAAGTCACAATGTTCCCAGCTTCCAGGGACATGTGGAGCTCAATCAAAAAACCTATGTTTTGTACCACAGTTTTGGCATTTTCCAAAGAGGTAGCTCATTTGTCCTATTTTTGTGCTTTCAGCCTAATTTCAGTTTGTATTGGAAACCAGTGTGAAACCCATGGGTGATCAGAGAAATCTGTAGAGTTCTGAAAAGTAGAGAGAATTCCGAGTTCATGAAGGAGGTCACATGGGTAGATTTCGCAAGGCTTTCCCAAACAAACTATTGAAAATGAGTAGGACAAAACAGTCATATATGACAATCTTTTCATCTGTAACTTTTTGTCACAATGGCCAATTTGTAAAAGCAATGCACCATTACATTTACTAAAACCTTTTGGTTGTGGGGATATATAGGGCTTTTAGGTTCTCAAAGAACCCGAGGTACTCAGAGCCAACAACGGAGCTGCACCGTACAATGGTTTTTAATTGTGTACTGAGTATAGCCCAATTCATCTGGTGAAATATGTAGTTAAATATAGGTAGCAAGGTAACCTATGTATTTTTGAAATGTGCTCAAAATATGGACTTCAGGGGCAGTGGTTATTTGTACATCTCTGAATTTGTGAGTACCAGTGCGAGCATATGATCTAGAGGGAATTTTTAAAATGTCTTCTTTCTTACACACTGGCATACATTTGGAAAGAACAAAAGCAGTGAAATCCAATTTGTAATAGCAAATATACTACTATTCTATGCTCCCACATGTTTTTCTGTTAAAAACAATAGCTCACTTGTAAGGGTAGACCTACTGTTCGTGACAGGAAATGGTCCACAACACCAGATGGATAAAACACATTTTGCAGAGTGGGTTCTGTGGATTTCGGGCCCTAGCGCAGCTGGCACCTAGGGAAACATAGCAAATCTCTACATTTTTTTAAACCTTGACGCATAGGGAAATCCAGGATGTAGTGACTTGCTTGGCTCTCACCAGGTTGTTTGACCCACAATCCTTTGCAAACTTCAAACTTTGTATAAAAGAACACATTTTCCTCACATATCTGTAATGGAAAGTTCTGGAATCTGTGGGGAGTCACAAAATTCCATCCACCCAGCATTCACCTAAGTCTTTTGATAAAAATGGCACCTCGCTTTTATGGGTAGGCTTAGTGTCCATGACAGTAAACAGACCAAAATGCAACATGAAATATCATATTTTTTCACAAAAAGCTGGCCGGCTTTTGAAAAGTGAGTAACTGTGGATTCTCAGCCATAACTCAGGCGGCACCTAGAAAAAAATCAAATTGCTACATTGTTAGAAATGGGGTTTCTAGTTGGCTAGGGTATGCACCCATAAGCCAGGCAGAACTCACCTCTCTAGACAGGGCAAAGTAGTTACACACCCAAGATAACCCCTGCTCACCCACTTGGAAGCTTGGCAGAGCCGTCAGGCTTATCCCAGAGGCAATGTGTAGAGCGTTTGCACAACACGTTCACACACCAGTGACACATTAGGCACACCACAAATAGAGAGAATCCACACAAGGTTATATAAAAATATCCCCTTGTATTGTACGTCAAAATACATTAGACCACACTCATAAATCACTGCGCCACTAGGCAGGGTCATGATGTCACATAGATCATAGATAATTTTGCATTATGTGAAACACAATACACCCCAGTTACATGAATCACTTTGCCACAAGTCATAAAATGGTGTGCCATACATCCCAAATCATCTTGCCCAACTAGGCAATTGTCGCAACACATTGAGATCATATAAGTCACCTTGTCATGAATCACTTTATATTATCACTGTAAAAAAAATGACATGCCTCTATATATCCCAGCATCAAGAATGGAGTAGTAAAGTCTAAGGATGCTGGGAGGAACACCCACTTTCCCGACTAACACCTCCCTGGTGCATCAATAACCGCTTCAGGGTGCTACCTTCTGAGGACACAGTGCACCTGCGCATCTTCTTGAAGTGTGTATGGGATCCTTCCAACTGCCGCAGCAGGATTCGAACCTCCGTCGAGGATCGTCACACCAACCGGCTAGCAGATATTGCATGTCCAAAACTCCTAAGGTCTAGGCCAGGAAGGGGGCGGACATATCAGGCTGGCAGGTAACGCTCACCTGGCTAGCCTCAGGCCCACCCTACAAGCACCCAGGGCTAAGCACTTCTGCCACACCTTTCTCCCTCTGCCCAGGTCACCGCATCTACCAGCTGCCGCCCACACAGCTCTCCCTCGGTCTCTGGAACAGGAGGGGGTGCCCTTCACTGCTGTATGCGGCCTTGCTGCTTTCTGACGTGACATCAGATGCCGGGTGGCAGCGTTGGTTGGCGAACAATACCGACAACGCTCCCTATATGGTGAGCCCACGGTTCTTCCTCGTGCTACCTGGACAGCAGCCTCGCACCCCTGGAGGCTTGCGGGACGTACTGCTGCTTCGGCCAGCTGCTAGGCAATGCCTGGCATTCTTGCTGCTCTCGTTTCAGAGGCAGTGGCTGCACTTGGCTTTTCCTCCTCTCCTAAGCGCATATTACTGCAGTGGAAGCTAAGCCCAGAACTCAGGCATGTGGCAGTGATTGGGCTGCCAGTAGTATCGCAAATACGCTGGGCCTTTGGCAGTAAAGGCCTCAGGTGATCCGTTTTGCCCCAGCACACTGGGGACTTCCAGTAAGTGAAAAGCCCATGGACGTTTCCAATGGGCACACTCTTCCTGACGCTAGGTCTGTTTTTAAGCTGGAAAAATACAGTGCTCCCCACGCTATGAGATGGGCATAAAATAAAAACACTCCTCATGCAGTTTACTTTTAAAACTAAAAGAAGGAAAAACAGTTCTGTCCTTCTCCTACAGGAGCAGCAGCTGCAGGCCAACTCTATCCCCTACACTATAGAATATGGGTTGCACTCCGCACACCTGTTCAACTCTTCTTTTTGGCATGTTTCTGTTAGATCTCTTCTGAAGTCTTTAGTATCCCTGAGGCTTCAACAGGAGACCAGCACACTCAAGCCCTTGCATATCTTGCAGATTCTTAAAAGCAGGACACTGCAGCAGTGCAAAAAGTGTCAGTACTTTTCCTCCACCACAGACAGAAGCATCAACTGCAGGCCAACCCCCCCTCGCCCCCCCCCACTCAGATAAGGTAGCACTCCTCACACAGTCCTTCTGCTCTTCTACTTGGAAGGGTCCTCTTGTTCCTTGAAATAATCTAAAGTCCTGGGATTGTAGGTGTTATACTTATACACCAAAATGTCTTTTATCTCTTTTTGGCAAGGGTCTCTGAATCCAGTCCAAAACAGTCATGTCCTCCCTGGTGCAGCACGGCCACAGGGGCTGGAGACATCATTGTACAAAAGGAGTCATAGACTATTCAGGTGTAAGCAAAACTCTTCCCACCACTCTAAATGCAGACCATGTCTATTCAGTCCTGCAATGAGTCACCCATACAAGGGAGGGCACACCTCAACTCTCCCCAGTGACTGTCTAGAGTGAATGCACATCTCAGCTCCTGTCACTCACACACCAGATGCTGAATACACAAACAGCCAGTGGGACACATAATGGTAAAGTAAGAAAATGCCCACTTTCTAAAAGTGGCATTTTCAAACACAGGATTTAAAACACAGCTTTAACAAAAGGAGTGTTAATAAATTCTTAGCTCGGAGAGCCTAAACTCCATTTTCCCATCTTGTCCCTATTGTAATTTACACATGTAAAAATGTTACAGTGCAACTCCAATGATAAGCCTATGGGACAAATAGCCTTTCAATAGTGAAAAACAAATTACACAGTATTTCACTATCATAAACGCCAGTACATGTCCTACCTGTCACATACACTGCACCATGCCCATGGGGGTACCTTGTGCCTACTTTAGGGTAAGCCCGGGCAGCATACTCCGCTCCGCCAGCTGAGTTTGCAGAGTTTTGTATTTGTATTTGTATAGGGTATTTATAGAGCGCTAACTGCCGCTCCGAAAGGAGCATCCTGGCGTTGCGGGCATCTGAGGCAACAACCGTGAGAGTTAGATAGCGTCCATTACATATGTATCAGAAAGATTGAAAATCCAAGTTTTTAATTGTTTCCTAAAAGAACTCTCTGGTTTGAGAAGTCTGAGTTCTATGGGCATGGCATTCCAGGCTTTGGAGGCCAAGACCATGAGGGATTTCCCCCCCCTTGGTTTTGTAGAAAAACCTGGGCATGGTAATCAGGTTGCCGCCTGCTGATCTCAAGACTCTGGATGGCTTGTAACGAGTCAACCTTCTTGAGAGATACCTAGGGCCGATGTTGTTGAGAGCTCGAAATGTAGTTAGAAGGATTTTAAACAAAATTCTTTTGTGCAGGGGTAACCAATGCAGAGTCTTTAGGGCCGTTGATGCAGAGGACATTCTGGGTAATTTAAGCACAAGTCTTGCGGCTGCATATTGTACACTCTGTAGCTTTTTCAAAGTGCCCTTTTTGACCCCTGCCATAAGACCGTTACAGTAGTCCGAACGGGAAAGTATGAGGGCCACTGCAACCGACCTTTCTAGAATCGGTAGGAAGGAAATTAAAACATTTCTTTAGAGATTTAATAATACTAAAGCAAGTCAAAAAAGACCCAGAGGTTTCTGGCTACTTCTACCGAATTGGGCGCGAAGTGGAACCTTCTGGCCACCATTTATTTGGGTTAAAGTTGACATATTTCCCCATGGGCAATATCTCCGTCTTGTTTGCATTACATTTCAGGTGGTTATCGTCCATCCTCCGAAAAACATCCCTTAGACAATTCTGGAAATTCTGTTCTGCACTGGTGGTGTTTTTATCTAACGATACAATCATTTGTGTATCATCGGCATACGAAGTCACAAATATCCCATACGATTCGATTAGGGTGATGAGAGGCACCATATAGATATTAAATACCAGTGGACTCAGAATGGAGCCTTGTGGAACTCCAGATGTTACCTTTTTTTCCTTTGAGAGGAAGGGACCTAATGAGATGGTTTGTGTTCTCTGGGATAAAAAAGAGTTTATCAAGACGGCGTTTTTTTCTTCATCCTGTAAGAATTTGATGGAATCGGAGAGTTCAATGTGGGCTGTTTCAGTGGAATGCCTAGGACGAAAACCCGACTGCTGAGGATGCAGAATATTGTGCGTTTCAACAAAATTCTTCAGTTCTTGATGGACCATGTATTCTGTTATCTTCCCAAGAACTGGGAGAAGGGATATGGGGCGCAAATTGGAGAGATCAGTAGTACTTTTATTTTGTTTCTTCATAAGCGGTTTAACTATTGCTTTTTTCCAATCCGGCGGGACAATGCCTGAACTGAGTGAGGAGTTGACTATAACATTTATGATGGGGTTGACAACATCGATTATTTGGTGGAAAATCAGCGGGGGACAGGAGTCAGAGGGCGCTCCTGATTTACAAACCATGATGGCTTCGCATGTTTGTAGGAGAGACCCTGGGGCAAACCTACTGAGTATAAGCCGTTGTCCCCATCATGGCATTGGGGCCCTGCAAGGGAGAAATTCCACCTGAAGAAGTTTGATTTTCTCCTCAAAGTAATCAGCGATCTGATTACAAAGACCTTGAGACGGCAGAATGACAGATTGAAGAGCTTTACCAACTCCGCACTCCATTGGGAATGCAGAGTTGAGGCAAAACTCCGACTCTGTGGTGGAACGGAGTACGCCCCTTAGCCCATCTGTCACAGCTTAAAGAAAACCACTTACCTGCGCTCTGGCATCTGCAGGCCACCCTCCTCCTCACCGTGGTGTCTCTCCTCCTTGCCACGTTCCTCGCTGCGAAACCCTATGTTTTACATCTTGTGTGGACTCTGCAGGTGCAGTCCACGCAAGACGTAAAACGTAGGGGTTTGCGACCAGTAACGAGGAGGAGGAAAGCGGCAAGGAGGAGACACCACAGCAAGGAGTGCACTTTAGCACTGATCAGCAGTGGTAAAGTGCCCAGAAACCTATAGCCAATGAAAACAGGGTCAGAAAAATAGGAGGCAAAACGTTTGGGGATAAATCTTTCAAAAGGTTCAGGTCTAACATACATTTACCTACAATGCCATGCAAACCTCCAACTTTGCCTGATATGACACATTTTCCTTACATTTCTGTGATTGTAATATTTGGAATGTTCAGGAATTGACTAAATTCCTAATACCCCACTTGTGCTGATAAAAACGCTGTATCCCTTGTGTGGCTGGTCCTAGAGCCTGAGACAAGAAATCCCCAGACCAAGGTCAATGGGAGACCCTGCGTTGGGACTCTTATTGACCTTGGTTTGATCCGTTCCTGGCATGGGCACTAGGCCCGCCCACACAAGTGTCACAGCATTTTTATCAGCTCAAGTGGAGCAATGCTGGGTGTTAGGAAGAGTCTGGAGTCCTGTGTATTTCGGAAGGTTCCATCAAAGAAATGTAAGGAAAATGTATGATTTCAGGCAAAGTTTGAGGCTTGCAGGGCATTCTGTGCAAGAAAATCTCATGGGATTCACACAAGACATACCACCCTGGAATCCCCTAGTTGTTTACTTTTCAAAAATGTCTGTGGTTGGTAAGTCTCCATGCAAGATGACAAATCACAGCCCCAAACTCCGGAGCTAACCCTATTTCTGATCTCACTTCATAGCACTTTAGGGCTTTTTTGTCGAGTTCTCTTGGTACACCCACACAAGTGAGGTACCATTTCTATCAGGAGACTTTGGGAAATCTGTGGCTCACCTCATATTCTAGAAATATTCCTCACAGAAATGTGAGAAAAACATCTTTTTGGTCAACATTTGAGATTTGCAGGGCATTGTGCCTAAGAAAATTGTGTGGGATGTATGTGAAGCACACCCCCTAGACTCCCACAGATGTCTAGGTTTAAGAACTGTCTGGGTCAAGTAGTTTTTTCCAGGTGGCAGGTTTCCCAAGCCCAAAAAGTTCAGCCATTCACCATTGCAAGTGGGACAATACTAGGAGTTACCTATACTTTCCCGGTCCTCATGTAAAACTAACACCAAAAATAATCAAAGTCCTCTAGCTTGCCATTGGGATGGGAATCCATCCCAATATTGAACAAAGGCATCCCCTGGCATATACAGGTCACTCTGCACCTCTGGAGGAGCAGATATGAAGTAATTACCCCAATCTGCCCCCCAAGGACAGAAAGACCTTTGGGTGGGGTGGGGGCATAACCATACCCATGGTGGGCAGCCCCACCCCTATATTTTATAATAAAAACCTGTCCCTGGAGTTTTGTGGGCCCACTCCCTCACCGTACTGTGTCTGGGCCCCAGGGGCTGCATACACTCACAGACCAAGTGAGAGACACACATACATATTCGAACACCCACCCAGAGACTCATGCACTCATTCACAGTCCTACCCAAACACTCAAGCACTGACTCACAGACCCACTTACAGACCCACTCAGAGACTCGTGTATCCATTCACAGACCCACTGAGACACTCATACACCCACTCACAAACCCACCCAGACACTCATGCACCCACTCACAGAGCCACTCAGAGACTCACAAACCCACTCATGGAACCACTCAGACATTCACACAAAGACTAATGCACCCACTCTCAGACCAACTGGGGCACTCATTCACTCATCACAGACTGACTCACACACTCATTGAGGCCCTCGAAACCCACTAAGACACTCTCACACCTACTCACAGACCCACTCAATCACACACACACTCAGAGAGTACTTATACACCTAGTGAGTCACTTATGCAGCCACTCCCAGACCCATACAGACAGACACATACCCACTCACACACTATTGAGATGCTCACACACTCCCTCACACCCACTGAGACACTCATGCACTCATTCACACACACTGTCAAAGGTTACAGGTTAAAGTTAGGAAAACATTTTAAATAACCTTAGAAATTCACTTAAAATACCCAAAGGTTACAGAGATATTATAGTTAGGAAAAAACATTTTAAAAAAGCTATGAAATTCACAGGGACCTTATAGTTAGGAAATAGAATTTAGAAAAAAACCTTAGTAATGTACTGAAAATATCAAATGTTACAGGGATGTCATAGTTAGGCTCAGATTTCACTTGTACAAAACCAGTGAAATTCAGAAGTTACAGTTAGCTGTGCTAATTATAACTTATGCCCATGCAATGTACTGCTTATTACCTCACATATTACATCACTCATGACATGCTCAGTGACATCACTGATGGCATCTCAAATTACATCAATGATATTTTGTATCAAGAGCAATTTTGAACCTAAATGTTATTTGTTTTGCTCACACAAGTAGTTTAAGACTGCTGTTGATGTTGCTCCAAGACCGTGTTTGCACTTAAGTGATTTTGAACCAAAATGTGAATTTAAAACTGAATATAATTTTCCTCCTAAGTGCAATATGTTGTTCTAACAGTTTCTGCACACTTGTTCTGATGTTGCACTAAGGGCGATTTAAATCTAAATCAGCCTTCTTCTAAATGTGATTCCATGATCTGGCTTACTTTTCACATAAGGTGATTTTGAATGTTTGAAAGGTGATTTTAGCACTTAAATGTGATTTGTGTTTCTAAAGATTTTTAAACACTCACTCTGATATTATACAAAAGGTGATACTGTGCCTCAGTGTTCTGTCAACCAGATGTGAAGTCATCTGAAACATTTCATGACATCCTTTTACTGTATGAATTTTCTGTGCTGAAGACAATTCTCATGAACAGTAGCTAATATATTTTACATGTGAGAGTATTGTGGCCAGCAAACCTAAAAATCATATTAGACCAATCAGACCAATCAATCAACCATGAGGGTATCCAGGTGTTGGTAGAGTCCAGTTGATTAGTCGAATAGCAAGGTATTCTGGGACTTTCGGAACTCTGAAAGAGATGGGTAGGTCCGTAGATGGAAGGGTAGTTCATTTCATGTATTTGCTGCTAGGTAGGAGAAGGAACAATCTTTACCTCTTGAACATTGGATGCAGGGGTGAGGGTTAGAGAACGAGAGGCAGAGCGGAGGAAAAAGATGGGATGATGGAAGTTCAGGCGGTGGTTTAAGTATGTGGGTCTGCAGTTGTGTGGAGCCTTGTATGCATGCGTCAGGAGCTTGAATTGGCATCTTTTCTGTAGAGGGAGCCAGTGAAATTCCCTGAGGTAGTGTGTGGTGTGGGTTTCTCTGGGGAGATGCAGGACCAGTCTGGCTATGTCTGGCTATGGTGTTCTGTACTGCCTGTAGTCATTAAAGGAAGTCAGCTCCGATCCCTGCAAACAGAGCATGGCCGTAGTCCAATCTGCTGGAGATCAGGGCCTGGAGGAAAGTGCATCTTGAGCTTTGGGGCAGCAATTTGAATATCATATGAATCATGTGGAAGATGGAGAAGCAGGAGGAGGAGACCGGCTTGACTGTAGTTGTCATATTTAGCTTGTTGTCCAGAATGATGCCTCGATTCCTAGCATGGTCAGTAGGGGTAGGAGTTGGTCCAAGTTCTGAGGGCCATCAGTATGCATCCCATGGGGTGCTTTTGTTTTCTCTGTCTTGTCTGAGTTGAGCTACAGGCATTTGTCCTTCCTCCAGTTGGTGACGCCTGTCATGCAGTTGTGGAAGTTGATCTTGGTGTTGGTGGTGTCTTCGGAGAGGGAGAGAATGAGTTGTGTGTCATTGGTGCAGGATATGATATTGAATCTGTGGGTTTTGACGATGCTGGCCAGAGGTGTCATAGACGTGTTGCAAAGGGTGGGGCTTAGCGAGGATCCTTGGGGTACTCCACAGATGATTTTCTTGGCATCAGAGATGAAGGGGGAGGGTGGAATTTTTGCGTTCTCCCAGTGAGGAAAGAGACAGTGCATCTGTGAGCAGCTCCTTTGATGCCTATATTGAGCAATCTTGTGATGAATGTGTGGTGGGAGACTGTATCGAATGCTGCTGAAAGGTCTAGGAGGATCAGATCCACAGTCTCTGCTCGGTCGAATAGGGCTTGGATGTCATCGGTAGCCACAATGAGGGCTGTCTCGGTGCTGTGATTGCTATGGAGTCCAGATTGGGAGGAGTCGAGTAGGACGTTCCATTCCAGATGTGAGGAGAGTTGTTCGTTGGTAACACTTTGACCGGGTAAGGGAGCAAGGAGATCGGTCAGTAGTTGTTGAGTTTGCTGGGAACTGCTGATGGTTTCTTTAGTAGGGGGTTGACATCTGCATGTTTCGAGTCTTCAGGGAAGATGGTCATGGCAATTGAGGTATTGAACAAGGTGGCGTGTATGTGAATGATTCTCCCTTCGCCTAGGGTGAAGATGTGGTAAAGGCACAGGCCGGTCAAGGCTCTTAAGTGGGCCGAGTTTATGATGGAGGCAGTGTCTTGTGAGGCGAGCTGCCCCCATTCAGTTAGTTGTGCGACTGTGGTCGCAGCAGAGTTGTTGTGTTGGTTGAAAAAGTTAATGACCTTAGGCTTGGGTTTTAAGTTTCTGTAGATGTTGGCGATTTTGTTGTGGAAGAAGTTTGCATGTTGTTGCAGAGTTCCTGTGAAGGGGTAATGTTGTTCGGTGCAGCTGAGGGGTTGAACAATTCTTTGAGGATGTTGTAGAGTTCTTTTCTGTAATTGGAGCTTAATTCAAGGCATGAGGCTATGCCCTTTTTCTTTGTTTCTCTCAACTGTCTGTGGTAGAGGGTGAGGGCTGTCTTGAAGGCGGAATTGTCAGTCATGTTCTTTCTGGTGAGCCATTTCCTTTCCCATTGTTTATAGTGTTGTTATCTAGTTCTGAGGTTTTCAGTGTGCCAGCTAGTCTGCTTGGTGGACCTTCTGAGGGTGTTGTTGCAGATGGAAGGTATGCTGTAGGCGCAGTTGGTGATCTGATGTTCTGGTCTAGGTTGCTGAATGAGATGGGCTTGGGGTTGTTGAGGGTGTTGATCAATGTGTCTTTTGAGTTTTTATTTCAGCTGCGGGGGGCTTATTGGGCAGACTAGGGGTGGAGGTCCATGAGCTGGTGATGATGAAGTGGACCATGGGTCCAGGTGAGCTCCATGGTGTGGTTGTTAGTGATGGAGTCACTGGAGGTGAAGAAGGGGTCTAGCATGTGGCCTGCATTGTGCGTGGGATCATGGATGAGTTGGGTGAGTTCAATGTTGTTCATGCTGTTGAGGAGGTTGGTAGTGTTGATATCATTGTGAGCATCAAGAGAGAAGTTGAGGTCACTGAGAAAAATGTAGTTATTGGAGTTAATGGCGAGGGGGCGATGAAGTCGCAGATGAAGTTGCAGAAGGCTATATGTTGTCCTGGAGGGTGTCCCTGGTGGTGATTTTGCAGTCTTTTTAGAGTCTGAAGTTGAGGCGGTCCGTTGCTGGGGTGATGCTTTCCTGGATTCCTTGTGTATGATGGTGATCCTTCACCAGGCTTGTTGATGTGGTCACTGTGGGTAATCTTGAGTCCTTCGAGTATTGGGTGGCTACAGTGTCCATGTAACAAAACTTCCTCGGCCATGTTCACCCTCATTTATTGAAATAACTCTCAGATACTTCAAATGATGAGCCTTGATGGCCAACTCGAAAATTTTAACCCCTTCGGTGCTGCGCACATTTTTGCTCTGTGCGGGTGATTTAAATAGTGGGTGGGATTCTAACGGCGCCGGCCATCCTCCGCACACCCCCTAGGTGGCATATGATGTCTGGGTGGCCGTCGTGCCTACAAAAGAGGTTAGCCAGTGCCATAGTCTTAGCCTATACTCTATTAAAACTGACGTCATCAATTTTCGATAAGGATATACATACCTTGACCTATATGCTGTGCTTTTTCTTATTTTCGAAGAATACAAAATTTTGCTGTGGAAAAAAATTATATTTATAGACAATTCTAAGGCCATGCTCCAGCCTTCAGACAGCAACCATCACTAGGTCACCACACTTTCCTCCCTCATTGTACATCATCACCCACATACCCTTAGGGAGGGAAACCACAAAGCAGAATGCAATAACTGACCCAGACCAAAACACACTTAGAGACCAAACTAGCATTCGTCCCAGTAACCTCCATTACCCTGGACGCAACCTTCCACTCTCAGCCAATTGCCCTGTCTAACTTAGCTGCATCAAAACAACAGCACGCAGGCTGCTTCTCCACAGATTGACTCAACCAATAAGCATGATTCACATTAGAGGTGTGATTACTAACCTCATATTTCATTATGTTCTCATTCCTGAGCAAAGCTCAAATCTATTATCCACTCTCCAAAATGAACTATTGATATCAAACTAAATCCAAGTCTCCTGATTGAGGTAGTATGAAGTCTGCGCACCACAGTTTCGCTCCCTCTTTCCCAGAATCACTCTCATGTGGGTACTGCTCTCCTAACAACTCCTGATCTATTTTACACTTCACTTGACAAACCTACTTCTGCAGAATCCAACAGCTCCACACACATTACTTCTAATGCACCTCATACTCCTGGATAGTCTGTGATTACAGCAATACAGCCTATTACTATAATCCCTGGAGGTATACATCTTAAAACAATCAGAGATCTGTCTGTTTAAGCAACCTCAGAGGATTCGTGATTGTAAAGCACCCTGCCGTTTCTAAAGTGGAGATGAAAATGGTAAAATCTAGAGGCCATTAACAACAAGCAGTGGCAAAACCAGACCCATTGACTTTCCCAAATTTTGCAAGTAAACTGTGGCCCAATTATGATCCAATAAGAACAATCATTAAGAAAAGTTATCAGAATATATAGGGAGGCAAACTATGGCTTCACTTACTTTTTGGCAGACAGGACACTTGGGCTGTCAGGTCATAGCACAGTTGTCTTTGGAAGGGTAGACCATCGCTAGATTTCCATGGACCCGGACTGCCATGAGTGACATAGCAGTCCGAGGAAAGCAAATGAAACAATAGCTCTGTTGTGCCGGAAGAAAGCTGTGAAGGTTTGATTTCAAGACCCTAACTACAGCTTTGGGATGGTTTCTTTGAAAAAATACAACCATGCCATTTGCCTTGAACATTGCACCCGCCCAGCAAAGTTCAAAGCCTTCCATGAAGCTGCCATACTGGTGGCTTAACTGTAAACACAGCGATGGCTGGCTGCCTAGAGATTGAATCTCTAAATTTGACAAGCGAGCCTATGGAGGAGCAGAGACCATAACCCTTTTTACGAAGCACCTAGCAGGCTGCTGCGAGGGTCTGAATGACCCTAAGTGTGTCGCTATGTAAAGGTCATTATAAGACAATAATACATGTACACGAATAATATAGCATATCCCAAATAAAATTACTGGCAATGTCATTCTAAACTATTCCCTTCTCCTAGAGTTGTACTAAAACGTAGCCAATGGCCTGATTTACGTCGTGGCAGATGGGTTACTCCATCACCGCGTTGGTTGGTATCCTGTCTGCAGGAATAACATTCTCATAGGATATAATGGGATTTATATTTCGGTGAACAGGATATCCGTCACCTTGTGACAGAGTAACCCCTCCTACAAGATCTAAATCAGGCCCTAAGTTCTCTAAGAGCATCTTCAGGTATAGCTGAAAGGAACATGTGAAATACACACAGACATTTAAGTACGTTTTACTTAATGGATGCTAATGGGCTCATGATTCCAAGGAATAATAATACATTCCTCGAGTGCATTGAATTTGTCGGATACAGAACGCTAATTGAATCATCCATATAGCTCCTGGGTCTAAGCGTTGTTCACAATCGGATACTAAAATAGACACATATGACAAGAGTGCTAGACAAGAAAAAATGTATATTATTAGAAAAGTAACTTAATATTTCATGAAATTCTGAAACCTTAATTATGAATGTGAGCATAAATCATATATAGCAATGCATAAATAAATAAATCCACCTACTGGAGAACTGCAAGTACATCTCATCAATCTTCCTGTTTATTTGAATGATACATTAATTTTTACACGTTTGTTTTGCTGATTTGCTTCATATTTAAAGTCACGGTTTTCCATGGCAACGATGTTAGAAAAGAAAAATGTGGACTACAAGCATCTTTCAAAATGGTTTGCTTTGTTTTGTTTAGAAATTCGTTCATTTCATCATTTACAGAAAGAAGAACTTAGCAAAATTCTTACTCAGTCCCTTCACGAATGCTATTTTTTTTAAATACCCACCCCATTTCAAATTAGCACCAAATATTCAATAGAGTTAAATTGCACTCTCACTGTAATGTAAAAACACTACAGATGTGTCATATTATTCGATCACTAGGGTCATAGTACAAGTTTTGCATTGGTGCAAAAAGAGGGCAGAATCACCTTAAACCATTTTTACTTCTTGTTTAGTAGGGACTGGGGCAAACAGTTTTCAATCAGAAGCTGAGGTTCATACCAGCCTAAGCAGTATTTTTTGACAAGGACTTAATTTAACAGTAATTTTGCTTCTTGTAATTAATAGAAAGTGAAGAAAATACCAATTACCCACTTCCAAATGTCGAATATGGGACTAGTTTTAAGAAAGAATTTAGTTTGTTCCATTCATTAATGCATAAATAACAAAATTAGTGCAAAAAGTTTTCTTTTATGGAATAAGATGTATTAGTGCATATACCTTTCACTCATTTAAAATGATGTATAAGTAATAATATATGTGTTTCATTCGGTCGAAACAAATTGTGTCCTTTGTTATCGATTTGCAAATATCTCTTATAAATATGGACAAGAGCAAGATCAGTTTGCCTTTCTTTGTGTAACTAGGGTGACCAACTGACCATTATCACTTCACAGAACCCTTTCCAAGCGTGAAGGCACTTTGCGCACATGGAGAAATCCGAAGACATGTTTGGGTAGTGAAGAGGCTATGAGTCACGTAGAGCATTTTGGGAATGTCATTCTAAATTCCTCTCCTATAAATCAAGCCATCTTAAAGGAGATAACTTGACCAGAGAGTAAGTCCATGGAGTGTGACTATTCTTCACACTGAATTTAACTTTAAATCCCTCTACTACCCCCTCGGGAAAGCCTTGTTTGCTAGTTATTGCGATTTTTTATTGCACATTTTGTGAGGCAAATGTAGAAATTGAACAACTCTAATATGTTATGTTACTTTAGGGGGTATTTATAGAGTGCACGTACACCAACAGGTCTCTTGGCGCTGAGTTGAGAAGTCACCGTTATATAGGCCCGTACCTTACTATATGCTTGGGTGAGAAGCCATGTTTTCAGATTTTTCCTGAAACACATGTAATCTGCTGACTGTCTGATGGCTATGGGCATAGAGTTCCAAAATTGGGGTCCTAATGGGGAAAAACGTGACCCTCCCATCCTTTTACATCCAAATCTCGGGGCCTTCTCTAAATTAATTTGCGCAGATCTAAGTTTGCGCTTTGAGGAGTATCTATGGATCCTTATGGATAGGAATTTGGGGCCTTTGCTGTGGATCGCTTCAAAGATGATGCATCCTATTTTAAACATAGAACCGCTGCGCCACCGGGTGCCGATGAAGCTCCTTCATGAGCGGCATTGTTTGGTATTGCCTAGGTTGTTGATAGATGATTCTGGCAGCTTGGTTTGTATCATCGTCCTTATACATTTCAAACAACCTAAAAGGTGCTCTCAATCAATTTCATTTCAAAGAAGACTGGTTACTTGGGGTCAAAATTAACCCCTGGAGGATGCAGCGTTCACTCCTCCTCGTCAATGTGTACATCAATCCCAGCACCCGTACAAAAAAAGACCACCTGGTCCGACTGTGCGAAATCATGAATGACATCGCCACTGAATATCCCAACTCGGACCGCATCATTACGGGAGATTTCAACACAAATCTATTTCAGGGGAATGCAGCAGACATTGAAGGGCCGGACCTGACTAACATCATTGAGGCCATGACTCAATCTAAACCTCTGAAGCAAGCCCCAAATATATTAGGTGAGCTCTCTGTGATTAGATTCTACAACGCAGGCTACCTGGTAGTGAATGGAAGGGCAACAAGCGATTCACCTCCAAACTGGACCTGGTCGAACAGAAGAAAAAAGTCTTACTTAGACTTTACTAACTGCAATTCAGAACTACTGTTTAAATTGAACAGTTTTTGCATCCACCCACGGTCTGAAAGCGATCACAGGCCCCAGGTCATCACCTTCAGTACAAACCCGGAATTCCATAAAGCGGCTCCTATAACCTACAAGGGAATTCATACTGAAAACCTCAAGCGCCTCAAATGGAATGAATCCAACAGCCAAAGTGTTTTAAAAGCAAGCAAGGACTTCACAACTGGCAGTCTTGATAAAGATGCCAACCCGATATGGAAATGGTCGCAGTTGTGCCTTCACCTGATCAACTCATATCCAGCGACTGCGCAGAGATCAAACCGCTCACCACCAGTAGGGGTTGCAACCTCCACCGTCATAAAACCACTAAAGAGAGCAAGGAACACTGCATTGAGGTTGGTTTCAAAATTCCCGGGGAATAGCGCCTTCCTTGCCACATATCACCATGCCCAAAAAGCATTCAGGAGGGCAGTCTCCCAAGAGAAACAGGCTCAGGAAAACTAATACTGGGTATAATTGGTGTGGGAAAGTAAGCAAAAAAACTCAATGAAATTCTGGTCCCTTGTCAACCGTACCAACCTGAACCTAACAAACTCTGGCTCAGCAAATAGGTAACATATTTAACAGATCATTTTCAGGCACAAGACCTCCATGACTACACCAGACCACCTAGGGCATGCGGGATTGGAGCTGATGTATCACTGAATACCTCCTTCGATACAAATCGGGGGCTCACCCCTGCATATGTACTAACCGAGGAACGAGTTGCCAAAGCAGTGACAAAAGGGAGACAAAATGGAGCACCAGGCCCGAATGGCCTGCCACAAAGGTTATTCAAATCGGACATCCCTTTCTGGTCCACAGTGTTACTAAATCTCTTTAATCACACCTTGAGGACATTGAAAATCCCGGACTCATGGCGGGGAGCAATAATTCATCCCATTCACAAAGCTGGATCACGAGCCATGCCTAATAACTACAGATTACTGGACATAGAGGCGAAACATTTTGCAGGACTCATTCTGGAGGATCTAAGGTAATGGGTAAAGGACCACTATCTGATTCCTCTGAACCAAACAGGGTTTGTTGCCAATTCAGGAACTACGACAAATTTACTAGCAGTTTCCACTATAATCGACAAAGCTTTATCAACACGCAGGATGGTCTTTTGCTGCTTTGTCGATTTCAAAGCAGCGTTTGATAGAGTGCCTAGGGCGGTTCTCTGGAAAAAACTGACACAGTGGGGTATTCCAAACAAAATACTGAACCCAATCATTCAACTCCATTCTGACAAATGGGTTCGAGTGAAGTTAGGGTCCGGCTCGCATCTCTCGCGAAAAATCATGACCCCACGCGGTGTCAAGCAGGGATGCGTTCTGGCCCTTCTTCTCTTTAACCTATTTATAGCCGACCTGTCAAGCACTCTAGACAAGGTAAATAGTCATCCACGCAAAATAGGAGGTGCCGCATTATGCAACCTTTTATATGCCGATGACGGTCCTGTTTAGCCTCACTAGAGTAGGGTTACAAAGGCTCCTTGATGCACTATCGCAATATACGATTGGCAATCAACTAGAAATTAACATGGAGAAAACCCTGATAGTCCCATTTGGTAAGAAACACTACAGCGGCGGTGGTTGGTCAATTAACAAAACAAGTCTTTCGATTGGCCAATCATACAAATATTTAGGCGTCCACTTGGACTCAAGGGGCAGCTTCTCAAAGCAAAGCAGTGTGATCGCAGCTAAAACTACGGCCCTAGTGGTATCCTTGGCCAAGCTATCAAAGAAACTTTCAGGTCCAACCTTTGCCCCTTTATTAGAAGTCCTTAGAGCAAAGATTGGGCCAACACTTTCATAAGGCATAGAGATCTTTAAAGGCAAAATGAATACTGCCCTAAATAAACACACAACTAAAATCTACAGAAAGGCACTTCATTTGCCGAGCACTGCTTCCCCGGCCCAGATTAGATTAGAGCTGGGATTACCCAACTATGAAGCCTCTAATGTTGGTACCTATCTTAAGCTCTGTCATAAATTAAGACAGGCCGAGCCAGGTACACTAGAATCCCTAATCTGGAAAGAAATCAATGAGACTAATCCAGGGGGAACATTCGTCCGCCTTCTGAATGATTATATCCATCAAATGTCAGTTGCCGACCTTTGGCCTCTCAACCCCAGTCAGACTGTTTTTAAAAATATAATCAAAAAATGTGTAAGAATGAAATCTCTGGCTTCAGATAAATCTCTTGTCACGAAACGTAGTCATTCCTGGGCAGTAGTCAACTCCTACAAACAATTAACCCCTGCTGCCTACCTCTCCACGACATTTACACATTATCTAAAGCGCTGCCTGATTGCCCTAAGAATGGGAGACTGGCGCTTTCTTCAAAATCTCCCCACCTGGCGTCGTAAGAAGAAGGACACAACATGTAGAGGATGCGGGTTAGCAACAGAAACAATCTTGCATGTGCTCTGCATCTGTCCCTCATTTAATTCTCAACGCAGGTGTCTGCTTATGCCAGAATGGAACAGGCTGGGAGTTCGGACCTGTAGGCATGCAATTATCGCTGCTCTGTCTCCAGATAATATTGTCTTAAATATAAATTTGATCAAATGTATTCAGCAAGCATACCCCAACCTAGATAAAATGGACACTGCTGAGGCCTCACTGCTCATTGACAAGATTGAACATGTATTTTAATAGAACTTGCAAAGACCGGGAGGGCTAATCTACAAATTGAAATGTTTTAACTAGCATGCTTACGGACATATTTTATTTTTCTACTCTTTTTATCATTTTTTATTCATAAAACTGTACACAATGTGATTTGTGCAATCTTTTAAAGATATGTTTTTTATATCTAAATAAAGGAATTATTACTTACTTGTGACCCTCCCATCCTTTTACATCTAAATCTCGGGACCTTCTTTAAATTAATTTGCGCAGATCTAAGTTTACGCTTTGAGGAGTATCTATGGATCCTCATGGATAGGTATTTGGGGCCTTTGCTGTGGATCGCTTTAAAGATGATGCATCCTATTTTAAACATAGAACCGCTGCGCCACCGGGTGCCGATGAAGCTCCTTCATGAGCGGCATTTTTTCGTATTGCCTAGGTTGTTGATAGATGATTCTGGCAGCTTGGTTTGTATCATCTGTATTCAGTAACTTTATTATTTGGGAGACCTAGATAGTTAGCATTAGTGTAATCAATTCTAGACAGAATCAAGGCCATGATAATTTGAGTGCTGGCCTCTCTACTGAAGAATCTTCTAATTTTCCTGAACTTCCTGAGTTGGAGAACGGAGGAGGACGTAACCAAGCTTATGTGGGATTTCATTGATAAGTCTGCATAGATTTGGATGCCAAGACTTTTTGTTGTACTCTTAGGAATGAGTGCAGAACCAAGATCCACTGGCCCGTGAGCAGGGGTCCAATAGTTTAGTTTATTATTGGGGAGGACAATCTTTGTTTTGTCAGAGTTATCTTTTAGCTGGTTGCTGCTCATCCAGTCTCTGACAAACAGCATGCTGTTCTGGAGGAACTCCTTGGAGTCAGATGTCTCATCAATTGTAAAAATCAACTGCATGTCATCCACATAATTGTAGATGGAGAGGTTGAAGAGATGGGGAGACAGGTACCCCACATTTCATATTAACAATAGCAGAATTATAGGGCTAGAGATGGACTGATTGCTTTTGGTCTTTTAAAAAAGACTTCATTCAGTTTAAGGAGACAGCCCTGAGACCCGCTGCAGCAATTTGATCCATTAAGATCTCATGATCAACGGTATAGAACGCTGCAGATAGATCCAATAGGATCAAGGCCTCCCTCGTCAGCCTTTACTTTTTGGTTGTCTACTACGGATAAATTTATTGATTCAGTGAAGTGAGAAGGCCGAAAGCCTGCCTGGTGGGAATCCAGGAAATTGGTTTCTTGTATGAAGGAGCAGAGATGTTCGGCTACATGTGCCTCTAGAATTTTAGCGGGAAAGGAAGCAGAGAAATGGGCTTATAGTTATCTAACTTCTGGAAGATCGCACCTGTTTTTTTTGTGAGCAGAAAGATCACTGCTTCTTTGAAGGCTGAGGGTACAACTCCTTGAGTGAGGGATAAGTTCAATAGGCAGAGAGTGCTCTAAGGAAAAGAGGTGAAAATGAGTTTTTGTATGTGCGGGGGACAAACATCTTTGGGGGAGACAGATTTTACTTTGCTTAGTTGTTCTGTAAGTTGTTATTTGTTTATGCAGGGGAAAGTAGCCTTGGTATTAGAATTACTATTATCAGGTGCATTTTGCACATCCTGATGGCTAGAAACAATGGATTTTTGTATTTTATTTATTTTGTCTTGGAAGAAGACATTAAACTCACCGCATAGTTTCTGTGAGGGAGTGATGGGGGAGCTACTCGATCGGGGTTGGATAAATCCCTTACTATACTGAAGATGTCTTTTATTTTATTATCTGAGTGGATGACTGTTAGTAAAAATATATTTTTTGCCTCTGAAATGGCTTTTTTATAGGCTGTCAAGCTTAGATTGAATAACTCCTTGGTTTCTGGCGAGTATGTTTTGAGCCATTTCCTTTCGGCCTGGCACGATCTTAATTTAGCAATTTTTATCTCCGCGGAAAACCATTTTGATGCTTTGTGTCGCCGAGTATGGCTGATTTGGGTCTGTAGAGGGACATGTATATTGCTGGCCTTCAATTGCCAGTTAGAGATTTCTTTCTCAAAGTGTCTACATTATCTGACATGGTAGGTAACTTGAGTGCCATGGTATTACAAAAGGAATTCGTGTTTATGCAATTCCAGTTTCTGGTCATACTTTTGGGAAGAATCATGGATTTGGGGAGGATAATATCAATGTAAAGCTAATTATGGGATGGTCTGACCAAATGCAAGGGTTAATAACCAAATTCCGGAGAGTGAGGTTGACAGACCAAGCTTGATCAAGTGTGTGTCTTTTGATGTGCATAGGCACCTGCATATGTTGTTCAAAATTCAGACTTTTTAGTGTTTCAGTCAGTTCCCTGGAGCCCTTTCCCCCTTCTGCCTCATTTGCCCAGTAATTCATATCTTCAATTTTCTAAATGTGAGCGTAGTCCACGTTCAGTGAAGTTATGCAATTTGCTAGTGCTTTGAGAAGCTCTGGCATCACTGTTGGTGGTCTATAAATGATTACACACACCAGTGTGGAGGTGGGGGAGTCCAATTTAAATAGTGTAATCCCTAGTGGTGAGAGGGCAGTGAAGGATAGACTCTTTTTGATGGCAGCTGGCACCGACCCCCTCTTCTCCCAGTGGATCTGTTGGACAGTAGAAAGTAAAGATTTTCTGGAAGTGCAGCTAAAATATCAGGGGTGGATTTATCTGTGAACTTGGTTTCTGTTATAAGTAGCAAATCAGGTGAGTTTGTGTCTAATAGGTTGAACAAATGTAGCTGATGTTTGACCATGGAGCGAGTGTTTAAATATATAATATTTAGTTCCTTTGTTGGGTGGTTGTTGACTGAGAGGACAGTATTCTTGTGGCTCATTGTGTGTTTGGCAGACACGCACATGCTGAGATCTATTTCAGGACCGGGATTGAGGATGCAGAGCTTATTGAGCTTGTATTTGAGTAACAAGTCAAGCTGCTGCTTGTTTTGTGGGAATTGCAAACAAAACAGGTGATGGACCGAATGTGGATCAATGTCACACATTCATCCCAGTTCAAAGATCTGGGCCCAAATCCATCGTTTTTTTGCACTCCACACCACCCTGGGTTAGACAATGGCGATATGCAAATCAGCTCTTACCCTGTGCCCCATGGGAACAGTCCAGTCCAAACTACAATAGCCATGTCCTTCCCAGAACGGACTCAAGCATCCGAGTACCGGACCGGTTTCGAGGTAACACCTCTCATCAGCCCGGCTAGCTTGACTCCAGTGGTGTGGAGTGCCTGGGACCCACGTCTGGGCATCCCCAGCGCACTTATGGTGGCAATTGCAAACAAAACAGGTGATGGACTGAATGTGGATCAATGTCACACATTCATCCCAGTCCAAAGATCTGGGCCCAAATCCATCGTTTTTTTGCACTCCACACCACCCTGGGTTAGACAATGGCGATATGCAAATCAGCTCTGACCCTGTGCCCCATGGGAACAGTCCAGTCCGAACTACAAAAGCCATGTCCTTCCCAGAATGGACTCAAGCATCCGAGGACCGGCTCTTGACGCTCTTGACGCAGAAAAGGCGCTTGATAAAGTTTATTGGTCTTTACTGCAAGCAGTATTGGAATCTTATAATTTGGGCTCTTCCTTTACTAACATGGTCTTAGCAATGTATGTGAATCCCAAAAAATACATTAGAATCAATGACTCTACTTCCTCTTACTTTAACCTACATCAAGGTATGAGACTAGGTGATCCATTGTCCCCTCCTGCTTTTCTTACTCACTATCGATCCTTTACTTAAATTAATTAACTCAGACCCAAAAATCAAGACGATATCCTTATTTTCTCTGAGGATGTAGAATTGGCAATCCCATAGAAAATTACCATTATCCAGGACTTCTCAGCGATTTCTGGGTATACTCTGAATAAGGAAAAAACCAAAATATTCCCTTTAAATTGTCTATGCCATATCTTCTCATCTGGGTATCGCAGGCCTGAAGTGGCAGTCTTCCCACCTTAAATGTTTGGGTATTTGGTTTTATGGAAATCTCGATGATTCAGTTTCTTTCAATGAATCACATATGATTGCCAAAGTTAAAAATCTTCTTAATAGCTGGTCTCCTTAACATATCTCTTTGTGGAGTAGACGTAAAACAATTAAAATGATGATTACTCTAACAGTTAATTTTGTATCTTCTGTGCCCCCCTAAAGCTTTCAGCCAGCTTTTTCCAGGAACGTGACACACTCACATTAAAATTCCTCCGGAATGATAAACGAGCAAGGACCTCATAGAAATTTCTTAGGAAACCTGCTGCAGTAGGTGGATGTAACTGCCTGAATTTTAACCTTTATGAAACAATCTTGGTTACATATTGAATGTAATCTTTGTTGCCCCTATAGTTTTTCGTCTGTCATCTCGAGATCAAAATTTGTTATGTCGCACTCCCATCGTATTCTTTCTGATACTGCATAAGTGGCTCAAAGTTTCCTTTACTAATTTTATAAGGGCACTTTCGTTCAACCCAAAGTTCACCTTTTATCTTGGCCCTCACCTTGCTAAAAGTGTGGGCCTCTAAAGGTATTAAGACTATTCAAGATTTTTATGATGTTGATTGCGATCCTCTTCCCTTTTCAGCTCTCGCTAAGAAATACGGTCTCATATAGTTTTCCGACGATTAATGTTAAACTCTCTAAATTTAAATTTTCTAAAAACTCTTCTCTAATTACACTTCTTATCCTTTGAGGTTGGGGTGGGTCATGTGGCGGTCCAAGCTTTTAAATTTCTTTTGAATCCTCAATTTCCACAAAGACTCTCTCACTATTTTTACTAAATGGGCCAAACACTTTGATTATGTGATTTAAGAACATATTTGGCGGGATATCTGGCATCTGATTGGTACTCTTTCACTACGCAATAAAATTGCCCCAGCTCTTATCCAAACAAAATGTTTCTCAATACATTTATTACATTGGACACATGTTTGGTTATACAAACTGAACTTACGTGATAGTGACTGGTGCTGGAGCTGTAATCTGGAACCAGGTACACATCAACCCATGTTCTTCGGGTGTAAACTATTAGCTGAAGATTGGGTCTCTATTAAGAGACACTTATCAGCTACCTTTAACATTCATATAATCTTGTCCTTTTCTAGGGCATACTAGGACCTTGGGCCCCAACATCCCTTCTAGCCTTGAATAAGACCAATATGTCACTTCTGGACTTACTTTAACCATTGTAATTAAAGGAACACTTACATAGTGGAAGTCATTTTAACACCTATTGTTTCATACCTGGTGGGTTTGGGTATCCTATCTTTGTGGTGCCCATATGTTGCATACTGATCGACACTCCACATCATTAATTCCCTGGACAACTACATTAATCTTTGCTCTCAGGACTCCAGGGCTTTTTTCAATACTGTTCTGGCTCCTTAAAATGTTTTTATTCATTATATGAAGCAGATGTCCCTCTCCTCATTACCTCCCCTTCCCTTCCTCTCTTTATCCCCCCTTTTCTCCTTTGATTAGCAATTGCTGTAATATTTGTGGTACAAGGCTTTTTCCCTTCACACTATAAATTATTGGATATCTTCGGCCTTTATAGGCTATATTTGCTTATGTACCGTTAAGCATTTTACTGTATTGTTATTATATTGCTTCCTACAGATGTATGCCTTACTTTTTTTGCACCATTTTATCCCTCTTTTTGTCCTTTTGTATATACGTCACAGCCTACCGATGTACCACATGCTTGCCACACACGTACTGATCTTTAGCCTGTATCGCTTATTTTATGTACCAGTTTGTACAACTCTTTTGCTCGAACGAATAAAATATTTTGAACACAAACAAATACCTGCTTCTACTTGACTAAATACAATATTTAAATCCTCCAGTGGGCCATTTCTCGCCTATTGGCCCTCCCCAGATGCCTTTTATCTCAACTGCCAAATACCACCATGTCACATGTGATACCTGCAGTCAATCCTGGACATTTTGTATGCCCCTATATTTTAGCCTTAAAATTACATTTGTATTTACCAGATTACTATTTACAGTTAGCTCAAAAAGAAGGATGTACTGACTGAAAATGCTACACATTACACAAAAACACCTGTCAGGTAGTCTGTTACTTTAATCCACACTGTACTCCATCCTTAGTGCGTGCTTCCTCCTTTTGTTGTCTCCTCCACACTCTCTACTCAGTATTAATGCTCCGTGTGGAATTATTTTTTCTCAGCCTCAGACTCTCTGAAGCAGACTGCAGGTGGGATTTATACTTCCCTTGGAGTTTGTGAAATGTAATAACAACAATGCTCTGCATTTCCCAAAGTACAAAGCTTTACTTTGAGTCTAGCCCTTCCACCTATTGCCAAAATTGGGTTGGCTGTTGCCATATACTTCCAGCAATTTAATGAGGTCTTGGCATATTGTTCCTTTTCTTTGTTGCTCCCAAAGGACACTGTTGGTGGGAGTGGCAGTTAATTACAGATTTGACTCCTGCAGCACTGTGCAAAATTAACCTCCTTTCATCAACAGCACCTCGAGAGGGTGTACAATACCTCAATTCATCAATTTTCAAGGTTGGGCAGGAGAAATCATCATCCAAGCCAGACAAACTCTTCACTGGCTTCTGTCAAGGATCAACATTTGCCTAAAATTGGTTTCTTCATGCAAGTCTGTCTGCAACCTGACTTCTCCTTATTACTCTAACAGGGTTTCTCCTTCTCTACTTGAACAGGACCGGAGGACAATTAGTTACTCCATTTTGCCCAGATTATACGGAAATCTTAGATGAAGGTGGGATTTCTTTGTCTTTTCAAGAGTTTTATTTTGGCAAATCCCTACCATGCGAACTACAGCAAATGTCCTGTTAGACCTGTCAGTCTTAGGGTGGTCTTCATACAAAGTTTTTGCCTCTCCTCCTCCATTTTGCTGAAATTATTTTTGTTGGTCTTAGTACTCTCTGTACTTTACCACTGCTAACCTGTGCAAAAGTGTGTGTGCACACTCTGCTAAAACATGGTTATATTGGCTCATCTGCACATGGCATATTTAATTTACTTAAATAGTTCCTTAACACATTTCCCAGGTCTGCCACTGCAGCCTGAATGCAGTTTTAAACTGCCATGTCAAATTGGCATGATAACCCCTTTGCAAAACCATAAACTCCCCTTTTATTACATATGCGACACTCCCTAAGGTAGGCCTTAAGAAGCACATAGGGCCAAAAAATGCTGGATATTCACGTTTCCGTTTTTCATGCCCTGGTAGTGAAAAGCTCGTAAATGTGTTTTTTTATTACTGTGAGGCCTACCCCTCCCATAGGATAACATTGGGGATTCCTCATTTCATTTAATGAGCTGTAATTTCCAATTGGGAGCTGGTAGCTAGGTCATGTTTGTTGTCTTTGGAATTGTGGTGTAAAGCTCTATTTAATAGTAAAGTATATTTTTATCACAATTTAAAAAATTACACTTTCATATAGTTGGCATTTTTCTGTCCTTAGCCATTTTGTACCTTTAGTCTGCCTTGGGTCACATGATTGAGTGTAACTGACACTGAGGCTTTGTGAACTTCGCCCAGAAAGTCAAATACAGAGGGAGTAGGTGTGCCTGAATGAGCCATATGCTGGCAGGATGGGGGTGGAGCTGAGCACGGGCCTCACTTGCAGCTGTATAGTCTGTGCTATGCCTTTACACAAAGGGCCTAATACCCCACATGGTCACTGCAGTCAGCTTGGAGCGAGAGTTGGGGAGGCAGTTATTTCCATGCACTTCAAAGCCACTGTCTAGAAGCTTCTCCCACCTTCTAGAACCAGGGTACCAGGGTAAAAAAAAGTAGGACCTCAGACATCAACTCTTCAGTACACTTCTGGACTTGTAGATACTCTGCTAGGAAGAAGCACTGCTGAGCTGATGATAGGAGTGCCACTCTGCTGGAATGCTGACCTGCTGCTGCCTTGCCGTATTGCTGCCTTCATTTGTGGCACCTGGTCTGATCTTCGCACTAACCTGATAGTCGACTCTGACACTCTCCATGCTCCTTGTGGCCCCTTCCACACCACAATGGGTAATCTTGGCATGGATTTAAGAAGGTAAAACTGCAGCATCCTAACCTGGTGACAGTAGCCGACCTCCTCTCCATTGCGTTCGGCTTGAACGCATGACTTTGACCCCGTCCAGCATGACAAGATATTCATGATTGGCATTTTGTGCTTTTTGGAACTATTTTATCTAAAACCTTTTTTTAATTCATGACTCGGCTTCTACTGAATGGATTTTTGTCATTTTGGTAACAAATACATCATTAAAATGTTCTCTATTTTTCTACATTTGTTTGGGATTTTTCTTGTGTTGCGTTTTCCCTTACTTACTGTATGTGTGCTGCATAATTACTTTACACATTGCCTCTAAAATAAGCCTGACTGCTTTTTGTGCCAAGCTACCCAGATGAAGCACTGGTTTATTTAGTGACTTTTTGTGGTTTACCCTGTAAGGGATTGTATCTGTTACTTGATCAGGACTTACTCCCCAGTGAATCAACAACTCAATTTTTAACATCTCCTTAGGCTATCTTTAAAATGCTTAGAGAGGCCCAGGTAGGGTGCAGGTTGTAAAAGTTGCATCATTTAGACATTTAGCCAGACTGTGAGATGGACAAGAACTAGTGTGTCCCTCCAAGCTTCAAAGCATGTGTGCTCTGGAAGTTGTGAGACAGACAGCCTACAGCAGTCTTGAAAGTGTCTGATAAATTTCAAAGTTAACATTTACATTGTGTTGTCAAGCTTCATTGAGTCTCGTCTGAGCTAGTATGTAATTCATGCATGTGATGAATGCATAACAAATTCTAATGACTAAACCTGAAATCAAGAAGAAGCACTCCCTTTAAAGTTTGAAGACCGAAGGGTTTAACTAGCAGAAACCCAATGATAATGTAGCAAACTCAAGTCAAGTGTAAAAAGACAAAGAGCAATACTGCTATATCTTTAAGCATTTAAAGGTCAAAAAAGCGCTTTTCTGAGACAAAAATGTGTGGTACTTAAATCACATTTAAATGAAGTAAATTTTTAATACATCCTGTTTCCTTAAAGGAATCAGGTCTGCATTAAAAAAATAAAATTTTGTAAACGTTTTTTAAATGATTTGGCAGTATTCCCCATGACTACTGCCCACTTCCAAACAACCTTCCACTTTGCAAATGGGCTGCCTCCTTTTTTAATGAGTCAGTAATTGCAGCTGGGATGTATTAGATCGAGCTGGTATTAAGAAACTTCATAAGATAATATTTGATCATAACCCTTTGATTTTAGAAATTGAAATAACAAGCTTTAAGAGATCACGGAGTAAATGGACGTTCGATAGGAAATTGCTAGTGAATAATGAATGTATAAAAAGTGGACACAAGAATTATATAAATAGATACAGCGCTAGCAGGGAGTCTATGTGGGATTCTTTAAAATGCCGCTGTTAGACGTGAAACTATTAGCTTTGTTGCCAGGGCTAAGACTCAGTGGGAGATCAAGAATCAACATTTAGGGGTCGATTAGGATCGCGGACGGACTTGAGTCCGTCCGCGACCCCAGAGTATGAGGGAACGTCCGCAGGGGCTGCGGCGTTCCCTCATGTGCGATTAGGATGTGACCGCCACCCTGGCGGTCACATTATGGATATTTAACATTGCGGCGGGTGCTGCTTCAAGCAGCACCCGCCGCAATGTTAAAAGTGCATGTTTTACATTTACATGCACAAAGCGGCAGGCACCGCGCGGTGCCTGCCGCATTGTGCATGTAAATGCTGGGGGGTACCATAGGTACCCCCCATGTGCACCCCCCACCCGCCAACACCCTGGGGGCCCGCAACGGGCCCCCAAAATCAAAAGTACACATGCTTTTCCACGGCGGAAAAACCGCCGCGGAAAAGCATGTTTACTAATGCTTCCTAATTTGGCTGGCGGTGTCTGATAGACACTGCCAGCCAAATGAGAGCTTTTCCGCCGCGGTTGTAATCCGACCGCGGCGGAAAAGCAGCTGACAGAAACCAAGACCCACCAGCCATCGTAATGCGGCGGTGGGTCTTTGGTGAGTCTGCAGAGGATTTTCCGCCTCCTCTGGGCCGGAGGTGGCTTCCGCCGGCCCGGAGGAGGCGGAAAATCCTCCATCCTAATCGGCCCCTTAATGTGGGATTTAGCCAAGGCAGAAGAAGAACATATCACAATAATAACACAGGGACAAGAGGGGCCTCAAACTCAGTACCAGATAATCGCTTTAAAAGCGGAATTAAATAGTTCGTTAACACAAAGATCTGCAGAGGAATACTAATTCCATCGGAATACCACCTGTGAAAACGGAGAGGAAGTTGGTAGGAGGTTAGCTCTTCGCACTAGGCAGAAGATATCTTTAAATCTAATACCCTCTATTAAAATAAACGGACAAGTATTTACCGATCCAGAAGATATTATCAAAGGGTTTCAGAATTATTACGAAATCCTGTATCATTAACAAATGTGGAGCCAAAGTCGCACAGGATATATTGCGGTTGGTGACTAGCACTGAACTCGGAGGGGGCCTGGATGGGTCAATCAAAGAAGAGCTAGAAGAAGAAATTACTGTAGAAGAAGTTCATATAGCATTGTGTGGAATGGCACCAGGGAAAGCTGCTGGTGCCGACAAGATACCGTTGGAGGTTTACAAGATTCTAGGAAAAGTTATAACACCTCTTTTATTAGACCTGTTTAGGGGTGTACAGTATAATGGAAGCCCCCCTGACTCTTGGAAAGAGATGGATATCATAATCTTTCACAAAAAAGAAAACCAACAGATAATCCATCTTATCGGCCAATTTCCTTGAATAATTCAGACACGAAAATCTACTCTAAGATTCTGGTCCATCAGTTAGGTAGGGTTATGGAACATCTGGTCTCCCCCTGGCAACACAGTTTTATTCCTGGTAAAGGAACAAGAGACTATATCTGCAGGGTTATCTCTCTTTTTGACATCATAACCAGGACGGGGGCCAAATGGCTATGATTCTGCTCAATGCCAAAAAGGCTTTCGATCAGGTGTCCTGGGAGTTCTTATGGGGGATATTGGAGCTGAACGGTTTTGGATCTCAGTTTATAAGGGCAATCAGGCAATGTACTGTCAACCAGGAGCTCAATTACAACTCATGGGGAAGGAATCCAGTAATATTATTATATCTAGGGGGGGACCAGGCAAGGATGCTCTTGTTCCCCTATTTTATCTCTATATATTAATCTTCTAGTGGTTAAGCTCTTATAGACCGGGAAGATCAAGCCAATAATAACTAGGGGGTATGAGACCAAAGTATTGGCATACGCTGATGATGTTGCGGTGCTAACCACAAATCTAGCTGAGGCAATCAAGGAAATAGTTAAGATTGCCAAGAGTTATGGGCTCCTTTCTGGATATGCATTGAACAAAGGGAAAACGATTGTTATATTCACAGACAATATTGGTTTTAATGACCCTAGACAAGCAGATTCAGCAGTTTATCTTGGGTTCCGAGTTAGGTGGGTGAAATTGTTAAATGCAACTTTGAACCTCTGATCAAATCAATAGCTACAGATTTAAGAAGAGTTAATATGTTACATTTGTCTAATATAGGGAGAGGGAATTTTTTTTTAAATGACCATGTTACCAAATTATTTTTACTTGTTCTGTGCAATTCCTCTTGCAGTGGAAGATAGTACATTGAGGGCCTTGGAGTCAACTTTTTCTAATTTCATATGGCAGTACGGGAAGGTCAGAAGGGCTTTAAAATATATGGCTCTACCACAAGATAGATAACCAACAGAAGCAACCTTTTCCCTCCAGAGGCGGAAGCCGGGAGGTCTCTCTCTTAACTTTGCATATTTTAGGACTTTCCCTGCATTTTAACCTTGTGTGACTTACAGCGCTTGATTAATAAGCGTCAGAGATTTTGAGACTTCCTCAGCGCTCCTAGGAGCTTTGTGTTCCCTTCCCCCCTCCCCTGCCTCCGGACCGCCCTCTGCCGAGTATCGACGCCGAGGGCTGGGATTCCGGTTTCATGGCGGCCATATTGGGTGTGGGCCAGGCGGGTGACGTGCTCTAGCAGCGCTTTAAAAAGGAAATAGGCAGCATCTTCCAGTGATAACCAACAGAAGCAACCTTTTCCCTCCTGAGGGGGAAGCCGGGAGGTCTCTCTCTTAACTTTGCATATTTTAGGACTTCCCCTGCATTTTAACTTTGTGTGACTTACAGCACTTGATTAATAAGTGTCAAAGATTTTGAGACTTTCTCAGCGCTCCTAGAGGCTTTGTGTTCCCTTCCCCCCTCCCCTGCCTCCGGACCGCCCTCGGCCGAGTATCGACGCCGAGGGCTGGGATCCCGGTTTCTTGGCGGCCATATTGGGTGTGGGCCAGGCAGGTGACGCGCTCTAGCAGTGCTTTGAAAAGGAAATAGGCAGCATCTTCCAGTGATAACCAACAGAAGCAACCTTTTCCCTCCTGAGGCGGAAGCCGGGAGGTCTCTCTCTTTACTTTGCATATTTTAGGACTTTCCCTGCATTTTAACCTCGTGTGACTTACAGCGCTTGATTAATAAGTGTCAGAGATTTTGAGACTTCCTCAGCGCTCCTAGGCGCTTTGTGTTCCCTTCCCCCCTCCCCTGCCTCCGGACCGCCCTCTGCCGAGTATCGACGCCGAGGGCTGGGATTCCGGTTTCTTGGCGGCCATATTGGGTGTGGGCCAGGCGGGTGACGTGCTCTAGCAGCGCTTTAAAAAGGAAATAGGCAGCATCTTCCAGTGATAACCAACAGAAGCAACCTTTTCCCTCCTGAGGCGGAAGCCGGGAGGTCTCTCTCTTAACTTTGCATATTTTAGGACTTTCCCTGCATTTTAACTTTGTGTGACTTACAGCGCTTGACTAATAAGCGTCAGAGATCTTGAGACTTCCTCAGCGCTCCTAGGCGCTTTGTGTTCCCTTCCCCCCTCGCCTGCCTCCGGACCGCCCTCGGCCGAGTATCGACGCCGAGGGCTGGGATCCCGGTTTCTTTGGCGGCCATATTGGGTGTGGGCAAGGCGGGTGACGCGCTCTAGCAGCGCTTTAAAAAGGAAATAGGCAGCATCTTCCAGTGATAACCAACAGAAGCAACCTTTTCCCTCCTGAGGGGGAAGCCGGGAGGTCTCTCTCTTAACTTTGCATATTTTAGGACTTCCCCTGCATTTTAACTTTGTGTGACTTACAGCGCTTGATTAATAAGTGTCAAAGATTTTGAGACTTTCTCAGCGCTCCTAGAGGCTTTGTGTTCCCTTCCCCCCTCCCCTGCCTCCGGACCGCCCTCGGCCGAGTATCGACGCCGAGGGCTGGGATCCCGGTTTCTTGGCGGCCATATTGGGTGTGGGCCAGGCAGGTGACGCGCTCTAGCAGTGCTTTAAAAAGGAAATAGGCAGCATCTTCCAGTGATAACCAACAGAAGCAACCTTTTCCCTCCTGAGGCGGAAGCCGGGAGGTCTCTCTCTTTACTTTGCATATTTTAGGACTTTCCCTGCATTTTAACCTCGTGTGACTTACAGCGCTTGATTAATAAGCGTCAGAGATTTTGAGACTTCCTCAGCGCTCCTAGGCGCTTTGTGTTCCCTTCCCCCCTCCCCTGCCTCCGGACCGCCCTCGGCCGAGTATCGACGCCAAGGTCTGGGATCCCGGTTTCTTGGCGGTCATATTGGGTGTGGGCCAGGTGGGTGACGCGCTCTAGCAGCGCTTTAAAAAGTAAATAGGCAGCATCTTCCAGTGATAACCAACAGAAGCAACCTTTTCCCTCCTGAGGCGGAAGCCGGGAGGTCTCTCTCTTAACTTTGCATATTTTAGGACTTTCCCTGCATTTTAACTTCGTGTGACTTACAGTGCTTGATTAATAAGAGTCAGAGATTTTGAGACTTCCTCAGCGCTCCTAGGCGCTTTGTGTTCTCTTCCCCCCTCCCCTGCCTCCGGACCGCCCTCGGCCGAGTATCGACGCCGAGGGATGGGATCCCGGTTTCTTAGCGGCCATATTGGGAGTGGGCCAGGCGGGTGACGCGTTCTAGCAGCGCTTTAAAAAGAACGGCCATGACTCCGCGCAGCGGACGCATACTGCGGACACGCCGGACCTGCGCCGGAGTCATGCCAGAGTCCTGCCCGTCTGCACCAGGACGGGGCCAGGGACCATGGACCCTACACCCACACCTATTACCTCAGCAAAGGCCCCCACATATCAGGTATTCAGCGCAAACTCTATTACACCTTAGACCCACCCCTCTTACAGAATGCTCCAGAGATTCCTGGCCGCGCCCTGAGGGCCCTTTCTCTTGCATACATTGCAAATATCAAGCCTCTTACATAAAACCTATTACTGAGATGTTAGATAAAAGGGAACAAACTCCACCTAAAGGGACAAAGGGGACAAAGTGCCTCCTCCTAAAAGTTTGCTCCCTACCTAGACATCAACTAGAGGTATGGGACCTAATACATACTACTAAACCCGACCTCTGCTTCCTAACGGAAACTTGGTTGAAACCCCATACGGTTCCCGCTATTGCTGTAGGGGTTCCTCTTGGCTATAAGTTTGTCCTCTTTGACCGTCCAGATAAAATAGGGGGTGGCTTAGCCATCGTGCATAAAGAACAACTGAAGATCACGATACTAGAACAGAAACAAAGCCCTCTCTTCGAGATCATAATTTTTAAAATGCAGTATGCCACAAACATATTTTGGAAAGGAGCCTTAGTCTATAGCCCACCGGGACCCTCTACAGGCTTCTCCCTTGCACTATTGGAATTCTTGGCCCCACATTTCAAAGCAAAAGAAGATTTCCTACTTCTTGGCGATTTCAATGTCCATGTTGATAATCCCACACTTCCTGAAACAATTTCCTTGGTTTCAGATTTATCTTCCCTCGGTCTGACATTGCAAAACCACGAGTACACCCACACAGGTGGCCACCTTCTCGATTTGGTTTTTACTAACTTCCCCAAAATACAATGCCTCTCCCCGGCTCAAATACTTTGGTCTGACCACCTCATTGTGGAAGTCTTAATATCTAAGGCGGACAAGCCTTCTAATAAAAACTCCCAACCTCCTGTATGGCGTCGACAACGGCATAAAGTCACCTTAGAGGAATTGCAAAAGGTATGGAAGCAGCCCACTCCCACAGACACAGACAGTATAGAGACCGTTTTAACTAAATTTAATGATTCCCTCAAAGAAGCAATTGACAAAATAGCACCTTTAAAATTACACAAACAATACCCTGCCACCAAACAGGAAACATGGTACACAGAAGAGCTTAGAACAGAAAAACTGAAATGTAGGAGGCTGGAAAAGAAGTGGAGAAAAATACAAACCGAAGAAAACAAGAAGGCACATCATGAGGCCCAAACTAAATATTACAAAAATATCAAACTTGCTCGGAGGAATAGCCTCTCTCAACAACTCGCAGAAGCGGGAAATCGATCCAAGGAATTATTTAAAATCCTTCAGGATTTTGTAAAACCAACCTCATGCAAATGTAAATGTAAATGTATAGGCATTTATATAGCGCACTACTTACCCGTAGGGTCCCAAGGCGCTTCGACCACTGCGAAACCCTTCCTGGCTTCCCTGAGAGATGGTCCCTTAATGGGTATCTCCAGGGTGAGACCAGGCATCCCCGGCAGTCTGGTGGGGCCGTTAGTGAAGATGAGGCAAGCTAATGCCCAGAGTTGCCGAGTGTGATCGCTGATCAGAGTGGGCACCGAGGTGAGAGAATTATCGAGTCCGCTGACCCTGGTCCAGAAACCTGCCGCGTCGGGAATCGAACCCTGGTCCCGGGCCGTCCTCTGCTCTCGGGTCTGCCGCCTCTAACCAGTGAGCCACACTACTTCACTGCCCTGATGACTTTTCCCAACAACTATGCGACGAAATCTCCTTGTTTTTCGAAAATAAAATTAACCTGATTTACGACAAAATTGTATTGGTCTCCAATCAAAATAGTAACAACTCTTTCTCCCTTTCCATCCTGCCCACACGGAGTAAAACCACACTCACGGCATTCCCAGCAGTCAATGACTCAGATCTCACCTTTCTCATGAGCCATATAAAATCTGGATCTCCAGATGATCGTCTATCAGCTAAAATAACAGCCTCCCTGCAAAATTTGCTCAGGCCCCATATTCAAACACTGATCAATCATTCTCTCAGGGAAGGATCAGTGCCCATGGAATGGAAAAAAGCAGTGGTGAACCCAATCCGAAAGAACGCAGCAAGTCCTTGGACCGACCTCTCTAATCTCCGACCCATCTCCCTTCTACCCCTTCTCAGCAAGATGACCGAGAGACACGTTAACACTCACTTGTCCAAAAACATCGAGGCAGCGGAAGGCCTGGACCCCTCTCAATCTGGATTTAGGCCCAATCACAGCACAGAATCTGCCCTCCTTTCAGTGACTGATAACATTAAGATGTCACTGGATGGGGGAAACTCAGTGATTCTAGTGCTGTTGGACCTATCCGCTGCGTTCGACACCGTGTCCCATGAGATACTTCTCAGTCGTCTGAGGGAGAGGGGAATAGAGGGGGTGGCTCTTTCCTGGCTGGAAAGCTTTCTTTCGGGTCGCCAACAAGAGGTAAGATTGGGCTCCCACCATTCTATCTCAAGGGAGCTCACCAAGGTAGTGCCACAGGGCTATTGCCTAAGCCCCACACTCTTCAACGTGCATGTGGCCCCCTTGGCGTATATTGTAAGATCTTATGGGTTCACCCCTGTGTCGTACGCTAACGACACTCAGCTTTTGTTCCCCTTTAAAACCTTAATGGCTGCAATACAAAAATCTTTTGCGGACGGAATGAGGGCAATATCTCACTGGATGGCTATTGATCGCCTCCAGTGTAATGTAGGCAAGACTGAAGTAATGCTGTTTGGGGAGGCCACACTTTTGTGGTCCCCAGATTGGTGGCCTCTGGATTTAGGACCGACTCCAAGCCCCAAACAGATCGTCAAAAATCTCAGTGTGCGCCTGGACAAAACACTCCTGTTTAAAGAGCACACTAATCAAGTAGCAGGTTCCTGCTTCCACGTCATTGGTCTGCTACGACGAGTCTTCCCATTCCTATCATATTCCTATAGAAAGACTCTCGTCCAGGCCTTGGTTATAAGCAGGCTGGACTACTGCAACGGCCTGCTGGTCTCGGCAAATGAAGAACAACTACAGAGACTACAGGTGGTCCAGAACACTCCGGCGAGACTAGTTCTCAACGCCCAGTCAAGGTCAGCCTCACTCCCCCTCTTGACCAAACTCCACTGGTTGCCAATTAGACAGCGTGTAAAATTTAAAATCTGCTGCATAATTCATAGATGTCTGTTTGGCAATGGACCTAAATATCTAAAAGAAATATTTATACCTTACAAACCTAGTCAAACCCTGCGCTCCAGCAGTCAGCAACAACTCCAAGTTCCTAGGATAAAAAGAGCTAGGCAGGGAGGGCGAGCACTGTCCTACAAGGGCCCCATCCTTTGGAACTCACTGCCCCCTGCTCTCAAAAATACAACCAAATTCCAATTCTTCAAGAAGTCCCTGAAAACTTTTTTATTTGTTGCCTGTTAGGCATTCCCCCTTCATCTTCACTTGTCTAGCTAAAGGTATCAGACTCTTTGGTTACACACAAGCGCGGAGATACCCTTTCGGGGGTTGACTTCAAGCGCTATACAAGAATACAAATAAATAAATAAATAGGGGTGGTCTTACAATTTTCAATATTACCATAAATTATTTGGCGGCCCTTCTCCATCAGATGGTCTTCCTGTTTGTAGTTGATAGTAATAATGAATTAGAGCAAGGTCTGAGAATACCTACAATCTACAAACTCTCTACAGGGAATGCAGCTCCGAGGCTGCTAATAAGACAATTGGAGCATAGCTATTACAAGAAGGTACGCTTCAAAGTAATCTGTAGCTCATGGAAAATATGGAAACAGGTCTCTCAATTCATGGCAATTCCGAAAATTTGTAGATATACCTCCCCTGTGGCGCTCATCATTATTCCCACCCCAGGTTAATGATGCTATGGGGAAAAAATGGGAAAGACTCGGGGTAGGAACGATTGGAGACTTCTGCCGGGGGAGCAAGACTTTCAATTTTCTAAGCTTCAGCAAGTTTTTGGTATACCTGATAATCAATATTTTAAATATTTTCAGATTAGGAGCATTCTCACCTTATGTAAACCAACACTTAAATTAGACAAGATACCATTGATGGGAGCTAATATTAGGAAATCTAGCAGAATCAGGAACATTTATAACTTGCTACTTGAAAAAGTACCAGATGATTTATAAAGAACTGAAACAACTTGGGCAGCTAAACTGGAAAACCCAGTTGTTGACATTTAAACGAGCCTATCTTAAACCACCAAAATACTTTTCTGTACAAGCTTAAAAGCTCAATTGTACAAAATTATATTTAATCTATATTTTACACCCTCTAAATTATATATGTGGGGGAAAAGGACAGATGATAAATGCCCTAGATGTGGGATAGGACCAGCCACACTTATTCATATGCTGTATGATTGTGACAAACTGTCGTTATTGAAAGAAGGGCTGCTTGGTTTCTGGGAAGAACTATTTGGCCACAGACTTGAACTGACCCCAACTCTGCTGAATCTGGGGTATGATAGCTCCCTGGACCTTAAAACCGAACAGAAATACTGCCTTTTTTGGGGGGACCGCGATATTCAGGATTATGCTAGCTGCAAGATGGAAAGATGCGGAACCACCAACATTTCATATGTGGCTTGCCAGGCTTCTTGGTGTTTATTGTTTATAATCAAGAGATGGCTATCTATGCCTGTAGGGGCAGGCAGGCTAGAATCCGGGGAAAGAAGATATGGGCACATATCGCTGAATGGAGCAGAGAAGCCAGGACGGTATAAGAGACAACTAATTCAGATTTTTAGATGTTCTTTGTGTCCAAGGTTTTAAGTTTGAATACTAGCCTGGTCAGGGGGTTTATTAGGAATATTAAGCTGGGGATGGTTCTAATGAATTGCTTTGCTCTTAAATTCTGGTTCTCCCTAATGTATAGCTCTGGATTAACTGTCTTACGATTGGCCAAGATGATCTTCAAACTAATGCACTGTATTAATTGCCCAAAAAGATGATTTTAGCTGGATTTTAGGCAAAAAATTGCTCCTGATTTTCAGATTCGTTTTTGTACTGTATTAACGGTTTTATGATCTACTTAACTGATAGCTATCCTTTTGTAATGTATTAATTGTTTTATGATATGATTGCGGATGGTATTTGTTGTATCTGTGAACAGTACTTTCTGGATATGAATAAAAAAAGATAAAAGAAAGCTCACTGGCCTGGGTGCTTAATATATACACATTTGTTTCACTTCATTTTTGGAATCACATACCCTCACAGTAACTAAATTTACAATGCTATTTTCACCATGTGGGTTGGATAAATACTGAACGGGCCTCAGTATTTAAAATCCTTAAATTATATCTGTGTTTGGGAAAATGTTAATTAGGAGAATTAAAGTTATTTTCCAATCAGTTTAAAAATTGATTTTAATGGTGAAATCATATTTGATAACTTTGTGCTATTTGAGGCCTAAACTGGGCTAAAATCATTTTGGCATTCATCTCTCTTCCAGGGGCCAAATACACACTTATAGCTTGGGTTACCAACTTTGCTCTGCAGAAGGACAAGTACAGAGTTATAGCTGGTGGGGGGGCAAGATGGCGACCGCTACTGTGGCCATGTGAGGTGCTGCGTCGTATCCCCGTTCGAATTCCCTGCCTACGGTGATTCTCCCTACCTCTCGGACTGCGGGTTGATGGCTTTGTCATGTGGTTTGACTTCGGCTCCGTGGATTCTTGAGCGAGGTCGGAGCGGGTCTGAGCATTTCCAGTGGATTTCCGGCGATTTCGGTGATTTAGGCGGCTTCAGCCGTGTACTGCCCGAGTGAGTAACGCTCAGCTGTGTGTTGCTTCGAGCCGACGCCTGTTCTGATCCCGCCCCGACGCCGGGCTGGGCTGGGACATTCTGCTTGCCGCGCTGGTTCTGACAAGCGGCTATGGAACTGCAGAGCTTAGTTTGATTTGCTTGATGAACCAGGCGAAAAGGTCTATTTCGGTGGAAAAAAAAGAAGAAACCCTGTTGCTACCTTGTTGCTACTTTGGGGCTTTTCTGCTGCAACTATTTGCCTGAATGAATTTCGGAAGTTGGAACTCTTGAGGCGATACATTGAAACACTGCCACATTAAGGTGAGAGCGGGACATTTGCTTGCAAGGCTACTGCAGGTTCTACTATGAAGACTTAAATTTATCAGGGATCCTGCTTTATAGCATTTGTGATGGCGCCGAAGGGAAGGGGAAACGCGAAGAATAAAGGCAGGGGAGGGACTGAAATTCCAGTTGGGACCCCCACAAGGAGTGCACCTGTTGAGGGAAATGGCAATGGAGCTAAAACGAGAGGGGCTGCCTCTAAGTCTAATGTTCCTGAGATAGATAGTCGCTCGACTCGGGTGGCTATAGATGCTGGCGCAGCTGGAAAGACTAATGGTCTAAGTGTAAAAGCGCAGCCCCTTTTACAGTCACAAGCACGAAGTGGGCAAGGATCTTTAGGAGATTTACAGACTAATTACAGAGACTCAGTAGCCCACCAGTCTCAAGAGACACCAGCTAAACAAAAAACAGTTGCAGTTGCAGCAATTTTTGATAAAAGGCGGGGAGCGAGGCTGAAAGAAAATTTGGAACTGAATAGTGAGCTGATTAATGAGTCTATCATCAGAAATGATGTAGCTGGAGCTGGTAGTGAAGTGTACATATCTGAGACAGATATAAGGCAGGATCGGGCAGAGACAACTACACCTGCAATGGGGGTTGAAGATGTGGCTTCCCAGCCTAGCTCAAAAGTGGCGCTGGATAAAGATCTTGAATCTGAGGCTGAAGGGAAATTTTACTCTATGTCGGACTTAACAACCTTATCTGACAAAGAACAAGAATTGGATAGTGCCAGTAATCTGGGTGACTGGGGGGACCTTCCAGATTATGAAGAAGGAGAGGGCCCGGAGCAGTTTCAGACCCAGGATACAGTGAGGAAGATGAAGGATATCAGTAAAACAGCACAGTACAGCCATTTGTTCAGATTAACTTGGATGAAGAGCTGGAAGAGGAGGCAATTACACTTGGTCTCATCTATAAGACTATTATGACTCATCATTATGAGACGAAAATGGAGGGTCTGCGAACGCAAGGTGCTGTAAGGAAACTACAGAACAACGTACGGCACTTAATAAAAACCTGCGCGAAAGTTACATCACGTGTGGTGGAAGTAGAGGAGAGAGTGTCCTCTGTAGAAGATACTTTGGGGAAGCAACAATCTGTTGTAGAGTCTCTACAGAATGCGAAAACTGATGTAGACTGGAAGCTCACGGATTTAGAAAATCGATCTAGCCGTAATAACTTGCGAATTTTAGGTATAGCAGAAACAAGAGAGGGGGCAGACCCTCGCAAGTTTATTGTACAGCTGTTCAAGGAGGCTTTTCCAGAACTGACTACTTGGAACTGGGAAAGGGAGGTGTTTGCAGTGCGACAACGTGCGAGAGATAGACAGGGTGACCAAAATCTATACCCAAGGGCGATATTGATTTGTTTGAATAATTATTTGCTGCGAGAAGCCCTCTATGATTTAGCCCGTCCTGGGAAAAAACGCACTGGTATGGGGTGCGAGTTTTTTGTACGCCCGGACTTTTGCCCAACAACTGTTAACGAACGATGGCAAATGCAGAAACTATTTACTCCCTTCCAAGCAGTAGGTGCCCAGTTCTTTTTGCTCAATCCCTCCAAATTAAAGGTTGTCTTTAATGGGCAAACGAGGTACTTTACATCTAGCCGGCTGGCACATGACTACCTGTCTGATCTCAATAAGAAAGAAGGTTGAAATAGATGTTTATTGTTAAAAATTACTAAGTGGAGAAGATGATTTATTTAGCTCCGGTGCTTTGACAATGTGAACCTGTAACTTGTAATTGGTATGGAGTTTCTATGAATTTGGGGTGGTGGGTAGGGTTAATGCTTTATTTTCGGCTGAAGGGTAATGAGTGTATCTCTCTTCACGCAAAAAGCATTGGTTGATGTATTTTATAAACAAAAAGGAGTAGCTTATTCGCTTGGTTAAAGAGCTGGTCCCTAGGAGACAATGATGTTAATTGTATCTGTTTATATGTATAGAAAGAGTAACTTTTTTGTTATTATCATTTCTTATAGATCTTATAGATCTTAGGGATATGTCATTAAGAATGATTGAATACCGATACTTGCAATTAGAATCTAATTATATTTGAGAAGTGGAGCAAGAGAGTACCATATATGTGGGGTAGGGAATTCGATGGGGTGGGGAACGGTGGTCGCAACACAACATCACTGAGGACAATGTCCTTAAGCATCTTTTTTGGGTGGTGGTGGGGGTGTGGGAGGTGGGGGGAGGGAGTTGCTAGCGGTGGCGTGGGGTGGGGGGAGAGTGGGGTAGTTAAAAAGATTGAGACTTATTTTGCAGAATTGGTAGTACAAATTATCTATATTATGGCTGAGGGAATCCCATCTGGGTTCTGTTTTTTTCTTTTTTGCTTAGATGGGCAGGATAAAATAGCTATCGGCACCTGGAATATCAGTGGCCTCAATGATGCTAAAAAGCGGGCTCTTTTTCGTAAAATTGTTGACTTCAGGCATGTAGATATACTTTGTATACAGGAGACACATATTCCATGGGAGAAGCGGGAATGCTTGAAGCTTCCTGGGTTTGAGATATTAGCCTGCTCTAAACAGACATCTATGATTAGAGGGGTCGCTATATATGCAAGGGTCGGCCTGGGTAAATGTAAAAGGATACTGGCCGATAAAATGGGTAGGTGGGCTATAGTGGAATTGTGCATTGGTGGGAAATTGTTAACAATCTGCAACGTGTATGGATCGAATTTAGATGACCCTGATGTGTTTGAATATCTAGATGTTGAGCTGGCAGCATGGCCTAGTCCATTACTCTTTTGTGGAGATATGAACATTAATATGCCAAGCGATGCAGATTTTACGAATGTTAGTAAATATGTGGGAAGAAAATCAAAAGTCTTTAAAGCCCTTCAGGCTCTTCTTCAGGAGCATGGTCTCACAGACTTATGGTATCTGCATAAGAGAACAGAAGATGGCTCTACGTTTTACTCCATTCCTCATAAGAAAAACGTCAGGCTAGATTTTGTTTTTTTGTCTAAACAGGTGGCAGCTGTTAGCACTATTTTTTGTTTACCACGACTTCTCTCAGACCATAATCCACTGATCGCTGAATGTCCTTGGCCACGAGTTAGAAAACCACCTAGAGATTGGACCTTTGATAAGAAACTTTTTTTTGATGAGGGGTATCGCTCACATATTAAAAAATGGGTAGTCCAATTTCTGAATATTAACAGAGGATCTGCTACAGATCAAGTGGTCTGGGACACAATGAAAGCTGGGCTACGGGGTGAGACTAAAAGTTTCTCTTCCTACAGCTGGAAATTAGAACAAGAACGGATGCGTAATGGTGTTAGAGAACTTTGGGATGCAGAAATAGAACTGACCTGAAATATCAAGGATGGGAATGATATAGCTCCCTCCTTACAAAAGGTAGCGATTCTCAGGGCTGTGCTGTTGGAGCCTCTTGGGCAGGATCTTGCGTTAAAGTTTTTACAATATTGTACAGAAATGTTTGAGTTTGGGGAGAATTCTGGCAGGGTTCTGGCTAAGAGACTCCGTCAGCAGAGCATTCAGAGTCAGGTGGTGAAAATTCAAGATGAACGTGGAGTAGTACATGAAACACAGGAAAAGGTCAATGAAGTCTTCTTAAGATTTTATTCCTCTTTATACAGTGAAAATACCACTCGTTTCAACACTGAGAGAGCTGCCGAAGCTTTTTTAGCAGATCTTGAGACTGACATTATCTCTCCTCAACAGGCTGAGTATTTGGCCACCCCCATTCTATGGGAGGAGGTCGAGACAGCAGTAATATCTTTGGCTAATGGCAAGGCCTGTGGACCAGATGCAGTGCCATTGGAGTTTTATAAGGTGTTTCTACCTGAAATTGGCCAGGTCTTCTTGGAGATATTAAGAGCAGCCCAGAGGGGTATAGTACCTGAATCATGGCACAATGCAACCATAGTTTTATTTTTTTTTAAAAAGACAAACCTGAGTTATTACCATCATCATTTCGGCCTATCTCTCTAATCAATAGTGATTCTAAAATATACTCAAAAATAATGGCCGGTCGTCTTGCACAGGTGATTACCCCTCTGGTCTCTGTGTTTCAGCATGGATTTATACCTGGCCGAGATACTGCTGACCATGTTAGACGCTCCATAGATTAATTAGATTGGGCTCAAGTCACAAACTCACCTCTCGGGCTGATCCTGTTGGACGCCGAGAAGGCGTTTGACAGGGTCTCCTGGGGGTTTATGTGGGCTGTCCTGAAGTGGAAGGGATTTCCAAAAGAATTTATACAGGCAATTTGTGCGATGTATATTTCCCCAAGAGCACAACTTTGTATCTCCGGCCAGCAGACTTGTCCTTTTTCTATCACTAGGGGCACGCGACAGGGGTGTCCTTGCTCTCCCCTGTTGTTTGCCCTTTACATAGACCCCTTCCTCTCTAAGATTATGGCTAATCAGCGTATAAACACCTATAAGTGTCAGCAATATGTCTTATAATCTGCTAGCGTATGCAGATGATATAGTGGTTATAACATCCGAAGTCTCGTCTGCTTTTAGTGAACTTAAGCAATTGGCAGGGCATTTTGGGGCAGTGTCAGGCTACAAGCTCAATGTTTCAAAGATGCAGGTGGTTCAGACACCTGTTATGGCCATTTCAGATGCCCCAGTGGTTCATGATGCCATGTGCGTAGGGATGCGTATAACCTCGGTAGTAGATAGTATACCTGATTTAAACATTCTACCAGTTATAGATGAAGCAATAAAAAACTGGAAAGATTAGATAGCCTGCATCTATCCTTATATGGACGATGCAGTGTTATTAAAAAGCTAATTCTACCTAAGTTTCTATATCTGTTTAGGACCATTCCTCTTTTGTTTTCTCAAACAAGCTTGGTAAAGGCAGATAGACTTTGTTACAGATTTTTGTGGGGGTATAGGCGCTCACGTAGAGCAGCTAAGTGGATGTGTCTTCCCAGAGATCGAGGGGGCTGGGTGGTTCCAAATCTTGCTATGTATTATTGGGCTGCAATGCTGCAGGTAATGGGAGTGTTGCTATGTGGAGATAAAGTGAGCATACCCATATGTAACACTCCCACTATCTATGAGATTGGGCTCGGTTCAGCTGCAAAAGGTATTCTACTTGAATTCCTTGAACCTAGCTACTTTAAGAGAACCCGCTTTAAGGTCTTATTAGCAGCATATACTATTTGGCGAATGATTAGGAGGAAATTAAATATTCCAAATATGAACTTATATACGCCTTTTAAAGCTATTCGAATATTTCCCAGCATCTTTCAGGATCACGTTATGTACAGATGGCAAAACAAAGGTATTTATGGGTTGGGTGACATGGCCGAGGATGGTGCTGTCCTAACATATAGTGAAATAAGGGATACATTTCAGTTATCTTCACGTGACTTCTTTAAGTACCAACAGATTCAAAGTTTTATCCAAAAATACTAGAAGATAAATCCTTGCATTTTGGAGAAAGTGCCTGTCATTGAGTTGATAAAAAAGAGAAGTAGAATAGGCAATCTGTACCAATATATTTTATCAACACTTCTGGATGATTTGACTGTTCAAAATGCTAAGTGGGAAGTGAAATTAGGTATGGCAGGTATTGATTTAACTTCGGTAATAGAACTTGCTAGTCAGGTCATAGTATCTGGCTCGCTTAAAACCCAAAGTTATATGTCTATGCTGGACTTATACTATACGCCTGCTAAGATTGCAAAATGGGGGGCCACAAAAGGAAATACATGTGTACTATGCGGGTTGCTGGCAGCCAATGCAACACATATGTTTTACTCCTGCCTATTGCTTCGTGGCTTTCTAGATGATATTGAGCACTTTATTAATGCTACACTTAAGATTCGATGTATAATAACACCGGCACTTGTGATATTTGGGGTTGAGGCAGGTAATATATTAGTTGGTGGCAACACCTTTAATGAATCAGCTCTCATTTTTTTTGCTATGTCATAGGTTCGCCTATGTATTACTTCTCAGTGGCTTTCTTCGGAAGCCCCCACATGTGTCCAGTGGCGGGAAAGATTGTTAGCCATACATTGTTTAGAATTTTCTGCATTTTCTTGTAAAGGGGAGACGGCGGCAACTTGCGACACGAATCTGGGCGCCTGTGGCCGAATGGATTGGATAAGAAAAAAGCGTTGTTCGGACTGTATTATAGCATTAGTATCTTTTTCATTTGTTTCCGATCTGTTTTCCTCAGTCTTAATTGATAGGAATGTATTTGCGTTATCATTTGCCTAATTTGACAATTTATTTTTTGTTTTATTCTGTATGAATTTTGAATAACCAATTCTGCTGTTTAAATTGAAAATTGGAACTGTCTAAATCTTTGGTCTCAATAAAAAATAAATAAAAAAAATATATATATAACTCGGGTTATCAACTTTGCTCTGCAGAAGGACAAGTACAGAGTTATAGCTGGTGTTGCCAAACCTCCTCTTCAGAGGAGAACTGCTTAGCTTTTGGGTCTGGAAGGCAAGGATTTTGTCAACAACTGCCCACTTAACAGGTATTGGTCAGCTAGGAGCAGTATAGAAACAGTTGGCGCCACAAAAACAGCCTTTGCATTACCTCTTTTGACTTAGAGATGCCAAATGGGATAGACAGTATTTGCTCACATTCATCCCAGGGTCCTCTTAGACTTTCTGGCTCCAGGTCCAGCTGGAGTGTGCAGGGGGGACAACCTTTTACCACTCACAGAGGGAGGAGATAGCATCCTTATAGGGAAGTGATTTAATGAGAGCCATGCCCTCTTCTGATGGAAGAATGGTTCAGACATTTTAGATTTCCCGGTTTCCTGCAATTTTTACATAAAAGCAAATGAGTGCTGCACATGGATGGGGGCAAGGAAAGAAAGTAGACAGGATTGGGTGGGAACAGTTTTCCAGACACTGGCTAGCACGCAAGATACATTTGACATCTCACCATTCCCTCCTCAGAATGTTCCTGGTACTAAAGAAGAAGGCCTTGCTGACACCCAGGGACATGGAACTAACTGTTCAACAAAGTTCACATAACTAATCTCCTGTTTGCCTGCTCCTGGGACACAAAAAAATAGAATGGCTCCTGACTCCAAAAGGGTCCAGCAGACTACAGGGGACTGGACCCTGGAGAGAGACCTGTGCCTAGTGCCTTCCCAGAGGGCTTAAGGACTGTCTTCATTTGGAGGACAGGAACAAGGTTACGAGGCTTGCTCAACACAGTTGCACCCAGAACCATAAACCAGGGTATTGTTGGCATACAAACCAATGTGACCAGCATCAACACCAACATGGCCTTTCTGGTTGTGGTGCTGCAGGATTTCAACACCAATATCTGCAGGGCTCTTCCAATGGCATCTCCCCTTTCCAATGGTCAACTCAAGCCAGGTCATCAATGCTGCCACAACCACAGGAAGGGAGGCCCTGTCAGAGGACAATACACCTGCACACGCCCCTGTCTTAGCAGCTCCTGAACACCCTTCTCCCAGAAAGAGGGTACATCCACATGAGATTCCAGGAGGTAGGGATGAAAAGAAACCTACCACCACCAGTAAGAAACCTTGCCCCTAATGTCCTCCTTTTTGTGATACACATACACTATGTGAACTACTTGTCACCACTTTTCCATACCTGATTGGAGGAGTTTATTGGACTTTGGACTCCGGACAATTTAGACTCTACTACAATGGTTTCATCCACCATGACTGAAGACTTCACTTTTTGTTCTCATTGTGTAATATTTTAGTAAAATTATTATCTTAGCCTTGTTCACTTCATTAAAAACCCATGTCACCAAATTATTGTCTCCTCTTGTAATTCTTACATATAACAATGTGAATGTACTAGCATGTGCACTTTGCAATGTCAAAACTAGGTACTTCTGGAAGCATGGTTATGTTGTATATAAACAATGTTCAACTAAGGACCACTACCATGTCACAACAGTGCATACCTACAAGTGTCTGGGCTGATAACATCTTTATTCTATTGTTCAAATCACAGGCTGACATGATGTCAGAAACAAAGCAAATAAGACATGACTCAGGTATTCAGTGTCAGTGATCACATAATCACCTGCATACTTTCATAACATGGAAGGAGGGGGATACATCTGATAATATCCTACACGATAGGCAACAATGAGTTAAGTCTACATCATCAGCTGGAGCCATATTTCCTAGCTCATACAAATAATCCTAAATCAAATAAACAAATAAACATACGCATGTCAGTATATCAGTATCTGTCACAAGCACTTTGGCCTACAATGAGGAGACATATCAACACCTACATACAGTTCATACACAATGAGAAAAGTACCCAATGTAAAGGCAGAATAGCATGAATTGGCCCAATGCAACATTGTGTTGGATCAAATGTTGACATTGCATATTGCATTAGGACCAATACACCACAAGGAACAAGTCCCAGTGGAAGCCAGATAACTTCCATCCTATCGCTGTGCAACATGGCTTGATTCCAGCTTTGTATGCTCAAGCTCTGTGACAAACATTCCCAGAACCAATCCATGTCCACTTTTCTACAATTTCCAAATGAAGATGCCATGGTGAAGGAGTCAAAAACAGGCCATTACTGCGGGGGATTAGCTAAGCAGCCACACAAATGGCACAAATCACATTGTCAATTCCTGGAGAACACAGTCCCAGACAATATGTATTGCTGACCAAAGATACAATTACCAAACAAACACCATTCCATGGATATTGCCAGACCCATATATTCCTAGTATGTTGCATTAAAATCCTCATTACAACATTACTACAAGAGTTACAATAAAAGTCAAAGTTATCATATCTCCCCATACTTACACTCAGGAGCAGTAGTTTATGATGGCTTTGTGCCCCAAATCCATTCCTTCCTCTTTACTACTATACTCATCATCATTTAGCCTTTCAGGTTCCTCACACGGTGGCTCTTCATGGCCTGCATCCGCTGTGATGTAAGGGATGTTCCGTCACAGGTGTTATGCAGCAGGCCATGTGATCTTACACATCTATCCGGGTGAGTAGAAGAGGGCTCCCCCAGTCTTATCCAGACATCTGAATCCGGCTTTCAGGAGTGGAAAACCCTTCTACTGGCCGTCATGTTCTTCCATGAGCTTCATTGCAGCAGACTTCCCCTAGTGTAGTAGGATGTCTATATGTAATCTCACTATAGGGGGTTCTATAAGGAGGAATTATAACCATCCACAATACCACTACAATAGATCAGAACTCACAAAAGGGTAACCAGATGGTGTATCTACACTACTCACCAGGAGCCATATGTATGAAGCAAATTTTTCCTCGCAATCGCTGCGAATCGCAAAAAATAGCGTTTGCAATCAAAAATTAGCAATTTCCTATGTATGAAGCCAAAATAACATTGCAATTTAAGGAATCGCTAAAATAGCGATTCCTTAAATTGCGTGAGTCAGAATACTGTGATTCCTTATTGTGCGAACATGCAGTTAGCGATAATCGCAAAAGCAGAAATCGCTAATAAGGAATCGTAATGGAATGTAGCAAAAAATTGCAAATTGCGAAATCACGAAATTCGCAATTTTAGAAATCGCAATTACCACCAAGTGGGGGCAGGTGGTAACCAGGTGCAAAGTATATAAGGAAGCCCACAATGCAACAGACTCTTTTCCACAATGTCTGGGCTGTACATCATTGCGAGGAGGCGAAGACTGAGAGCTGCTGCGAAGAGGCGGAGACGCCAGGAGAGGATTTTCCGTGCACGCACCACAATCTACCAGAGCACTGAGGAGGACTTCTACACCCACTACAGACTGGAGGAAGACAGTATACTAAATTTAATTGAGGAACTCAGACCCTATCTTGAACACCCCACACACAGGACACAAGCCATCCCCACTCACATCCAGGTCCTGTGTTCGCTACACCTGCTGGCCTCAGGTAGTTTCCAGGGGGTGATAACCACAGCAGGAGGGGTGTCCCAAAGTGCCCTGTCTCGCTTTTTCCATGTGTTCCTCGATGCCATGGCACAAAGGATGCAACACTACATTGACTTCCCCAGCACTCCACAGGAACTAGCCCAGACCAAGCAGGACTTTTACAATATTGCACAATTCCCCCACATCATAGGATGTATCGATGGGACACATGTCGCAATATCCCCCCCTCAAACAATGAGTACATATTCAGGAACCATAAATGCTACCATTCACTTAACATACAGGTGGTGTGTGATGCTAACAACATCATCACTGACATATTAGCAAAGTATCCAGGCAGCACACATGACTCGTTCATCTTTCGTCACAGTGGGTTATACCGTAGACTCACAAGAGGTGAATTTGGCGAGGGATACTTACTAGGTAAATGCATTTAAACATAGGGCACATTTCTACTGACTCCCTTGTGCAATTCTGTGACTAAACATTTAAATTTCAAACCACAGGTGACAGTGCCTATGCAGTCCGGGACTTCATCATGACACCCTACCTCAATCCTGCTACTGCTGGGGAGCGGCGATTCAATCGCGCACACATTTCCACAAGAGGCAGCCCAGAAACATGTTGCAAAATAGTGGTAGCATGTGCCATGCTGCACAATATCGCCACCAGGAAAGGCACATCAGTGGAGTTGAGCGAATCTGAATCCTGTGACGTGGAGGGGCCTGGTCCTGGAGGCATGGCAGCTGGTGTCGCTGGTGCTGCATCTGGCCGCCAGAGGCATGATGAGATCATGCGCAACTACTTCTAGGTATGTAACTGTGTTTTATTAGCAGCAGTAACAATGCCACATATCCTACATTGCAACTACTCACAATCCTAATTACATGCACTTGTTAAAGTCACAGTGCAACAAATAAACCGGTGTGACTGCAAAGTAATTATAATTGTGTGTAGCAGGCCTATTGCTCCTGCCACTACGGTGCCTCTCCATGACGGGTGGTGGGGTGCTGTTACTCCGCACTGATTGTGCATCTTTCTCACTGGGAGTAAGGACTCCAGGGCCTGCAGTACGGAGGGCACGCAGCTCATCCAGAGCAGATGTTGCCTGCACAACTGCAGTGGCGATATCCCGCATGCCATGTGAGAACTCACGCTGCATTAGGATGCTGCGCCTGTTCTGGACGATGATAGCAGAGGCCAATCCATTGATCGCCTGTGTGTTACGGTCCATGCGCTCAAGCTCCCTGCGACTTGCTGCACGTTCTACTTGCAGCTCTCCACAAAGCTCTTGCATGGCACACCTCAGTTCTCCTTGTATGCCCCTGAGCCCTGCCCTCACCTCTCGCTGTAACGCCTTTATGTTTTTGGCTTGCAGGCGCTGCACCTGGAGCATGTTCAATTCCAAGCCTGCAAAGACTGATTCATCTGCCTGGTCCCCAAAGCTGCTGGTCGTGCGGTTTCTGCGCCTGGCTGTGCCCTGTAGACCTTGGCTGTTTTGAGGCCTGGACTCCTGCTTTGGACTTGTGTCTTCGGACTGCAAATTGTTGTTGCTGTCCTCTGCCTCGTCCTCCATTGGTGGCAGTGGCCTCACTATGTGCCGCCTCTGTCTCTTCGGGGGATTGACAGGGCTATCCTCCCCATCTGAATCTGGCTCCTGCCCTGCGTCTCCAGTGTCTGGTTGTGCCCTCACTCTTCCACTGCCTGTTGGCTGTGTAGTTGCTGGTGCTGTGGACAGAACATCACACATTTATTTATTTTACCAATTTGTAATGTGAAAATAAATTGTTATTCTTATTGTTATTGTTATTGTTATTGTTATTATAAGCTTATAAAGCGCCTTATCACCCAGGGGTATCTAAGCGTTATCAGCGGACACACAACATCAATAAAAGCACACAGCCACCCGATCAAAGAGGCCCCCACGCCTCCAGGAAAAGCATAGTTTTCAGATTCTTCCTGAAATGGAGAAGATTGGTTTCTTTCCTGAGGCTAGCTGGAAGGCGATTCCACGCCTGGGGGACGGTATTAGAAAAGGCTCTGCCACCCTTAGATGTGAGGTTAAACCAGGGGCAAACCAGATTACATGCCTCAGCAGATCGCAAGGCCCTACTTGGCATGTAGGTAGTAAGTCGGTCCTTAATATAGCTGGGAGCCGAGCCATACATGGCCTTATGTACAATACAAAGGCTCTTAATTTCCGCTCTCTGGGCAATTGGCAACCAATGTAAATCCTGTAGTAGGGGCGTGGCCTGAGTTCGCCGGGGTTTGTTGAAAATAAGTCTAGCGGCGTCGTTCATTACAACTTGTAGCCTATCTAAGAGATGTTTTGGTAGGCCATAGTATAAAGAGTTCACGTAGTCCAGGCGTGCCAGAATCAGGGCAGAGACCGCCAGCCTAAGGGTAGAAAATGATAACAGATAAGTTCTTTCACAGTTTGGGTTAACATTACTTTTTCTTTCCCCTTACTTGACCTGCACATGCAAAAATAGCCTTGCTTTGTTGTTTACACAACTTTGATTTACATGTGACTACATCTCCCATAATGCATTGCTGTTACTGCCTTTGTACCTGCTCTAGCATGAAATGTGGTTCCCCTACCCTCTAGGTTGCAGCAGTGGGTGTGGGGGGTGGGGTTTGGTGTGTGATGGCATGCTTCTTACCTGGTCTGGATGTTTGTTGGTCCGAGTTGTCTAGGTAAATGTAAATGTAAATGTATTGGCATTTATATAGCGCACTACTTACCCGTAGGGTCCCAAGGCGCTTCGACCGCTGCGAAACCCTTCCTGGCTTCCCTGAGAGATGGTCCCTTAATGGGTATATCCAGGGTGAGACCAGGCATCCCCGGCGGTCTGGTGGGGCCGTTAGTGAAGATGAGGCAAGCTAATGCCCAGAGTTGCCGAGTGTGATCGCTGATCAGAGTGGGCACCGAGGCGAGAGAATTATCGAGTCCGCTGACCCTGGTCCAGAAACCTGCCGCGCCGGGAATCGAACCCTGGTCCCGGGCCGTCCTCTGCTCTCGGGTCTGCCGCCTCTAACCAGTGAGCCACACTACTTCACTGTCACTGTCACTTCACGCCTGTCACTCTCTCTGGTACCAGAGTAGCCTCCACTAGTTCCTCCAGAGGTGTGGATTCTGGCACACTTGAGGTCCCTCCACCGGTGAGTCGGGACTGCTCCAGCCTGGAAGCGACCTTTTCTTTAGAGCGCTGGCGCAGGTCGTACCAGCGCTTGTGTAGTACGTCCACACTCCGGTGTATCACTCCCACCACATTCACTTTAGCCTGTATGGCTGCCCAAATGCTTCTCTTCCTGGTCTCTGGCACCTTCAGGGAACTCCTCCCAAACAGCACATCATGGTTTGGCACCATATCCTGAATCAGGGTCTCAAGTTCTGCAGAAAATTTCAATTTTCTCTACCTGGAACATTCTCCTTCCTGCTGTTGCTCCTGCTGTGTTCCAGCCATTTCCATGTTGCCACTTTCAGCCATGGTGTACCTGTAGCAGTTTCAAATCTCCCACTGTCCCTCTCTGTGACTCTCCCTCAGCAGCACTGTTGCAGCATGGGTAGTCAGTCACTTCCTGGTAGTGATGTCAACAAACTGCACGAGGTTTCCGATTGGCTGTTTAGTGAAATTCGCTAAATTGCGATTTTTCCCGTTAAGGAATCGCAATTTAGCGATTTTTTGGGTTTAAGGAATCACTTTTCGGAATCTCGCAATTAAATAGCGATTTTTACCAAATCGCTATTTATTTGCGATTTGGAACATACATATCGATTTGCGATTCGGAATCAGCGATTCGGTAAAAATCGCTAATTCCGAATCGCAAATCGTGATCTTCATACATATGGCCCCAGATCTCTCTTGTGTAGGTAGAGGGACAGTCACACACATGTGTTAAGATGAGAACCCTCACTCACCAGAAGGTGACATGCTTCATCTTTGGGTTCCCTCTTGCACACTGGGATCGCAAGTTACCAAGTGTGGGCTACAACTCCCCCGCAGGTGAGGAGCGTGAGGTGTTTTATGCCATCCAATACAGGTTTTTGCGAGGGGCAGAGTGCGAAGAAATCAAAATGGGGGTTTAAAACTAGTTCTGGGTTGACAAAGCAATCCTTTATTTGTGTCCTCAGTGGAAAAATTAAAAACAGCTAAGTGACAATAGGGATATGGATGTTCCCTATTAGGAGCTGGCCAACATGCTTCTGCCTTGCTCGAATAAAAGGTTATTGGCATTCCTCAGGACCATTCGCTTCATCACTCTGCTAGATAAGTGTGAATAAATCATAAACAATTTAAAGAAAATACCATACTTGACAGGTATGACACTGATCAGTGGTACCAGCTTGTAGTCAGGTCCACGGTATGTAGGGATAAAAGAACACACATCAAAATACAATATGCAAATCAAAATGTCCCATTATTTGTAAACCACCAGTGTCTTTCACCATCACTTAAAAAGTGTGTAATTATAAATCAAAACAAGCAGTTGTATGAAGTCTCACCAATTGGAGATTACTAGTCTACATCCACCTTCATCAGTCCTTTAGTAGCAGGTGTCAGGGCTCTAAAGGTATAAAAAGGTACAGTATCACATCATCAGACAGATTCTAGCCAACTATTCCTATTAAATCACTTAACATTCTTTCTTATATCAATTGGCACCTAATGTGTCCTATTCCACATATCATTAAAACTCATGTAGGGCATTGTGAGGTAGTGTGTGCCAGGGTGTATCCAGTGGGCATCTACACTCCACCAGTCAATCATATCATTTTTATAGATAGACCATGCTATATGTGGCTTGGTCTCACCTACAACAAACAGCAGTTTCTTTGTTTAATGAGACAGCTCATAACCCCCAACCAGCTTAACTGAGTGCTTGCTTGAGCCTGTATGCCATCGCTAGTGTACACAAAGAGCTCCAAACAGCTGAATGATATCAGTAATGTGATATCAGTGGGAAAGACGGAGTAAACTGCTACTCTCAATCCATGAAACAGTGATACAATGATGGCAGTATGCCGATGGTACACCCGACTTTTACCAGTAGTCTGGAAATTAGGTTTAAAATTGAAAGAATTACGACGTGGCCACGTATGTTGAGAGAGTAAGTTACTAATTGGGGTAAGAGGATAAGATAACCACAAGATATATATTACACTTACAATGAAACGTATCAGGCCTTGATCTATGTGAAAACAGTGCACATTAAATAAGCGTATGTATAAAATTTACAAACACTTATTATTTGATACGAAATTATATTTCTTTATTATTATGATTCATTTTTTTACGGTTTATAATCTCTTTATAATTTCAACGCATGTATGAAATATATACTTCTTTTTATATTTTTTTGATAAATCTTTTTGTAAAATAGCAAAACAACACAGATTGTTTTTCCCAAACACAACAAAACAATACTATACACAGAAAAAAATGTGTCCATTAATAACCTAGAGAAGGAGTTTTTGAACAATTCAAAGGCTGGCGGTCGATGAAACGAAAACACGACGCACGTTTCGGCGTTAAAGCCTTCGTCAGGTGGACCCGTCTCAACTTTCTCTACAAAGGTGCAAAAAATGAACACAGTTAAATACTAAAAGACTACAAAACCAAACTAATGAACATTTCGAACCTGATCATTTAATGCTGATATACATATAAGCTTCTTAAGCTCTGTTAATTTAATGTCTAAGTCCACATAACCAAAGACAAATGTATAAATATTTGTATCTCTTAATACATGTACAAGTTGCACATACATTATTTCTTATAGTAAAACTACCAACTTATTTTTACTTAAAAAAAATAAAAGAAGAAAAAGAGCATGAAAATGTGAAGATATATAGGAAGCTTTAAAGCGAATATACCTTTATCGCTCCTTAGAGCGAAAGATGCAGAGCAAAGTATTAGTCACCCGTGAATAAGAAAAAAGAATACAAAAATGTGAGGTTTACTCTTTAAAGTTTTTTACAAAGAGAGGATCAATAAAAAAACACAGATCTTTTTTAAGGTGAATCTATGGCAGCTCTAAGTAGCCTTAAAAATACCGTCTGTGAAAACACTAGAGCATAATGAATGTATATTATGTACCTATTATCTGTTCTTGAACTTAAGATTAGTGATTGAAACCAGGGTTGAGTAGAACTTCTCCGTGGTCAGAGGCACACCACCAATACTGTGGTATCTGAAAAGGCACATATCATGAAGACAAAAGAGGGGAGAAAGGGGCAAAATATGTAACTACTCCCTAATTTATATTACTAGACATCAGTAACTATAGGCTAAAGATAGTGGGCTGCTATGTACCTGGTTAGAGTCGATCTTGTTACGGCATATAGATGATAACGTTTGGGTTATTGCTTCCCAAACAATATATGTGGTCTGTAGGAATAATAATGAGACATTCATTAGTGGCTCCTATCAGTATAACATGTTGGAATGAACCACCGTGGTTCTTATTAGCATGCACTTGCATAAAATCACTAGGCATAGGTACTTACTGTATATTTACAATTTAAATGGTCAATTCATTTGGGATATTTTCATAAAAATCATTCAACATGATATGTTTTCTATTAGGTGCCTTCCTATGTGACACAATGGCAGAAAGATAGAAATCTGAAAGGAACAGTGATAATATTAAAGCCGTAATGCATGTATATTTTCTCTGTGTATCTATTGTGGGTTGTTATTACTTACTCGATAGAATGAGTCCTTTTAATTATATGCGCTTTTATGATGAGGAGCCAGTATTAGATCAGGATTTTTGCAGATTTCGTGTAATCTTCCAAATATATCTGGGGGTAAGTTACACGTTTGCTTATATTATTAATGCAACCCATTTTAGTGGAGTTCAAGCATAAGATCATATTGGTTGCAAAGCTTGTTTAAACCACCCTGAAGGAACAATAGCATACATGTTAATCTATGAAGGCGGGGAGTCACAAGCGAGGCCTTCATTATGACTCAATTCCCCAACTTCGCATAGATAAAATACTCAAAGGTCGGTGCTTACAAGCAGATAGATCCCTCAAGAAGGCGGCTTTCACGAGCAGTTACTCGAGCCACGATAGTCATTCCCAATCCGATAAGCATCTATCCCGAAAGAACTATAGTCCACCTGAGAATTCATACAGATTATCCTATTCCACGCTTACCGTTAATATATGAAGGATACCGGGAAACGTCACTCCCTCTCTATCCCGTGGAGAAGAGAACAACCCTTCTCTTTTCACATCTTTTAAATAGCCAAGCCGGTTCCGTGTAATTGCGTCTGATGTCATTCACGCTGCGCCGGTCGACCTTAGGCCACATAGATCTAGACATAGGACTAGCAATATATCCCATAATCAGGGCATCCATTACTGTGTGGCTATTTAGGCTTATTATGAACACTCTAGGTCGTTCATATAGCGCTGGTAATCAGTGAATTTCAATCCGAAAGAGCTACATCCTTCATTATTTTTATAGACATAAAAAGTGGTTATTACAATGGCATTTAAAATCTCAAGAATAACAAATATGCCATGCTTACTATTTACAGATGCAGGTACCTGTTATTACAATAGAAGCTGTTTCATGCAAAACAGATAAACTGCATTCTGATACACGAATATATCCACAATAGTTAATTTACAGCCATGATTGTAGTGCTCCACTAAAAACTATATTCATTTTAGAGGATAATTGTAATTCGATATATTTATAATCTAAATTTACATATATCATTTTTATTCTACAGTCTTTTTTTAAAAAGGCAAGTAATTACAGTTTTGGTGCGCTAGCTCAATATGGGACCCTACTCCAGCGATGATTTGGGTAGGATCATATTATTCCCATAGGGATATGGAACTATCTAACTGCAGGTCTAATTTTTAGGTTGTTAAATTGATACTGAAGCCTTTGTCTTATTTTGGATTACTATCATGAACCTGGGCCCAAGGTATCTCCTGGTTCAAGCCTTTTTTTTTAAAGTGTCCAGGGTAAATATCCAATATACTTCCTGTTTTTTGTGGATAGGTTCACTACTTTGATTTTGCTTAGGTACAATAGGCTCCAGGATAAACCATTTTATGTCATCTTCAGTGTGATTTAATGTGACATAGTTTACCATAGTCTACCATGGGTGCTGACATCTTTTTAGTTCAAATCGCAGAGCGATGCTCTGTAAGTCGTGTATTGAAACTGGACCACATGGGCAGAGCAAAAGATATATACAATTTTTGGCTTTACAGTTAGTCATGTGTTTTACTTTAACAATTTGTCCATTTAGTTGTATACTGTCATTTTCTATTGCCAAAAGGCAAATCTTACATGTTTCACATCTGAAATGTCCTGTTACCGGCCTATTCCCCACAATACTTCTCTGTATTGGTTGTTTAACAGGGGGAATCCGTGATCTAACAATTAGATCTTTCAGATTCTTGTGCTTGCGGTAAGCAAATAAAGGCTTTGGGATTTTCTCTCCAGGATACTTATCAGCATTTAAGATGGACCAACTGGAAGAGATAATCTGCCTTATCTTTGATTCATCATGGAATGTCTAGTGACAAATACTAGTGTAGAGCTTTTCTGTTTGTTGTTTTTCCTGTTAAAAGATGCTGTCTATCATAGAACCTTGCTCTTTTGTAAGAATCTCTAACTAGTTTACGCGGATAACCTCTAGCAAAAAAAAAATATTCTCACTTCAGTTGCAGTGGTGCTACACTTTGTGCAAACACACAGAACCTTTCCAAAAGGGATGCTGTTTATCTGTGACTTTGGATGAAAATTATTGTAATGTAGGAGCGTATTACGTGCCGTCAGTTTTGTGAACAAATCAACTGATAATTTCCCAACAACATGTTTGATAGTGATGTCCAAAAATTCCATTTGGTCACCACTGATAGCAGATGTGAAGCGTAGGTTTTGGTCACAAACGTTTAACCATGTGAGGAACTCATATAGATTCTTTACATTGTCTGACCAAATAAAAAAGATATTATCAATGAAACGCGACTGTTTCCAAATTGATACAAAAAATGGTGCGACTGCATTGTAGATGTGTATGTTCGAATTTGGCCATGTAAATGTTTGCCACTGTTGGTGCACAAGGTGCGCCCATGCTTACTCCCTTTGGTTGTAAAATAGTTGGCCATTAAACTCAAATATATTGTCTTCAAGAACTATCTTGAAACCGTTATTATAAAATGCTTATTGCAGTCAATGTTCATGATCTCTATGAACCATTCCACTGCTAGTATTGCCCCTTCAATCGCTATATTATTATAGAGACTTTCTATGTCAAGTGTTGCTAGCCATTATTGCTGTGAGTTAAACGGGACATCTTCTATGAGGTTTATTATATTTCACGTGTCTTGGACATATGTGGAGGTCTTATTAACGTGGGTGCATCGAGACAATCGGTCTGTAGGGTGGGTCTTTCTCACTTTTATGAATGTTGGGGGTTACGTACAGGCAAGCCATCTTAGGCTTCTGTACATTAATATAGTCATATTCCTTATCACAGATATCCCCATCTCTCAATGCTTTACTGGTAATATGTTGAATTTTATTTTCTCAGTCAGATTCCTACTGAATTTCAAATAGAAATTGGTGTCCTGTAACATGTCGCCCATTTTCCTCACACAGTGTGTTGTATTCAGAATTACAATCCCCCCACCCTTCACAACTTTTTTTTTTTCAAAGACCTTTATTGTACCTTTAACCTTATACACAGCTTCTGGCCTACAACCCCTTGGGCCGGCCGCAACTTATTCATCTGTACTTTGTAATATCAGGATAACACAGCCCAGGTGCCGACATCCCAGGGGCACGGCGGCGTTCTATATCAATGCAGGTACACAATTCACAATAGGATTATAAATCTGCATGGGACTATTTTTTTTTTTTAAGTGAACTTGGTAACATTGCATCAAACACAGAAGACGACATAAACAACCATGTATGCAGTATTTTGAATATATGTAGTGCAATTACACTTAAGTCCCATCGGTATATCTTTTGCAAAGATTTTTCACAGACATTAAGGAGCTCAAGAATTGATTTTTGTGGAGAGGTGAGATAGAGGAGGATGTCGTCCACGTAGAGAGATATACGATCTTCCCACGTCGGTGACCACCGGATACCCTTAATGGATGGTTCCCATCGGATCCAGATCGCTAACGGTTCAAGGACCAGAGTAAACAGTAGGGGGGAGAGCGGGCAACCCTGCCTGGTCCCTCGACCGAGCGGGAAGTCCCTAGAGATGTGGCCATTTGCCACTACCTGGGCCAGGGGTCTGGTATATAATAGACAAATCCAGGCGCAGAACTTGGGGCCGAAGCCCATGTGTTGAAGCACAGCAAATAAATAGGGCCATTCCACGGTGGCAAATGCCATAGTGGCGTCAAGGGAGAGGAGAAACGCAGGTTCTTTTATGCATTCCTGACGGGCCAAAACTGCTTGTAAACGTTGTAGGTTGTGTGATGTATTGCAGGATGGCATAAAGCCAGATTCATCTGGGTGCACCAAGGTAGTAAGATGCGGGGCCAGTCGCTGTGCAAGTAATTTGGCGAGGATCTTTGGTTCCGCATTTATTAAAGAGATAGGGCGGTAAGAGGCGCAAGCCTCCGCCGCGTTCCTGGGTTTATGTATCGGAATGATCGTGGCGAGGAGCTGATCTCTAGGGAGTTCTCCCGCTTCCAGACTATCAGTAAACATTTTGATGAGATGGGGGGGCCGTAATTTGAACCGTGTTCTTGTACAGCTCCACTGTGAACCCATTGGGGCCCAGTTCCTTACCCGACGCCAATGAATAGGTTGCCTCTTGTATTTCTTCCACTGTGATATCTGCCTCAAGTAGAAACGCTGCTTCCGGGGAGAGGCTGGGAATGGTCAGGTCTTTGATGTAATCATATGCCTCCTCAATCGAGTACTGCACCTGTGGGGCGTACAGTGTTTCAAAGTGGTCTGCAAGTAGGTCTACTATGGCCCCGGGATCCGAGGTCGCATGACCAGATGGTGACGACAGCTGTGCAATGACCCTACCCGCTTTCTATTTCTTGTCCAGCCATGCCAGCATCTTTCTGGCCTTGTCCCCCAGCTCGTAAACCCTATGACGAGTGGCCTGAATCGTATTTTGCACCATTTCTTTCTGGTATGCCATCCACTCGGTGCGCCATAGCCGGACAGCCGGGGCAGCTCCAAGGGACGGGTGAGTCTCCTGTTCCCGAATTGCAGTTTGAAGTACCTTCTCTAAAGTGTTAAGTTCCTGCCGCTGCGTTCGCTTGTGGTCAGCAACGGAGGATATGGCCTGTCCGCGTAGGACCGTTTTGTAAGCCTCCCACAAGGTGGTGTGTGAGTCTACCGATCCAGAATTCTCCTGGAAATATTGTTTAGTGGTATTATTTAAAACCTTCATGATAGGGGCGACCTGCAGGTAGCTTGCATGGATAGGGAAAATGCGGCTTCTATGGGTGCGGTGGTTCGTGTAAGTAAGTTGCAGTGGAGAGTGATCTGATATTCCCCTGGGACGGATATCTACTTCCTCAATGCCCTGCAGCCCATCTCCAGACACCAAGATGTAATCTATCCGGGAGAGACAGTCGTGGGTAGCCGAATAATAAGTGTATTGTCTATCGTAAGGGTGTTTGTGTCTCCAACAGTCTGTGAGTCCCAAGGCGTCAAGTAGTCCGAGGAGTCGTACGGCTCCCCGCACTGCTGTCGTATTTGGGTGTCTATCGATCTCCTGATCTGCAATATCATTGAAGTCGCCCCCTATCACCAACGTTGCGGTCGGCAGAGTCAAGAGAAAGGCCGTGAGGGCAGTGTGTGTTGTAGCATGTAGGCCTGGCGGGATATATACGAACACAAAATTAAAAAGCTGGCCCTCCCACTGCACCGTTGCAGCCGCAAAACATCCCTGATTATCTATACGTATCTGTTGCACCACCATCTGAAAGTTCTTCCTTATTAGTATCCCTGTCCCCCTCGAACCCGATAAGAAGTCTGCATGTGCAATGAACTTGTACCCCCTTCTATCCATTGCCTTTGAGGCCGAGCTGACCAGACGAGTTTCTTGCAGTAAGACTATAGCCGGGCTACAGCGCTTTAGGTATTGCAGCACTAGTCCACGCTTCACCCTGTCCCCCAATCCCCGAACATTCCAAGTTAGGACTGTTAAGGCCGACTGGCGGGTTATACGAGCCTCAGGTGTATCCGCTACTTGTGCAGCCATCTGTCAGTGTGTGCAACATCGCGCATATCAATGGGGAATAAGTCCTGTAATGCATCTACTTTCGAGAAACATGTTGTCTTCATCATCATACAAAAAGAAAAAGAAACAGTGAAAAACAACCCAAACACCCTTCCACCCTGTGTCCCACCCACCCTCCCTGCCTCCCTGCTAAACGAACTTACAACTGCCCGCCACCCCAACTCAGCAGAGCGCTCTATCCCTCCCAATACTTGCTTGTCGGGGGAGAATTCAGCCAGGTACCAGCCCCTTAATGCCCCTAGTTTTGACCCAGGTCAGAGTCTCAGGCAGCAGAGGCACGAATTTGCCACGGATCACTGCCGTAATAAAGGAGCCGCGATATGGAAACAGAGCTCATTCCTCATCATGGTGCGAAGATTGGTGCAGATCGGGGTCTCCCGAGCTAGAGCCCCCGGCTGCACCTTCAGCATCCCGGTGTCGGTGTGGTTTCGGTCTATGATCTGATCTGTCCACAGTGCGCCATTCTTCCAACCAGTCATGTGCAGCCTCAGGGGTATCCAAAAACCAAGTCTTCTCGTCTGCCACCACACGAAGTCTTGCAGGAAAGAGCATTGAATAGGGCAACTCCTGCGCCCTAAGTAATTTCTTGACCTCCAAAAAACGTCGCCTTTTCCTGGAAACAGTCGCCGTGTAGTCTGTGAACAACGAGACCATAGAGTTTAAGACCCGGAGGGGAGAGGCATTTCTTGCTGCCTGTAAGATGGCGTCCCGGTCCCTTAAGTTAAATAAACTAGCAAGTACCAGTCTCGGGGGAGCACCCGGTCTAGGTTTGCCACCGGGCACCCTGTGTGCACGCTCCACCGAGAAAAAGTTTGATAGTCCCTTAGGTTGTAGTTTGGTGGCAATGAGCTCCTCAATATACAGGTCCATAGCTCTTGCGCCTTCCGATTCCGGAATACCAATAATTCGAACATTATTTCGCCTCGCCCGCCCTTCTTGCTCGTCGAGCTTTTCAGCCAGCGCCTTATTCTCCTTTTCAAGCTGGGCGACCGAGGTCTGCAATTCAGAAGTGTCCACCACGAGAGACTTGGCTACTATTTCAACTTCTTTGACCCTGTCCGCCATTTTGTGGAGATCAGCACGCAGCAAAGACACGTCTGTAGAGATAGTGCCCACTGTCGCCTGTACGTTAGCAAGGGCCCTCATCACATCTTCAAGAGTGACCTTTTTTGTCCCTTCATTGTCTGTAGGCTTAGTTTGGGAGTGGCCGGGAGATGATCCTTTCTCATAAGCGAATTTATCCAGTTTCGCCTGTGTGGCGGTATGCCGCGGTCCCCTGCCAGCCATGGTTACTTATGTCCGTTGTGTACAGTATTATAAAAGAATGGGGCAGCGGGGGCGCCAAAGAAATTGTCGGGCCGCGATGAACGCGGCAGTAACGTTCTATGGCGTACCAAACCCCGGATTCAGGCGCTGTAGCACTCCGGAGTCTTGAAGAACGTGGGGACAGGCCCACGATACAAACTTTTATCTGAGTATGCACCGGGCCATGCTGAAGTCCGTGCCGGGGAACGAAGGAAGAGGCGGAGAGGGTTGCCTCTGGGGCGTAGGCCGCTTTTCTCACGGCGGTAGCCGAACAGAGGGGGTCCCGCACTCTCCGCAGCCTCCAGTTGCAGTTCTGTCGTGGCCAGCAGCTGGAACCGCAGAACCCCGCTCAGCAGTTATCGATGTTAAGTCACCAGGCGAGCACTTATCCTCGTTGAGGGAACTTCCACCCACTCGTGACCGGGGACAGGGAGTGCCGTCTTCAAACTTCCGGTTCTTAGGCATCAGCCGGATCTCAACTTTAGCCCCCGGACTCAGTTTTCCAGGTAGGCTGCAGTTTGTCAGCAAGTCTCTCGGGTCGATTTAAACCTCCGATTTACACGAAAGTCACATCAGGCGATACTGCTGGTCCTCTGATCCTAGAGGCCGTCGTCGGAGCAGCATATTTATCAAGATAAGTGTGCGGATTTATCGAAAAGGGCGGCTGGGTCCCTGGAGCTCACAGGCTAAGCGGCCATCTTGATCGGCCGGTAGCCACGCCCCCACCCTTCACAACTTTTGATTGTGATATCAGAGTTATTTTTAAGATTGACCAAAGCTTGATTTTCTTCAAGTTGAATATTGTATATATTCAGTCGCTGCAATTATTTTTTGGTAAACTACCTGCTCAAATACAATAGCCTCCGTTGGGACTTGTTCAACCGTAGGCGTGAAGTTAGTCTTTGGTTTTAAGCCTGATTTATTAATCTGCATTGAACAGGTGTTCTGGCCTGCAAAATAACAATTGTAATCATATTTTACAAAAGAATGCTGTCAAATCACAGAAAAATTCAAATTTATTGAGACCTGAGTGAGGAACAAAAGTGAGCCCTTTACATAACAATGAATAGGTGGCTGGTGTCAAATCTGAAGTACTCCAATTAAAAACTGTAATTTCTTCTACTCTTGCCATTATTGGGCATAGCACATTACCATGAATTGGTTGTGATTCATATGGTTTCCTCGATACCGGGGTTGAGGTTGAGGCCTCCAATTGCCTCTGCGAAGGTTGCAACTCCCTAAAAAAGCTGGGAAGCTTGATAAGGTCTTGATGTGTATCGGCTATTTCTGTTCTCAAACTGATTTGATGGGCTATCATCTCAATCAGACGTGTCTAAAAATGTTGTCACTTTTCTATTGTACCGTCTGTAATCTATGTCATACATTCCTGTTGTGTATAGTAATGCTCAGATAAATACAGGTACATATTTTCTTTAGTGGAAAAACTAATATCCTTTTTTAATTTATCGGTTTTCTTTTATGGAGGTATTCGGTATATGAATTTAGTTCTTGATCTATTTCCTCTAATGTTTTTTAGTCTCATCTACAGCTGTGTTATTTTTTATCTTATTTTCTAGTTCTAAAATTTCAGAAATTAGTGTCTGTAACATTTCTTTTGCCGTTTCAATGATCAACATCATTAAATCACGCGAACAACAATTCACGATCATTGACCATTTTTCCAAAAATGCTTTAGGTTGATTAAATAATCTTGGGATTTTTTTTACCCTTAACCCTTGGGGAATGACTCCTGCTCTTAAATATTCTAGCATGTCCATGCAATTCTATCCTTTTGCTTTTTTTTCTTTAGGGCTAGGACTTTATTTAGATCTTCGTTTTTGTCTGAATTTATGGTTGATTGTTGGCCAAATACCTCCGTACCTACTACCTTTGATGCAAAGTCATCATCACTAAAGCCAAACGTCTTTAAATTGGCCATGACTTATGTATGGTAACTATCTGCCTGATTCATCAATGAAAATAGCGCTTGCAAAGGGCCAGATTCTGAGAATCTGGCCCTTTGCGAGTGCGATTTTTGCATTTGGGATTCAACATCCCAAATGCAAAAATCGCTATTTGCTAATTCGCATATTTGCGAGGATTTACATTTAAGGAATCTCTATTTGAGAATCCTTAAATGTAATTCATCATCCATTTTACAATTGCGAAATCGCAATTTCGGGCCGCAATTTACCGCGAGGTCAAACCTCGTGGTAAAGTGCGAAAACTCAGAAAAATGCATTTAAATGTATTTTTCTGAGTTGCACGTTACACACACACATGTCCTTTGGACATGTGTGTGTGCAACACCTGTGTTAATTTCCATTGCAGGGGTGCTACAGGGTGTCCTTTGGACACCCCTGGCACCCTTGTACTCGCAATCTCATTTGCGATTAGCTAATTGCTAATCGCAAATGAGGAATGACTCCCCCTGCATTCCTATGGGCCTTTTGGCCCATAGGAATGCATGGGCAGTTATTCCTTATTTGCGATTAGCAATTAGCTAATCGCAAATAAGGAATCAGTGGGAATCGCAATTAATATTGCGATTCCTACATGAATACCGTTTTGCGAGTCTCAAATAGCGATTCCTTATGATTCGCTATTTGAGCCTTGCAAAACGGCCCATTCATGAATCAGGCTGTATATGTTTATAAACAACGTGTAAAGAATAGACTCAGGTGATATTTAGATTTTTACAGAAAAGAAAAAAGATTGTGTTTAGTGAAAGAAAAGGGACAGTGAGCAATAAGATAGTTTCAACAAGTGCTAATACTCATACACTTCTTTGGGAACATGGACAAACAAAAGATAAACATACTGGACATGCCTAGACAGGCTATCCCCTCACATAGGAAGGCACCTAATAGAACACATATCATGCTGAATGATTTTTATGGAAATACCGCAAATGAATTGACCATCTAAATTGTAACTATACAGTAAGTACCTATGCCTAGTGAGTTCATGCAAGTGCATGTGAATAAGAACCACGGTGGTTCATACCAACAAGTTATATTGATAGGAGCCACTAATGCATGTCTCATTATTATTCCTACAGACCACATATATTGTTCGGGAAGCAATGACCCAAACCTTATTACCTATATGCCGTAACACAATTGACTCTAACCAGGTACATAGCAGCCCACTATCTTTAGCCTATAGTTACTGATGTCTAGTAATCTAAATTAGGGAGTAGTTACATCCATTGCCCCTTTCTCCCCTCTTTTGTCTTTGTGATATGTGCCTTTTCAGATACCACAGTATTGGTGGTGTGCCTCTGACCACAGAGAAGTTCCACTCAACCCTCGTTTCAATTAATCTTGAGTTCAAGAACAGATAATACGTACATAATATGCATTTATTATGCTCTAGTGTATTCGCAGAAGGTATTTTTAAGGCTATTTAGAGTTGCCATAGATTCACCTTAAAAAAGATCTTTTTATTGACCCTCTCTTTGTAAAGAACTTTAGAGAGTAAACCTCACATTTTTATATTCTCTTTTCTTATTCACGGGTGACTAATTCTTTGCTCTGCATCTTTCGCTATAAGGAGCGATAAAGGTATATTCACTTCAATGCTTCCTATATATCTTCACATTTTCATGCTCTTTTTCTTCTCTTCTTGTTTTTAAGTAAACATAAGTTGGTAGTTTCACTAGAAGAAATAATGTATGTGCAACTTGTAAAATGTATTAAGAAATACAAATATTTATACATATGTCTTTGGTTATGTGGACTTAGACATTAAAGTAACAGAAGCTTAAAAAGCTCAAATGGGTGGCGTGGCCAAAACTGCAATGTGAACGGACGTGCCACGGGCGAGCTCTGTCGCCCCGTTGCCTGCATTAGCCTCTTAAAGCGACATTCGGGGGCTACCGAAAGGGGTACCTGCACAGCTGCTGGTGTCTGGAACGTGGAGCGGCCACTGGCGAGGCGGACCCGGCGAGGGAGGCCGGGGAGCACAGATCGGAGAGCTTGGACGTCTTGCCACCGGAGGGCCCGCCCGCCATCTTGGTCCTGTGACAGGGGACCGGCGCCTGGGTGACTGCGCCTCTGCGGATGCCTTATCCCCTGGCAGTGGCTGGGTATCGTAGACTGTGCTGCCTCACCCCACGGGGTGCCCTCTGGTTGCCGGGCTTGAGCCCGTGGATGTCTGGGAGCCGACTTGCCGCCTTCTCGCGGAGCGCGCTCCGGCATTACATGAGACCAAAGATGGCGCCGTCCTGTCGTCGCAGCCTAGCCTGACGCCGAGGGTTGCACTGGACCACCCAAGCCAGCAAGAGCCTCCTGCGAGACTGCGGGGAAGAGAGGAGCGCCCGGCCAATACCTCCACTCGTCCCTGAGGTGAGAGTCCCTGGAGGGAGCTGCCGCGGAGGGCCGGAGTTGGCCGGATTTGCCTGACTCTAAGATGGCGGCGGTCCCCGAGACCCGCGGTGGTCTGCAGCGCTGCAACTAGCGCTTCAAACGCAGCGCTCTAGACGCCCCTCCGGCCCATCCTGCAAGAGGAGGGAAGCCCATTGGTCCTGCCCAGGCGACTCAGTTGGGGGTGACAGGGGACCGGCAGAAGCTGAGGCCGGTGTGCCCAGTGAACTTTCCCGCGCTAGTGCTTCCCCACCCCCTACCTGTGGACTGGAGCGCCACTGCTGCCCGGCGCTGCTGGACTGCGGCGGGGACCGCTGCTCACACCGCCTGCCGTCTGGAGCCTCCAGGATTGGGCCCTGCTTGGCATCTTGACCTCTCCGGCCGCGGCCACCACAGGCATCTGCGCCCCCGGGGCTGGACCGGCTGGACTGGAGCGAGGGAGCAGAGCTGCGGCAGACCTGTGAGTACCCCTGCGCTGACTGTGGGGCCCCGGGGTGACCAGCGCCACTCCTGGGAGGCGACGCCATTCCCCGAGGGATGATCGGAGTGACACCCGGAGGTCGAGGGGGGGGGGCTGGCCTGTGCGGCGTGCTGGTGGGGACAAGAGGACCAAAATCTGCACCCCGCCTTACGGACAGAGCGAGCTTGCACGTGGGGGAGTACTTGGGTGGGGAGTGGAGGACTGGTGGCGCTCCGCACTATCCCCACACCCCAGCAACGCCATCGAGGAACCGTGCCCGCGACGAGGGACACTACACTCTGGGTGGACCATGACCCGAGGCAGAGGAGGGGGCAAGGCGGACCCGGCGACGGCGTCCAAGGGCACGTCGGTGGTTGCCATGTGGGGCAAAGCCGGGGCGTCGGCCCTAAACGAAGAAACTCCGCCACCTGTCACCGACTCTCCCCCGGTGACCCAGGCCTTCATGTCCTCTTTCATGGCAGACTTAAAATCTGAGATAGGGTCCTTGCGGGCGGAGGTGCATACCTGCGTTAAAGAAATGCGCAAAGAAGTCACAGAACTAGGAGATAGGGTCGATGGACTTGAAAAAATTGTCGACACGCGCACTGAAGATGTCGAGCAGTTGTGGCAGAGGGTGGCGGCCCTGGAGGAGCAAAACATCGAGCTCCAGGTCAAACAGGAGGACCTTGAGAATAGGGGGCGCCGCAACAACCTCCGAATCCGCGGCGTACCACTTTGAAAGGAAGGGACTGACATCATGGCCTACACGGCTCAGCTCCTGCACGAGGTGCGAGGCGGAGAAGGGGCCTCCCTACCAATTCTGGACCGCGCACATCGAGTCTTCAGCGCGAGAGGCAAGACGGGCCTTCTCCCGGATATAATAACCCGAGTACATTACTTCACGGAGAAGGAGGCTATAATGAAAGCAGCAAGGGACAAGCAGGACCTACAATTCGGAGGGCATAAGATGCAAATCTACCAAGATCTGGCACCCAACACGCTGCAAAGAAGAAGAGTCTTCCGTCCTGAGACAGAAAAACTATGGGCTCTCGACATCCCCTATCAATGGGGGCACCCCTTCGCCCTGATCTTTTGCTGGGGTGACAAGCGCAGAGCACTCCGCTCCTACAATGAGGTGGCGCAACTGATTGGACTCTCGGAATCCCCCGAACATAGCCAATCCCACCCCAGGTGACAGGAGAGACCCCCGGCTCGACTGGACTGGACCACGGTGACCCGGTGTCACCGGACGACCCCGAAGGACGATCTCTCCCTATCCCAGGCCAAACAAGACATCATAGACCACATTCGCTCCCTTGAGAGCGACAGCGAGGAGCACCCCGCGAAACCTCATACACCGTGACCCCCAATTGGCCAGTCCCCACGCTTAGATGACCACTGATCGCCGAGGGAACTGCCACTACAAACACCTGTGCGGGAATGGGAACCTCTGTGACCGCACGCTCACTGATGGGCGATATGGCGCCACCTACATTTCTGCAGCCTGCACGAACTCCTGCACCCCGGCGACAAGGGGGAAGCGCATGCCTGGCCCTACAACCTGCCGAATCTCTACAGGGGGACAACTGAACAATAGATGCGGCTCAGACGGGCTGATGATGCCATGGACAGCTGTTGGGCCCCTTGGGGTGATCGAGAGGATACGTCCTTGCGGCCTTTTGCTACAGGAACTTGCCCCCGTCGCTGGACCCAGGTACTCCTGTAGAAGTTATTCAGCCTTCCCCGATTTTGAGATACATTAGACTCACTTCCCCCGAATCCGATCTGGGCAGCGGGGCAGACGGGCTCCGTGGCTACCGGGACCTATATTCTCAACAGAACCCCCCCATTCTGTCCCGTAGGAAGTGACATTCCTGAGACCATCCAAACCCTCGGGTAGAGGATGTCCGGAACATGGGATATTGTGCTAGGGCCCTGTTGGCCCGTTGTGGTTCCTTACTCTCTTTGTTCTCTTTGTTTTCCCACTCTGTCTACTTCTCCTACTTTTCTCCCGAGCTGTCCCTATGCTGTCCCCCCTTCAGCCCTCGGGCGGGGTGGCAGTCCCGAGGCTCCTGCAGAAGAACACACGGAACTGCAGCAGTGGTGGTGGAGGGAGGTGATTATTCCCGCTCATGCGGGGTGGAGGGTGCTGGGTGATAAGGCGGCAACATCCCCCCTAGTGTTATGGCGGTGACTGCTCCCAGGCCCCTAAAGATCCTATCGCTGAATGTCAAGGGGCTGAACTCCCCCAACAAACGGAGCCAGGTATGGCGCTACCTTCTCCATCACTCCCCCGACATCATATTTTTACAGGAGACGCATCTCCTACGGGGGGACACTAAGCGCATGGCACACCCTAGACACCCCACACAATTCTGGGCATCGGCTGACACCAAGATGGCAGGGGTGGCAATCCTGTGTAGAGCGGGTTGTAGACAGGGGCCCTTCATCCGGGCTGCGGTGCAGATGGGGGGGATACAGTACACCCTAGGTAATGTATACGCACCCAACCAGTCGCAGGACAAATATCTCCAGTCACTCCTGAGGGCCCACTTCAAGTCTGATGAACCGCGTACAATCCTGGGTGGAGACTTTAACCTAGTGTGGGACCAAGATATAGATCGCGGGGAAAACGCGTGCGGCGGCGCGGGAGCGATGTCCTCTACGCTCAAGTCACAGATCACGGACTTGGGACTGGTCGACGCGTGGCGCTACCACAACCCGGGGGTACGAGACTACACCTTTTACTCCCACTCCCACCGAACATACTCGCGCATCGACTACATTTTCACCTCCCTAGACCTTGCCCGGGACACGCTGCAAGCTGCCATTTCGGATATCTCGCTGTCGGACCACGCACATGTGGAACTTACGTTGCAGGACCCCCTGGCATGCGGCCCTCGGGAGCGACGCTGGACCCTCCCACCGGGCGTCCTCCGTGACCCGGACGATGTGAATAGCATCGGCGAAGCCATAGACTCGTATTTCACCGTCAATGATCTACCCAAGACACCCCTCCCGGTGGTATGGGATGCCTTCAAGGCCACCATACGGGGGCACATCACGTCCCTAGCGATCGCAAGACGACGGGAGACCCACAAGCTGGAGTCTAAGCTTACGGGCGAAATCAAGCAGGCGGAGGCACGGGACGGGAATCGATCTTCCCTAGCGTCCAGAAGGGAGCTAGCTAACCTCAGGGGACAATTGCGTCTTCTATGCACTAACAAGGCAGAGTACTCCCTAATAGCACTGAAGCAAAAATATTATGAGGGCGGAGACAAGGTGGGGCGTATGTTGGCCAGACGGCTGAGAGCGAGAACAGCCAGAGCCCATATTGCTAAACTCCATTGTCAAGATGGCTCCACGGCCGTCACGGAGAAGACAAAACAGGACGCCTTCGTGGCCTACTACACCTCCCTGTACGCGGGGGCACCCACATCGCAGGAGGCGCGAGCAGCTGTCCTCGACGACTATGAGGGGACCCCGTTGCCGCCGGCATGTGCTGCGGAACTGGAGGAGCCCATACTAGACGAGGAGGTTTCGGCGGCCATTAAGGAACTCCCCACCGGGAAAACTCCGGGACCGGATGGCCTCCCGCTGATCTTTTATCAAGTGTTCCAAACCCAGCTCCGTCCTTATCTTCTCAGGCTCTACCACTCCTTCTCTGACACGTCTGGTCCGTCCTACGACATGGGAATGGCAGAGATTGCGTTGATCCCGAAACCCGGAAAAGACCCTGCGCTCTGTGCTTCCTACAGCCTATCGCCCTCTTAAATACGGATCTGAAGATCTATACCAAGATACTGGCCAAGCGATTGGACCCCTACATGCCGGGACTTGTGGACCCGGATCAGGTGGGTTTCATCAGGGACCGACAAGGGGCGGACAATGTACGCCGACTGGCGCACCTGGTGGGCAAGGCACGACACTGGGACATTCCGGCTTGCCTTCTCTCGCTTGACGCGGAGAAGGCCTTTGACCGGGTGGACTGGACCTTCTTGAGGGCGGTGCTCCGGAAGCTTGGTCTGGGTCCTAGAATGATAACTAGCATTATGGCCCCGTGCCTTAGGCCGCAAGCCAGGGTCAGAGTGAACGGCCAACTAACACCGCCGCTGCAGATCCATAGAGGTACGAGGCAGGGATGCCCGCTCTTGCCGCTCTTGTTCGCCCTCGCGGTGGAACCACTAGCGGCAATGATACGGCGTGACCACAGAATACATGGAATAGCCCATGGGGGGAGGGACAACAAAGTGGCGCTATTTGCCGACGACTTGATACTCACTCTCACACACCCCAGTGAATCCCTGCCGGCGCTTCACGAGGCTCTGTGTCTATATGAGCAGACAGCGGGCCTCAAAATAAATCATACCAAGTCCTGGGCGCTCAACCTCACTATACCCGCGGATGAGCTCCAACCACTGAAGGAGACGGTGCCCTACCAGTGGGCGGAAAGCCAAATCAAATACCTGGGCCTCACACTAACCCCCCACCTGGACTCCTGGTCGTAAAGCGGTGCTGGAGGACCTCCGGAGGTGGAGGCCTCTGATGATCTCCTGGCTGGGGCGCCTAAACGCGGTCAAAATGTCGATTCTGCCAAAAATTTTGTACGTTTTTCAGAGTCTGCCCACCCCGATTCCGCTTCACTACATCCGGAGCCTCCAGCGAGAGATCACTTCCTTCATCTGGGGCGGGAAACGCCCCCGGTTCTCGCAGAAAATCCTTATGGAGCCGAGAGACAGGGGTGGCCTGGCATGTCCCAACTTGGTTCATTACTACTGGGCAGCACACCTGCGCTTCGTAGTAGAGTGGGGTGCACATGCAAGTGACAAGCACTGGTTCCACATGGACCGGGCGGTCACGGGATGCACTATATGGGACCTACCGTGGCTTCCGCGGGCAGGAGTGCCTATATAGCAGTCCCTACAAAAACGGTCCTGGACATATGGGACAATGTTGCCGTGTCCAGGGGCCTCACAACGTTCCCGTCTCCGCACACGCCGATAGCGGGTCACCCGCAATTCCCTCCGGCCCACAGAACCCGTGCGTTTGATGAGTGGACGCAGGGAGACTTCAGAGTCATTGGGGACCTCTTCCTCGGGGGCTTGCCCAAGACCTGGGAGGACTGCAAAGAGGAGTTCAGACTCCCCCCGTCGGCTGGTTTCCAGCACACCCAGCTACGTCACTGGACTACGGGCGACGAAGTATACCAGGCGGCCACCAGGGCTTTCACACCCTTCGAAAAGCTGCCGCGCTCTCTCGGGGGGCTGAAGAGACTAATTTCGCAAATATACCACATACTACAACACCCTAAGTCAATCCCCGCGCACCCGTACCAGAAGCAATGGCAGCTGACGGCAGGAGCAGACATCGAGCCCTCCCAGTAAAGCAAGGCTGTGGCGCGATATACCCCAAATCTACCGCAGTGTCCCGCAGCAGGAAAATGCCTATAAATTGCTCACCCAATGGTACTACACTCCGCTGCGCCTTAGCAAAATGTTCCCTAGAGTCTCGCCGATGTGCTGGAGATGTAGCTCTGCGACTGGTGACTTTGTGCATATATGGTGGGCTTGTCCAACTTTGACAATCTTTTGGAAGGAGGTACTTAGCCATATCAGAGGGGTGCTGGGTTTCCCCATACCTGAAGAAGTCTCCACAATACTACTAGGAATTCACCCTAGCACACTTAAGGCACTTACCCGCAGCAATTGGGTACTCACACTCCACATGCTAGGTGCGGCTAAGAAACTCATAGCCCTGTATTGGAAATGTACTGAAGCGCCACCCATAGCATCCTGGTTTGTACGCCTTTGGCAGGTACTCGCGCTGGAACTGCTCACGGCTAGGCTACAGCTGAGAGACACACGCTTTACAGCAGTTTGGAAACCCCTAGTGCGATACCTTTGTTCTGTACAACATGCACGATACATGCCCCCTAGGCTCCGCACGTTACGCCTCTTTGAGGACGCTATTGTCCCTCCGGATCCTGCCAGGCTGTGTCCTTGAGTGTTAGGCACACTACGGTGTCCCGCGCTGCAGCGCATGCCCCCCCACTTTGCCCCCTGACGCGCCACCCACAGCCACTATCCCTTCCCCTCTCTCTACTCCCTGACCTCAGATTCTCTTGCTCCGTCTGCTTTCTTTCTTCCTACTTGCCACTCTGGCCTTCGTCTCGCTCTGAGACGGTTGTGCCCTGTTGGGCTGTTTACTACAGTTGGGCTAGTTGCCTGCTACCTACCTCCCATGCATAGCGGGCGTATGCCTGCGTGTGATGAGCTTTTGTTTACTCCTCCATAAGCCTTGCGGCCGGCTCTCTTGAGAGAGTTGTAGGCATGGCGCTGTGTTAAGGCTTTGAGCCGGCTCCAGTTGATACGCAAGCATAGGAACTATTGCAAACGCGGCCGGCCTCTACAAGAGGTTGTAGGCTTAATGCTGTGTTACAGATAAATAAATGTGGCCTGTATGGGCCTGAACAAAAAGCTCAAATGTATATCAGCATTTTATGACCAGGCCAATAATGTTTTTAGTTTAGTTTTGTAGTCCGTTAGTATTTGATTGTGTTAATTTTTTGCACCGTTGTAGAGAAAGTTGAGATAGGTCCACCTGATGAAGGCTTTAACGTTGAAACACGTGTCGTGTTTTCTTTTTATCGACTGCCAGCCTTTGAATTGTTCAATAACTCCTCTCTAGGTTTTTAATGGAAAAACTATTTCCTGTGTATAGTATTGTTTTGTTGTGTCTTGAAAAACAATCTGTGTTGTTTTGCTATTCATGTACAAAAAGATTTATCAAAAACATATAAAAAAGAAGTATATATTTGATATGTGCGATGAAATTATAAAGAGAGTATGAACCGTAAAAAAATCAAATCATTATAATAAAGAAATATAATTTTGTATCAAATAATAAGTGTTTGTAAATTTTATACATATGCTTATTTCATGTGCACTATTTTCACAAAGATCAAGGCCTGATACTTCTCATTGTAAGTATAATAAATATCTTGTGGTTAGATTTTCGTCTTACCCCAATTGATAATGTTACCTACAGCTAGCAAGATCTATTGTTTTTAAGTAGGGGTCCCTTTTTTTCAAAATTGAGAGACTACGTTACTACCATCAAGCACTCTGATGAAAGTTCTATAAATAATTGTACTGCATGCTTGTGAGGTAAGTATACTGATAGCGTTTAGTTTCCATATGTAAAATGGGACCATGTTAAAGAATCCGACATAGAGCGAAGACTCCAGTGAAAGCTGCATGTAGATACACCATCCAGTTACCCTTTTGTGAGTTCTGTAGTAGGATTTCTCACAGTGCCAACAACCATGGGTCATTGGCATATGCTGAATCTCCTAGGTGGAAGACAGAGAGAAGTGCAACAATGAGTTACACACATTCTTATTATACAACCTGACACCACTCATACACAGTTAAGACAGATCACACCTAGCTACATGCCAGGCTCTCTCTGGTAGTAGTAGTGCCATTAGCTGGGATATGGTGCTGTTCCGAAGTATGAAGGAATCATGTGCAGATCCTGGGAACTGGGCTCAGAAGTTAGACAAATTGCACATTGATAGAATGGAAGTGCTGCCTGTTGCGGTACATTTGTTTCCTGGCTTGCGGTTGTACTAAGGCAATACAGGTGCTATAAATAGGTCCAATCACATGTGGGATGCGACCAAAAGCACAGAAATCTGCCTTCACCACCGCTAAATCTAGGGAACTTGATGTAGCTGTCCATATGTCTCAAAAAAGCCTGCTAGAACCTCTTGGAGAATCCGGCTGAAAATAGGTTGTGACATTCCTCCTGAAATTGTGACAGTGAATTGAAAAGAGCCTGTGGCCAAAAAATGCAATACTGACATGATTTTCACAAGTGGTCAGATTAATGTAGGAGAAGTGATGTGGGGTAGAGGGGAGGCTCCAACTGATGACATAAGTCCAGTATTGTTTGACGATTCAAATGAAATTTCTATATCACATGTCGCTCTTCCATGGTCTAGAGGTCTGGAAATGGGCTGTACACTGCAGCATGGCGTCTCCTCCCTCCCCAGGGTATCTATTTGAAGAGCAGTACAAAAATGTATTTTGGTCACAGTGTGTGCAATATCATATATGACGAGTAAGGCAAAAGTCATGTGACTGAACCTAAGTGTTTCATGAAGCATTACACATTTCACATCATCATTGTCAAATGTTAAACATTCACCAGTCATTCCAAATGTGGCCTTCACATGTATGTCACAGAACAGTGCACATCATCAAATCTTAAATTGTAAATTTGCACTATTGTGAGGGCATCAATAGATTTCATGGGAAATACCGCCAACTGCAGCGCACAGTGCACCGCGCACATTTTGCCCATGTGCTCAGTAATGAACTACACAGAGGATGTTATGTACTGGAAATTACATGGGGACAGAGCTTTTCAATAGTAAGTATGTTTGCCCTCATTTTTAATGGTGGTGATGCACTTAACTGACACCAATACATTGTATTCCCAAACGCTAACATTGCGGATGCCTGACCTCGCTATTGGGACATGTCGAGCATCGAACACCGGCGGAAATAAACCGTGCTGTAGGGGGTTGCATGCACGGCAGTCACAGCCATAGGCTAACATTGATGATAGTGACAGTCACGGTCCAATGCCTGTGTGTGCCGATGCTGAAGACCGCGTACATGGAGTACATGTACACTGCGGTTTGTAAAATGACTCACTAGCCTCTGACACAACATCTCCTCTATTTTAGCTGCTGCTTGCCACCTCTGGGAGCAATCATGGAACACACTGTAGGGGAGAGGTCCTGTCCCTTCACTCAAAAGGCAAGCCCGTCTGCGCCCATCTGTGCCCGAATGAGCCCAGAGGCAGGAAATGCTGCCCAAACTAGGACTTCCTTTCGGACCACGAATCGCCTGATTTATTCTGGAAAAGCTCTGCTCAATATCGGAACAAGAGGATTAATTAATCACTCCCCCAATACTTGTTGCTCAGCAAAATTTCCACCTGTCTGGGAATGACAGGTAGTTTGGGGAACCTGCCTCTTTCAGAGCTATTTGGTCACTACATGCTCACCTGATCCACTAAACGAACCGGACCATGACTCTACTAGCCTCAAGTATATTTTATGAAATGTACGATCTTAAGCTAAACATCCCATTGAAATATGGGATATGATTACCTCCTACTCCACAGAGCTTTGCTTTATCACAGAAACTTGGCTTAAACCTACAAACCATCCATCGATTAATTCAGCGATCTCGGAGGGCTACAAATTCATCCATCCAGATAGAGTGGGAAAAACCGGGGAAGGCATTGCTAAAGCCTTTAAAAACCATGTCAAGGTGCAATGGATCTCCACCTTGGATAGCGACAGATTGGAACTGGGTATTTTTTAAACCACTTTGTCTCCCACGGATAGCTGGAATGGAGTGCTAATTTATCGCCCCCCAGACTCAAGAGCTAGTTGTTCCAACTATCTGATCGATCAAATAGCCATGCAGGTCTTAGTTCCAGCAGATTTATTCTGCTGGGAGACTTTAACTTTCATGGCGAAGATCTCGCCAATTCAGAAGTAAACAAGCTCATAACTAGTCTTAACCTAATTGGTCTCTCCCAGAGGGTTCTTGGCTCTACTCACCGAGCTGGCCACGCTCTTGACTTAATTTTTTGCCAATATTGATCATCTTAGTAGCTATCCCCCATATCCTTTACCGTGGACCAACCACTTTATGGTCATGTTCACCTATCAACCTCCGTTTATTCTGACTCCAACTAGAAATACAGAACGGAAGCAAAAGGAATTGCGCAGGCCTTGGCATAAACTATGTTTGGAATCCTTCAATAAGGTTTTTCACCCCCGTCCACGGGAATGTCCTTCCGACGACTCTGAAGTCTCTGAAATGTTGGAAGGTTTCAATTCTGATTTAGTAACAGCATTGGACCGTGCAATTCCTCTACTGAAATATAGTCCAGCCCAGAGGCAGCAATCCGCCCCCTGCTACACAGTTGAGTTAACAATTGAACAAATCCAAGTGCAAGACCCTGGAGAGACGATAGAGATGTAGTAAAGACTCGCTGGATAGACAAGCCCATAATTTAGCTCTATCCAGCTACCATCAGAACATAAGAAATGACCAGGCGAATGTATATCATGAATTAAATTGATCAGTCTAGTAATTCCTCCAAAGCCTTATTCAATATAGTTAAATACTTTGTATCCCCTCAAGTCTGTAGACAAACCCCAGCTGAATCACAAGAACTCTGTGATTCATTAGCTAGCTATTTTCAGGGAAAAATCACTCAGATCGATGCTAACTTTCCTACTATTAAATCTCGGTAGCCGGCCCTTTTAACTGGACTAGATGATTTGCAGATACCAACAGTTAGTACTCTTGACCAGTTCGAAACATCCACGCTCGATGAGATTTCTAACTTATTAACATCAGCTAAATCTGGTTCGCCTAGCGATATATGCCCTCCTAAAAATATGGACCTTCTGTCTCCCAGTTGTGCCCCGGAAATTCTTAAATTTTTTAACTGTTTGATCCAATCTGACATTATTCCTACCATTTAGAAAGAAGCATATGTACGACCTATCCTAAAAAAACCTACAGCCAATCCTCAGGGGCTTAGCAATTTCCGACCAATATCTCTGCTAGCCCTGTTGGGCAAGCAATTGGAAACCATAATCAATAGGCAGATAAGCTCATATCTCGAGTCCAATACAATCTTAGACTCCTAACAATCTGGATTCCATCCAGGTTTCAGTACTGAAACCGCTATCTTGGCAGCAACTGATTCTGTGAGGCAGGTAATGGATGCCGGAGGATCAGTGGTTCTGATCCTCCTAGATTTCTCTGCGGCATTTGATACTATCTCACACTCACTGCTCGTGGAGAGACTATATTTATGTGGCATCCGAGGCACAGCCCTAAAATGTCATATAGATGGCAAATGATAATGTTAGGACCCCATCTTTCCCAGAAATCTTGTCTGGACAAGGGTGTTCCTTAGGGCTCTTGTCTAAGTCCTACATTATGTAATATTTACATGGCCCCTCTGGCAAAAATTGTTGAACCGTTTGGGTTCGAGATAATCTCCTATGCTGCCGATACTCAGCTGATGTTTTCAATCGGCTCCAATCCAGAAGATAAGAAAATTCGATTCTTGGCAGGTATGCTCGCCGTCTCTAATGGGATGACAGAGATTTGCCTCCAGCTGAATCCCAGCAAAACCGAGATTATGCTTATGAGTAAGGCCTCCACCATTTAGACAGAAGACTGGTAGCCTGGTCAGCTGGGAATGGCTCCCACTTCAACTCAATCCATAAAAAATCTTGGATTAAAATTGGACCAGACACTGACTATGAAGGATCATATTGCAACCACTATTAGCCCCTGTTATTACAGCCTATGTCTTCTATGCAAGATACTTACCTTATTTGCCTATCAAACACCGGAGATCCTTGGTCCAGGCCATGGTGATTAGTCGCCTACACTACGGGAATGCACTGTTGGCGGAAGTGGGTGAGACATTGCTTGCCAAACTGAAGGTGATTTAAAACACCACGGCAAGGCTTATTCTAAACTGTCCTCCAGGCTCCTCTTCATCCCCCTTGTTGAGAAAGCTCCACTGGTTACCAGTGAAGAAGTGATCCTTTTTTAAGATTTGTTTTCTTACTTTTAATGCCTTGAATGGTAAAGGTCTTCTTTACCTGCAAAAGAAATTTACAAAGCAGGTTTCAGGTTGTAACCTCAGATCTAACGTGTTAGCTCTTCTAAAGGTTCCCCGAATACGTTTAAGTCTAAGTCGCACAGGGGGTAGAGCCTTCTCGTACCTTGCCCCACGGTATTGGAATCAGTTCCGGATGGCCCTGCGAAAAAGTACTTTGTACATTGTTTTTGGGAAACAACTAAAAGCCTTTCTGTTTTAATATGCTCATTAAATACTAGTTGGTTCCTCCTCTCCTTGCTAGGTAAGCGCCTAGATGCCCCTGGGTGAGTCGCGCGCTATAGAAAAACAATTAACATAACATAACAAGAGGAGCTGGATCTCCTTGTGAATGAGGTTCTTCCCCTGTATGCCAAGCTCTATGGCTCACCAGAGTATCAGGTAATTACGTCTAAAACGGAGGCAGATGTTATCCTGGTAAACTCACAACAACCAGCCCCTACTTCCCTGGATAATCAATAGTTCTCTATACATTTACAGGACTTACCTTTGTTAGATGAACAACCACAATCACCAAATCTTAGTGGACCCCCAACTCCGAAAAGAAGAAGACACTGTAGGAAAGACCAGACTAAATCAGGGAATATAGGTAAACCTAGAAAAGGGCCCTTGACCAGCAATCAAAATAAGGCCCCTGAGAAAACATGTGCCCCTAATATGATGCCAGACGAACTAGTTGATTCTAATATTTTAACAATAACCAACAAAATGGAATCTATACTTAAACCTTTGGTTGATAAGCTAGACATTTTAAGTGCAGAGGTTATGAAGTTGGGTACCATTTTGAGAGCTGCTAATGGACCATCCAGGGATAATGGAACCGACTCCCAAGGGGCGGGTAATCTAAATCAAATACAAATGTTGGAGCTAGCCTCTAAACCAACCAGTGCAATGGCTAAATCAAATCTCCTAAATTGGGATGTTGGTGTGGTTGGGCTTAGTAATCAAACACCCTTAGCCCCTAGGGTTAGTGATAATCTGATCACCGGTGTGGCTTTACAGACAGGTCCACAGAGTAGCTCCTTACGACCTGCCATTTGGGGATTTGGTCATAAATAAAAACCCACCTCAAGACCTGAGCAAATCTAAGGGTCCGATAGAGCAGGCAGAGATTAACTTACCGCCCACATGTGGCAGTTATGGTCAATGTACCATTGCTTGGGGCGGAGCAAAAGGAAAGTCATAGTACTCTGAAGAATAAGGTGATACATTGGCTACACTGACACTGTGATTTCCCTGTGGGCCATGCAGACCAAATCCTACTATCAACAAGAGTGAAGTGGATAGGCCCTTCTAGAAAAACCGTGCAAGGGGACTGTATAATTATCAATTTGAAGAACCCATCCTGGGCACAAGTGTCCCTTGAGAGAGCTGCGTATAGTTCTTATATAGAACGTTCAGCCTCACTCTATCCCCTTGGTTACTTCTACAGACATCTTGGCAACTCTTTTTTAGGGAGCAGGAACGCTCAATTAAGTAGATACAACCTAGCTGCTAATCCAGAAATCCATCCTGCCCTCCCAATGTCGAACAGATTTCATGCCCTAAGAACTTTAGATTGTAACGACTGACCGGACCCAGTATGTCGATAAGGGGGGGAGGGGGGGAGGGGGCAGACCCTAGGACCTTTGATATGATCAGGCACCGGTATCCCAAAGTCCCTGATGTGCCTACAATGTTCAGTAGGCCATCAAACATTAACGTAGTACCGTGAAATAAAGGAGAGATAATAAAGGAAGGAAAGGGGGCTAAGGCGGAAGGGAGTAATGGGCCGGGATAAGTTGTACACCCTCCCTCTAATATACCATCAGAAGACTATAGGGAGGTAGTTAGCAATGATAATACTAGTGACCAGCCGAGTACAGGAATTAACCCCCCAGTATACCATCAAGAGGGAGGCTATTCCATTGTTACATGGAACATCGCTGGACTAGCAAATAAGATCAACCTGCTGGGATGGAAGCAATTTATTGGTTCACATGAAATAGTGTGTTTACAAGAAACATGGAGTACTGTAGCTGTCCATCTTGAGGGGTATGTTGCCTATAATCTGCCAGCAATACCGTCCTCATCTGGTAGAGCTAAGGGGGGTCTGTTAACTCTATTAAAAAATTATCTCCCAGTGAAAGTCAGGAAAAGTATTAACGTAGGGCACCTTGCACAGTTACTTTGGTTACATCATAGGGTTGGCCGGGATGTATTATTGATTAACTTATATAATATTATATTTAACTCCAGCCGCCTTAGCATAGTTAAAGAATTAAGACAGGAACTAGAAAAAGTGGTAAATACGGATCTATCTAACCTGAACATTGTCTGGCTGGGTGATTTTAATGTGTCTATTTGTCCATTGTCGATGACAAAAGTCTGTGGGCTTCAAACTGATGAAGGTAATGATTATTTACATTTCCCCCATACCACCTATGGCAACACCTTAAACGCAGTTACGATAGAATTTGCTCAGGATTTTCTGCAATGTGCTAAAGATGCGAATGGGAAGGTGATCCTGACTTTTACAGGAAGTTCATCATAGAGCAGTATAGACCATGTAATCGTCTCTGCTAATATTGTGAACGTATGTACCACCCCACAGATTGTTGAATTGTCCATGAGTGATCATAATCCAATCATAACGGGACTGCACCAATGGGGGAATAAGACTGTTAAATTGTGTACTGTTGTAAATGATATTGATCCGATACGCCCTAATGGTACTAGAATTAAATGGAAGGGAGCCAATTCAGCAGAATTTTCAAAAAAAAATTGAACAGGCCTGTGGTAATGAAATAACAGATAGTTTAATGGTAAGGACTGAACCAACAGAGATCCTGGTCAACTTTACCACGATCAACGAACTTATTTCTAAACTTTTTACTGTGGCCACATCTAAGAATCTAAAACAGGCAAGAGGTTGGTTTGATCATTTTTGCACGGTCTCCTTGAATAATTCAAAATTAGCACTATCGAACAAACCAAGGGATAGCGCAGTAGTCCACGGCCATAGAAATGAATATAATTCCAACTTTAAAACTACGAAAGAAGGAGTTACAACAGGGGGCATGGGATAAACGTACTCTTGCTGCAGCAACCTCTAACAATAAATTGTTCTGGGACACGGTGAATTGCAAACTTCTTAAAAATGAAACAGTCCCAGAACTTATGGCTCATGTGAGCTGCGAAGAATGGGTGGACCACTTTTCTAGCATTTTTAACCCAAGTCAAATTCCATCTTTAGAATTTTCTACCCTAAGCAATTGGCCTATTATCCAGCTACATATTACCCTGGAAGAAGTAATGACAGGGGTAAGTAACAGCATGGGTGGGAAAGGACCAGGTGCTGATGCTGTCCCCATAGACGTATATAAATCTATACCAGAATTATGGGGGCCTATACTTACTAGGGTTTTTAATACTGCAGTAACTGAGGGTTGTCCCTCCTCATGGGGGGAATCGGTCATTATCCCTATCTATAAAAAGTGGGTTTCGGATAATAATATTTTGGCTCAATCCCAATATGGTTTTAGAAAAGGCTTAGGTACATTAGAACAGAGCATTAATTTGGAGCTTTTAATAGTGAAATATACAAAAGACAAACAGGGACAGCTCTTTTATGTTTTATTAATTTTAGCAGCGCATTTGATTTGGTGAATCATGGTGTTTTATGGCCTGTTTTACTTAACCTTGGTGCACCCAAACATATTATTTATTTTTTAGCTAGGCTGTACGAAAATGTAAAAACTAAAGTTCGGTACGGCCACCTGGGAGAATGTACCCCCAATTTTAAAGTAAAACATGGTATCCGCCAAGGTTGTGTGTTGGCCCCATTGCTTTTTACTTTATTTATTAACGAAGTGGATGCAGCCCTTAAAATGATCCAGGCAGATTCCCCTTTAGTGTAAGGCAAGGAGGCACAAGTTCTGCTTTATGAAGACAATGCCGTGCTGTTATCAAGAACACCAGTGGGCCTCCAGAAGTTACTTGATGGGTTCGCCGCCTTTATCAACAAGAGGATGTTGTTGATAAACAAGACTAAAACCTTCACAATGGTTTGCGGCCCGAAATATAAAAGCCTGAAACCATTCTCCATCGAAGGTAACAAAATACAAAATGTGGAGACCTTTTGTTATCTAGGTATCTCCTTCTCGTCAGATGGGGAATGGAACTATGAGAAGTCACATGTTCAGGTTAAACTTAGAAAGAGCATAAACGGTGTTTTTAAATTTGCCATTAATTTAGGGGACTGGCGGATTAAAGATATGATTGACATTTATAAAGCTAGATGCACATTGGTCGCACTTTATGGGGCGGGGCGTGGGGGCCACCAACCTAGTGGGAATTTACAATCGGAAGAGAATACTTTTTTAAAGAAGCTTTTATGTCTTCCAGCATCAGCATCCACGGAACTTATACACAGTGAAGTTGGCCTTAACTATTTGATGGACTTAATTGCCATGAAACCATTGCAGCTATGGAGATTAATATGGTCTAAGGAGGAGACTTTTTTTACAACGGCCATTATTAATGACTGTTTGAGTATGGATAACGAAACAAAGATACCCTGGCTTAGCTATTTAATTAAATCCTATGGTAACATATTTGACAGATCGATTTTGGGAAATCTGAATGATTTACCACCACTGTCTAAACAGGAGTTGAAATGAACTTTCCTGTCCTGTAGGATTGAAAAGAGGAAGGAAATAGTTAGGAAACAGAACACGTACCAGTTTTACCATATGTACACTGATACACTGGGTTTCCAAGGGTACCTTTCCTTTGTTACTAGATCCTCCAACGTTTTGTTTTAACTATAATGAGGCTAGGTTTAGTGCACCATCTGGTTGTGATTCCTATAATGAAAAAGCATTCGTCCTCCCCATGTCCTTGTGATGGGACCACAAAGCAAAGCACCATGCACTTTCTACTTAAAAAAAAATATGAGGCCAAGACCATAAAAGCTGCTATGTCCCTATTACTTTCTCTTGAAGAACCTGGGATTTGTTTTTTTACTGCTACATTTATTCTCAGTTCAATTAAGGCCAGGAAGAGTATGGTATTTTAATGTATTTTAATTTTAATAATGCTAGAGGTGGACAGGATGTTTTAAGCACTTTGCACTTTATATTGCATGTATTACTTGGTTTTTATTAATGTAACCATATTACACTAAAACTGGTTGCTTATTATATTGGGATTGCGCCCGTTTTGTATTAGTTTTTAATTGCCAATCGTGTACATTTATAACGTGTTTACTGCCCCATAACGATAATGTCTATTGTCCCTAATAGCTGCTAAGTGTTAACTGTTTACATCAGGCCTTATGCCAAACTTATCCACTTTTTGTCTTGCAGTTTTTATTTACTGTACTTAGTAAGAGCAGCACTATAATGTACGCTTTTTTGTATGAAATCAGGTCTATTTGTTTTAAATGGATATTTACTTATAATGAACTGTTTCTTAGCTTGTCATGTATAATTTGTGTGCTTTTATGGTTGTTTGCTTCAACCGAATAAAGCCAATTTTGAATTGAACTTTCTAAAACGTATTTACTTGCTTCATTTCTATTCCCATAGGCTACAATGTGCCTCTGAGTCTCAGAGTGTAAGCATTATGTTGATTGCATACACTGTGTGGTCCTTACATAGGACACACATGTAATGGATTATGAGGCCCTGTACTTTGTGGAGAGAAGGCAGCCATTCTAATCTATGCAAAGCATGATTTCTACTTGTGTAAAATAGTTCTCAAATCACATCATGGTATATGTGCATTGTAATGTATAGGCTGTACACGATGTGCCAAGTGTGAATACGGTTGTAAGCATTTGAGGATGATGTTTGTCATGTGTAGAAACACACAGATCACTCATCCTACATCAGACTTTGTAAAACAGTCTGGGGGGAAACTATACCTTACAGATCCCTTCAGAGTGTCACACAACCACATGCTCACATATGAGATGGATGAATATAAATTTGGAAATGTGAGGTAAACGTGGAAAAACTAGCCTCAGCCTACAGAAAGCACGCCTCACAATAATTTGTGGGCAGTCTGGGCCATAGCCCAGCTTGGGCCAGATTTACTGTGGCAGGAGAAGTGAGGCACAGAGTAATATCCCTGTAGACCAGCTGATGCATGGATGTTCTCAAAAAGAGTTATCTGTACCACCAGTAAGCCAGATATGTTTACCATGGTTAATATGAGTGATGGTGACTGAGGTGACCCCCAGACCTGATGCTTCATTACATTGACCCACAGTGTCACTTTGTGTCCGTCACTAATGACAGTCCCCTCACTCACACAGGTCTGTTGACACTTTTCCTACGGTGTAGCTTCGACTGTACAGGCCTATTGCACATTAGAGACATAAGCAGTGTAGATAGTGGATTACTTCTGATTAGATTTTGAAATGTGATTCATCTTCTTTGTTACCATTATCCTATCACACAACTCATACAATGTTATGCTGAATGCCATCCCTGTTACTGTTTTTTTGTGAGAGCCATATTCAAGACTTAATTGCATCCTCACCTTTTTCGTCTGTTGCACTTAGTACCTCTGCCAAACAGCAAAACGAATCTGATAAATTGATTCGGCTTCATAAGAAACATATAAGGACAGAACTTCATGGACATTTCCTTTTAAGACATCTTAAAGGGGGAACGATCCCATGGGGTCTTCAGGTTAAAAATATACCAGTTATTTTTGTTGAGGACACTGAGTACAAGAAGGGTTTTAGCTACATCAACACCAAATGTAGCAGGGATTTGATGGTACACACAATTGAAACTGCTCTGAGACTTTGCCGTAAAGAAGAGGAGGAAATTGAAGAATTGACCAAGGCCTTAAGGAATAACGAGGCTGTGACAGATGCAAAGGGTCTCTTGGAGAAAATTGATAAAGAAATACAGGCCTTCAAAGATAACACCATTAACGACAAAAGCAGTAAATTTGAGAGAGATTCCAAAGCCTTTAAAATAGATTTGGTATATCCTTTTTTGAAGGACGACTATTATACTCAGATAGACTCTCGTAGAGCTTTATCTGCGTTTCAAGGAAGATCAAGAAATAGGTTTAAGACCTTTTCAGAAACATCATCTTCTGATTCGTCTGACTCAGATAAGAGAGGCCACAATTAAAAAAAGCAGGTTTTTTTTTAGATCAGGGCCAACAACCAAAGGGTCGTTACAAAATACCATGGGAAATGAGGACAGGGAACCAATTTTAGAAATCATAGGGGGTCCCAGCACGGTTGTCAATCTTTCATCAAAAGTACTTTCGGCTGATGAAGAGGCTGTTTTAAATTTGGGTCTTAAGTTTGTACCATGCAAACAGACCGATTATACTAAGTTAAAACTTGAGGCCATTGAATTTTGTAGGAAGGTACGATTGAAGGCTTTCTTTTTCAGTCTACCTATGATCACCAATAAAGAAACCACTGGCCTTAGAAATAAATCTACATTTGTTCCTAGTCAAAACATCCAGAAACAGGTGTATGCCTTTGAACAAGTGTTATTGTCATCAATAATTAAGTTAGAAAAAACTAAGAAATACATCAAACAGAATGTCAGCTACAAACAACGGATGGCAATACAGTCGCTAAAAGAAGACCAGTCTGTAGTGATCAAACAGGCCGACAAAGGCTGGGCGGTAGTCATCTGGCCCCGTGACATGTACGTGTCTGAAGGCCTGAAGCAGGTTCAGAATGAGATATGGTACCATCCTCTTACTGAAGACCCAATAAAACATATCCAAGGTATAATCGCGGAAATCTTGATAGGAGGTAGGGACGGAGGGTTCCTGGGACAGAAGGAGTTTGATTTCTTGACGAAAAAGTTTCCCAGGACCCCAGTCCTTTACCTACTACCCAAAATTCATAGGAACTTGCAGGAACCCCCGGTACGACCCATAGTATCTGGGTGCGATTCATGCCTTGAACCCATTTCTAAATATGTCGACTTTCTCTTGAAGCCTTTCTTTAAAGAAGTTAAATCCTATTTGAGAGACTCGACCGATTTTCTGACCAAGGTAGAGGGTACGGCTTTTAATCCATTGACATAGTTAATGGTTACAATGGACGTCACGTCCCTCTACACCCAGATCCCTCAGGACCAGGCATTAGAGGTGAGTGAACTGTACCTTGAAAGTAGAGATAGACCACATCAAGCGCCCACTTCATTCATTCTCAAACTAGCAGAAGTTGCTCTCAAAAAGAATTATTTCAAGTTCAACGATCAATTTTACATGCAAGTGAAGGGGACTGCAATGGGATGTCCTTATGCCCCAGAAATGGCAGTCCTCTTCATGGCACAGTATGAAGAACAATTCGTCGAACCGAATAACCCATTCAAGAAGCATATCAGCCAATGGTGGCGCTATATAGACGACATCTGGCTCCTGTGGCAGGAGAGCCAGGTGGAGCTATTGGCGTTCCATGGTTGGTTGAATGCAAGACATGCTGACATTATATTCTCGATTGAGTCTAGTAATGTACGGATGACATTTTTAGATGTTTCAATATCAGCCACTGAGGGACAGCTAAAGGCTTCCCTTTACAAGAAGGCGACTGACAAAAAAACTATTCTACAACATAAAAGTGCGCATCCCAGAAATCTGAAGGAGAATTTGCCACTAGGACATCTGCTCCGATTAAGGAGACATTGCACAGAACTAAGTGACTTCAAAAAACATTCTCAATCCTTCTGTGGCGAGATTATACAGAGGGGATACCCCAAAAAACTCTTGAAACATTCCCGCAAAAGAGCAAGATTCACTCCCCGTGAAAGTCTGTTGGAAAAGAAATCTAAAAAAGAGTTGGACAGACTTGTATGTGTGACCACGTTTGACCCTGATACACATAAGTTAAGGCAGGCGGTATTAAAGAACTGGCACCTCCTTGAGGATCTGGAGTGTCCTTTTCCAAGACCGATCTTCGCCTACAAGAAAAATCAAAGTATAGGGCAGCAGATTGTTAGAGCTGACATTTCCACTCCTAAAAACAAAAATGACTTACTCAGCCAATCAAAGATGAAACCACTTGAAGGACATCACAGGTGCGGCAACTGTGTTGCTCGCCCAAGTACTATTGAAAGAAACTAATTTCAACATCTAGGTACAAAATGGAAACATCTTGGTTTCACAACATGTAAAACAAAAAACGTGGTGTATGTCATAATATGCCCGTGTAATAAGGTTCATATTGGTAAAACCAATCAACAGGTGAATCTAAGAATCAGCCAGCATAGATCGCGCATTAAAAAGAAAGTGATGTCTGCTCCTATAGTTGAGCATTTTGTTGAAAAAGGACACAGCGAGAATGAGTTCAAATGGTCCATTCTTTTTTCGATGAGTCAGATAAAATGCCCAATAGATGTTGACAGGGTTTTGCTACAGAAAGAGGCTTACCCCATTCTTAAATTCAACAGCACAGTACTAGGATTGAACAATCTGTCAGAACTAGCACAATTGTGAGTAACCTAAGAGATACAGGTTCAATCAATCTGAAGTCTGAACACCCACTCAAATTTGCCAAGTAATGTTGGCAAGTATGTCCAACCCACTGTGGTGCAATACGATTACAGTTGTAGTGGAGATTTTCTAGCATCATTTTGGGAACTCTAGTCCCTACAATGTATACTACAAGTCCAGCATGAAAAACCTGTTCCCCGACATCAGTAATGTTTTCGTTCCATCGGTTCGATTCAAAACATTCACAGGTTTAATATGGAACTTAACTGTTCAGCGCGCAAACCCCCGTAAGAGGAACAGCCTTTTCATCATCAGGAACAACGTGTCCCAGAAATCCTTGAGGAAGCACGGATATGAGTATATAGGCGTTCTAAGATGGCCTCCGGCCACACCAGAATCGAGTCGTATCGTTCCGGATAGCTGTTGTTTACAGGTACGAGTCATCTACCCGTTTTGACAGGCGAATGCATGAGTGGCAGTAGTGGTTATAGTGCTGCTCGGTTGAAAATCGATGTACCCTTGAATAAAACAAGTCTGTTATACTTATACTTGTAGATTGAGGACACACGCATTTTGAAAGAAAAGCGAAAAGGATAGAGACACCGCTTGAGTCTTCGCGCCTTTGAGCGCACCGCAAGAGAGCACGAGAAAGAAAGGAGACTGTTCCTCGCATATTTTCAAAAGAAGGTATGTGCGTTTGTGAGATGCTTGCATATTACGCCAAGCCGTTAATGAAAAAGAAAACAGGTTCTAACGAGGCAATTTATTTATTTGTCAGATTCCGCTTCTACTAATATGAAACAAAATCAAAACATTAAAATAACAGTTTCATATTATGTACAATTTCATTTCCACATTACGATGTTTGGCTAACCTTAACATATTTCTAATACAAAGGTTCTCCTAGCCGAACTAACATCCTACAAAACGTTTAACTTGAAATTGTACATCCTAACGTTTACGGGCCAATGGCAAGGTCGTAACCGGTGTCAGATCCCTAAACCAGAAATACCCCCCTCACTTGTGAGGGGCGACCGCACAGAGGCGTACCTCAAGTGCATCTACCAATTTCCCTTGACTTGACGGGGGCCCCAATAAACTCGACGCCATTTAAAGGTCGTCGAGGACTCGTGTGAGGTGTCTAGAAGGTAGCGTAAACCCCCTCCCAAGCCCCACACAACTTACCACATCTGCCGTCGCAGATGTCCTGGCCCCGGGAAATTCCCCAGGAGGGGCTCGTAGCCCCTCCTATCCAGGAAGGGGCCTTGACCGCCTTTCCTTTCCTTTCGGCGGCCCATCCTTAGAAGGGACCGCCTCCCCGTTGAGGGGCCAATGGCCACCTCCCCCGAGCGCTCCCATCCGTAATGGGTGACGCCCCCCCATAGGGATCTTCCAATTACTGCTCACCGATCATGACCTTACCGCCCGACCAAGATAAATACGACAATTGACTAAATTACTAAAATAAAAGAAGGCAACCATAACTGTTTACATCTCAGTACAGATCAATACTAGTTCAACATTACTTTATTTATTTCAAAGAAAACATACTGTAAATGACCATTCTCTTTATTGCATATTCAAAAATTAACACGACAGTCATCACTACCTGTAAAAAATAGGGTTAACACATCCAAACTTTATTCAAAAAACCACTGGCTGTCTTCAGGGGCTGGTGGGTGGGTCAAAATTGGCTCTTCGTTCCGTCTCGAGCTCACGTGCAGCGGGGAGGTGCAGCTTCAGAGCATAGGAACAAGAGGATGCTTTCTTGGCTTGTTGCTCCTTTTATCAGTCTTCGGGCAGGCGTAAACCCGCCTCCGCCTGCCTTCGGGGCGTGGCCGGCCGCGTCAGTGTCTAGGACAACCCACTCCAGGGCGGGAAAAGGCGCGCCCCGGCTACGCCGCTTCGGGCATACCAGCCGAGACTTGCCTCCCGCCCAAGATGGCCTCCCGGGGGGATCGGGGTACTCCACCATACGTTCGGGGGGACCGAGTGGTCGCCCCTTTCCATTCTACTATTGACCAGGAATAAACAACTTTAATTGGGATTCGACCCTCTTCATGAGAAGTACGATACAATCATCCTTTTATTCCACAATGAGCCTTACATTGACTGTAGCCAATAAAGCTACAATGTAACCCTTATTCTTGTTGTAGGTAGAATTCCCTTCTTCCTCTACAAACAGTACAACACCATACAGATTTTTCCTGTGCTTGAAGATATCGATTGAGGCCAGGTTTCTAGCAGATTTACAGGTACTTATGTTGGAAACAAATAGTGGTGCAACTTAGAGAAAAAGTTTAAAAGGAATGCAGTGGAATAATAAAATCTTTATTGTTTTTCTGCATTTTCACACAGACAATTGACAAAGCCCTGATGAAAGTCCAGGAACTCGTTTCCTTGTACTAGAAAAGCGTCGCACATCTGAAGGAGCAATTCACAACATCAAGCGCTCCAACTGGCTGCACCAGTTGTTAAGTCATTTTCTAATTAACATCTTGCTCTTTCCTTCTGACTTTGTCTTTCTTCTTGAATAGAGATTCTCTCAATTGAAAAATAATTGGTCTATTATATGTTTTATGTGTGTATTGTGGATTATGTATAGATAATTGTATATTTGAAATGTATATATTGTCGTCTTTGTAAATAGTTATGTACAGGTTCAAGCAAAGTATAGTAAATGTATTGTTTTCTTTTTCTGTATAATCTGTGTAGAAATATATGTAAAAAATAATGAAGTAGATTGTTAAAAATAACAATACCAGGTCAAACATAAAATAATTTTTGTTTGCCCCTTTTTGGTTTGAATAAGTGTGTAAAGAATAAGGTGGGGGCAGGCATGTTGTGTTTTGTTGATCCCTGTTACTGTGACACATGTGGCAAAAAGTGTGTCCTGTGCTGGTAGTACATACAACACAAACAGTTCTGATGTACTATGACATCCCACACAGTAGTCCACGTGTACACACATTCCCCAGATAGGTAGCTCTCAGTGACACACATACCATCCCTTACATTGTGACCCTAGGCTTAGGATGCTGTGTATGCTATGGAACTACCTTCATGGACCAAATGCATCAATTCTATGAGCCTGGCAGTAAAGGTGTCTGGACAGTCATGCACAGGTAGTTTAACCTTTAGAAGTTCCAAATGGTGTGCTGTGTGTCATGGTTCCTCTCATCACAATCCAAGTAGGATAGCCCTGGCCTACATAATGTTAGTGGGCTGCCTCAATTAGTGTAGGTCATGACCAGGTTTGAGGTTAATCATCAGATGACCACAAAAGTGTGCACCCATGTTTTAGTTGACATGGAAACAAGTATTATGTTGACTCTTGATGATTGCTACGTCCGGAGGCTTAGTGGACTAATGCATCTACTGTAGGGGCCTATTTTTGACCTATGGTGACAGGTTCAAATCCGGGAGGGTCCACTCAGGCTTATATCCTTTTGAGGTCAATAAAATGAGTACCATTGAGTTGGGTAACAATAAACATCTCCATTCAGTGCCAAGAGGCCTGCAAGCGAACGGTAGCTTTACAAATACCCATGTTATGTTACAATTGCTCAAGCTAGATGTCAACATAAAGTGTATCAACTTGACAGTTAGCCTCATACTTCCAGTTATAATTTGTTACCACATGTGTGACATCCATACAGACTATCAAGTCGAAAATGAATTCCCTTTGGGATCACTTATTCATCGACCTATTACATGCATATACACTCACACAATTCGTGTGCAAACCCCATATTGTTATTTAAATAAGACGTCAAACAGCTTAGTGCAAGGGATCATATTATAAATGTAATCAATAAAAGTCTCATTATACATAATCCATACAGTCTTATTAAAACTAACCCTGGGCGAAGGACTTCGCTACGCTCACGGAGTGGGCGTAGTGTTGCCTACTTCGCCCTTTGCAAAGTAGGCATAGCAGGCAACACTACGCCCACTCCGTGGGCGTAGCGAAGTTGCCCGCCGCCCGCCTAACTCCCGCCCTCCCCTACATACCTAATTTTTGTAAATACAAGAAATAAAAGTAAGTAAAAGCACTTACCTTGTCTGCTGCGTCCCAGGGCGCCCTCTGCTCGTTCGCGCCGCTGTCGCAACCATCTTGGATACCATGTGCGGGCGGCCGCGCATGCGCATTGGTATCCAAGATTGCGGCGACGGCGGCGTGAACGAGCAGAGGGAGCCCCGGGACGCAGCAGACAGGGTAAGTGCCTTTTATTTACTTTTGTTTCTTGCATTTACAAAAATTAGGTATGTAGGGGAGGGGGCAGGCGGCGCGCAGTGGGGCTACGCGAAGTGCGTAGGTGGGCGTAGTTTCTCGCCCACTTTGCGTAGCTTCGCATAGCCCCACTACGCATACTACGCCCAGGGTTAATTAAAACCAACATAGCGTCGTTAAAAACAACTTAAAAATACATCTCAGTAATAAAACAAAATGGATCAAGCTTGATAGAATCAATAAGGCCACATGATCACAATCAATTAGTTTTCTATTGTGTTCCTTTGTTCCACAAATCTGGCCCACTAAATGCGCTGACATGTTTCGGTGTATATATGTATTAGCGACCAATCATTGTCCAATCATGATCGCTAATACATACATCCTCGAAAGGCGTCGGTGTTTTTTTTATTGAATCTATGTCTTGTAATACAGCGGTCAGACCACAAAGCTCCTGGGGGTCTGACCACAACCGCGGGCATGGAGGTTCCTGGACCGCCAAATTCATAATCAGTTCCTAAGTGTAGAATATTCCACAAAGAGCCAATTTGCCTTTGAAGAAAAGAAATATAGCACTAGCCTATGTCCCATCACACAAATACCCAACCACTACAATCTACTAACTGAAAGCCCTTTCTACTAACAAACGTAGCTCACTAATGTACTATTTGATAGACACTTGGGTTGGCGGAATGCATTGCCCTTGACACAGACACCAACTCAAATTCCAAATACCATGGTGGAATGTCTATGACAGCACCTAAGCACAGGAAGCCAAAACATACAAAGCAGTGGAAGGATGGCGCAATGCCTTCTAATCCACACTAGGTAGAACTCAAACTACACCATACAAACTTATAGAAGCATTACAAAAAGATCAAAGTTTTCAAGAAATAAGAATTGAGCAATCTGTTAGTCATTTTGCTCTAAACTTAGCAAGCAAACCAAGAGCGCACACTACATGTTAGAATTTAAAGTTAACATCTTCATACATGACAAATGACTACATTACTCAGAAATGATAGCCAAAAGCATACATTAAATTAAATCTAAACCTACCAAAGTCCTCAGAAAGTACAGCAAACTGTACCCACATACCAAATCTTATTTTAAACTAATAAATATATTTTGTTAGATTAGTCAAACAACTATTTAAAATATTATTAAGAAAGATTGATATAATAAACTTTTAAATAAATAATGTTATAATAAATACAACTATCTCCAACCAAAATAGATAAAAATAAAATTGAACCTGTGACATCAAATAATAATACATAATACAAACAAGTCAACATAGCAATCATACATATTTAATATAAAAAATGTAATATCACATTTCCCACTCAAAGTGAATGAAAATATTATAACCTACTCTGCTGTAACTGCAGATCTTTCTCTGACTCCACATAAAAAAATTGATAATCCACCAAAAATAAGATAAATAAATCAAAAAATCCCCCCAAATATGAAAAAATTTAACAATTCAAATTAAAATCCCACAAAGTAATCCACAGCAACAAATTCCCATAAAAAATAGTTTTAAAAAACAGCCGCTCCAGGAAACCCGAAAAGAAGGAAATCTAAGCAAAAATTATTGGTTTATGATAAACCAAACTGATATCCTTAAAAACAAAATCAGCAACTCCAAACGCCCATAGAACATGTTTGTTGATAAAAACCTGTAAAAGAAATTAACACAACCCACCCGTAAAACACATTCCATTCCAAAAGGCCATACATAAAACAGGTAATCATCAAAATGTGGCTAACACTACACAGTTTAGCATAACATACAGCATCATTAAAACAGTATAAATAATGCAAACAACAAACTAGTTCAACATAGTAACAACAATAGATCTAAAAAGTAAAAATACTAAAAACCAACAAACAATACTATAAGTAACTGTTAAACTTCCCTCCTAAACCCCCACCCTCAGAACCCTTAATACAATCCTTAAAAAGGAACTTATCTGTTACGGCGAACAGCAGCACCTTTACACAACCTGGTTGTGGGAAAATTTACTAAGTATAACACAAATAGGCTGCAAATAGAAGGTAGCTGTAAACAAAAATGGCCGTCAAATGAAACTAAAAAAAGAATATCTCCCCATTAAAAAGAATGGGAAATGTTTTTAACCAGTTGAATAAATGTTTAAACATTTTTAAAAATTAAAACACATGTAAAACATATCAAACAATGTTTAAAGCAATTATAAAACATTGCAAAAGTATAAATTAAATAATCATATAATTTATTTAATATATACTTACAAAACAGGTGAAAATAATGTTGGAAATCTATATGTAAAAAAGCTAGATAATGTTTAAATAAAAGTTAACAATTAAAAAATAACTGTTGTCAATGTATAACATACAATTGTATGAACATATGATTTAGCTTGGTTCTTAAGAAATACAGAAAGAATGTTTAATATACTTAATTTTATATTTTTATATTTTTTTATTTTTTACCTGAAAAATGTATGATACAAATTGTAAAACTATACAGTAATAAAAAAATTTAAACAAACAAGAACTGAACAATGTGTGATATGTTTTATTTTACAAAGTTTATGAAAGGTGTTCGGCACTAAAGAGGCAACATATACTATTCTCACTCTAATCTTGCAAGTTTGGGGAAAGTGTCAGACATTAGGGGGTTAAATAAATTATATCCACTCCCATCTAAATCAATTTATGGAAGGTGTTTTACACTAAAAGGGTTATATTAACTATTAAAAATCAAGAAAGACTAGCTAGGTTTATACAGGTAAGACTCAATGGAGTACGTATGTCCAGGAAAACCAGTAGGTTTTATTAGAAAGCCCTCACCCACCAACCTAGTTGGTGGCATGCTTCATCATCGGGCCCACCACAGTGGCACCTAACGTGCCCCGGGTGTGCTTCGACGCCAGATTACTGCGGAGCTGGTATAATTACTGAGTGTGCAATGTGGTGAGTATGAAGGTGAAGATTAAAAAGCCATACAAAAATCCCAGCACCCGAGGGTAAAAACTATTTTAATGAAACTGGGTATCTGTTGGCACGTTAAAAAGGCAAACGGACACGGTGGAGTATGGATTATGACCTCCAGTGTCCTGTGTGGTCTACATGTTTCAGCCTGGCCTTTCTTAATTTGAAACAGGCTTTCCTCAGGACCAAGTGAGTATGTGTGGGGTTATAAAAATTTACAGTGAGTGTTTTTTGGATTTTATGTGTAGCACGCACTAAGGTGCTATATGGGTGAGAAGGGGATTCCCTCTCGCTTTGCTACATATAACATAAAAGGGGAGACATACAGACGTACAGGGTAGAGTCATATTAGCATATTATTGCAAAAACAGTCGTCATTCCACCGTCTTGTAAGGTGAGTGAGCGAACTATACATGGCTAAAGTGTGGTCTTGTCAGTGGCAAGACTCATGTGATGGTTATCTAGAAGCCGGTTGTAGTGGTGAGCTAGAAAACGAGAATGCCAATGTGAGGTTCAGGTAAGTGAAAGAAAATCAATTATTGTCCTCACACAGTATTTAGCTGTTCAAAGCCTCCTTGGGTCGCCTGGCAGAGAAAAAGACCCTAAAAGAAGGTAGTATTGGTTTTATAAAATTATCCGACCTGTAAGGGAAGACCTCAACACCTTACCCCCACAGTTGCTGTAGCGCGCAGCCTCAATTACTCACGAAACTGTCGATCTGGTTCCTCCTTGGACCTGTAATCCTTCTGCGGCGCCCGGTTGTGAAAGGAGGGCTAGCCGAGCATGTTTATTTAAAGCTTCCGTAATTGTCTGCACCTGGGTCGGGGTAGAAACAGAGGGAGGGGTGCTGCGCTGAAAGCGCCATGTCATGCGCGCTCTGTGCATGCGTGCCGTGAGTAGTAGTCCCTATTCAGCGCGTGAGCCTCTAGTTTGTGCTATTCCGCGCATGCGCGGGTGGGTAGAGGCATTGTGAAGCTACCGCGCATGCGTAGAAGAGTGTACTGGCGCTCATGGTTGCGCTAGTATGCATTATAACTCGTGGAGAGATCTAAAGGTGTCAGAAATGATAAATATGGACACTAAATGAGAGGAATTAAAATATGAAATTTTAAGATTTAGATTGAGGTCGATCAATGTGAGAGAGATTGGTCTATGCACAGTGTAGTGAAGAAAAGGAAGCATCATACATTAAGTGTTAAGCGAATTCCATGGTATGGAGTCGTTTAGCCCCTCAGTATGAGTGGATAGGCGGTAAATCCAACGTTGTTCTTTTTGGAGGAGAAATCTTTCATTGTTTGCAGTTATGGGGAATTGTTCAATCACAGTCCAAGTGAAGTCATTTGGAGTGTGATTGTGGGACAGGAAGTGGTCAGTAAGTCTGCTTATATTTTTGCCACATCGGATGGTGCTGCGATGTTCCGTCATTCTTGTCCGTACCTTTCGGGTAGTCATACCCACATACCGTAGGCCACATCTGCATGTCATAAGGTACACCAGGTTAGAAGAATTACAGTTGGTGAACTGGCGTTGTGTCCATACCTTGCCTGGTTCTAGGTCCAGGGTTTTTGAAGGGGATGTAAGGTGGCATACACTGCAATTATTGCACGGTTGGTGTCCAGTAAGTTTTGGTAAGCCCCAAGCATTGAGGACAGTGTTGTCGTTAGTAGCATGGTTCTCTCTGGGTCTGGTGTGTACTAGGGAGTCTTTTAGATTCTTCGCCCTTTTATATGCGAATCTAGGTTTGTCCCAGTTTCGGTTGCCTGAGTTAATAATCTTCCAATTCCTGTTGATTATGTTGGAAACCTGATTTGACACGGTATTGTAAGTGGTGACGCATGTCAGAGTGGATTCCTCCCAGTGATGGGAACCCCCTGGTGTCTGGCCCACTGTGCATGGCTGGTAAGGGGGGACCCCCACAGGACTGATTGGAAAGGCTCTGTGTGCAGGGGGACTTACTACAGGTCCCCAAAGTCTGATTCCGATAACCAATTTGAGTCGGACAGCATGATTTGGAAAGGGTATCCGAATCCAGCATTGTACTTGGTCGTTCGAATACGCAGCCCATAGAGATGTACGATTCTGCTCTGTTCGGCTTGGTCATTCCAAATGCTGTCGGGTTTGGATTAGAATATTCCTAACGCCTAACTCACATCATACTCGGTCGGTCGGAAACCTTTCTGATTCGGTTGTAAAAACACGTTCACGTTCCCGATCTGATTCGGAAGGAGCAAATGCTGTTAGGAGGCCTTCCCAACAGCATCGTAATCAGGCCTTAAATTGTTTAAATGTAAATATCCACTTCAAAATAAAACTTTTTACATAGCATATAAAAAATAAAAATATCACAAAGACAATCAAAATACTACATATTCTCACAATTTTTGTGTAGAATAACATTTAGTCAAATATTATGTAAAAACACACTAATTTAGCTGCAAACTTTTAGAAATAATAAAGAATATTATTAATATTCATAAACTAAAAAAGATTTATTTTTAAGCACACAAGTCAACAGTTATAAATTTAGAATACAATTTGTAACAATTTAATTTTCTTAACATTCATACAAAATGAACTAAATGTTTTTTTTTAAATGATACCATTTTTATTTGATTAATTAATTGTTTTAATATAAAAAAATCCAAACGATTCTACATATGTAGGAATAATTGCTTTTAATGTTTAATAATATATTTTTAAAGTAAAATCATGTATCATATCATTAACAAATATCTAAAGTAACATCAATTTTAAATGTATTATAATATTAATATAGTAAAATAATGGTAAACATTCTAAATAAATAATTTTCATATCATTAAAATATGTACCTTATATATCAAAATGTACATACAAATTATTTAAAAATCGCCCATACTTGTCCCCTAAAAAACAATATCCTACTACAAAAAAAGCAATTAGTTGTATTTGTTATCACAACTAAAAATACAAGCTTACACATTCTCATTATGAAAATAATACATTACTAAGAATTTATTAAAACAAAATTAGCATCATAGAATTAAACACACTACAATGCATTACACACTAATTAACACTCCCAAACGATTTTACATGCAATGATATTTTCAACATCGATATTTTTTACAATATTAAAAACAATACTAAAAATTATATTTTTACCTTATATGTTCCTGTAAATGATATTTTTGATGTGTAGATATTCTTGACATGATACTTTTGTATCACAATATTTTCTTTCTGCTATTATGTCCAAACACAGGTTGGCAAAGGCACACATGAGGCAAGGCCCACTAGTAGCAACCTGTGACCATCCACTCACCGACATTATTTATATTTATTATAAGCCCATTAGATTTAGGGCCTGATTTAGGTCTTCCTGCCCACCTACTAGGCAGTCCGTCATCTCCATTTAGATGCTGGTGGTTCGCCGGACGAAAGACTGCTGGAGTGCCACTGACTTCGCCAGGTAGGTTCACAAATGTCGACAGTGCAATAGGTATAAGCAACTGTTGGAGGGAGGACCGTCAGTCTGTTCACTATACCAATCAACATGTGCCTTCCAACCGATGTTACTGTGGCAGTGAAAACTCAATACCTAAGCTGGCGGATTTTGAGCTATATTAGGCAGAATCTCACCTTTTCTCACTTTCACACTTCCTTTCCCGCCATGGAATCGATCTTCCAAGTCCAGCCGCTGTTGCTGCTTGATGATGAAGAAAATCAACACCATCGTAGACAGATTTGATGGTAAGCTCCACTTCTACCTGTTGCCCTGTTTACTTGTTTGTCAACATTTACATTTATTTGTGCAATTTTTAAAATCTCTCTTACAAGCAATAGTATACCAATGATCAATGCATACGTCTGTAATGTTGGTGTTTAAGAAATGTAAAGAAACACACCTGTATGATCACATTGTATGTATACATTTGGTGCCAACTGTCTTAAAAAAATAAATACTTGCAGAAAAAAGAATATCAAATCAAAAGTTTAAAAGTCACCATACAGATGTGTTCAAATACATTTGGAAATGGTCACATTAAAAAGATATGCAACCCACATCATTGGGATAAGTGCAATGTAACATGATGTAGAAATTGCACTAGACAAGGTGTAACTTTTATCAGATAAATTACCAGTGAAATCAATGTCAGTCCCAAATTTGAAGTATTCAACATATACATCCATGCGACATTTCCCCTCATCTAGTGCAAGTACTGTACTATATCCAATTTCAATATCACAATATTTTATACGGTTTAATGCATGTATGCTCATACTGAAACAGTAATCACAGTAAAACAAACACCTTCTGTAACACATCCCAAAAAGAATTTAACCGTCAACTAGTTGGTGCAAGTTGACATTACTCTGATGAATGCTTGCACGTAAATGCACATGCCCTTCACCTACTATGTTAACCAGTCTATGAACTTAACAAAGTAGACATTAAACAAATCTGTTGTATTACCAGCCATCAGGCTTTAGACAAAATAAGTACTTCTCATTTTAGTCACATGCATTGCTAGGAATGAAACAATTGCAAAGGAAAATTAATGCCAAGACAAATTTGGGGAAATCTAAATTATGGATTTATTCCAAACAATGAGATAAGTCGCTCAATAGTCTTTCAAAGCCAAATCGAAGTCCATAAAGTGCAAACAAAGGTGGTCATTAGGATGGCGGCAGACTTAGTCCGCCCGCCATCCTATCAGTCTTTGGGACGCCCGCCATAAGGGCGGGGGTCCCGTGGGGGCATTAGGATGAGCCCGCCACTGTGGCGCACGCATCCTGCATGTTTAGCATTGTGGCGGGCGGGGCTCTCAGCACCGCCGGCCACAATGCTAAACATGAACAAGTGCATTTGCATTACCAAAGTGGCAGGCACCGCGCCTGCCTGCCGCTTTGTTAATGCAAATGCAGGGGGGTACCACAGGTACCCCCCCTGTGCAACCCCACCTCTCCTTCACTCCAGGGGCCCGCAGGGGGCCCACAAAGTGAAGACCGCATGCCTTTCTGTGGCGGCATTGCCTCCACGGAAAGGCATCTATCCTGGGCCATCCTAATATGGCTGGCGGTGTCAAATAGACACCGCCACCATGTTAGACCTTTTCCGCCCCGGTCGCAAGGCGACTGGGGTAGAAAAGCGGCAGACTGTCTTTCCGTCCGCCGCGGTCACCCCCGCCATACTAATATGGCAGAGGGTGGGCATTTAGCTGAGGATGGTGGGCATATTGTCCCCGCCAGGCCAGCGGTAGCTACCGCCAGTCTGGCGGGGGCAATCCGCCCGCCATCCTAATGGGCCCCAAAGTCCTGTGCACTGGCACAATGCTTACCTTCCTCATTCACTGCCAAGGGGAACCTCCTGAGGAAGGGTCATCTAGTGGGCAGCATAGGTACCTCAAAGATAGTACTTGGGCGGGGGTTTGGAAGAGGTGCTTTTGGTTTTGGCAGGGTTGAGTTTGGGAAGGGTGGCCTTGGTTTTGGGAGATTTGCATTTGGGAGGGGTACTTTTGGTTTTAGTTTTTAGTAGGGGTGATTTCCATATTGTGTGGGTGGATTGGGATGTAGAAGGCATGGGTTGGGGTGTAGAAGGGATAGCTTTGCATTTGGGAGGGGTAGTTTGGGCTTTGGATATGGTTATGGCAAGGGCAAACAAAAAACTCTCATGGGGAAAATGGGAAAGATGTTCAGCAGGGAGTTGGTTTGGGAGGTAGAGGGAGTGGCAGTAGCTGGTGTGCATGTGTCTGTTGAGGGTGCAGGTGCCTGTAGGTCTGGTGTGTGTCATACATGTTTGGGTGTGGCTTGGTTTCTAGGCATTATTATTTGGGTGAGTGTGGGTCTTTATGTTTTTTGGGTGTGGATTCTTGTGGGTGTGTTGATGTGTAGCTGGGTGTGCTGTGGAGGTGCTGGGTGTGGTTGTGGTGATGTGGTGGTCCATGTGGGTGTGGCAGTGGGTGTGGTGTCTGTGGGTGGGCTGGTGGTAGTGCATGTGGGTGTGGTGCTGGGAGCAAGGTCTGTGGATGTGGTGGTAGTGCATGTGAGTGTGGCAGTGGGTGGGATACCTGGGTGTGCTGGTGGTGCAAGTGGGTGTGGTGGTGGGTGCAGGGTGTGTGGTGGTGGGTGCCGTGTATGTCAATGTGTGTAGGTGGTGATGCATTTGGATGTGGTAGTGGGTGTGGTTTCTGCAAGTTTAGTTGTGTGCCTGTGTGTTTTGTGGCATTTTTGTATCTGTGTGGGTGTGCTGCTTATGTCTGTTTAGGTGAGTTCATGCAAATGTGTGAGTGGGCTTGGGACAGGTCTGGGAGTAGGGAATTGGGATCAGTATGGGCAGGAAGAGGACACAAGGTTGGGATGGCTGCGGTCAGTGAGGAGGCTAGACCTTGAAAAGACCTCTGTAGGCCAGACGTAGCACTGTGAATGCCTTCCAGCATATGGCAGCTAAGCTCCTGGGTGGCATTCAGTAGTGCAGTCTGGCCTTCAGAGATGCTCCAGAGAAGGTCAATAGACTCCTCACTCAAAGCAAACAGGGGACAGGGGATTAGGAGCCTGCAGCGAAGGAGACGCCAAACCTTGTAGGGGGGCAGGTTTGGCAAACTGGGGTGGGAACAAGAGGGAGGGTGGAGATGGTACTCAGGGTTGCAGACAAGGATGCAGTTGTTAGAATTCCTGTTGGGTCCACCTCCCCAAGGGAGTGCTTTCTCATGGAGGGCTCCGAAAAGGATGTTGTGGAGCCATCTGTGCCACTGGCTCCCTCCGTGTTGGTGGTGTCAGCACCCAAACCACAGTGGCCAGCTGCTTCCACACCTCCATGGCCAATGTCTCCTCCGCCTGCTCCTGATGATACTGAAATTACATATATAATAGTTTTATTGAATCTGTATGAACAGAACTGATCATAAACTTTGATCACAAAATAGTGTCCAAGTTTTCATATTTTGCCTGCTTCAAGGCTCTCTAACTTTGGTTCTACATTAGCATAAGCCTATGCATGTGCAGAACATTTTCAGACACCATTTGGTCTCAATTTTATCGTTCCCCATGATAGCTCCTATATCATGTATGATCTTGTCTCGTATCCATTTTTATGTCTCTCCAGGAACTGTTTAACCACTCTGAATGGTCGGGCTTTTTTTTTAGAATAGTGAACTTATGGCACCCAAAAGGATATCAACCAAAATTTGCTTTGTACAGTGTGTTCGCAAAGCCCAAAAAGCTGCATTATTTTCTTTCTCACAAAGTTAAATATGAAACAATGTGTCAAACAAATACTGCAATGTAGTACCAATATTTGCATAAATTGAAAGCCTGTTTCCTTTGTTTGAGCATTTCACAATGGTAACACTAACTTCAAGTAACTAAAGTATATCTCAAATGTAAAAAGTATAAAAGGTATTCTGTACTGAAGTAGCTTAACAATGTATCATCCCCTCTTCTTTTTCACCTCTATATCCACCCTCTTATTATTTCCCTTCGCGAGCTGGGGGTCTCTGTGTACAATTACGCGGATGACCTCTAGCTCGTCTTTGATCTTTCTTCTCCCTCGATTTCTCTTCCTATTCTGCTTCACTTTAGTTTTTTATTTCTGATTGGATGAGCACCAATCATTTAAAGCTCAATCCTGACAAAACGGAGCTTGTCCTCACGGGTGGTCCCTCCAACCCCTGGTCCTCGATTCACTGGCCCCCCTCTTTTGGCTCCCCCCCTTCTCCGGTCCCCTCTGTTCGGACTTTGAGCATTAAGGTCAGCCATGACCTTACCATGCATGCCCAAGTCAGCTCTGTGGTATCCTCCTGTTTTTTGTCCATTCGTCTCATCCGGAAGATCTCCCGGTATTTCTCAGCGGACGCCCTTAAAACCATAGTCCTGGCCCTTATCACCTCTCGCCTTGACTATGGGAATGGTCTGTACGCAGGCATTCCTGCTTATGAAATCCGTCGCCTACAGGCCATCCAAAACCAGGCTGCCCGTCTCATCCTCCGCCTCCCCAAATCATCCCATATCACGCCTGCACTTAAGTCCCTCCATTGGCTCCCCGTTCACCTCAGATCTTTTTTTAAATTGGCCTGTTTGGCCTTTTGGGCCTATACACACTCAGCCCCCCTCTTCATTAGTTCTTTGATTACTCCTTACACCCCCACCCGTACTCTTCGTTCCTCCTCTCTCTCCCTCCTGCATGTCCCCCGTTTTCGTAAATCTAGAACGGGGGGCACTCGCTTCTCGGTTCTGGCCCCCCGGTTCTGGAATACCCTTCCTCCCTTTATTTGTTCTATTCCCAACTATGCTCACTTCCGTAAAGCTTTGAAAACATTTCTGTTCTCCCAGGCATTCCCCTGTTAAACTCCCTTGGTCTCCTCCTTAGAGTCTAGTTTGGTCTCAGCGCCAGGAAGCCGCTTGGCCGCAGTGCGCTTTATTAAGTTTCTTTTTCATTTCATTTCATTTCACTATATAGATACCTACGCTGTTGAAGACATTAGGAGAAATATATTTGAGTGGATTGACCAATGACTTCTACAGCATAAGTAAATACATAGGCCCTAAAACATTTCCAATCCACTTAAGTTCAGAGCAAACACATTTTCACAATTGACTCCAAAATATCTCTAGTTAATTGAAGTTTGCTTTACCATTGGGAAATTGTTGTACAAAATATGCTGGCTTTTACTGGCCAGGCAGAGGAGGAGGCAGCCACGCAGGTAAGTGCCTCCTTATTTAATGTTTAATTAATTTGAGAGGGGGGAGGGAGCAGAGTGGAGCAGAGCATTTTTTTAAACTCTGTGGAACTCCGCGTAGAGGTACAGTGCTAGCTCCGCCCACCCTTGGTGCCCACTTTGAAGTAGGAGAAGATTTTTCACCCCCAGAAGTATTTAGAATTTCCTGCCTCCCTGCTCTGGCCCCAGACTGTCTGGGGTCACAAAAGACTAGTGACATGTCCTTTGTGAGTGTGTTCTGGCAGAGCGTTTGTGATATGCAAGTGTGGTAGGTGACAGCCCCTACACCTCATTAATTCAGAGTTGCCCTTCTTGCTATCAAATAGGCTCTATTTGTGTCACTGTCTGGGAACCATACACAAATATCAACTGCAAGCCACACCTAGTCATGAGACCCAGGAAGAAGGCTGCAGACACCAAAAGGCTAGGACAAGAAAATTCCAATTGACTTAAAACTAACCTTACCATTAAAGAGGGCTTAAAATACAATGCTTTATACACCTAACTCAATCTTTTACTTGCTCCCAAATGAACGTTATCACTTATTTAATGTAATAAGGAAACCCAATGTTATCCTATGGGAGAGCTAGGCCTTGCAGTTGAGTAAAAAACAAATGTGAGAGTTTCTCACGCTAGGAGAGGTAAAACTTAAAGATACATACTCAACCTTTTAAATGCACTGCACCCTGCCCTCTGGGCTGTTCAGAGCCTACCCTAATTGTAGTTTTTAAGTATTATAAATGAAGATTTGGGCGTGGAAAAAGGTTTATTTTGCCAGGTCAAAATGGCAGTTCAAAACTGATAACATAGGCTGCAATGGCAAGTTTAATGGGTTACTTAAGCCGGTAGCACAATCAGTGCTACAGGCCTACTAGTACATGGGGTACCACTATACTAGGGATTTACAAGTAACAAGTAAATTATATGCGCCAACTAGGCATAAGCCACTTCTAATGTTTTTAGGGGAGAGAACAGAAGCACTTTAGCGCAGGTTAGCAGTGGTAAATGACATAAGGCCAACAAAAAGGAGCTCAGCAAAAATAGGAAGTGTGGAGGAAAAACGTTTTGGGGGTCACTACTCTAAGGCTGACAGGTCTAACAGTTCCCACCTTGATTGCTTTTTCCTGGGCCACTACAGATTGCGGCCATCACAATCACAATTCAAAGCATGCTAGGCTAGGTCATATGAATTCAACAAAAAAGGAGCAAATTATTTTTGGGCAGACCAAATTAAAAGAACTGAGAAATCATGTTCATCTCATCGAAATTAGGGGAATAATCATATCCATGAATCAGTTATCTAAAATTAATTTACTAATTACTATACTAACATATATGCTGCTCGATCAACCCTAGATGTACATCAAATGCAGATTTTTTTTCTAATCAAGGTCTCTCACTTTATATTCCACTGCTGTTGAAAACCTTTGCATACCCATTAATAAAAAGGAATCAAGGCTAGTCTCAATCATAAAAAGGTGAAGATTGCTAATCTCAATGGGTTTACAATGGCAATCTGGAAATCCTCAGTAGATCTATGCATGGACCCTATTGTTCTACTGAGTCAAGTTTGTTATACTAATGGCAACTCTCCAAAGTCATGGCATGAAGCACTGATTGTGGTATTTAGTTAACTTAATAAGAAACCTACAAAGTGTGCCTATTGAAGGCCAATGAATCTGCTAAGTAGTAACAGTAAAGTTCATTCCACAGTCTTGGTCTCCAAGGTCAGCAGATGATTAAATGTGGGCAGCAGTTAAATGACTCCAGAATATTGACATGTATTAATTACGCAACATCACACAAGCTTCTCTGATTGAAGTTTAATGCTGACCATTTGTTGGTCTGATTCACCAGCTCTGATGCCTAATCACAAATCATTAATTTTCTGACCGTTGCTTAGTTTATTTCAGGGTATTATAATTAACGCTGTGATGCCCTAGCAAATCCCATAACATGTAGTGTAAAGAAAAAGGACCCCCTGCAAACTACTATGAGTACCTAGGGCAGGGAAAATATATCAATATAGAACAACCAAAGGCTAATCTTGAGTGTATACTGGCAGTATACTCAATCTACACAATGCAAATTATATATAAAATAGTTGTGCTAGAACCAGGCACAGAGTGTATGTGAAGAAAAGGAAAGTAAAGATATATTCAAAGATGATAATATTTTTATTAAATATTATATAAATATATCAGAGAAATATATATAGTGGATGTTAAAAAACGACTGATGTTATACATAATATCATTAGGCAAACCCGCCCATGGCTTAACATTCATTCATCATTCGCATCATCAATCAAAGCACATACATGCAGGCCTCAATTTATACCATTTCTCGTGTAGGTAATGTTACTAGTTTTCAGTCAGTAGACTATGAATGCAAATGTCCGCAAATGCCATCAAGTTAGCTCCCAAAGGCCTAACATTATACAGGAAGAAAGGTTTCTCATGCCTGAATTGAGATCACAACACATCTCCTACTTATTTATTACCGGTAACAACAAACGTACATGAACAAAATTATTGTATTCATCAAGAGGTTCAAGGGATCCGTGTACAATGTTGGCCTAAAAACATGTATTGATGTTGACAATTTTTTTTTCAACTCACATTTAACGGTACATTACAGATTTTCTGATTTGATCACATGATGAAAACTAACCAATTAAGAAAATTAAGGAACTAAATGTGGGCCACAAACTATCAATGTAATCTGTTGAATTTCTACACTATGATACTAAGGATGACTGGAATACCTCCAAATGACCCGAAATAAAAAATATGCTACAGGCAAAGAGTTGTCTAACACACACAGCATGAATAAACACATTTGCAATACTCCCAGCGGATCACTGAAATTATATCGACCTCAAAAATATCGAGTTGCCATAATATCGTTGACAAAATATCGATGGACAAAATATCGACTGGCTATCTTTAAACAGGTAAGTACAAAAAAATCGACTCTAAAATATTGAGTTACTAAAATATAGACTGTAAAAAATATCGTTTTTTTAAATGTCTTTAAATTAAGTTAAAACTAATGTAGTAATAAATATATTTATTATAAACATACTTAAAATTATTAAATTAATGTTATATTAATAATTATTTGTTAAATTAAAAAAATATTAAAATATTATACATATATATTTATATAATTTTTTTTTAAATAAACATACATATTAATTTTACCGTAGCATAGCAAAATAGTTATAATTTATTGTAATAACTGTAGTGAATTCTACAATAGCTAAAGCGTTGGATAGCGTAGGGGTCAAATTTACTATTCCCACTCCAGTGGGTGCAACAGTAGGGAAAGCGTTGGATAGCGTAGGGGTAAAATTTACTATTCCCACTCCAGTGGGTGCAACAGTAGGGAAAGCGCTGGATAGCGTAGGGGTAAAAATTACTATTCTCACTCCAGTGGGTGCAACAGTAGGGAAAGCGTTGGATAGCATAGGGGTTACAATTACTATTCCCACTCCAGTGGGTGCAACAGTAGGGAAAACGCTGGATAGCGTAGGGGTAAAGATTACTATTCCCACTCCAGTGGGTGCAACAGTAGGGAAAGCGTTGGATAGCGTAGGGGTTACAATTACTATTCCCACTCCAGTGGGTGCTACAGTCGGGAAAGCGTTGGATAGCGCAGGGGTTAAAATTACTATTACCACTCCAGTGGGTGCAATAGTAGGAAAAGCGCTGGATAGCGTAGGGGTTAAAATTACTATTCCCACTCCAGTGGGTGCAACAGTAGGGAAAGCGTTGGATAGCGTAGGGGTTACAATTACTATTCCCACTCCTGAGGGTGCTACAGTAGGGAAAGAGTTGGATAGCGTAGGGGTTAAAATTACTATTCCCACTCCAGTGGGTGCAACAGTAGGGAAAGCATTGGATAGCGTAGGGGTTAAAATTACTATTTCCACTCCAGTGATTGCAACAGTATAAAAAGGCAAAACTTCATAATTAATTATAATTTATAGAAAAATTAGTACCAAGTAAATTTAATTTCCTATACCAATAACTTTTATTTACCAATTATTTTTAATTTCATGGACAATTATTAATTAATTAAACCATTTAATTAATTAATTAATTAATGATTGATTTACTTCCCACCCTATTCCCCTATAAACCCACAACCCACTACTGAAACTAATTTACTATAAATGAATTATTTATCAATTAAAGAATTATTATTAATTACCAATTATTTTTTATTTAATTACCTATTAATAATAATTTTACAATTAATATTAATTTACATAATTAATTAATTATATTTAAATTACTACCCACCCTATTCCCCTATAAACCCACTACCCGCTACTGAAACTAATTTACTATAAATTAATTATTTATCAATTCATCAATTATTAATTACCAATTATTTTTTATTTAATTACCAATTATTAATTATTTGACAATTATCATTAATAATTACATAATTAATTAAATCTATTTAAATTACTTCCCACCCTATTCCCCTATAAACCCACTACCCGCTACAGATTTATATTACACAATTATAAAAAATTAGTAAAAACGTACCTTATTTTCCTTTTTCTTTTGTCTATATTCTATCTAGTCGATATTATGTCTAGTCTATATTTTTGAATCGATATTTTGGCTATTAATATCGATATAACTCAATATTTTAGTAGTCGATATTATATCTTGTCGATATTTTGTCTAGTCTATATTTTTGCCTCGATATTATGTCCTGTCTATATTTTGGTTTCGATATTATGTCTGTTTACCACTCCCAGCTAATTAGACCAGGAAATCATTTTAAATGAAAATCAAATTCCAGGACAAAAACTGAAAAACTTTGAAAAAGTTTGAAGAAAAGAGCTGTTGCAGGCAGTTTCAAACGTAAATATGCTTAAATGTGAAACTCATTTAATAAAAAACTTACAAATAATATAACAACCCTTAATACATTAACACAATGAAGTTGAGGCTCATGCAGGGCATAGCATATGTGTACTGGGATTTTCATACCGTTATACACTATCCCCGATTTGCAGTCAATGCAGCTATTTGGGAGAATTTCTAATTTCCAGTGTTAAAAACTCACTACCTATTCTTCTCTATATAATTATGTTATATTATTGGGGAACATCGTAACCACTCCTGGAGTTCTAAGTACTGCATTTGTTTACGACAGACAGCTAATGTTTTGCATTATCGTCAATTAAAATATAACTTTAATCAAAACAATTTTTAAAACCAGCACTACCATTGGTTAATAGTTGTTATTTATACCTAAAAATATAATACAGGATTTGTCTCTCAGTTTCCCAGAAAATTGGTCAATGAATGGTGAGATAAACCGTCAATCATTTTTAACAGTGGGTTGCAAAACAGAAAACTTCAGACTACTGATGATATTTGGTTTGTAGTCAATATGACAAACCTGACAAAATCAAATTTGTAAGCAACCATTCAATTCTGAGTAATCATATAAAAAGGAATCATTCTTACCTCAGTCTCTGATCAAGGTCGATGTGGAAGTGAATTTTATCTTTAAATATCAAGTACTATATAGACAATCTCAAGACATGATGATCAAATAGAAGTTTATATGAGATGCTACAAGATTGACAGAATCAAATAGAAAAGGAACCTCTCAGCGTTTGATTTGGAACCACCTTGATTAAGAGAAGTGATATAACACCTTCCCACTTAGGAGAACATTTTAAATCAAGGCAATTTGCTAAATGCAACAGAATATTGATCATATTTGTTCTGAAATGTCTCTGTGGATATATATGTACGGCTAAAACCTAGAGGAAAATAAAAATCTAAATTTCAGAACACAAAAGTACAATCAAAACTATTAATACAAACTCACAAGTTACAAGACATTTCCAAGAGGAGAAGCAAAATATTCAACAACTGCCATTATTGAAAGTAATCGAAATAGTAGAACAATTTGCACTCAGTGGTGACTGCAAAAATTAGCCACCCAAACGTGACAACTATTGGATACAAAAAGTGGGAAATGAAAACCTATGTAGCTTGAATGAGAAGGTGAAATTAACTTATTATCTGGAGTAATAACCTATGTAGAAAACAATCAAGTAAGTAAACAATTATAAATGTAATGATGTGACAGGAAGAACATGAGACCTAATGCAAAGGAAGTTGGACATAAGAAATGAATCATAGGGCAAAATGGAAAAATAAGCTGAGTGAATGTTGTAGGAGTGCAGCTGCACATAAGGAGACAGTGGGCAAGTGTTTGGTGGGCAAAACAAATAGTGAAGGACTAAGCATTTAAGTAAGATACTCTATAGACAAAAGATGTAGCAATTTGTTATATTGGTTACTCCATACACTTTTGCCTGCTCACAGATATATTAGTGTTGAAACAGTATGTGTACTCCTTTTGAAGGAAACATCGACTATAATGCTTAGACTATGGTAATGTGCCTAACATTAGAAAATCCAGGCTGGCAAGGAAAGGGACAAGGCCAAGAGCAGTCCACAAATAGAAATTAACTATAATCTCCTGGAACATAGCAGGAATAAGCAAAATCAGTGGTAATGAAAATCTGAAGCAGTTACTGGAAACTGCCGACATACTCTGCCTCGAAGAGACCTGGGCCCTGTCCAGCACCTCCTTGGCAGGGCACTACGAACACTTCATTCCAGCCATAAAAAAAAATCTATTCGGCTGACCGGACGGCAGTCTATCAGTTTTTATAAAGCACGACAGTGCTCTTGAAGATAAAAATATCAACTTAAACACAACGTGATTGCAAGCACTACAAATCAGAGGCTTGAATATTAACTCACAACCTATGTCTCTTCTAATAATTAACTGTTACATCAATCTGACCCAGCTTACCATAAAAGAGAATTTGGAGAGGCTTCTGGGGAAAGTAGAAGAACTCTTGTGTAAATATAAATCTCACTAGGTTATCCTAGCAGGGGATTTCAATCTGAGGGATCTAGACATTAACAAATCCCCTCCCCTGAGTTCTGGCAGGACAGCACCCTTGACCAACTTCATCAGCAATCACAAGCTGACCTCAACTCGTGCACTGAAAAAGCGCACTCGAACACATGGGACCCTCCTCCTACCTTCAGAGACATCTCAAGAATTGATTACATCATGATCAGCAAAGCACTGGCGGCCAGCTTGAATGACTTTGAAGTGGAAGATAGGACAGAAAGTGATCATAGGCCACTGAGAGCGGTCTTCCTGATGACAGTTCCAACAGCTCAATACCACCAAACCATTGGAGCATCAATAGGGGATGAAAAATACAGTGTCCTGAGGAGGATCAAATGGTCGGTCAAGATAGGCAACACGTTACAAACATGGCTGGAATTAAAACAGGAAGGCAATCTGTCTACACCGCTTTCACCCATAAAGGCCTGGGAAGATATCATGGTGGACCTACAAGTAAAGCTTGGGAACCCCCAGGCCCAAAGGATAACCAAGTGGGTGCAGTGTAGGGCTGAACAAAGACATACAAGTCTCTAAACGCCTTCTGCGTAAGGCCCTAGTAAAAAAAAAATAGAGGGGCGGAGTTTCGGAGGGACCGCTGGCCGCCTCACTGAGGGTAGCACTAAGAAAGAAAATTTTGGAACATAAAAACGCCATCACGGAAAGGGAATGGCTAAAAGTCTTCTACCGGATAAAACAGAAGAACCCAGCCCACCTGTGGAGACATATAAATTAGCTGAACAGCTGAATAATCTCAAGAGAGAATGGAGTAGCAGAAAAGGACTGGCTGATTTACGTCAAACAGCTTTACGCAATTACCACTGCCAATAAAGACAGCCCAGAAGGGGCCAGTGGCAAAGAGAGCCCAGAATGGCAAATAAACATCATTCCAGGAGACACAAAAGTCAGCCAACATAACTGGCCTGAGGGTAACAGAACGCCGGCGGAAACATTTGGCGAAACACCAGCCAAGCTAAATCCCCATATTGTCAGTAAGATCATTAAGAACATGAAGAACGATGGAGCCCTTGGACCAAATGGAATTCCTGCACCGGTCTTTAAAAAGGCCCCCGACTTCTGGGCAGGTTTGCTAACTCCTTTATACAACTATACATTCCAATCAGCAACAACCCCCGATTCCTGGAGGGGCTCCATTTTGGTCCCTCTTAAAACCATCAAATTATAGGCTTATTGCCCTGCTTGACCTTGAAGCCAAGGCTTACGCTCGACTCCTACTAAAGGACTTGGAGGGGTGGGCAGAAGAGAATAGCATTATACCATCCTATCAAACTGGCTTTAGGTCACATGCTTGACCATGGATAACGTACTGGCATTGGCCTACTTATCCACCCAGGCTACCATGAAGAACCACCCCCCACTTTTCTGCTGCTTCGTGGATTACAGCACAGCCTTCGACAAATTGGTGCACATAAGACTATGGTGGAAGCTAGAAACCTGGGGCATGCCACCGAACCAACTGAAGGCAATAAGATCGCTTTATGAAGACACCTGGGTAAGAGTCAAAACCAGTGACAGCATGTGTCCTCGAAAATTAACACTGAGAATAGCTGAAACAAGGTTGTGTGTTGGCTCCCATCCTTTTCAATCTATACAGGGCGGACCTGGGGGACGCCCTATAAGGAGCTAGCCTAGTAACACCAAGACTAGGAAAAACAAGACTGCCGGTGCTTCAATAAGCTGATGATACCGCCATAAAGAATTGTACAAAGGTGGGTCTACAAAGAGCCCTAACTGCATAAAATCACTTTAATAACATCAATAATGACAGTAAACCAAGCAAAGACCAAGGTTGTCATCTTTGGAATCTACCATCAGAAAAAGAAAGCACAATGACTTTTGGGCACTTGCAAATCTAGACGGCGGAGTCATACAATTACCTAGGGGTGTGGCTGACGGAACGGGCCAAGGCGACTGCCCATTTGAAACATCAGAGAACCAAGGCCAATAGGGTCATATATCTACTCAAGCAATTAAACCATCATCTGATCAGTCCGACTGCCGGACCAATATTGAAAGCTTTGAAAGCGAAACTACTACCAGCAATCAGCTATGGCCACCAGGCTTTCCCCGGGTCACAGCATGTCTGCCTAAATACAGTGCAATCTAAAGCTTGTAAAACAGTGCTTCAAGTCCCAAGGGCAGCAAGGAACGCAAGGCTAAGGCTGGAGCTAGGAGTTTTGAGGCTGAACTTGATGTGCCAGGGGGATATCAAAAAACTATATCTCAGGATCTTAAGGTCTCCAGCTAACTCCTTAAAACACCAATTAAGATCAATCTTCGAAGAGCCTTGTACGCCCTGGCACTCCGCCCTTCATAAAGCGATCAAAACATTGGATATAGTGGAAGAAAGCATATTGAGGCCGGAGATCCCCCTGAACAAATTTTAAAAAGTGATAAACAAACAGGTGTACGCAATCTCATTTGACCTGGACTGTAAATCCCTCCCTTCAAGTCCACTCTTAGACCCGCTGAATAGTTCCTACACAGCAGGCAAAGCCCAGGCTTACCTAAGTGACGCTATCACTCCATCAGCCCGAAGCAAAATTTTGTTCATGAGACTATTCACCTTAGGAATCACAGCTTTTAATCCTGCATGGGCTCGTAGAGGGGTAGCCACTAAATGCAGACTCTACCCATACACGAGGGAATCGTGGCTCCACCTTCTATGCTGTTGCCCCAATCTTATCAAGGAACTAAGGCGATTACTGCGTCCGATTTGCTCCATCAACAGAACAAAATCCTGTAGCGAAGTGTCAGCCATGTGTTTTTTTATGCCTAGCACGATGACCCTAGCTAGACTGCTGAAATTTATCCATCATATCAGGATTGCCCTAAAACTGGCAAATGAACGAAAGAAAATTCTGGAGAAGTACATTGTAAAACCAGCACAAGGGTGTTGAGGTGGCCTTGACCGTGCATTGATGCTTGTCTGCACCTCCAGTATCCCCTCCAGGAAAGCGTCCCTCATTGTTAATGGTTTAGAGGCCAAGGGGAATGAATCATAGCTCTATAATGCCACCCACAGAACAACTTGTGATTCCGGAATGCCACCAAAGCCACACCTCCATGAATACAAACTCTGGGGAAGATTGACTTTGGTGGAATTGGGAGGGGAGCCAATTTTTTCTTATTTTTATTTTATTAAAATATATTTTAAACCCTTGTCACAAATAACAGTTTTTAATTATCTGTTCTAGCTGCAATATGATGAGCACTTTTACGGCAATGATTTTAATTAATAGTACAGTTAATAAAATACATTGAAAATTGAAACAATGGTGATACATACTGTGTAATGAAAATATGATAAACTGCAATAAGAGTATCTGAAACAATGAAACCTAAAATTAGCTTTGATGTGTGATAGGAATTGATTAAACAAAGACATACAAATATTTGAAGGTAAAGAGTTAAGAAAAGAGAATTAATTTGAACCTGTGTGGATCAGAAAATAAATCATCATCGGTTGTTAACTCATTTCTTTTCAACAACCACATTAGCAACATTGTATGTTAAAGAAATGTGCCAGCATAGGTGCTAGTAGAAGGAATAAGCATACAGATGTTCGTTTGATAGTTTGGTGTCTCTTGTCCATAGTTCTTGTATCTATATTACTAAGTTCCCTGGCCATAATGATTTTGCAAAGGGTGGGTTCCTGTCTCTCTTTTTTGAGACAGGAGAGGAGGATGTCTAACCCTGCAGGAGGAGATCCTGTCAGTGAAGGAGAGGCCCAGCATGTTCCTGGCATGAGGAGCACCTAGAGGAAGCCTTTGAGCTTTAGAAAGCATTTAAGAAGAGACCTGTAGTGGGGAGGAGTTTACTGGTATCTCTGCGTAGTATCTAAGAGTTGCAACACAGACTATACCAGAGTGTGCCTTCTTAATTTGCCCTTATAGCCTGCCATGGGCTAAAATGACTAGCTGCTGCTCCTACCAAGAAAGTTCCAGCGTTGCAAAAGCAGAAAACCCCAAATTGGTCAGGCTCGATGCCCAAAGAACAGCACAGCCTGGATACCACAATCCCTGACAGCCAAAGTGTTCATTCTCAGATGACCTCCTGGGGTAGAGAACTGGTGCCAAAGCCAGAACCTGTCTGAGCCAAGTCTATCAATGATTATCCCATGCACACCCCCACTGCAGTGAACAAGGACTCAAGGAGTCCACTTCATACCGGCAGTAACAATGCTGCTCCCACTACACAGATAGGATGGCCACCAGACAATGTCCGGTAACTGTGGGGCATACAGCCAAGCTTGCTTGAGACTTTGTGGTACAATAAGCCATTTCAAGACTTTAAACTGAGTTGCCTTTCAAAATTTATAGGAACTTTGAGCAATGTACACCTTAGCTTAGTTGCTGCCTATAATGTAGCATACATGACAGAGAGAAAATGATCCCAGACAGAGGGAAAGAAAATTATTACTAGGAAAGCGAGAGGAGTGTAGTACCTCATGATTAGTATAACCTACGGCAATTCTATACAGTGAATCAATTGAACAGTGTAGTAATGAGTTTTGCTGTGAGATTAAGAGTGCTTTCTTTTTCTAGAAGATGAGCACTGGGCTATACATTATAATGTGTTGTATGTTGTGTGCCTGGTGAGATCGGAGCTCTTGGCCCTTCCCCTACCTCCCTGAGCATCCTGTGATGGCTCAACCTCAGTACTCTGAGAGTCAAATACAGAAAAGCTTTCACAGCTATAGTAGAATGGGCACCTGGATAACAGAAGCAAATTGTTGTACCAGAAGCAAACTGCCTCAACCACCATGGGTAGAGCCCAGTTGCTCCTGTCTGCCCGGTGGCCTTCTCAAAAGGGATCAGACACTGTCTGACCAACTCCTGTCTCATTAATAATATTTTTAATACAGCACATCATATAGCATTTTTGTCATTCTCAAAGTGCTCCAAATAAACAGAAGAATGGTAGGCTAATTTGGTCTTGCTCAGATATGAAATTGAGAAGAAGATACCACTGTTACATTACGTTACATTATGTTATGGAGATTTGTAGAGTTCAGTACAACGTAGCAGAAGTCCTTCGCACTGAGCAGGTGTTAGCCTAGACAAAGCTTGGGTCTAGTGGGACTACTCGGAAAGCTTTGTCTCCAGCTTCTTGCGGAATTCAAGAAGTGTAGTGGTAGGTCATTCCACGCTGCAGGAGCGATGTAGGGTAAGTCTTGACAACCAGATCTGACTTTTTATATGCTTGGGATATCATGGATGGGTTGAAACTCACCATAATCCTTGCTTAAAATTAATTGCTACATTGAACATAACATAACATGTATATTTGTAAAGCGCACATTCTACAGAAGGGTATCTTGATACTGAATAACAGATGTTTACTGTTACCCAGGACACTATAGAGGACGCAATTGTCCACTAAGTCACCAGACCTGACCAATTAATTGGAAATGGTGTGAGAAATGAGACAAAAGTTCAGAGTAGAGAATGGAATTCAGTATGCTTTGATTTCTTATAAAAGTCTATTCCTGTGATTCTGCCATGAACACAGGATATGTTAGTGTATTTTATTCTAGATGGAAAGGTTGCGCCTTGGTTTCACAAGGTCAGCATTGTCAATATAGTACACTTTTTCAAGACGTCCTTATTCCTATAGGCTTATCAGTCCTGGTTTTCCTGGACCTGGCTGTGACAGGATGATAACAACAGTTGGAACCAGGTGAATTTGATTTCAAAGCATATGTATTGAGTTAAGTTCACTCTTATCAGTTTTTCCCAAGGTTAAGGCTACACATTCTAGGGCCTGGTAGTCACTGTTGTTCTGGTTTTCCTCATGTTCCACTTTTTGGGGGGATTAGCTGTTTCTCAAGAAGGCAATCCAATCTTATTGTGATTTCTTCCCTAGGACTGAGTGGCGTCTCACAATTCTCAAAATCTTCATGTGCTTCTCTATAGGGAGGGAGTGAGAATACCCTTGTGGCCATGAACCCTAGAATTACAATACTGTTATCGCTTCACCACCAGTGTACAAATTTTTTTTCGAAGAACATGACTGTAGCCAGAGCCTTCTTTTCAGATCGTGGCCTTGGGGAATGCAGCACTTCTCTTCTGCAGGTTGCTGAATTCCAAATCGCTCACTGTGCTTGAAGCATCTGACAAGCTCCTACCTCCTAGTGAATAATTAGATCTCGGTGCTTCCTTCTCCCTTTGTTCTCTTTGCGCATTTTCAGGCTTAACTCCTTCCTCCTTTTCGGTTGCTTTCCTTTATTCTTTCCTCTATGTCTCATGTGCTCTTTTTTGTGGTCCTTCTCTGTTGTTACATCTTCTAGTCCTCACTCCTCTTCCTTTGAACTCTCCTCCTTGTCTTCCATGCGTTTTCTGTCCTCAGTGCAATTTGACCCAGAGATGGTAAATTGCGAGAGCAAAATGTTCATTTTGCGAACAAAAGCGAATTCTCCTAACATAAAAATACAGAATTGCCAACTGATTACCTATTTGCGAATCAGTAAATGTTGAAGTCACAAAAAAACAAATGGCTAAACATTTAATTTGCATTGCTATTTTAAGAAATCATACAAAATACTACTTCAAACATATTGATTCACCTATTTAGAGATCACAAACCAGTTTGAGACTGGTTTGCGATTCGCCCCATTATTGAACATAAGGTACTATGGGGCACATGCATCAAATAATTTTGCGATCACAAATAGTGCAAATCACAAAATTCGTCCGTTTGCAATCGCAAAAGGGCCTTTTGAGATGCATGTACCTTTTTTGCAATTTGCAATTGAGGAAATCGTATTTTTTTGCGATCCGCTTAATTGCAAATGCAGTTAGGGAATCGCAAAAGTTCAAAAAGCAACCTGACCCCAGGTCAGATTTTTTAGGATCTTCAGAGCATTGGCTTGGCCTTTGTCCAGGTCTAGCTTAATTATTTTGGTAAAGTAATGTAGTAGGGTAATAGACCTGCATTTGTTTAGGGCATCTGGGTCAAACTGAGCTTTCTTTAAAAGCAGGTTATGTAACAACTTTCTTACAAAAGTCAGATACCGATCTCAAAGCGGTATTAATAGTGTCTGGTAGCATGGAAATAGAAATGGCGCCAGGACATTCAGAATTATTGTAGTAGGGAATATTAAATTTGAGATATCAATAGGTTCCAGTATTGTAACCGCAATAAATTGGGACAAAGTATGGAACAGGTTGGTGCAGAGAGGGATGTAAGGATTTAGTGTTCATAACTCCACATCTATGTAGCTTGAACATGTGTGTGTGTATATATATATATATATTACCTACTGGCGGTCGCCAGTAGGTAGTTATAGTTAGGATTTTTTTCAATACAAAATCTCAAAATTCTATTGTGAATAACTTTGGCGCCGGTTGACGAATCTGCCTGAAAATTTCGAAAAATTTGCCTCGCTGAGCTCCGGTCCTTCCTTGAAAGTTTGGGGGGTATTCGTCAAGCAGGGGCCGAGATAAAAGGGGGTCCCAAAACGTGTTTTCTCCATGTTAATTTCCATAGGGCGGTCGAACTCACTTTTAGCCCGAACGGCTGAATGGATTTCCACCAAACTTGGCAAAATTGTAGGGACTGGTAGCCCGGTGTGCCTTTGCTATGTCTCAAGATATGTGCTCCAGTGGATTTTGAGTAATTTAGGTTAAAAAAATATATATATCTATGGCCGCGCCCCGGTACACGCACCGGGGAGCGCAGCGGGCGCGACACGCGAGGTGCGCACGGAAAGCTGATTGGCTCTCGGGTGTCTGTAAACATTCGAAACAGTCCGGACCGGCCGCCATCTTGTGTCTCGGTAGGATAGAGACACAAGAGGTGGAAAAAAAGGGGGAAATGACCATAAGGGGGCAAGGTAGACCCCCCCCTGACCCCCTAGGTTTGATGTGGGGGCTATAAAAGGGCCCCGCGGTGCAAAATACATTTTTTTTGATTTGCGCGGGGGGAGCGCCCGGTACGGCACCGGGGAGCGGACCGGAGAGCGGCCCATGGGGAAAGAAGAATGACAGTTTTTAAAAAATGTTGCCTTTTTTTATAAATTGGAGGTAGTTCTAAAAAGAACAGTTTTTTTTCTTCTTTTTGTTGTTTTATATTTTTTTAGTGTTTTTGGAACATTTTGTACTTTTTTTGGCTTTTATGAACTATTTTATATTTTTTTTGTTATTTTTATGGGGTGAAACGAAAAAACAGGGAATTGAAAATGGCTCAACTGGAGCAAAAAACTAAATAAGAAAAAATTAGGGTTTTTTGGGACATTTGTGGTTGTCCCCAGCAAGGACAATGAGCTTTATGCTCAGTTCACCATAGGAGATGGTCTTACCACAATGAATACATGTTATTCGGAAATCCGCAAACCGTCGCTGAATGCAAGGGAACGTCTCCCTTGCCTCTGGTCCCGATGGAGTGGGTTGCTTTCTTTTGGAGGAGGTGCTTGAAGATTGGGGAGGGTTACTGGCCAGTTCCCTCATCTCTGCAGCACAATAGTTGATCGGATGCCTGCGCTGCATGTGGCGAATCATGGTGTTGTTTTCAAAAGAGTATTTTTTATTAGGGTTCCCCCTTGAAAGTTCCATGCCACAGATTAGGCAAGTCACCTTGGCCGCATTGACTTTTTTCTTGCCCTCTGGGATCGAAAAAAACTCCCGTACAATGTGTGGTCTTGGCTGGTATGGGGTATTGTGTTCTTGCAGCCACCTTCTCCTCCCCTCCTCCTCCTCCTCCTCTTCCTCCTCCTCTTGTTGACCACCAATGTAATCTTGTGGTGGTCCTCTTGGTGGTTGTGGTGGTGGTGGTGCAGATGCTCCAGCTGCTGCTGCTACTGAAGCCATTTCAAAGTACAAAATATACCTCAAAGATTGCAAAACAGGTCTTCCTAAGTCAAAGGACAAAGTCAGAATAAGGGAAAAAGGTGGGGTCTTTCATCATTTGGAAAAAAAAAAGGCCTGAACCAATGAGAAGTGTTATTTTCAGGTCACAAGACCAGGGATTTCATCATTATGAAACCAAAACTGTTCTGCCCCAATAAAAAGTGTTATTTTCAGGTCACATGACCGACGCGCTTACACGGCGCGCCCCCTGGAGCGTCGCGTAAGCGCGTTGGATGTTTACGTTGCGCGATCGTATTCGCTCGAGTGCTTCCGGGTGCGCTTACGATGATGTTTTCGTTCGCGGCAATAGCGCTAACGGGACGCTCTCTGGAAGCGCCCTGGGGCGCTTCAAAAGACTACGCTTTCCAGGGCGCTCACCGGGGCGCGCCCCGGGAGCGCTCCAGGGTAAAAAAACATTTAAATAAATATATACATTAAAAAATTGTTTTAAATAGAAATAAAATATATGATACATTCATTTTCAAAAATATTACATTTCATAGCTATAGACATTTGCTATTAACAAAATTTTGAAATTCAAAGAAAAAAACATAAGTTTGGGGCCTTATATATAGTTAGGAATTAGCATTTAAAAAACCTATGAAATTCACTGAAAAAACCATAGGTTTCACACCAGTTATAGTTAGGAATTAGCATTTAAAAAACCTATGAAATTCACTGAAAAAACCATAGGTTTCACATCCGTTATAGTTTGGAATTAGCATTTAAAAAACCTATGAAATTCACTGAAAAAACCATAGGTTTCACATCCGTTATAGTTTGGAATTAGCATTTAAAAAACCTATCAAATTCACTGAAAAAACCATAGGTTTCACACCAGTTATAGTTAGCTGGAAATTTTACTGACATAAAACCATTGAAATTCCCACGTTATAGTTAGTTGGACTCACTATAACTTGCGCGCCTGTAATGCACTGCTGATGACGTCACATATTACATCACTCATGACATGGTCAGTGACATCACTCATGACATTCTTCGGAGACCCCCACCTTTGTGGTGCAGTAGAATTTAAAATAGGGGGGTCTGGGATGGCATGGATTTCCCAGCTCCGGGGACTTCCACTTCTCAGGACTTTTAAATGTTGGGAGGGGGTCGAGCGGCCTCCTTACTGGAACCCTTAATGGCCCTGGGAACCATCATTTCCCTGGGTCGGCTATTGCAGTGTCTCGGGGTGCCTGTCCCCGGGAAACTGCTGTTTGCTATGGTAGGGTGGGAGCACCACGGCTCCCACTTTAGCACAGCAAACCGGTTTCCTATTTGAAAGAGAGAGCAAGTTAATCTGCAATGTCTTTCAGTAGGAAAGCAGATTGCTTTCCGTTAGAGAGAGCAGCATGTAAGCTGTTCTCTCTGAGAAAGCAATGCCGGCTCTCGAAGGATGTGGGGAGCCGGCTGGGACCGTGGGGGCATTGGCGTTCTCTCCACCGTCCCCAATGTGATTTTTTGAGTCCTGGGGGATGGGGTCCCTTTGCAGCTCCTTAAACATCTGTTGATATAACTTTTCCAAAATCTTTTTTTGTGTTGAGAACAGAGTATTACCCTAGTGACTTTGTCATCCATGTATCTTTTTTACTTATTCTTTATTTGAATTCCGCTTTATTTACAGTATGTTTCTACCTTTCTTCACAATGAGTTCTACAGCGTAGCGTGCGTTGCAGTGTTCTTAGCTTGTTTGTTCTTTTGGTGACTTACCAGTTTGTGTTTAAGATTTTGTGATCTATTTGTGTTGCTTTCCTTTGAGTATCTTTTATGCAGCCTTTTTTTGTGTATGTTGTTTTGTATCTAACTTTATTTATTCAGTGCTTCATCCAGTGTTCTAAATATAGAAGTACACCTGTAGACATGTAGTTTACTCCTTTCCTTTGCCTCTCTCAACCCTAATTGAGAATGTAATGGGGTGAGTCAAACTAAGGCAGTGCTGTTGTTAAGTTTGCAAACCAGTAGGTAGTATAAATAAATAAATAAAGCACTTGACACAATGCAGAGTGACACTGTATTTATTGTATTTAATTTTAGAATAGTTTGAAAATAATATACACTCGTACAAAATGTTGGTTTAATTGTAAGATATTTCATATAAATCATCAAATATGCTGATATTACAGTGAAGATAAAATTAAGTGTTTATGTTTTTGTACAAGGACCTACAACATAAGAAATTCAGTATGGAAAATCAACAAAATTTGAAAGACGGTTTCGACATTAGTAACAGTGTCATAGAAGAGCTAAACATAATTTTTATAAGTAGGGAGAATGAAGAGGAAGATATAAATGCTGTAGATATCAGGTGTGATTTTCTAAACTAAACTTTAGATGCTTTTTTTGTGGAAGTATTAGATGAGATCGAGTATGATCATATGAATTTGTGTAATCAAGAAATTGAAGTAAATCATCCCAAGCATAGGCAGCAGAGCTTAGCGTAAGGAACTATGTAGGAGTTTCTAAGTTCCTTAGCATACATTTCAGTTGTCCATGACGATGGTACCAGTACTCATTACTACAACACGGACATGCCATGAGATTAATGAGGTGAGATTCCAAAAAATTATCTTTCTGCTGTACTTTATGCAAAAATGTGTTTGCTGAAACATTTTGCAGATGCACACGGGTTTTCAATACATTGCTTTGTGCATAAGAAGTCCAGACAAATCCCTCTCAAACAAAAGATGGAACAAATATGGAATACATTGTTGAAATCTTGGATTTTCTGCATGTTTATTTATTTATTTATTTATAAGATTTCTATAGCGCACAAATACCTTCCGGTGTCTTGGCGCTGGAGTTTACAGATTGCAAGGGGTTCCTATTGAAAGTTTACTGATTAAAAAGCCAGGTTTTAAGGTGCTTTCGGAATGTAAGTAGTGATGGGCTAAGTTTGATATAGGAAGGGAGCATTGATATAACATTGATGTCTGGTATTCAGATGCAGGAATCTGCACAGGTCGGTCATCATATCGTTTTCTTTTTCGTGTGGGAAGGAACTGAGGGAAAGAACGAGGTGCCGAGGTCCCTCTAGTGAGCTGTCAATCACAGTGGGGGAAAGGGTGGGAAGGGGTTGCATAGCCTAGTGTGTGTGGGGCTGGGCTTCTGTGCGAGTTCACATGCCTCTTGTTTATAAAGGTCAGAGACCGATCAGCGCAGCAGATGAGGAGAAAGCAGTAAATGCTACCTCGTTGGGTAAATGTATCGTACTTTTCCTACACTACAGCAGCGTAAAGGCACGGAAGAGTTGTCTTCAGTGACCACGTGTGTCTGTAACTTTGCCACCGCGCCCATAGGCGCTGAGGTCCCTCGAGTGAGCTGCCCATCACAGTGGTGGAAAGGGAGGGAAGAGGTTGCATAGCCTAGTGCGTGTGGGAAGGGGCCAACCGGGCGAGGCTTCTGTGCGAGTTCACATGCCTCTCATTTATAAAGGGTCAGAGGCCGATCAGAGCAGCAAATGAGGAGAAAGCAGTAAGTGCTGGTCACTGGAAGTACAGGGGGATTGCGCTCGAAAAACTTTTGGATGCCTAGACCCCATCACGGATTACAGCTAATTGTAGACGCTAGATCTGGGGAGAAAGCACACCTGCCTAGCATTGACCGTGCTCACTAGATTCTTGGGCTGATTATAATGCGTTACTGAATTTGAGCTTTAACTCGGGCACCTGCTTTATTTATATCTGTAAGTGCTTCCTGCTGAGGTTTAATTTTTGTGACAGGAGCCTCGTTGCCTAATTGTAACTATTCTCTGACCCTGCTTCGAGGGTCAGAGCAGGGTCAGAGAATAGTTGCAAGTAGGCAACAAGGCGCCGCTCAGGAAGCACTTACAGGGTTACAACAGGTGCCCAAGTTGAAGTTAATTTCTTTGTAACCATGTTGTAAATGATTACAAAGAAATTAGCTTCAACATGGGCACCTGCTGTAACCCTGTAAGTGCTTCCTGAGCAAAATTCGTCCCTCTCGCGGATTCGCAAATTTTGCCGCGATTTAGCGCGATTCGCGGATCATGAAATCGCCGAAAATACGCAAATTCCGCGAGCGGAATGAATTTTACGCCCATACTTACTTGTAATAGCGATTTTATAACACATTAAGTTTAAGTTATTATCTATCTGAATAGATAAAGTGGTGTTTGTATAAGTGTGGCTTAGTAAATATAAGTATGATCAATTGTTTGCATAAGTGGGTAGGATGACTGCATAAGTGAATATGGTCTGTGGTGGTGTGTAATATCGATATAGGTGTATAAGTATATTTAATAGTGTTCTATTGATGTTTGTTAGCATGTATGAGTGAATCTATAGGCAAGTGTTTAGATGTGTGTGTAGATATAGGAATCATTGAGTGGGTTTTTATAAACTTGTATTGGTGTGTCAATGATTTCAAATATGGTACTCCATATTTTATGAGTGTTGAAAGGTTAGACTAGTGTATGATAAGATGTATCAAATTGTCACGTGGATGATGTCATCAGTGATGTCATTTGAGATGTCATCAGTGATGTCATCAGTGATGTCACTGACCATGTCATGAATGACGTAATATGTGACATCATCAGCAGTGGATTGCGGGCGCACGAGTTATACTTAGTACAACTAACTATAACGGAGGAATTTCAATGGTTTTGTACGAGTGAAATGCCCAACTAACTATAACATCCCTAAAAGCTATGGTTTTTAAGTGAATTTCTAAGGTTTTTTAAATGATAATTCCTACTATAACATGTCTGAAACCTATGCTTTTTTCAGTGAATTTCAAAAGGTTTTTTAAATGATAATTCCTACGTATAACCTGCCTGAAACCTATGGTTTTTTCTGTGAATTTAAAGGTTTTGTAAATGACAATTTTTAAATGTATTAGTTCTTATATTTATTTTTTTGATACTGATTTACTACATTTTTTTGAACTATTTATTTTTGGATATTTTATTTTTTAAATTGCATTATAATTACATTATACATTACATTACAAAATATACTTTCTCCGAATAAATTGCTTTAGTTTAAATACTTTGCAAATAGGCAATAGAGTTTTAAGTACAGTAGTTACAGTTGTTGCAATGGGCAACACAATTTCAAACACAATGCAACATTGAGGGGGAATTTCTAGTTAAATGCAGTTAGTTACTTTATGGAATACTTTTCTAACCACAGGACTGGATCCTAGATTCAGTCCTGGGACATCTCCCGTAAACAGTTGAGTAAAAACGTTTTGGATACAGTAGTGATTTTTAAGGAATATCATTGTATTTAAAAAGCTTGCACTTGGAAATTTTTCACATAGAATCACCAATGTTATCCTATGGGAGGAAATTCACTTAGCAAGTAAGTAGTGTTATTGTTACCTTTTCTGTCTCAGTGGTGGATCCTGATTCCAGCACTGGTGCATCCCCCAGGTTACCTCTGGATTGAAGAGGAATTAATTCCCCAACTTAAAATGCGCCACAGGGCATGTTTGCACACATATCACCTCAGGCTCCACCCCCTACCTTCACCACTGTGCAAACGCACCTGTGGTGCATTTTAAGTTGGGGGACTAAGTCCCCTTGAATCCTGAGATCCCCTGGCGGCCAACTAGCCCACCAGGTACCTCCAGTAAGCGCCACAGAGCTGCGTTGCAGCGAGGTGCAAAAAGGGGCGTGACCTCAGAACACCTCTCTGCAACGCAGCCCCCTGGTGCATATTGGAAGTTTCTGGTGGGCTAGTTGGACCCCATGGACCCCCAGTATTCAAGGTGAATTTGTTCCCCCTCGGCAAACATGCCAGGGAGCGTGTTTGCAGAGTGGTGCAAGGAGGGGCGTGGCCTCTGGCCCGATTCAGTTTTACATTTTTTTTAAACTTTTTTTATTTATTGGCCCTGGGGACCCCATCCCGCAGGGCCAACTCCCAATTTTTAATTAAAAAAAAAAGGGGGACAAGGGCCTTTTTTAAATAAAATCTTATCTTGGAGGAGGGCTGCCTTGCCCCCTTAGGGGAATGTTCTCATCTCCATTTCCTCTCCACTGGTCTGAATGGGAGGTGTATCTTTCTGAGGTCAGGCATGAACTAGCAATTGTAGTATTTACTATGTATGTACAGATGTACCATACAACAGTAAAAAGGAACACTCTTAAGTTATGGGATTTAACTACTGTTTTCCTAGCCCTATATTTGCATATTTTATGTTACTGTTTTACTTTATAATATTTTTTAAAGTGTAAAAAAAAGTTTATTAAAGATAAAATAGTAATCCATAACAAGTCAACACATTAAAGAACTATATCATTATCATTATAAATAAATAACAATAATAAGAGCATTATATAAGGACAAAGGAAACTAGAACAAAAGAAAGAACGAGAAATAAAGAAAGAAAGGAAAATTAGAAAGGAAAGATAAGAAATAATAACATTTAGTTGAATACAAACGAACAGCATGAATAATAAATATGGTATCCATTAATAATTTAAACTACTGCATATCGGGGATGCTACCATGAAAAAAAACAATAAATATTTAGAAATACAAAATTAAAGCCATATACAGGAACACTCAAGGGGTTTTATAGACTTCTTCAATTGGTTGATGAGTAGTAATAGAGGACTGAGCAAATGAGTCTATATCAAACAAAACTGGTGACCAAATAGTGTCTCTTCGTTTAGCAAAGTTAAGGGTTGAAGGTAGGCTCTATCTAGACAATGATTGTAACAAATTCCATACCATCACATTGGTATGAAAAATATCATTCATTTGTTTCCAAACTCCAAGCCAGAATTTATGTGTGAGAAGGCATGAAAATATCATGTGATGTAGATCAGTCAAGGGTGTTTTACGAATCCTGCAATCGGTAATGATGGAATGTATTTTATTTAATGAAAAAGGTCACATCACCCCCCACCTGAGAAACCTGCACTGGCTCCCCGTCAACAAGAGGATTTCCTTCAAGTTCCTCATCCACGCATACAAGGCACTCCACAAGATCGGCCCAGCCTACCTCAACAGCCAGCTCTGTTCCGCCGACCTCACCCTCGCCACCGTCCCTCGCAACCGAAGAACAACCACCGGCAACAGATCCTTCTCCCACCTCAACGCCAAGACCTGGAACACCCTCCCACTGAGCCTACGACAGTCCCAAGACCTGCTGACCTTCAAGAGGCTACTCAAGACCTGGCTGTTCAACCAGTAGTTCCCCCTCCCTTTTTTCCCCCAGCGCCTTGAGACTCTCACGGGTAAGTAGTGAGCTCTACAAATTCTTGATTTATTGATTGGTTAGAAGTCTATTATATACAAAACGTAATGGTTGAATAAGGTTTGCTACTCTACAGGATTCAAGGATTTTGATCCAAATTTTATTCCATAATTGTGTTGATCAGGAGACATTAAAATCTTGTTCCCAATTTGTGTCTAATCTTTTGAAGCATTGGGCGCATAAAGAACTCTGCAAAGTGTGGAGGCTGAGGAAGATGATACTATGAGATATGAAATGTGTACATCTGAAACCTCTAACCTATTTGTGGAGGAAAGGGTCTGTATTGTTTGTAAGATTGTATCCTGTAATAATGTATATTTCTGAGCAAGGGAGCTAGGCAGGTGAAAACATAATTGTGCCTGTTGGAAAGATATATACGTTTCATTATTGATAATTTCTTTAACCCAGAAGAGGCCTTTGTCTCTCCAAGATTTCCAAACAATGGTACTACCTAGAAGCTTAAATAAATTATTGTCCGATGAGGAAGATTCTAAAAATGTCTCCAATTCAGTTAAATGAAGTCAACATGTTTCATGCCGTTGGTAGTCGTCGAGCAATGTGCTTATACATACATCTTTCATTTTTGTTTTTATGCAGGTTACCATAATTAGATTACTTTATTAGAATATTGCTTCCAGTGGCGGTAAGATGTCAGCCAGCACCTTATCACCCATGCATGGTGTGGGGCTTTGTCATTGAACTTCTCACTCTGTGGAGAAGATAATGTCATGTCTACCTGTGTTTTCTATTTTGATTTATCATTCATAGAAATTGTTTGTGAATGTTGGATTGGATAAATGTAAACTTTAGAATGGCGGTCAAAAAAAGGATCCATAACTAGATTGCAGTCACTGCCTAAAATTAAGTAGTCATTTGAAATAGGCATTAATTTGTATCAAACATCAGGCAAAAGGTCAGGTTGTGTAGATGCATAAATGTTAAAGATAGAAAAGGAAATGTTATTTATAGTCGATTTGTGTAGGAGTTCCACTTCATTTCTCAACTCAGCCAAATGAGATAAAACTCTTTGCAGTCCCAAAGGGGTTTTAGCCCGTTTGCAACTGCAAAAAACATGTGGCCCATGTACCAACCCTATTTTGCGAGTCGCTAATCAATTAGTGACTCGCAAAATATGGTTAGCTACTCACTATTAGGAAGGGCCGTTCCAAGGGCGTCCCTTCCTAATAGCGACTCCAAAACCTATGTACAAATGTCATAAAACACTCGCAGTAAACCAGCCTTCTCGGAAGGGTGGTAAGGTACTCCCAAACGGGAAGGGGTCCCCTTCACCGTAGGCAATTCATGCACAATTGTTTTTTAAGGGCAGGCAGTGGTCCCAGGGACCACTGCCGGCCCTTAAAAAATGAAACTGAAAAGTTTCATTTTTATTTTTTAAATGCATCCTGTTTTCCTTTTTAAGGAAAATGGGCTGCATTTAAAAAAAAATGCTTTATTTAAAAGCAGTCCCAGACTTGGTGGTCTGTTGAACCCAGAAGGCCACCATCTTTAAGAGTTCTAGCCATTCCCAATGGGGTCGCAAGTTGCGACTGCCTCATTAATATTCATGAGGCATGCAATTTGCAACCCCATTGGGATTGCAAATAGTGCCTCAGACACTGCTGTACATAGCATTTTGCGACTCGCAATTTGTTGCAATTTGCGACTCGCAAAATGCTATGGTCGCACATCTGACCCCTAGCCTTTTAATAGGTGAACCCAGCCCTCTCACATGCATGGCCCGTGCAGGTAAGAGCAGTGGGGCGGGGGAAGGTTGACAGACGATGGTGGTGTAAACTTAAATTCTAAAAAAAAGAAAAACTACCTTGCGCTCGACACATCGTCGAATAAAGGGTATTCATTTTTTTAATTTAAGTTTACCTCCTCGTCTACCGACTCCTCCCCCAACCCACCCCCCCCACCCCACCACTCTTACCTGAACGGGCCGCGCCTGCCCCCTAACATTCCAAGAAAATATTTGGTAGAGATTAACCAGAAAATAAAACTTTGATGAAAGTATTAAATTATACAAAAAAATTATAAATGAATTGCTGTGTGTGAAAATCATTAAAAGATCTATACCGATTATAGGTAAAGATATAAAAGTGGAAAGAAGAGTTAGTACAAAAGTCGGAAGAGAGAAATAATGAAGTTAGACTACCAAGGACAGAAAAAGAAAGGGATGGTGGAACCACATGAGGAGGGGACACAATCAGGATCCGCGACAGGCCATGAGGGGAATGACACCACTGACAAGGAAATGGATGAAATCAATACATGAAAGATGGCACGTGAGAGGGAGACAAGAGAATCAATTATTTACTGAACATTTTTTTTATAAGTATGCCCAGTAATCATAGGAAATTAAGGATTAATATTGTAAAGTATTGTAGAATGAATAACATATAACGATTAAAAATTCAAGTATCAAAAAGTCTTAATGTATTCATGTGTTCAACTCTACAAATATCCAAGAAATTCTGTAATGCATCTGGAACTTTGTATGTGGTAGTTTTGTTCTTATAAGTAATTTTGAATAGACATGGATGAAAATGTCCAAGGGGCATGGCTTGCAGGCTAATGGAGGCAGACGCGTGTGCTCCTAGCGCCGCGCCGGCCCCTTGATTTATCCGTGTTAGCGGCCGTCCTATCCCCGGGAGGACATCGCGGAATGCTCACACAGCAGTGCGAAGCCCTGAGGAAGTGATTGCAACCCCTGCCTCACCGGATTGAGGTGCGTGGCTGCAGCAGTGGCCTTGAGGGAATATGGGCCGCGGCAGGCTAGATGGCGCTGGCCTGAGCGGAGAGCAAGTACGGACTGTCCCGCGGTTCGCGGATCCTGCACGGGACGCCCAGGAAAGCTTGAGAGCTAACAGCTGGGAATTGAGTGCCCGCAACTATCCCTACAGTGGCACAGCTTGAGATGGCCAGAGACCCTAATCCGCTGTTCCCCATGGCGGACCCCTGGCAAGATCGGCCTAGAGGGGCAGCAATAATCAGGCTGTGGGATGCCGATCGTCACCACCATACAGCAGAGCTTCCTGGTTTTGCCTGGGGAGGCCTGCTTGCTACATGGGAGGCCCCCTCTTGAGGCCTGGCAGTATCGAGGGGGCTTGCGGGCGAGTGCTATCCTGCGCGCCTTTTATAGAACTGGCCATCGGGGCATTACCTCTCCAGTGGACTGCCCGTTGCAGTTACACACTTGGGGAATTGCACGGGCCCACGTTGCTGAGGTTGGTTTATTGCGCACAAGGTCCAGACTGCCTGGGAATACCGCAGGGTGCCCGGTGCCACCCGGAATATCTGGATTTGGATCTGGGTGACTGCCTGTTTGTCTGCTTGAGTCAGCCTGTGGGCTGGGGTTTTCGCTGAATTTCTTGTGGAGTGGGTGACCCGGGAACCCCTGCAGCTCATATCCTGTGGGCCCCATAGCGCCTTGTTGGACTCTGGCAGGGCATTGGTTAGGGGCTTGATGTAGAGAGCACTACATTGCAAGTAGAGTGTGCCCTGGCCTGAAGAGACTGCTCCACTCCACGACTGCGTGATGGGGAAGCCCAGAGGGAAGCAACCGACGGCCCCACCGGGCCAAGAAGACTTGGGGCAGGAGGAGAAAACGACTAGCTCCTCCTGAGGCAACAGGCGATGCAGGGGTGCAACAACAATTGGCCAGAATACTCCAAGCTATCTCAGATACGAGGGAGGCCCTCCATCAAGACATTGCTACTGTGTCAGTGGGACTGGGGCTGTTGCGAGCTGCACACATCAAGTTGGCAGATAGAGTGGAGCAGGCCAAAGCCTCCCTGGCGACCCTGAAGCTGGTGCTGAAATCCATTGCTGACCAGGTAGGAGACGTCTCCCGTAGGCTTTTGGTGCTGTTGAAAAGAGCTGGAGACACTGAGGAAGGAATCGGGGGAACAACATCCGAATTTTGGTCCAGTATTTGAAGGACTGACTCCACGACAAGGTAGCACCGGAGGGGCTGACACAGTTCTTCACGCTGGAAAGGGCTCATCGAGATCCAGCCCGCTTGCTGCCGCCAGGTCGCCCTCTGTGCCCGGTGGTGACCAGGCTCCTCCACTACAAAGACAGAGACCTCCTCCTGCAGAGGGCGCGCACCGCTGGGCCTTATACGGTTGACAACAGCAAGGTTTCCATTTTCCTAGACTATACCCTTGAGGTCCAATGCCGCTGTGCATCATTCCTAGCTGTCAAAAGGGCCCTACGAGATGAGCGGATTCAATATTCTTTGATGTTTCCGGCCCGACTACGGATTACTTTCGATGGCACAATGCATTTTTTTGAGAACCCGTTGGAAGCATGGGACTGGCTGGAAAATTACAAGACAAGCAAGAGGCCGGCTGGGGAAACTGGGGCGCTCGTGCCCTCAAGACGGCTGCATCAGCCCCGCCACCCTGAAGACACCCAGCTTTTCCTAGACGGAGAGGGAGAGAAATTAAGCTCTACATGCAGTGTCAGAACTGCTCTGGAACCATGAGAAGGGATCAGGGACTGGCACAGAGACAGATAAATCTACTGAGGGCGCAAACACTGATGAGTCCCAGGATAGTGACATGCAGATGCCACATGTCACGCCAGGCACTGCTGATGATATTGCTTGATATTGTTAATTTACATCTCATTGATTTGTTTCCTTTGCAGGCCTGCTGGACGAGTTGTGTGCCATTTTGATGCTAGTATTATACGTATTTTGCTTTTATTGTGATATTGATTGCGGGCTGTAGCGGGTGGGAGTTTGTATACTTCTGCTGGTGAGAAAATTCCCAGGGGTGGGGGCAGATTGCAATACGTGGGGCACGGCCATGAATGATTCTTCATAATCCTATTGCTGGTAATTGACAGACTCGAGCCACTCTTCCCCATTGTTCCTCTGTAGTTACTAGAGGGAAGTCAGTTTAGAGTAGTTTGGATGGGAGCTAGTTTCTTAGTACCTGTCTTGGGGTGGGGTTGTTGGGATTGTTTTCTTTGTTGTAAGGGAATGTTTCAGGGTATTTGGCGTAACCTTTTAAAACTAGCTGTTCAGAGCCGGTGTGGAACAACACCATGGGTTCGATATCTGATTTGAAATGTATATCTTGGAATGTCAAGGGTATGCACACCATGTTACAGAGACATAAAATAGATGCGTACTTAGTCCGTAAGGAGTCCAACTGGCTTACCTTCAGGAAACAAACGTAGCACCAAAAGAGGATGTGGCATTGCAGCGTAGATGGAGAGGGCAGCTTTTTTGTACGACTTACTCCGCCTTTGCACGGGGGTCTTGATATGGGTCAGGGTGGGCATCCCTTTTCAGCCCACTCGTCAGCTGAAGGATCCTGAGGGCCGCTATATGCTTGTAGCAGGTCAGCTGAATGGTAGGGACGTGGTGCTGGGCAGCATATATGCACCAAACATGGAACAATCTGCCTTTTTCACAGAATTGTCTGGGAAATTCGCTCCATTCTTAACTGTGTCAGTGCTTATGGGTGGGGATTTAAATTCTGTCACGGATGTCCTACTGTATAGATCTCATCCTCCCCTCCCGGAAGCACCTATCCATACTCTTTCAAGGATTAGGTGGGAATGACAACATAGGTGAGGACTGATAGACACCTGGAGGGCGCACCATCAGGCCACACAGGATTTTTCTTTCTTTTCTGCTATGCACAACCTCCATGTTCAGCTTAATGTGATGCTTTGCTCTCCTGACATACATACTGTAGTACAGCACAGCAAATATCTCACTAAAACATTATCTGATCATAACCCGTTATTATTATGTGTGAATCTGTTGCCTGATCGTCCCAAGATCCCGAATTGGTGCTTCAAACCAGAATTGTTGGAGGATCAGGCATTTCACGAGGGGGTGGGGACTAGCATTACCGATTATTTTCAGAATATTACTGGAACTGCCTTATCGCGGGCAGTGGAGTGGTACGCTTTACAATGTGTGATACAGGAGCATTGCATAGCGCACAAGCTGGGAGTGCGTAGAGTATTATTGCAAGATTTAGAGAGGTCGGATCAACAGTTGTGCGACATTGAAAGGGAGAGGCCTGAACATCTAGATCGACAACAAGACTTAATAGCAGAAAGGAAAGCGGTTGCAGTGCAGTTGGAGCAGTTGTGCTGCTTTGATTATAAAAAATATGCATCGCGTGCTCATGCAGAGCGCAATAAATCTGGGGCGTTATTGGCATGGCTAGCTAATCCAGTGCAAAGAGGGACGGTCATTCTAGAACTCCATGCCCCAGATGGGGAGGCCCATTACACACAGCAGGGCATAAATGACCTGTTCTTTGTTTATTATGACGATCTATATAAAAGCAAGGAGGCCCTGGGCGAAGAGGCCATTCAGGAGTTTCTGGAGGTGGCAAATCTTCCAGCACTAGATAGGGAGAGGGCGGAGCTGCTGGGTCAGGACATCACCCTGGGAGAGGTCCGTGGTGCGATTAAGCATATGGCCCGGAAAAAGAACCCTTGGGTGGACGGCATCCCGGTGGAATTTTATAGTGCATATGTCAACCTGTTGGCCCCTAGGCTAGTAGCACTGTATAATACTGCAAGAAATATATGCCGGTTGCCTGCCACCACTCTAGAGGCGTTAATTATCCCATTGCTAAAACTGGGGAACCCTCCCCATGATAGGACGGCTTATCGCCCATTATCAATGCTGACCACGGATTATAAAACTTTAAGTCTGATTCTGGAAACCCGGCTACTCCCATATATGGTTCAATTAATACATACGGATCAAGCAGGATTTATGCCGACACGGAATACGGCCCAGAATGTGTGGCGCCTTATTAATATTTTAGCAGCTGACACCTATCACAAAGTGTCTGCTGCTACATTGGCAACAGATATTGAGAAGGCCTTTGATAGCTTGGAGTGGCTATATTTGTTTCAAGTTATGCAGTAATTTGGATTGGGAGATGGCTTTGTAGATTGGACATCTCTTTTGTATTGTCAGGCCAAAGCGTGGGTGAAGAAGGGAGAGGTGATATCAGACACTTGCACTGTGGGTCAAGGGACGATACAGGGCTGCACCCTTTCCCCTCTATTGTTCGCCCTGGCCATGGAGCCGCCGGAGGCATGGGCTAGGATGGGCCTGCATTATTCAGGATTATGAGTGCAAGAGCAAATTCATCATATCGCATTATATGCTGATGATCTCCTTATGTTTTTGGCTGATGTGGAGAGCGCCCTTTGGGGTGCAAAGGATTTATTGGAGGACCTTGGCATGGTTTGCCGGTCTCAAGGTAAATTGGACAAAGACTTGTCGGTTCCCTGCCGTGCTGCAAACCGAGGGCCCAGTATCTATGCAAGATGTACAATGGGAGCCTCAATGTGTGACGTACCTTGGCACTCGCATTTATCATACCCAAACTGATCTATTGGAGAGTAAAATTGGCAGGGCCATCATAGTGCTTAAGGGTTACATTGAGTTTTGGGGCACGCTCCCACTTTCGTTGGCTGGACGAGTGGCCATTCTCAAGATAATAGCGCTCCCCAGGCTGCTGTACTATTTTAGGACGCTGCCGATCTGGATCCCAGATTCTGTTTCTAAGCAACTCCAGTCGGTGGTGGTTGGGTTCCTTTGGGCTGGGGGACGACGGAGGGTGGCTCTTAACACACTAATGAGACCATGATCGGAGGTTGGGTTGACGGTCCCCGATTTTGAAATGTATTATTTAGCGACACAGCTACAGTGGCTTCCTCAGGCGGTGGCACGAACGTTCCGAAGAGCTGATGATGAGAAATGGAATCAGATAGATAGGCAAACGCTTTCCAAACTATCATTGCAATTGCCACTCCCTGCCTCCTCCCTAACTCGAGAGATGGGGGCGTTTAAACTCTGCTGGAACAGAAGTCAACGGCGCACACAAATAGTGCGACCGTATGCCCCTGGGATCCTGCTGGAGGTGTGTGTTGCACTACCGCATGCCGTTAACTGGGCGGCGCTAACTGCCAGTAAGTATCTCAGTGAAAAAGCTTTCAAAATGGCAGCCGCAGCAATTATCTGATGCCAGACCACCTTTGAGGAAAAACACTGCTTGTGAATGAAATGCTTTCTAAACCAGTGCGAAATGTTCAGCAGCATCACCCATGCTGAGATTGGGTTGTGCTTTATTGTTTTCAGTGGCAGCTGGTGACATTTTAAAGTGGTGAGGCATAAAAGTTGCGGGCAGTGCACTGTGGTGAGCGAGCTTAGCGTGCGAGCCCGAATGTATCAAGAAGCGTTTTGGGGGGTTTTCCTCCGAGAACATTTTGAAAAAGAGCGGCCAAATGGTGCATTTTCAAGGACATTTCAGAAAGCATTAATGTTAATACAGCAATTGGGAAAGTGAAGCAATTACATCAATGTAGAGATTTTGTATGATAATATAATGTAGGTTGCTGCTTATCAATATAGCCACAGATCTTCAATATAGACTTAAAAGAATGGGTTCCTGTTGCCCACTCACATTCAATGTCGAGAGGCTTAAGGCACATTCTTACTAATACCTCTGCAACTTTGATTGTGTGCTCTGTGTTCCCCTGCAAATGCCCTGTAAGTTCTTTTTCCCTAATTTATGTAATGGTCTCAGAATAATAGCCTGAGGACAATATGGGTAAAGTGTGCAAAGCAGAGTTTGGCAAGCACAGGAAAACAGCACTAAATGTGGAAACCCAGGAAGTAAACACAGTCAAAGAGAGCTATGGAAATGCAGCACTGAAATACACACAAAGCAGAGAATAAGAATCAGCGGAACAACACACTACGATATTGTACACTTTGGTATCCTATTAGAGTATATACAATGCGCCAATTAGCATAAAAGCACAGTACCTACGTTTTACAAATTCCCCGACTAATCATTACACTGGTGTGCTTTAAATCCATACATTGTCTTTTAATTCTATGAAAGTTAATCCCTGCGTTCAGCTATGGTGAGAGACATAACATTAGGATACTATAAATGTGGAGGTAAAGTAAAATTATGTTTCCATAAATATAACCGGAGACAGTGTTTTTATTACCTAGCATAATTTTCATAATCACAATACTTCATATTTCTTAGCTCAACATTGTAAAGTCACTGCTGCATAAATCATTGACAACCTAAATAATACAGTTAACACCCCCCATAAAAATAACTTGTCCCAGTGTCATTTGCCTATATCTTCAGTTCCACTGACGCTGAAAAGTGCCAATGCTAACGTTATTTAAAATCGATTTATATTTGTCACCTCTAAACCAAAATATCAGGCAAAATTTCATCTCATAAGTTATCTTTTACTGTAACTTTCTCGCTTTTAGTTTTACCACAAATGTAAACACATTCATGGTTCAGCTATTGTCACATATTGTTTCAAATACCGATCCATCTCATTTCTGCACAGTTTTGATGGTTTAACAGTGGCATGTGACATTTCCCAATCACTATCAGTATTCCATACCATACGCTTTTCACTCACAATGACAAAGACTATTTGTAGGAATCGTGTTTAATCGAAACACTTTTATGCCAAGAGCCCTTTGGAGGGAAGTGAAGCTCTCGCACCAGTTCTGCCTTACTTAAAAATAGATTGGAGCCACGATGTATGGAACAAAAATACATAACACGCGCCTGAAGTTCTGAGCTGTGAAGGATGTCTGTCACACCCCTAGGCTTGTTTTCCACCCTTTCCTATTCATTGTAGACAGAAACAATGCCATCTTCGTAGAGGAAATAGGCAATACAAACTGGTGCAGGATTTCCTATTTATAATGTTTCCATTCTTATCATAATGGGTGCGGGGAAAGCGCTTGGAGGGCTAGATTTCACTGAGTATTTTAATATTTTCTCGTGCCTGGACCTTCCTAGTGTAGACAGACGCACGGTTAGACATAAAATATATGTCTCTAAATATATGGAAATTTTATATATTGTTGAAATCTCTACAAAGTGGTATGGAATCATCAAAGTTTGTCAGGAATATGTAAGCAGGCCTTCTTGAGTTTAATTCCAGACAATTATTTTTTAATTAATGGTCTTTCCCCAAAAAACTTTATTGCCAGTGTAATCTCACTTTTTACTGTATCAATAAACGCGAACACACCTGCACAATAAAACCAAGTTAATATGAAGCAAGTCATTCATGCTTTTACGGGCCAGCCTGACACCCATTATTCGCAGGTCGTGTAATAGGTGTGTAGTAACGTGTTGGGAAGGTGAAGGGGGTGGTAGGCGGGAAAATACTTTTTTTTTGCGAAATATTCTAATTGTACCCACTAGTGCATCGATACATGCAATCAAATAATAATCCATACAAATATAAAAGGGAAATTACTGAGAATGTAGTGCCATACAGGAAAACAAAATACACACATAACACTTTATCGCTAAAAATGGCCCTAAGGTCTAGTTAAGAAGCAGAGGTGCCCACATATTAGCCACTATATATGGACTCCAAATAGCAATTACATAAAGCATAATAGCTTCTGCGGCCCATCCAAAAGGAATGATTTGCCCTCACTAGTAATGAGGGTCAGACAGGGATAGAAACTACGCCCTGACAGCAAAACAAAAGTGCCCCCCATTTGCAAATTGAGTAGTAAAAAAAGTGGCCTTTGTTCAGAAAGCCCCATCTGTGGTTTCTCCAGTAAGCCTCCCATGTGTGTGGGACACTCACGCCAAAGTCATTAACACCCTATCCAGTCAAATTGCCACTGCTAGCATCCCAAGGAGACTTTGGAAAACAGCATTTATTGGTAGGGAATTGAGAACCCCTGTGACTAGAGGAAGGATAGCGTTTGAGAGAGGCAGGGCTTTAAGTGGGACGGGTACTGCCAGTGCTGAGCACCAGCAGTTTTTAAAAGGGGGCCTCGAAACGGGCCCATATTTTGCTCTGTTTTATTCCCTGGCACAGACGGTCCATTTTTTTACTGGACTGCAGTGACAGCAGGCACATCGATGTGCACATGCTCATTTCGCTCACTTCTCACTAGTGGAGAAGTTACTGCATGATGTCATGCCAGGTGAGTACCGTAGGGCAAGGGAAATCCTTTAAAGGAAGTAATTTTCTCTCTGGATTTTCCTTCTCTGTTTGCAACTCAGGAGCTGCAACATCGTCATGGTGTCAGCTATTGAAGTGGGGGTGTCGTGAAAGGTCCTCATAGCCCCTCTATGCTTTACAGCACGGGTACTCATAGTACGGCACATAGGCCGCCAGCGGCCCGGCAAGCCTTCCTTGGCGGCCTGCGGACCTTGCAGACATCGTACCAGTGTGTTCTTTTGTTTTTCTTTAAAGAGTGTCAGCAAACACCGCTGTTTGCAGGTTGCAGCAGCACAGACTCCGAGAGACTCTGATCTATGGGGGCTGGGTGATTCCAGCCGTAGTCAGAGTGGAGATGCAGTGGCGCTAAGAAGAAGTGAAATACAACAAAGCCTCATTAACAAGTAAATGGTCTTTTAAAGACTTGTGAAGTACTCTGGTGCAGCTGTGTGTGTGCGCCCGGAAGCTGTCTCAGAAGGGTCGGAGAGGATTCTACTTCTTTCAAGCAATATATGCAATTTTTAGTACCATTGATAAAGATTACATGTCCACATTTAGAACATTTATAGAAGACATTTATTAATGGCCTAACATCAGATTTGTCCTACAAAAAAACACTGCCGCCCAGCATATGACCGAGGCACCAGCAAGGTGTATCCCATTTCACTCAGGCCATATGGATTCAAAACAATTAGCAATTCCCGAATCTCTGATTTACGTTCCTCATTAATGTACATGTTCATGACGTGAGACAGACAGGGACAGACTGACAGAGACAGAGACAGATAGACGCAGAGACAGATAGAGGCAGAGACAGATACAGACATATAGAGACAGAGCCAGAGAGAGGCAGAGACAGGGACAGACTGACAAAGGCAGAGACAGACAGAGGCAGACAGTGATAGAGAGAGAGAGAGACAGAGACAGACAGAGGCAGACAGCTATAGAGAGAGAGAGACAGAGAGAGAGACAGATAGAGAGACAGAGACAGATAGAGGCAGAGACAGACAGAGACAGAGATAGAGACAGAGACAGACAGAGACGGGGACAGACAGAGACAGATAGAGGAAGAGACAGGGACAGGGTCAGAAAGATAGAGGCAGAGACAGACAGTGACAGAGAAACGGAGAGGGAGACAGAGACAGGGACAGACAGAGACAGGGACAGACAGAGACAGATAGAGACAGAGACAGGAGCAGACAGATAGACAGAGATAGGGACAGACAGAGACAGAAAGAGGCAGAGACAAGGACAGACAGATAGAGGCAGAGACAGACAGAGGCAGAGAGACAGAGAGATGGAGAGGGAGACAGAGAGGGAGAGGGAGACGGAGGGAGACACAGGGAGAGAGAGGGCGAGAGAGGGAGGGAGATAGAGTGAGGGAGACAGAGGGTGACAGAGGGAGGGAGGGAGGGAGGGAGAGGGAGGGAGACAGAGAGAGAGACAAAGAGAGAGGGAGACAGAGGGAGGGAGAGGGAGGGAGACAGAGTGTGGGAGTCAGGGGGAGACAGAGGGAGGGTGACAGACAGAGGGAGACAGACAGAGGGAAACAGAGGGAGGGAGACAGAGGGAGACCGACAGAGAGGGAGACAAAGGGGGGGAGAGAGAGGGAGAGAGAGGGAGAGAGAGAGTGAGACAGAGGGAGGGAGGCAGAGGGACAGAGACATAGGGAGACAGAGAGAGGGAGACAGAGGGCGACAAACAGAGGGAGACAGGCAGAGGGAGGGAGACAGACAGAGGGAGACAGACAGAGGGAGGAGGGCGACAGAGGGAGGGAGACAGATAGAGGGAGACAGACAGAGGGAAACAGATGGAGACAGACAGAGGGAGGGAGAGAGAGGGAGGGAGACAGAGAGAGAGAGAGAGAGAGAGTGAGTGAAATGGAGGGAGACAGAGAGAGAGAGAGAGGAAGGGAGAGAGAGAGATAGAGAGAGGGAGGGAGACATAGAGAGAGAGGGTGGGAAACAGAAGGAGGGAGAGATGGAGAGAGGGAGGGAGACAGAAAGAGAGAGAGAGAGAGAGAGAGAGAGAGAGAGAGAGAGAGAGAGAGAGAGAGAGAGAGAGAGAGAGAGATGTGTGTACGCCGAGTCTGGTGGCTCAGTGGAGGAAGGCGTCCGCTGCAGGGGCCTGTGTTCAACCTCATGGTCACAGGTTTTTGTTTGCTCTAGCCCCAACCCGCCCCCATTGATGCGGTCCTCGGCCACAAACAACATTGTAAATTTGGCCCCCGAGAGAAAGTTTGTGAGTACCCATACTTTACAGGGTTGGTGCAGACAGGAAATGTGAAATGTTGCAGCTTGTGACCTTGAGCAATTAAACTTTTCGATTTGCAAATAAGTTTGTTCAAAATCCATCGGAGAGAAATAAAGTATCTGAAGCGAGGGCCTTCTACTCTTGAACAAAAATGGGCATTAATTGATGTAATTGGGTGCAAATCGACAATCGATTGTAGCACATTCTTTGCGGTCAGCAGTGAATTGTGTTTGCAGTTTTTAATGGTTTGTGTTTCCCAGAGTAACTGTCATTCAGAGTGATAACTACGGTGCTGGGTTTTTAGGTATGTTCAGGAAGATTGGTGCTCAGACTAGTATGCGTTTCTGAGTTATGTGTGATATCGTTGTAAACGGTGCCGCCAGTTCGGGAGAACTACCCATTAACCCCCGTTGTTATTGTGAGTCAAGAACCCACAACGGTTTGATAGGCACAGTCCGGGGCACACATGGTGAGGATACAAAGGAGTTGCAGTAGTCTCTACTGATTAAGTATTTCGAGGTCGGCACCAGTGTGTTCTTGAGCAATATTAAAGGAGAAAAGATCATATGGAATGAAACAATCAGCCGACACGTGTTTCGTCACAATGCATAGGCTTATGACTCTTCAGGGCTGCTACACTGTTGAGTGTTGAAGGGCGGTGTGCCAATCCGTGGGCTCAAGAAGTCGGATGAGGGGGGAACTTGAAAGTTAAAATGCAGGAACAGAAGGCGTGTGCGCCAAAACTGAGGGTCGTGAAGGTCCTACTCTAACTTGTGTCAAGGAGGCAAAGAATTATCTCTAATCGTTGGCTGGTGGTACGGAGCGAGTGCGGGGTCTGAAAACCGGATGAGGCCTTATACTCGATTCTACACACAGGGTGTGTGCAGGAGGGCGGGTTCACAAGTCTGTCCGGTGGTGCGGAGCGAGTTCGCCAGTTTGCTACTATGGTGGAGAGGTCTGAAGATCCGAGGTCGGTTCCTGCATCTGACTTCTTGAGCCCACGGCTTGGCACACGCCCTTCGCCGCTCAACGTTATACCCCAGGCCGGATTAGATTTCTCTACCGGCACTGAGGAGCCTTAATCCCGGACCTTCAAACAGTGTAGCAGCCCTGAAGAGTCACAAGCCCATGCGTTGTGACGAAACGTGTGTCAGCTGATTGTTTGACTCCATATGATTTTTTCTCATTAAATATCGCTCAAGAACACACTGGTGTCAACCTCAAAATACTTAATCAGTAGAGACTACCTCAACTCCTTTATATCCTCACCACGTGTTCCCAGGTCTGTGCCTAACTGTCATTCAGACACCTGGCAGGCATGGAATGAGAGAGTCTTGGCTGGACCCATGATTGTCCCTTACCATTGAGCGCATGGCTGGTGAGCTGCTGTTTGTGAACAGTGGGGATGTGAACTGTTGTTAAATTCATGTATAGGAATCACTGTTCAATCTTGGTTTGATGATTTATGCAATTGTTAAGGACACAAAGTGATTTCACCACATTAATAGTGATAAGCTACAGAGGAGAGTAGGATTGTGGACATTGACGCTAAGCTCTACTGGTTTTGTTGGATGCTCCCAGTTTTAGAAGTAGTTCACAAATGTAATTATTATAATACGACAGACTGCAGACACATTTTTTTCAATATGCTTTTTGTCAAACTGAGTAAATACTGCTAAACTCCGCATCCCTACTGTGTGTATTGTTTGTTAATGTCAGTGACATATTTTAGCTTATTTGATTTGTCTGTATTTTAGTTGTTGTTGTCGATGCAGAAAAAAAAAATCCCTATATTACCTTCCTGTAAACAATATAGTCTTGAGGAAAGGGAACAGTCCCCTCTAGGGCTAGCCGTAGCCAAACTGTGCTTCAATAATTGTACCATTATATTGAGGCAGGACACAATGCTAGTTCTCCTGATTTAGTTCATGCCCCTAATTAGATTGACCACATCTCTTTAAGAGATTTGCCACGCCCCTTTTAGAACACCCCCAGCTTTTTATCCCACTTAAAGCCCTGGAAAGAAGTAACTTGGCAAATGATGTGTGCAGCAGTTATCATGGGTCAGATGGCAGTTTTATTTTCAAAGTACAACTGGACCGCCTGCCGGAGCACACCCAATAGGACATGATACAGGTCGTTACATACCATAGGAGACATACTCCTTGTGCTGCATTGTGTGCCCATTGCAACCTACCCTAGACTACACAATGCTGCTTGCTAAGGCATCCTACTAAATATATATAGATGCTCACAACAGCAGCCCACATGAAGTCCCAAATCTGGTCCATCGCCACAAAACCGGCACACAAACAGCCACAAAACTAGCCCAGACAAGGACCGGTCCATCTGACACTGCCAGATCCGACCCTCTGATAATTAATCTCACATGCAAATGAATGCACATAGTTGAGAGTTACAGGTGCCACAACCGTCACCCATTGTTTCGCAAAGACATTAGCAGTGCTGACTATGTTAATACTTGCGTATCTTAATAGCTATGCACACATAGGTATACAGATATTTTTTAATATCAATGCACGAGTTTGCATAGGATGATGTTTTGGTATAGCATACATATTGCCCAAGTCAGTGTTTTGTTAATATATTTTATTTTTAATGGCTGATTTTTTGGCAGCAAGCAGCAGGCATTTAGAAGCCTGTGTTGCCAGGCAAACTTGATATATTATACCGTAGTCTTAAACCGCGATAGTGATAAATTCGACTCTCAGACTGGCGCTGTGAGACGACTCGGAGCTGCGGGGAATGGATGAGGGGGAGTCTGCGGGAGGGGGCGAGCACCAGGCAGTAAGATAATCATGTCGGAGAGAGATTCAGCCAAGCTGACAGGCTGTGGCGCTGTCGGGAGACACTAGCAGCAAGGAGCTGAGAGCAAGTCATCCGGGGCAGAGACAGCATCCAGCCAAGCGTACGGAACAGCACTGTACATCCACGCGCCGCCAGCCAGCCAGCAGCGCAGTTCTCTCAACTCTGGACCAGACGGCAGGCAGGGTCTGCACGCGCTCAGGCACCGCCAGGTCCCCGCTCTCCGCTTCCGTAGGGCCTGCGTGGATCCCCAGATGTCTTCATCCTCCGCAACCAATTCTTCGGAGGAGCTCAGCTCGGCTCTGCACATGACGAAGGGCATGTCCATCTTCCTTGACGTGAGTAAAAGTTTCGTTTCCAAAAGAAATGACGAGAATTGCTGCAGAGCACGTTACCCACCCGTGTGTGTTGTGTTTTATACTCAGACGCAATTCTCTCTTTCTCTAGTCTTCTGTGCTAGCTCGCGCCAGTCCGCTGCTCGTTTCAAATAAAATGCATAGTGTGAGGAATGAAACTTGACAGCAGGTCATAGGAAAGAGGCAAATCAGATGGTGCCTTGAAATGGCCTCCCGGGAGACGAATGATGTATATAATGAGTGCAGAAGGAATGCTAGTTTATGAGGTTGTCCATATAGCCCTGATTCTACGTGAACTCGGCGAGAAAACATGGGTTTGTGACTGGTACAGTTACTTGGATCACCATGTGTGTTTTAAGACTGTGCATATATTATACACAGTAGAGCCAACACCACCAATTAATAGCTTTGCTAAACATGAGTTTATTGCAAATCCGCAGCCAGCAATGATTAGAAGAACACTGCAAGTTTGCGGGTATGAGTTTTAAACAAACATTTTCTTTTCTGTAATTTGGGGATACAATTCCCTTTGTATTTTCTGTTGGAATGTGGGGCACAAGGGCCATCTCTGTGCGCGCGGGCAGTTTTAATGCTGAAAGGCTGAGCCTCTCTTGGGGCATGCTCTCCTCCAGCGCCAGCGCAGCGCATCCAGTGGCTGTGACTGTGAGAGCTGTGGCTGCGACTGCGAGCGAGGCTACCTGATGGAGGCGAGTTCACTGCATCTGTAAATGCCACCACTGCAGGTGTTCAAGGACCAGTGCTGTGGCGGGCACCGTTCTCCAGAAGTCAATAGCAAATACTGCAGCGGCAGATTCTACAGCGGGTAAACCCTGTGCAAGAAGAAAAACATTTATTTGTAATCCGGTTTTTGTGAACTTCACTGAAACGATGACTCAGGCTGATAGTCGGGGCTGTGTTTGAATTGCAGCAATACCTGCAGGGTTGCGTTACTTGTATTGCTGTCCGGATTAATGCATTTCTAAAAAGGGAGAGTGTGGACAAGATGTGCAGCCTTCTTTGGAAGTTATTAACCGCGCAAAACAAGATTGTACATCCTAAACAAATGAGAGCCATTCTCTGGTACCCCCAGTGACAGCAAGCATTGGCAGAGTCAATCAGTTTAACCTGTTGTGGTATATAGTATTTGTGTATTGATTTAATAGCTGTTTAGTCTTTATCTCTTTTAATATGTAGTTTTTCAAGGTAATAATTTATATATTGTACATTTATACAGCACTTTTATCCGAAGCGCTTTATGTAGAATATTCATAATATAATTTTCATTTATAGAACATATAGGTCAATAATTATAAGGCAATTATAATGATAGAATGATTATTACTAGAGTAGAATGCCTGCTCATTTTTCTGACCTCGGAAGGATGAGAGGATGAGTCAACCTTGCCAAAATTCAACTCTATGATCTGCCGACCAGACACAGATGTCAAGAGCAAATGCTGAAATCACTGAGCTATTTTACTAGCCTGATGATTTGTCCACAGTTCTAAAATAGTAAACACAGCTTTTCTAAAAGCCAGTCCTCAAATTATTTTCGCATCTCTACATGTTAAAGTAGCTAGTAGTTATACACGATATGTTTTCTTTAGAATCAAATATACAATGATCCGTTTATAATTCCCGTCACATACTTGCAAATAGAAATCCAACACGCCTCCACATCTGAGACCTTAAAAACCCATTAACTGACACCTTAAGGCATAAGGCTTGACAATTTTAACAAATGCGACTTTTATAGGGTAAATCATTAGCACACTGAGTTTGAGGCTGGAAGTTGTTTTGTAAGACTTGGGGCCTTTGTTCCACCCTTGAAGAATGGTATGCAGCGATTCCGCACAGACTGAGTTTTTGAAACTGTCTGGAGTCTCGATGTAAATTTAGTTGAATTTCGAGTTAAACCTCTGGAATGGGGAATAACTGTGTGAACAAGGAATGCAGTGTATACCGGCTTCCCTATTCCGGAGGTTTTAATGCAGACATTTGTCACTTCCTTTTAGCTGGTGGTAAATGTCTGCAGGGGTCTAATGCGGGTCAGGGGCTGGAGGAAAGGGGATGGAGGGCGTAATAGAGAAGGGAACGATTTCGCCTGATATTACATGCTCTCCCGTGCCTTGACCGAGGGTCGGGAGGGGGTCGCTGAAGCCTTTTCCCTCTGGGATTATACCTGTGGGTAAAACCGTGTCCAGTGTTCGTGCACCCAGTAAATCCAGGTGCAGAAACACCAAATGAGTTATAATTGTGCGGATAGGAATTCCACACATTCCAATGTGCACAACTTGTAATCAGGGCCCTAGTGTGGCAAGATTAGTAGTTTGTTCAGTGGTGGAGTTTACGGATTGCATAGGAGCAAATGCAGGTCCAGAGACTAAGGGGAGTGTATTGTGCAATAGAAATCAGGAAAGAAGCAGATGAAATCTGTCTGAGGTTTCCATCTGCCTTCTATGTCTATTTATCTAGGTCACTATATGTTAGTCTTCTCCCTGGGATCCTTGTAGCCATAAATGCTCCCCAGTAATCATAACACCCACACTCAGTCTGCAACACAATCCTGGCTTCCTTCAATCTCCAGGTAGCTTAATCGAGTGGGTAGTTCAATGGAAGGTTGTGAAAGTTGAGGCAAGGGACAGTATATCACAATTATCACAGCTATGTTACATTGGAGCCTGCAATGCCAGTGTGAGCACTCATCTCAAATTTCTAGTCAACTGTAAATGTTGAATGACACAGCTGTATGACTGTATTAACTTATTACAGTTGAGTTGTGGCATCATAATTTCTCCAAGCTAGAGTCAGCATCCAAGCCAAAAGGCAGATAGATCACTGAGCACCATTAGAGCTACAGTTTGAGCAAGGAAAAGGGGAACTGGATTTTCAATCTTCTGGTCTTTATTTTTCTTAAATGTACAGTGATAAGTAGAAAACAGATATTTATGGGACTTTTAAAAAAAACATTAAAGGTGATTACAGGATAAATAAAATATTTCTGCATTTATCTATACTTTGCAAGCCCCATAATTTATTTAAGTCTCAACTAACATTAAACTAATTTGAATATCTTCTTTTCAACAAATTACTAACTGCTTTTTGGTGTGTTTAGTTTCACTGTACAGATTCTACTTCTATTCTTCGTGTCTACAAGCACACTTTTTTATTTCATATGAATTATCAAGACACCATGGATCGAAGAGGTTTGCAGGGAGGTTGATGATGTGACCATGTATTTTAAGGAGAAATATACAATTTACTATATGTTAGAACATTAGTGCAAACTCTTAGAAGTCCTTGACCTTATAAAGGAACACGATCTTCGGTCTCGTTCTAGTATATGGTTACAGAACTCCTGTCTGACTTTTAATATCCTTACAATGTATGTCAGAGGTTTCTATATCCCATATATAATAGAGAGGAATGCCCCCCCAGTGTTGGTATTTTATGTAAAATGAGAATACTTTAATATTGTCTCAAATGTTAAATATATCTATATCTGTAGATATAGATATATAGAGACATTGATATATAGATATCAATATAGATACATGTTAGACAGTGACAGTCACCACTCTGCAGCTATAGTTAGGTCAGAGTTTCCATAGGGAACGTGGGAAAGGGGAGTATTATGTGATGATGCTAGTAAGGCTTTGTTTGAAGGTGGGTTATTGGTAGGGGTAAATAAGCACGTACCACCAGTAATAAGTCACTAACATGGTATAGGGTCCATCAAAGATATCAATAAATTAGTTCCTCGGTGGCTGTAACCGAGCTGTAGGACCTAACTTAGTAGACAGGTATGTAAAGCATTTAAAAACCACCAATACATTGAATAAGTAAGACACAACATATAATAAAAATCCCACACTAATGTATAAAAATAGTAAGTATTGTTATGAACAGATAGACACCAAAAGGTAAAATATCCAGTTTAAAGAACCGGAGATATGAATATTCAAAGAATTACCACTTTATGGTTTATATCTCTTTATTGATTTTGTAATCAACATTAAAAGGTAAGGAGCAGTGTTACATACACATTTAAGGTCCATCTCCCAAGGGCAGTATGCGTTGTAGTATATCAACCTTCAACTCCCCCTATCTCCGGACCTAGTGACTTCTAAAGAAGGAAGAAAGAAATAAAAGAAAGGGAGGGAGATCTTGGGCATCCACATACAGGGAGATGTCTTACGTCGCAATCACTAAGTTGTGGCTGCGAGGGTCTCCCGGGCCACAGCCAGTCGCAAGAATGGTAGATATTTGGGACACATAAGCTTCCAGAATTCTGAAGGAAGCAGGGTTAGGAAGGTCGCCCACAGTTTGAAAAATGAAGCACTTTGGATGGATAAGGAGAGAGAAATGCGTTCCATCCCTAGTATGTGCCAAAGCCAGTGCAACCAACCTAAGTGTGTGGGTAGAAGACCCATACCCGGGGAAATAAGATTATTTGCAGGGCCTCCCCTAGAGCCAAGCCGATCTGTCTGCCCTGCCTCGACCTAAAGGGAAAAGGGGGAGGATGGGGAGGCCTAAAACTATGTACACTGGAAATCTGGAGAGTTCCGTGTCAAAATGGGTATCAATATCTGTGATTACCTGCTCCAAGTATTCATGTATTTTCGGGCGGTCTTACAGAATATGCAACAGCGTGGCAGGGCGCCCGCATTGGAGCCAACACTCTGATGATCTGAACAGGATATAGTTGTGCAATCGGTGCAGTGTGTAATGGCTATAAGTAATGATTTTTGTGACGTTTCAATGCTAGCAATGTTATGGGCAGTGTGTCTTCCTCAGTAATAGATATCTCCCCACTCTTTTACCATTAGTTCCCTACCTATCTCGGTCTCCCACTGAAGCTGACTCTTGGGGTTTGGGAATCTCTGTAGTTGGGCCTATTAGTTGATACAGTTCTGAAATCATGCGTTTGTCAGATGTCTTGGCTAGGAGCCAGTGTGCAAATGGAGTAAACTGCCGATCGCCTCCGGTGCGGACGGAGGGATGCATCAACTAGTGGCAGATCTGCATATCGCGCCATCGCTCCAAATCTGGGAGCGGAAAGTCAGTACGCAGGGTTTCGAAAAGAAGGTGCCCCCACGTCAAATAGGTGGCCCACTGACCTCTAGCCTGTCTGGCTCCATACCATATATGTCGAATCTTGTAAACCGGGTTAAAGTCCGGATTTTTAACTATGGGTGTGAAGGGTTAAGGAACGGATGTAAAGTCCCTCTGTGTCACTAGTCCATCCCATACTGTCCGTTATACCCTAGTTATAGGGGAGAGGTGGAGGGTTTTGGGTCTTGCTTCTTTAGGAAGGAAAGGGATGCTCCATAAGGCCTGTCCAGCCAGTGCCCTCTCCATAAATAACCAGCGCTTTTCAGATTCTGTACCGGACCATTCAACAAAGACCCTGAGCTGGGTGGCTTGATAGTAGTGCTGGAGGTCCAGGAGACCCAGGCCACCCTCCACAGAGGCTCTATAGCCAAGGTCTCTATAGAGACACAGGCATGTGTCTGCTCACACAAATTTATTTATCTACTGTTGGAGGTAGCATACTGTTCCAGGAGAAGGTAGAACAGGGAGTGCCTGAAGGAGGAACAGAATCTTGCGGAGAGTAATCATTTTAATTGCTGAGATTCACCCTAGCCAGGATAAAGAGTAGGACCACCAGTGGCGCAGGTCCAACTTGATCTGCTCAGTCAGGGTCTGATAATTGAGGGCTGCAGTCTCAGCAATGGTAGGGGTGAGAAGGAGGCTGCGGTAGGGGATGGAGATTGGGGTCCATTAGAGAGGCAGTGTTCGACGCAGGGCAGCAAAGGTATGTGGGCGAAGGGTAAACTTGGGGGCCTGCAATTCATGTACTTTTATCTTAAAACCCGACTCTAAGCTGAATTTTTCCAATGTGGCTAATATCGCAGGCAGTGAAGTGAAAGGCTCCTCCAGGGACACCATGACGTCATCCATGTATAAGCTTATAAAATGCATTTCTCCTCAGAATTGGATTTCCTGTATCTGCGGTTTCTTGTGGGCTTTATGAGCCATAGGTTTCATGTAGAGAGCAAACAAAAGGGGTGACAGTGGATACCCATGTCTCGTTCCTCTGCGAACACTGAATGGAGTGGAGCCTCATCCATTGACCCAAACACCGCCTTGGGCCGGGTATAGCTGCAAAGAATCAACTTTTGAAAGCGATCTCCCAGGCCAAAGTGAGTCAAGGTTGATGTGAGGTATGGCCAGTGGACTCTGTCGAATACTTTCTCAGCATCAATGGATAGAAGCATTCTCTCCTGTTCATACCGCTGGGATTTATCAAATAGGTGTATAACACGTCTGGTGTTATCGCTACACAGCCTTGAGGTAAAAATCCCACCTGGTCCGGATCTATAAGACTCAGGAGTATGGGATTGAACCTGGCAGCAAAGAGGCCTGTGAAGTGCTTAAAATATGTGTTTATGAGGGAAATGGGGTGGTAAGATGAGCACTGGGTTTTGTCCTGCCTTGGCTTATGGCTTACCACTATCACATCCTGAAGCATGTGGGCCGTAGAGAAACTGTGTCTCCAATTGCGTTAAATAGTATGGTGAGGAAGGGTGCTAAGTTTTGACTAAAGACTTTATAGAAGGAGGCTGGAAAGTCATCCAGGCCCGGTGACTTGGATTGCTTTGGGTGATAAATAATTGAAATGACCTCCTCAATTTGAAATGGCTGGTCCAGCTCATATGCTTCAGCATCTGTCCGAGAGGTAGTGGCAGCCTCCTTTAAGTATGCTGGAGCTGCTTCTGGGTGGAGAGCCTGTGCCGTGTATAGGGTCTGGTAGTAGTCCTGGAAGGATTTTAGAATACTCATGTCATCTGACCATTCCTGTCCCTCTGCATACATGATTTTCAGGACTCCTGATTCTTGGTGTTGAATACAGAGCAGCAGATAGACAATATTGCTGCTTCTGCAGTTGTTAAGACTTTTTGCTGTCAGTGTGTGGCCATGGTATACAATCGTTTTTTCCACTATGCAATGTACACTGCCCGGGCTGGAGAAAGGCAGTAGCAAGCCACATGGCTCCCCTTGTTGTGAGGCTAAAACCACAGAGCACATGTCTCCTGAAGTGAAGCGTTGCTCTGCTTATTGTCTTGCGGCGTGTGGGCAGCTGCAGTCCCTTAGTGCGTGGCAGAACTTCAGGCCTATGCAGCAGGTCCACCAGTAGCAGGAGCAGGAAAGTCTGACTTCACCCCACCCTCCATGTAGGCTTGAGGGCTACGCTGCTTTTGGGCTGGAAGAGGGGGAAGGCCAAGGCCGCTCACCACGCACCAGCACTGTATTCCCTCTGATGACCCACTTCCAAAGGTCCAAAGTGAGGGAAACCCTCTATCCCATGCATGACATACACCGAAGACAGGACAGTGGCCTGAACAAATCACAATTTGATCCGCTTAGGTGTTGTCCTTTTAGGGATCCCAGCAATCTGATGAACGTACGTTTCGGTGGGTATAATTAGCTTCCACCCTCATGAGGACCACTCTTATTGGCTAATTTCAGGTGAATGGGTTGGGGTTCTCTGCTGTTTGCCCCGATATAGGCAGGAAATATATTTGAAGCAATACAAAAAGCTGTACAGATTATGTATCCTTGCATATGATGCTGCCGGACCATTATTAGTACAGACGCTGCTGTGTTGTTGTTAAGGGAATTGTTTTTTACATGTATCCAAAACCAGCTAGGATGTATATGTATTTACTTTACATCTGGTGGATGTATTAGATCCTATACTTATTGGGGCAAGTTTCCTCTGAATAATTTCAATTTGGAACTTGTGAAAAAAGTTGCCTTGCATGTCTCCTTCTTGCTTTCAAAAACATCAGGGGTAGCCCTTAAATCCAAAACGTAGGAGTGTTAGGGGGTGGGTACAAGTTGCCGATGAACTACTTACCCCAACGGCTAATCCACTCCTGAAGTGACCACATCTGGGAGTGTAAGTCACTGTTTATAACCAGAGTCCACTATTTCTACACCTTTAAAAAATGTCAGAAGTCTCCCATAGTTGTACATAGCAGGCAGCACACAGTAGAGGCATGGCTAGCCTTTTGTGGGTGTACACCTCCTGCATAACCAATGTCCCGCCTGGCCGGGAGCAAATGTGCCAGGGCATGAGGAGGGCTGTTTCCGCCTTTGCTAGACAGCCCAGATGCCTATCAGAGGCAGTGCAGCCTTTGAAGCTCACCACCTTGATATGCCACTTCACTAGCCATCCTGAGGGGGGAGGTGTGACTTTCTTCCTGCTCAGCCCTTTGTTCCTGACTCCTAGGAGTGTTCACACTTCCTAGCAGGAGGTCAGAATCCTGTCTTGGCAGCAGCAAGCACAGGCTGTCAGCCATGGCACATGAAAGGCTGAGGCAACTAGGTGGGCATGCCACATCGCCCTCGACACAAGATTCACGTCAGGGGTGAGGAGGCATGTTGTTTGATACCAAACTTGACATATTTAGGTGGTACCATAATGGAGCTAACAACCTAATTTTTGCCCCGGGTGCCAGCCCATGTTAACCTATGGACCATCTATAACTTAAAGAATCCTTTAATGGTAAAGGCCCCTATAGGGACATATAAGCTTGCACCTACATGCCCACACTTTTAATATAATGCACCCTACCTCCTGGGCTTAGGAGGCCTTCCTTAGTGGCGACTGACACATATTAAAAATAGTGCATTGGCTTTGACACACATGATGAGGGCAAAGTTGAGTTTGAACAGTGTGCATAGCTCCTAAAGTCTGCAATGGCAGGCCTGCTGTCAGTAGTTTACTTGAGTCACTCCGTGTGGCACAAACAGGGCTTCAGGCCCTGGTGACCCCTTTAATACCCTGCCTTGGGTACCACTGGTACCATATGCTACAATCTTGTAATGGGGTTAAAGTCCTTGGCAATTGGGGTTACCAATTCACACTTAACAGTTTTGGTGAAAGAGCACTGGCACTGGGACCTGGTTAGCAGGTTCCAGTCAGAGTCAAAAACCAGCATCAATCAGTCCAAAGGAGGGCAAAAAGGGGGGCACATCTGCAAAAGGTCCTGTTTTGTGACATATAAGAAGAGCATTTTTTGATTCACTAAAACGTGGGTGCCATTTGATAAGTATGCACAGCACCTTCAAAAAAACCTCACCTAACTTGATGGAAAGAGGTGTTCGGGGTGGGCATGAAGGAGCTAAAAAGTCACAGAACAGAATGCACACATGACTTGAGAATAAGCCCACGCTTCACCCCACATGCCTATGTTTTTAATATCCCAGGCTCACTGTGCCACTGGATTCAAGCTGTCCTGGCTGATGAGGGAGGAATCCTTTAAACCGGTCCAAGGATGCTTATTTCCAGTAAAGGGAGGACCTGGCTTGGCAGTTTGGGCTGGACTGTTCACATGAGGCACAGCATCAAGACTGATTTGCATATCGCCAGGTCTAAACTGGGGTGGCATGGTGAGCAAAAGAATGATGGATTTAACCCAGATCTCTTGACTGGGGGGAAATCATTTGATTTATTCTGTATTCTGTCCATCAATTGTGTGTCTTTTGCTTTCTCATCCTAAGTGCGCCTGGAATGCCCAGACGTGCGTCCTGGGCTCATTGTGCCATCCTAGGATGCCTGTTTCCAGTGCAGGGAGGACCTGCTTGGCAGTTCGGTCTGGACTGTTCCCATAAGACACAGGGTCAAAACTTATTTGCATATGGCCAGGTCTAAACTGGGGTGGCATGGTGAGCAAAAGAATGATGGATTTAACCCAGTTCTCTTGACAGGGGGAGAATTTTTGATTTGTTCTGCATTCCGCCCATCAATTATGTGTCTTATGTTTAGAATATGGCAGTCTGGTCAGAGTTAACTTAGGACTCCACAAAGACAGCAACAGATGGAGTCTAGTTCTCATTGTGGTTAAGATACTAATCATCTTAGCCCACCATTGGTTGGATGTAGGAAAGGTTTCCTCTCACCTAACTAAAAGCAAGCATACTGCTTGAGAAAGATAACATTTCATTGAAGCAAAAGCCAACCTGTAAGTCACTTGAATAGAGGATCTCTTGTCATCTCAAACAATGTTTGTTAAAGGCACTGTGTCCTTGTTTTGTCCTGAGGATGACCTTACCAATTTTGGCCGAAATACATTGACTAATATTGTTATTTAGTCCCGTGTTTCTTTATGAGACAACAAAGACTTTGGATTAGCTCCTATGAATTGTTGGACTGTAATCAATAAAATGGCCCCACACTGTTGGCAGGTATGTAGGAATGATGAGACTTTCTCTTGGTGGATTTTTAACACTGAAGTTATAATTGTAAGCACCATTGTATTTAAAAGTATACAAGAGCATTAATGTGATAAATTCTGCCTTTGGTATCTATGGTGTGCATATGTAATACATCTTAAATATGAAAAACAAATTTCACCTCTCTACGAAGTTGATGCAATAACATGATTGTATATTAATTTTGTGAACTTATTGAAAGAATATTTTCAAAATAATGAGTTGTGCCACAATAATAGTACTAGTTAGTGTTTTTGACAAGTAACCTCTATAGGGACTGTTTGTTTAATTTGGAGTTAAGATAAAAAGGTTAGGTACATCTGTATGGTAGGTACTGAAGCAGTCCTGTGGTACCAAAAATATAAAAAAGTAGGAACTTCTGATCGGCCAAGGGATGTTTTTTCCCATTGGTCATTTAGTACTGTGGTACTGGTCTCCATCTCATGATGCTGAGCAATCTGATCAGCTGGCCACAATTCTAAAGAATATATTGCAGCTGCCACTGCTGGGCCTATGATGGCTCGGGGAGGAGGACGGGGTGCCCGAATCTCCTTTTTTTGATAAATCCGACCACAGGAGTTGCTGCCGGGGGCCTATTTTGGCTTGGGGAGGGGGGGCTGCTTGCCTTCTTTAATAAACAAAAGCAGCTCCGGACGCAATTTATTTTTGATCCCTCTGGTGGGCCGTTTGATCGCAGCAAAATATTACCAATTCTTTTTGTACCCCCATGAAGCCTAGTTGGGCAAACATTCTCTACCCTGGTGCCTTATATTTCTTTTAATTTAAAACTTCAGAACAGAGGGCTAAGCTCTAAGTCCTGTAATGGCTGGCAGCAACATTTTTCTGATGTTGCTGGCGGATGTATGTCAGTACAACGCGATCTTTTAGATCGCGGTACTTGACATCGCAGGTTTTACAACGCAAGTCGTTACAACGACTTGCGTTGGAGGGCGCGGATTTCGGAATTTTTAAATTTTATATTCCAACACCAGTCCCCGTAACAGTAGGGAAGGTGTTGGACTATAAAATTAAAACATTCCTTATCCCACAGCGCCATCCAGCGCAAGTCGTAGTAACGACTTGCGTTGTAACAGCTGCGGGGAAAAGGTCATGCGGTGTAAACACCGCGTTGTAAACGACGTTCCCCGTTGCTGGCAGCCACTCAGAGTGCTCGCTTCAGTGGGAGTCTGACTCCAGCAGGAGAAAAGTGTCCCAAGGGAAAAAAAGCTCCCTGGGCCAATTAGAATTCTCCATTTTTAAAATGGCACTCCCGCAAGAGTCTCTTAAGCTTCTTGTGGACTCAACTGTTTGGATATACAACTATTTTCAACTCTTCCTGTCTACAAAAACTATTGAACATAATTACACCAAATCACAAAAAGCACAATCTGCAGACAAAAATGTAGCTTTCTACCAAATTTGGTGTCATTTGGTTCAGCAGTTTTTACTGTATACCTACCTAAAGAAGTCTATGAAAAATGCATGGGGATTTTGCAATTTAATATCTACTTTATTTCTCGGATACCACTTGACAGGTCACCTAGAATCTTTCCATGCAAAAACTAGGCAAAAAGAGCTCTTTTTTAGAAAGTTTCAGTGAGATTTGTCTAACGGTTATTAGCAACACAAACAAAAAACATTTTCAATGGAAACGCTAAACATATATATATATATATATATATATATATATATATATATATATATATATATATATATATATATATATATATATATATATATATATATATATATATATATATATATATATATATATATATATATATATATATATATATATATATATATATATATATATATATATATATATATATAACTCCAAGACCTTCTCTGCAGAAGGGATTCCGTCCACACAGGTCCACAGGAAAACTTTCACTTTTATTTCAGCAGCCAGGGTCGGCATGACCGGTTTCGGCTCCTATGCCTTTCTCAAATGCCTTCTCCTTTTAAAATTACCTGCTGTCCGCTTTTAAATACACCTCACTTCGATTGGTGCAGGCACTCCGAAGGATGGGGAAAGTCTCTGAACTCAATGCTCCCAGACTCGGTGCTCCAAGCTCAGCTGCTGCAGGTACATTCGTGCAAGTGCTCCCCCCAGTGGGCTGTGCCTGCAGCTTCATTTCTCCTTCCCTGATGGTGTTCGTGGTGAAAACTGCAAGTTTGCCTGTGTCCTTCATCCTGCCTCCAGGTCCCATAAGGCATCATGACGCACTGATAAATGCTTTAGTTGCGATGTTTGTGCAGTCACTAAATTTTTCAGCATGCGCCTACAGTGTTAAGCTGTTTGTGCAGTCAGTTCAGTTTTAATCTTTATTTCGTTGACTTGCAACATAAAAGATACAGTAAAATATGAAAAGCATAATAAAATTCATCACATATGAAGCGTACAATTCATTATGTTTGAGCACCCAATTAAAGGAGCAACATTTAGTCATATTAGGACACATTAATTTACAATTGAATATTTGGCGCAGAAATGAATAAATATGTTAAAATGTTTAAAAATCACATTAAAAAAACATTAAATTGATTATAACAACCGGGAATTTGAGAAGACACAAATAGCTAGGCATAATTCATGATTTACAAAATATCAGGATGGCAGTTTCCCTTGTTTAAAATGGAAGATTTAGTTTCCTTCTAGTATAGTAAACGGACAGTAAAAATCTACTGATTCCGAACACAAGTACTTGGCTGGTGTCCGTACTTAGGATCCTACCAGCTTCCCTATGTGAAGTGGAACCAATGTTGCGGCACAAAGGGACTATCCATCTTTTCCTTGCCTTAACGTAGCTATGGCAGAAAAATAATATATGATAGATATCCTCCCTTTGGTTGTTAATACATAAACTGCAACAGTCATTGTCTGTCTTCCCCCAACTTTTCTCTGTTACTTTGGATCTCAATGTTCCATATCTAAATTTTAAATACAGAGATTTGGCCAAGGGTGGCTCGATTTCATCTAAAAATTGTTCAAAGGATGCCTCATTTTTTACCAAAAGGAATTTTTCTGTCAGAGGACCATGTGTTCTTATGTACACGGAATCGTTACTTACATATGACCAAAAGGACAGTTTGACTATTTTCTTAGAGGCTGAATTTAGAGATCCTGGCTCGTTCCAGAAGTGCATTAATCCGAGCTTAGCTAGCCAGGTTTTTACATGTTTAAACCAAAAGATTTTCCTGTCACTATCAAGTTCAAGGACCTCTTTCAAACCATTTTTGTAATCTGATAGTTCAATAGTTGTCCATAACCTGACCCACAACAATACTGGTCTTAATATTGCGTGATGGTCTGTATGTTTGAGATTTAGGTCAAGAAATAAGGTGATCAGTGGGGTATTAGTAGGAACTTTTAAAAGACCCCTAATAAACCTATTTTCGAGTGCTTCAAAAGTTTTCTTACATACTGGCCCCCAAATTTACGCCCCATACAGTGAGGCTGATTGAACCTTGTATCTAAAAAGCTCTACTGCTGGGGTGACCGCCTTATTGACACTTTTGTTGTGTCTCTGCAATATGGGAACACAGTTTTGTTTAAACACCAGTTTTGATTTCTCTAGTTGTGGGCCCCATCCCATTAAAGAATCCATCAGGACTCCCAGATATGTAAAACTGTGTTCATAGTCTAATTTTTGTCCGTTTAACATTAGATTCCTTTTAAAAGTTTTGTGCGGGTTTAGTGCCATGTATTTTGTTTTTTTTATATTGATTTCTAGTCCTTTCAGGATACAGTACTGTTGGAACCTATCCAGGAGGGTCTGAAGGCCGCGTGGCGTTTGTGAAATTAAAATGGAATCATCCGCGAAAAGGAGGGACGCAACACGTTCCCCTCCTAATCTGGGCGAATCATTCTCACAATTTTCCATATAGGCTGCGATGTCATTTACGTATAGGGAGAAAAGGGTGGGAGCCAGTATGCATCCATGGCGTACTCCCCGTTTTATGGGGATTGGGTTTGTAAGTTCCCCATTTGGGCCCCACCTTACTTTGGCATAATTCTCCTGGTGCAAGCCCATTACAAGTTTTAACAATTCGCCTGGCAGCCCTTGCCTATTCAGAGTTTCCCAGAGTAGATCACGGGGAATTAGGTCAAATGCTGCTCGCAGGTCTACAAAGGTCACATACAAGTGACCCTTGCGAATGATGACATATTTCCAATACAAGCAGCATAGCCTAAAAACCTGGTCTATGGTACTTGTTTTATTCCTAAATCCCGCCTGATATTTAGATAAGACTGACTCATCCTCCAGCCATGAATTTATTCGGTTTAAAATATGTCTAGCATAGATCTTCTGCGTTATGTCTAAAAGACTAATGGGGCGATAATTGGCTGGATCGCCACAATCCCCTTTTTTAAAAATGGTAATAATTTCTGCGCCGTTCCATGTGTCCGGAATGTGGTCACTGGCTGCAACTATGTTAAATAAATGGTTCAGATAGGGTGCCCAAACCTCGACATTGCACAGATAGAGATCTCCCGGAATTTTGTCTAGTCCACGCGCCTTCCCTTTCTTTACCATGGCAATTGCTATCTCTGTTTCATGTATATTAAACACTACCGGAGGGGTATTAGCTGGTATAGCGACAGTGGGTTCGTTTGTTGTGACCACATCAGTTGAAGTTTTAGCTTCATATAATGATGTGAAATGTTTAACCCAAGTGTCCTCGTCCAAGTATACCTCCCTGGAACCTTTCTCACGATTATTTCCCTTAGCTGCTATTTCCCAAAATTGTCTCTGGTCCTTGTTTTTAGCGGCTATTAGCATGCTGAGCCATATTTCCTCATCCCAAGAGGATATAGCTCTTGCTATGATTTTGTTATAGGCCTTCCTTTTATCTCTAATTTGTAATGGACCATCCCTTTTAACAGCATTAATCAGTGCAGTTTTAGCAAGACGGCATTTCCTGTTATACCAAGGTTTACCCTTGACTTTTGCGTTGATCGAGCCTGCACCTTTTTTAGGGATTTTTGTGAGAAGTACTAATAATTTGCTGAAGAGGGATTTATGCAATTCTATGAAATCTTTGGGATCACAGCTATACGGACAGTATGAGCTTAAGGTGTCTGCAAAGGTACTATACATATTGGCCAGTAAATCCTCTTTTTCCAATACATAGGCCCATTTACCGCCTTGCGATTATTACTAAGGACAATATTGTCTTTACTGGGTGAGTATGCTAGGCTATAGCCTGCCTCCGTGGCTCCCGACCCCTTTAGCATGATTTGTTGGAAGCTTGTTTCCAAAGGGAAGTGGTCACTTTCATATATCTTTTTAACTTTTAGATCTTCTGTGAAAGGCCACAGGTCGAGAGAGACTATGATATAATCTAATTTACTCTCATACTCATGTCTCTTAAAAGTAGGGGCTTTCGGGCTGTCGGATGGCATACGCCCATTACACGCTCTCAGGCCATGGGAAGTCAACATTCTTGTGATCTGCAAAGCCAATGCAGTGCCAGCCACCATTCTATTTTCATTCAGGACTGGTATTCCATTGGCAGTGTCCTCATCTTCGAACAATTGTGCTATATCTGTAATTGGTTCGAAGGTGCAGTTCAGATCCCCGCATAAAATGACACTTGCACCTATTCTTAATGAATCCATAAGTGAGTCTAGCTTCCCTATACACAATGATTCCTTATGGGAAGGTTGAGGGCTGTTGTATACATTAAAGAGGTAAATCACCCTATTATCTGCTGTAGTTACTTCCAGACCAAGGATGTCTGGAGAATCAGTTTTGAGCATTTTTATGCCTATTTTAATAGATACACTGATCCATATTAGTAGACCTCCAGATGCACGACCTCTTGTAGAAGGCACAGCCTCCATTTGGTAAGTTTTATAGCCAACCCTGTGCATCTGTGCTGTAGCCCAGGTCTCCTGTAGCACACAGATATCAAAAGTGTTCATATATTCATTCCAATCGGGATCACATAGTTTCACACGCACCCCAGCTATATTCCATGAAACAAGTGTAAGCAGGGGGGATCCCTCATTTGAGTTATAAGGCGCTACAGGTAAGACAGCAGACAAGCTGGTAATATCTTCATCCTTACTTAAACCATCAGCACCCAAGCCCACCATAGAACCACTAGTCACCTTTTCTTCATTATGTTTTAATATACATGGGACATTTTCATTTCCTCTTACGGCATTTCTACTTTCTAACCTTATAGCAGGTATAAGCAATGGAGATCCCTCTTTTCTACCAAGAGTCACTATGGGTGGAATAACAGGCAAGCTACTATTGGCATCATCATCAGTTGCAACAATGCATAGCCCTGTCTTTAGACAACTAACACCCTTTTCTTTATCCAACCTCATAGTGCATGGTACATTTTCAATCCTCCCAACATCCTCTGTGCTCTTTAAGCATCAATCACATTCCTCCATACCACTGAATGCCTCAAACCTGTTTGTTAGCTCTAGAGGAGTAAATGGCATCAAATGGGTCATGTTACCATTTTGTCCTATATTGCGGCCTGTCGGTATAGTGTTCCACCCATGCATCGCAGGAGTTGGAACTGACTGATGCATGTATGCAGGATTCCTTACAGTCTCCATGTTAAAAACGTGGTTGGTAAGATGAGTGTTGTTACTTAAATGTTGGGGGGGAAATACTGTGGATCTTGGATAGAAATACGTCAAGGGACGCGGTACAATACAGTTATTTTCATTACCAAAAGGCCAATTCAAAATATACTGAACTGCTTTTCTGTCCCTGAAGTTTATAACAACAATGTCACCCCCTATGTCCTTTGTTCTTCCTCCCAGCCAAGACAAGCGACGAACATGGACTATTTCACCATTTACATGGTTGACTTTGGGTCTATACAAAGATAGCCAGTGCATTATCTTATTTTTTAGCTGGTAATAGCCTTCCCGTGTGCCACTTGACAGCTCTGGGACCCCAGTAAGTACAACTACATACGGCAAGGCTTCTGGCGGGAGTTCCATAGGTGGTCTCCTAGCCTGTCCCCCTCTTACAAGGTTGGTCTCATTCTCTTCTGATCTTGGGAGCCTATTTGGGGGGGATACTTAGTTCCCCTATCTGGGTATTGGCTGGAGTGTCAGTATTACTGGTTGATGTTGCGTTTGGTTTGCCCATAGATGTTGTTTGCTGTTTTGGCTTAGGTTTGCTAGAAAGTTTGCTAACAGATGATGGCACACCTGCAAGCGAATGGTTAGAAACAGCTGGTGTTACCGCTATCTGGTTGTTGCCAATAATGGAGGATGTTACAGCTGCCACATCTTTTGGGAGGGTGAACAGTGACATAGTAGTTTGAGGGTGTGACACTTTCAGGGGCCCTAGTGATCTGACAGAATTCCCAAGTGTTGTCAGATCCCCCTCTATTTTTCCCAACCTTAGTTCCATTCCCTTGAGTCTTTCAGATAAGGCATGCATGTAGCTTCGCACAATCAGTTCTATATTGTCCAAAAGAGTCTTGGGGGAGGCTGGTTGCAAACCTTCTTCCATTGGAATATAGGTGATGTCTGGCTCTATATCAGCTTGGGGAGATGGTATCACGGGTGTTGGGATGGTTGAAGCAGATGCTATTGGTTGCTTAGTAGCAAGTTCTCCCGTAGTCGTGGTAGTAACAGGGTTCACTTTCTTCCCAAAATCAGTGTAGCTTAATTTGGGCTTATTTATATTGGTTGTTTTTCGTCTCCTTTTGGGAGGTGGAGGCCCATGTATTTTTTGTGGCTGTGGCCTCAAGTTTTTACCTCTTACTACCTTGCCTGGTCTAATTGTAGGCGAAATCATAGTATTGGGAATTTTAGATGTACTAGGGGGATCATTAGTCATGTTTAATAGTTCTGATTGGGTTTGCGTAGGTGACACAGCAGGAGCTAAACATTCTTTAAGTAGTAGGGGCACACTAGCAGTTGGTGATATGTTGTCTATCAATGTAGTGCTCAAATCGTCTTCCAAGGTGACAGACATTATAGGTTCAGACAGGGTCCTATTTTTAATGCGTTCAATTGAACGACGACGATCTGCCCGCCTCTCTGCTAGCAGCAGTTCCTTATTGCCTTCAGGAGCAGTTTTAAGAAAATAGCCGTCCAAAGTCCGGTTTGGCGTGCCTCCGTTTTTATCTGATTCAGCAATAGCAGGGCTGGTAGCAGCTGTGGCCATCATGCAATAAAAAACAGTGGAGGAATGAGTTGATGAATAAGTCACTACTTACAGAAATCAAGAACCAGGACCTCTGGCCCAGCCCAGCCTCTTCTGGCCGATGAGGGCCATAGAGGGCCCGCCCTTTGCCCGGGCTTAGCCCGGCGTCACCCGCGCGCGTCCCGCGATGCGCGGACCCCCGCTGCTTAAGAGCGCCTCTGGGCGCGTGCAGGGCGTCGGCGGCTTCCTGCCGCAAGCACTGCTGGGACCTGTAGTCCCCCTCACTCGGCGGCCGTGCCAGATGTCAGGAGGCCAACGGCAGCGGAGAGGGACTGGTCGGAGTGCAGGGAGCCAGGAGCAAATATGGAGCAGCCCCCGTGACAGTCTGCAGGGCGAGGCAAGGTTCCTGTGTGCAGCGTTCCACCACTAGTAAGTTGCGGCGTTTGTGGTCTCCACCCGCTCTGTCGAGGACCCCCGCTGCTTAAGAGCGCCTCCGGGCGCGTGCAGGGAGTCAGCGGCTTCCTGCCGCAAGCACTGCTGGGACCTGTAGTCCCCCTCACTCGGCGGCCGTGCCAGATGTCAGGAGGCCAACGGCGGCGGAGAGGGACTGGTCGGAGTGCAGGGAGCCAGGTGCAAATATGGAGCAGCCCCTGTGACAGTCTGCAGGGCGAGGCAAGGTTCCTGTGTGCAGCGTTCCACCACTAGTAAGTTGCGGCGTTTGTGGTCTCCACCCGCTCTGTCGAGGAACCCCGCTGCTTAAGAGCGCCTCCGGGCGCGTGCAGGGCGTCGGCGGCTTCCTGCTGCAAGCACTGCTGGGACCTGTAGTCCCCCTCACTCGGCGGCCGTGCCAGATGTCAGGAGGCCAACGGCGGCGGAGAGGGACTGGTCGGAGTACAGGGAGCCAGGTGCAAATATGGAGCAGCCCCCGTGACAGTCTGCAGGGCGAGGCAAGGTTCCTGTGTGCAGCGTTCCAACACTAGTAAGTTGCGGCGTTTGTGGTCTCCACAATATATATAATATATAATATATAAAATATATATATATATATATATATATATATATATATATATATATATATATATATATATATATATATATATATATATATATTATATATACATACATATATGTTACACAGTGGCAGTATGCCCTGTGTAATTATAAATGAGTCAGAGTTTCCATTGGACCAGTGATTTTTGTTTTTCCAATGAACTTTGGCACCATTTGATGAATCGTCACAAAATTTCTAAAAACAATGGGGCATATTATCAAGGGGGTTTATCTCTGCTTTTTTGGCTTTAAAAGCCAAGAAAGTGGAGATAAAATTATCTCCCTATTACCTAGCTGTCGCTAACACCAGTTAGTGACAGCTAGTAGGAGATAGCGACCATCTTGGGCCCCACTTTGCATGTCAGTGATATTTATCACTAATGACATGCAAAGTGGGCGTGCCAAGATGTTAGCGACTGAAAACAGTCGCTAACATCGCTATCTCCTATTACCAACTTTAGGAGATATTCGCGCTAAGCGCAAATATCTCCAAAAGCTAACACCTGCCCTGAGCAGTTCTTAGCCATGTTATCCAATGGGAGGTGGATAACATGGCTAAGAGCATTAGCTCGGTAATGCATGAATATCGCTGACTTTTCAGCGATATTCATGCATTGCGGCAATTTTTATCGCATTTGCGATAAACCTTGGTAATACCAAGGTTTATTTGCGGTAAAAATTGCCGCAGCTCTGCGGTAAATTTTTGTCTCTAACCAAGCAATAGCAATAATTATCGCTATTGCTTGGTAATATGCCCCAATTTTCTTCCACCGCAGCTCTTTACTGGAAAGGTTTGTGCGGTCAAGCAGTGCTGAGAAAAATGGAGGTACCAAAGTACTTTCTCATCATGCAATTCCCATAGGAAAAGTTAGACAGCAATACAGAAAGAACAGATGACCAAGAATTGCACCAAATTTGCCAGAAAGCTAGATATTTCTACCAAATCAATCAATCAATCAATCAATCAAAGCATTTATATAGCGCGCTACTCACCCGGAGGGTCTCAAGGCGCTAGGGGAGGGGGGTCCGCTACTGCTCGAACAGCCAGGTCTTGAGCTGATCCTGAAGGTGAGGTGGTCCTGGGTCAGGCGGAGGTGGGTCGGGAGGGAGTTCCAAGTCTTGGCGGTGAGGTAGTAGAAGGACCTTCCCTCTGTGGTAGCTCTTCGGATGCGGGGGATGGCAGCGAGGGCGTGGCCGGTCGATCGAAGCTGGTGTTTGGGAGCGTAGAAGTTGAGGCGGCTGTTGAGGTATCCTGGGCCTTGGTTGTGTAGGGCTTTGTGTGCGTGGGTGAGGAGACGGAAGGTGATTCTCTTGTTGACCAGGAGCCAGTGCAGGTCTCTCAGGTGTCCGGAGATGTGGTTGCGGCGGGGGATGTCAAGGATGAGTCGTGCTGAGGCGTACTGGATCCGCTGGAGTCTCTTCTGGAGGTTGGCGGTGGTTCCGGCGTAGAGGGAGTTGCCGTAGTCCAGACGGCTGATAACGAGGGCCTGGGTGACCGTCTTCCTGGTCTTGGTGGGGATCCACAGGAAGATCTTCCGTAGCATGCGCAGGATGTTGAAGCACGATGAGGAGACGGCGTTGACTTGTCTGGTCATGGAGAGGGAGGAGTCCAGGATGAAGCCCAGGTTGCGTGCGTGTTCTGATGGTTTGGGTGCGCTGCCTAAGGCGGGGGGCCACCAGGAGTCGTCCCAGGCGGAGGGTGAAGATCCCAGGATGAGGACTTCCGTCTTGTCCGAGTTCAGTTTCAGGCAGCTGTTCCTCATCCATTCGGCTACCTCTTTCATCCCTTCATGTAGGTTGGCTCTGGCGGTGGCGGGGTCGTTGGTGAGGGAGAGGATCAGCTGGGTGTCGTTGGCGTAGGAGATGATGTTGAGGTTGTGCTGGCGTGCGATGGCTGCGAGGGGGCTCATGTAGACGTTGAAGAGGGTTGGGCTGAGCGAGGAGCCTTGAGGAACGCCGCAGATGACTTCGGTGGCTTCTGATCTGAACGGGGGAGGCGGACTCTCTGTGTCCTTCCGGCGAGGAAGGAGATGATCCACTCCAGTGCCTTCTCCTGGATTCCGACGTTGCTGAGGCGCTGCACTAGGGTACGGTGGCAGACAGTGTCGAAGGCCGCGGAGAGGTCCAGGAGGATGAGGGCCGCTGTTTCTCCGTTGTCGAGCAGGGCTCGGATGTCAACGGTTGCTGCGAACAGGGCGGTCTCGGTGTTGTGGTTGGCCCGGAAGCCAGACTGCGAGAGGTCGAGGGATCCATTTGTCTCGAGGAAGGCGGCCAGCTGTTTGTTGACGGTCTTCTCGATGACTTTTGCAGGGAACGGGAGCAGCGAGATGGGGCGGTAGTTCTTGAGGTTGGTGGGGTCGGCTGATGGCTTCTTTAATAGAGCGCTGAGTTCGGCGTGCTTCCAGCTCTCCGGGAAGGTAGCAGTGTCGAAGGAGGTGTTGATGATGTCCCGCAGGTGGGATGCGATGACAACGTCAGCCTTCTTGAAGACGTGGTGAGGGCAGCGGTCGGGCGGAGATCCGGAGTGGATGGAGTTCATCGTGCGGACGGTGTCTTCGGTGCTGATCGGGGTCCAGGCGTGGAGGGTGGTGGTGGGGGGCGGTGGTTCAGTCGTGGCGTGCGTCGGTTGAGTGCTGAAGCTGTTGTGTATGTCCGCGATCTTGTTGTGGAAGTAGGAGGCGAGCGAGTTGCAGAGGTCTTGCGAAGGGGTGATGTCGTTGTTTCCGGCGTTGGGGTTGGAGAGCTCTTTGACGATGTTGAAGAGCTCCTTGCTGTTGTGTGCGTTGTTGTCCAGTCGTTCCTTGAATGCAGTTTCCTTGGTGGCGCGGATCAGTTGGTGGTGTTTTCGGGTGGCGAGCTTGAGGGCAGTCATGTTGTCCGGTGTTGGGTCTCTGCACCAGGCTTTCTCGAGGGCTCTGCAGTTCTTCTTGGAGCTCTTGAGTTCGTCGGTAAACCATGGGGCTTTCTTGCTGCAGGGTCTGCTGGGCGGGGTCTTCAGAGGGGCGAGGTCATCTGCGCAGTCGCTGATCCACTTCATGAGGTTGGTGGCCGCTCGGCTGGGGTTCGTTGCGCTGGTGGGTGGGTTCTTGCTCAGGGAAGTCGCGAGCTGGTCGGCTGTGATCTTGTTCCAGCTTCTGCTTGCAACCTGTTGCTGGTGGTGTTGGGTCGTGGTCCTTCTGAAGCTGAAGTGGACGCAGCTGTGGTCCGTCCAGTGGAGTCCGGTGGCGTGGCTGAAGGCGATGTCCTTGCTTGATGAGAAGACGGGGTCGAGTGTGTGTTCGGCGTAGTGGGTGGGGGTAGTCACCAGTTGCTTGAGTCCGAGGTTAGCGAGGTTGTCCAGCAGGGTGGTGGTGTTGCGGTCGTTGTTGTTCTCCAGGTGGAAGTTGAGGTCCCCGAGGAGGATGTAGTCAGCGGAGGGGAGGGCGTGCAGGCTGACGAAGTCGGCGATGTCCTCGCTTAATTGTGTGCGTGGTCCCGGGGGTCTGTAGATGAGGGTGCCTCTGAGGGTGGTCTTGGGGTTGATGTAGATCTGGAAGTGCAGGTGCTCGGCGGGTGTGAGGGTGTCGTCGATGTTGGTCGTGATGCGGATGGTGTTCCTGTGGGCGATGGCGATGCCTCCTCCAGTCTGGTTGATGCGGTCCCTCCGGATGATCTTGTAGCCGTCTGGGATGGCGATGGCGATGTCGGGCACTGAGGAGGCGTTCATCCAGGTTTCCGTGAGGAAGCCGACGTCTGGGGCTGTGGTGTCGAGTAGGTTCCAGAGCTCGACGGCGTGTCTGTGGACGGAGCGGGTGTTGAGCAGGATGCACTTCAGGTGGCTGCTGCTGTTGTTCATCTTGGTCGGTGCTGGTGTAGTGCAGGTCCGGATGCTGGTGAACTTGCAGGAGTGGCAGCAGAAGGGTCCGTGGGTGCGTCTCGGGGTGGCTCGGTAGCAACCCGGGCTTCGGCCGGCGTTGAGTGCGATGAGTTCGGTGGCGAGGTAGGTCCGGCGGGTGGGCTGGTGTCTGCGGGAGCCAGGGGTCCTGGCACTGGGCGCAGTCCAGGCGCGGACGGGCGCAGACGGGCTTACCTTTGGCGCACCTTTGGCGCTCAATCGGCGCTCCCGCTGCGCGCGTCCGCTGCGCGATCACTCCGGGGGCGTCATAAGAGAGGAGCCTGGAGGGCGGGTCAGCTGGGTGGTGGGAGCGGGGCATCCAATGGGCAGGGGGGGGCGGGGTCGGCGGAGGTCTGTGGCGGGAAGGGGCTCACAGGGCGGCTCTGCGGCGGCTGGGTCGTCCGGCAGAGGAGACCCAAGGAAGGGGGAGGGCAGCAGAGGGGGGTACAGGCAAGCAGGAAGGGAGAAAGGAAAAACGAGGTGTCAGCAGAGGGGAAGAGCGCGGTAGGCAGCAGCGGGGCAGCAGGAGGGGGGAAAGTGCCGAAGGCAGCAGCGAGGCAGTGGAGCAAGGCTCAGGCAGGCAGGCAGCAGTCAGCAGCAAGGCTCAGGCAGGTGGCAGGCAGGAGCAGCGGAGTGGGGGCGACCTCGCCTTGGAGAAGGCTCAGCGGTCCAAACGTGCAACCAGTAGTTAATGATTGTCTGATGTAGCATTTTGCACTTTAAATTAGTTGCTACTCGGAAATAGATTTTTGGTCTATTTAGGTGAACCTGAATTTTAAAAGTGCTTTTATTGTTGTATTGATCTGTGCCCCTGTGATCTGCCATTTTTCTGATTGTTGATGGCTTCAACCTAGAGGCCAGAATAGATAAGAAAGTCCTGCATATCGCTTGTCAGAAGGGTCATTCGAATTTCAATGCTCCCCAAGGAAGAGAGGGGTACACGGAGGAAATTAAAAGGACAAGTAGACCTAGTACTCTGTCTACAGGTCTTGGGACAATGCAGATCGCTGATTTTGTTTTATCAATGTCAGTTTCTTGCTAAAGCATGCTGTGGACATCTTTAGTTTACTTACTGACAACAAGTGGGATGTATTTACCCTACGGCTATGAGTCAGTGGCAGATATTACACAAGCCATTCCTGATGGATACTCAATATTGCATGTTAATTGCCAGAATCTAGTTGGTGGTGGGATGGCTTTCATCTATCACTCTCATTCAATTGTACTGCTGATAATTTGGAGAGTCAGAGATTAATGAATGAATGAATGAATATTGATTTGGTGAAGGCCTGGTGTTTTTGATGACAATGTTTCAATCTCAGTTGCCTAGATTTATTGGCTTAATGAATATTTGGCTATCTGAGCACAAGTGCTGGCAAATAGTGTTGCTTCCATACACATTCAGTACTCCAATTCACAGTGTTGGGAGACATCAACATAAACATGGAGGAGCCAAACTGTAAACAAGCGTGCTTATTCAAGGAAGCCTTTTCCGATTTAAATTGCATTCAAAACGTGGCTGGATCCACACATAAGATGGGCCACAATGTCGACCTCACCTTTACTAATAGCCCCACGTTATGTGTGGGCAGTCCAGAACCTTTGTTCTGCTTCAACCATTATATGGTGTCTTCCTTCTTTTGGGACCTTGGTGTACATGGTTCCCCGTGGGTCAGGGATTGCATCTTGTGCACAACATAAAATATCTGCATCCTATCTATTGGAGCCCCCTGGACCTTTATCCTGGGAGGGTACACGCAGATGAATACTACATTATTTAGTAACTATCTCCTTCAGGCAAAATTGTGTCCAGGAAAAGTGATCATCCATAATTCTTAAACTTTCCAACTCATTTCACCCTCTGAGGCGGAAGCCGGAGGTTCTTAAGCTCTGTCTCCTTTTACTTTGCTGGTAGACCTACGCTTGATTAAAAAGGCATTTTTAGTCCATTTTTAAAAACTGTGTGTGCAATTTACCTCCGTTTTATTTAGAAAGCGTTTTTCACCGGATCAGACCCTTCCTTCATTCCACCACCGCCTGGGCCACTCACAGCTGAGTATTGACGCTGAGAGTTGGTCCCGGGGAGGTGAAGGCGTCACAGCGGCCATATTGCGTGTGGGTGCGCCTTGACGCGCTCTAGCTCTCTACAAAAGGGGCTTCTTTCTGGCGTGCAGTATAACTCATTTCACTCTCTGAGGCGGAAGCCGGAGGTTCTTAAGCTCTGTCTCCTTTTACTTTGCTAGTAGACCTACGCTTGATTAAAAAGGCATTTTTAGTCCATTTTTAAAAATTGTGTGTGCAATTTACCTCCGCTTTATTTAGAAAGCGTTTTTCACCGGATCAGACTCTTCCTTCATTCCACCACCGCCTGTGCCACTCTCAGCTGAGTATTGACGCTGAGAGTTGGTCCCGGGGAGGTGAAGGCGTCACAGCGGGCATATTGCGTGTGGGTGCGCCCTGACGCGCTCTAGCTCTCTACAAAAAGGGACGGGCCTACTCCGCGTAGCGGACGCGTTTGCAGACGCGCCGGATGCACGCCGGAGTCACGCCAGAGTCCAACCCGTCTGCGCCTGTCCGTGCTGAGGACAGGCTGGACAGCTGGACGTCTGGTCATGATATCTCTGACCCCCCACAAGTTAGATATACCCTTCAGACTCTGCTCGCACTTAAACCCTCGAGTCTCACATGCTCACATACCTATTCCCCTGACGATCTGTTACGCCCTCTTATTTGTGGCTGCGGGACATTCAACACGGTAAGCCCCACCCCTCTTCCACCTAGGTATAGGCCTAAACAACACACTGTTCCGGTAACCTGGGTAGAGAAGGAAGGTGGTATACTTCTTAATGCTCGCTCACTCATTAAAAACAACGTTTTGTTTAGGGAATTCATATCTGACAGGAAGCCTTCCCTGGTCTTCGTCACAGAAACCTGGGCAAAGGACTCTTCCGGCCCTGACCTCATCGAAGCAATCCCGGAAGGTTATTGCCTGGCCCGCCATGATAGATTTGGCCGGGTGGGAGGAGGACTTGCAATTCTATATAGGGACCATTTCCACTGCCACACTGTTGCTATTACTGACCCTAAGGACAGCTTTCAAGCTCTCTCCTTTTCTATAAAAAGTTGCCATAGAGCCCTCCTAAATGGAATTTTGGTATACCGCCCTCCAGGCCTACGAACTAATTTCGGGCAACGGTTGCTCCAAGCCCTAGAACCATTCTTTGGCCAAAAAGATTTTACGATTCTAGGAGATTTTAATCTCCATTTAGAAAGGCATGACAACAAGGATACCATCTCTCTGTTGGATATCATGTCAGCCTGTGGTTTTAACCAGCGGGTTAAAGGGGCTACTCACCGAGCTGGGCATACGCTCGATGGAATTTTTTCCAATGATGAGAGGTTATCGATTGAGGAATCCATCCCTCTGTCATGGTCTGACCATCTGGCAGTCCCATTTCTACTTAGCTGTCCGCGCACATCTGCGCCCGCAAACATACCCAGCAAACATGAACTCCGTAGGACCTATAAGGATATTTCAAATAGTTTCCTCTCCCCGTGGACATCCAACCTGTGTCCATCTCAGGAAGAAAGTGTCTCCACAGCTGCTACGCAGTTTGAAAGAACCATGACTGAAGCTCTAGATGAATTAGCCCCGTTCCAACCATGCCGACGTGCCAGGAAAAGGCCTTCAGCCCCTTGGTTCTCAGAACACCTTAGACTCCTGAGACAGGAGGTAAGGAGACAGGAGCGCCTCTGGCACACAGGATGGGACCAAAAAGATAAGGAAGCTAAGGATCCTGATTAGGAAATATAAGGCTGAAATTATAAAAGCCAAACAAGAGCACTTCACGACCTTGACAACTTCATTGTCCTCCCCTAAAGAGCTCTTTAGGGTTGTAGATTCACTTATAACCCTTCAAACCCCAGATCCTGTAGTGGCGTCCCAAGAGCTCTGTCATAACATCGCCTCTTTCTTCCATACAAAAATATCAGACATCTACTCTGCCTTGGAGCTACAAAAATCGCTTATGAGTGGGCCCCGTGATTTAGGGGCTATGGATCTCGCCCTGGTTGAAAAATCTCCCTTGGGAACCCTAGATTCCTTTCCCCCTCTCTCTGTGGAGACACTGGATAGCCTCCTTAATAAAACTAAATCAGGCTCTCCTTTAGATGTGTGCCCCCTTAGGATTCTTAAACAGTGCAGGGAAACTCTCTGCCTCCTTTGGTGGATATTATGAATAGAGCCATGAGAGACGGCTTCTTTCCCACCCAATGGAAAAGTGTGGTGGTAAAACCTCTTTTAAAAAATCCCTCCCTGGATCCGTCGGTCTTAAAAATCTTCCGGCCTATTTCATTACTCCCAGCCCCAGCAAAGATGCTGGAGGCGCATCTCAATGTGCACCTTGCCGCTTTCGTGGAGAGCTCGGAATGTCTTGATTCCTCTCAACATGGCTTCAGGAGGGAACACAGCACTGAGTCAGCCCTCACCATAGTGTTGGATAATATCCGCACTCGCGTTGATGAGGGCCAGACCACCCTCCTGATCCTCCTAGATCTAACAGCGGCATTTGATACCCTCTCTCCCTCAGTATTAACATCTCGGCTGAGGGAGATTGGGGTGCGTGGTGCAGCCCTGGATCTACTCACGTCTTTCCTCACCCACCGAGTGCAAAGAGTGAAGCTGGGGGAGTACCTATCTCCATCCCTTCCAGTGCAATGTGGGGTCCCCCAGGGGTCGGCCCTCAGTCCGACCCTATTTAACATCTACGTGACCCCACTTGCCAGGCTTATCAGATCTTATGGGATGGAGATAGTTTCCTATGCGGACGACACCCAGATCCTTGTCTCTCTCTCCCAGGCTAGCGTTCCGACTGCCTCCAATTTTAGATCTTGTATGGAGGCAGTCGGTCAATGGATGATCCTAAACTCGCTTAAATTAAACGGAGAGAAGACGGAGGTGATGGTGTTCGGAGGGAAAGAGGACGTATGGTCATCCTGCTGGTGGCCAGACTCATTAGGAGCCTGTCCCACCCCCACCTCCTCCGCAAAAAATCTGGGGTTTATGATTGACCCTGCCCTAGATATGGGTAAGCAGGTCAGCCGAACCATCTCCACCTGCTGGGGCATTATCCATGTCTTGAGGAGGATTAGGCATTACTTATCCTTACAGGCAAGGAAACAGCTTGCTGTTGCCCTTATCGGCTCCAGAATGGACAACTGTTACGCGCTGTATGCGGGCATGAATAAGAGCCTACTGCAGCGCTTACAGGTAGTCCAGAATGCCGCTGCTAGGTTTGTTTTGGATCTTCCCAGGTGCACCTCAGGCACAGCGGCCAGAAAGCTGCTACATTGGCTTCCTGTCGAGGCTCGTATTCACTTTAAGACCCTATGCATGACTTACAGGGCTTTGGCCAGAAACAGTCCCACTGGTGTAGGATCTATCTTCTCCCGCTATACTCCCGCTAGGGATCTGCGGTCCTCTGGCAGACTCCTGCTATCTGCCCCCCGTTTCAGGAGAGTGAAATGGGGTGGCGGGGCCTTCTCCACTCTGGCGCCCAAGTGGTGGAATGTTCTTCCTCTGGAAATAAGATCCCTACCTACTCTTCAGGCATTCAAAAGGGCTTTAAAAACACACCTTTTTGTGCAAGCGTATCTGCAGTGATGTAGCGATTTCTCTTTTGATCTGTTTTGTTAGGCGCCTTGATGCCTTCGGGTTATTGTTTGCGCGTTATAAATTTTATTCAATCAATCAATGGTTCTACCTCATTTTAAAGTGTCTAAATTCCGTTGCAAACAGTTAGAAAGGAAGTCAAAGAAAAATTATGTCACAAAAGAGATTTATCAAGAAGCTCCAAAAAAGTATTTCGAAAGCACAGGCAGAAACGTTTGCTATGAAAATTGTTAATACAGGCAATACCCCCAGGGAAAATTATAAACAACGTTCATTCTTTTCCATCTCTTGCCACCTGCCAACAAAAATAAACTAATTCACAATCTTAAAGTTTTTCAGACTACTTTTATCAAAAGATGGAGAACATTGACACAAGTTTTTTTTAAACTTTAATGATCGTCCTACTCAAGTTAGTCACTCACAGGGAATAACCTGCTGAAAGGGCCCATGGCTAAATGCATTTGAAAGATTTTCCTTGGAGGAATCAGCTCAGGCAATCCAAAACTATAGCTCTGGGTCTCCCACCATCCCTTTCCCTCCTTAGATTTTAAAATGAGTGTTGTTAACTTTAAATCCTAATTTAAATGCCCCTTTAAACCAATCCCTTGAGACAGTATCCATCCCTCCAAGTTGGAAGAGAGCCCAGGTATTGCCTAACAGGACCAAATTCCAACCACGCAACCATGAGCAACTTTAGACCAATTTGTCGTTCACCAACACTGTTTAAAATGCTAGGGAAATCTGTCAATAAAAAACTATCTTGGGTTAGTGAGGAGAATCAGCTACTTCATATGACCCAATCAAGTTTCCGGCTGAACTTTAGTACTGAGGTGGCTCTATTGGAAGTTTCTGAATTTATAAATACTAAATTTAACCAGGGGTTGGGGTAGTGCTAATCCTTTTGGACTTGTCAGTGGCTTTTGACACCACATCTTATGGAGTCTCTGACCGTTTGGAGAAGAATGGTGTCAGTGGCCTCACCAGACAATGGCTAAAATCTTTTTTCTCTAATAGATCACAATTCCTTCAACTACCTCCATACTCATCTAGGTACAAAGATCTGAGACACAATGTCCCACAAGGATGGACCCTCAGTCTCACCCTATTGAAGATATACATAGTTCCTCCGGCAAAGGTAGTGAAACCTTGGAAAGTTAATATAATTTAATTTGCTGATTACACTCAATTGATGCTTTTATTCCACCAGGCTGATGGAATTGTTGTAGAGTGATTCCAAGGTTGTTTGAGTGCAGTAGCAAATTTGATGTAGAGGAGCTGCCTAAAATGTAATTCTTGCAAGTCCTATATACAATTTGTTGCCACCTTCCTTCCAAGAGATTTACAGAGTTGGTGGCCAAAAGACAAAGGAGGCTCCCCAACCACTATATTGAGGTCCCTTGGTATAAGGAGCTATCATTCAAGCTCCAAATTTGAGCCATCACAAACTCCTGTTTTGACCTTTAAAATCTTTAAAGAAGACCTTATAATTCTCTCCTGTCTATACCCACAAAACAATTTTGCATGATCTGGTGGCCTCTAGATTAGATTATGATAGCCCCCTCTGTGCAGGGGTCCAAGTTGGCCTCACTTACAAGATACTGATGGTTCAAAATGTAGCTGCGGAGTCTCAACTTGCAAGCGATACCGGTTTGACGTTGTCCTTGTGCAAGTGCTAAAAACAATTAAAACACTAGGAAACACGCTGAACATTGTTATTATACATATTTGTGAAATGTGTTTTTTTTACAATTACCAATTGCTCCAATATGGGATTTTCTTTCTTTGATAGTTGCGGGTAAAAGACGCACACTGCGGCCCAACAATACTCCCACACATCCCGATGTTAAAAATAAAACTACACTTGGACAGCCCACCAGTTCATCGTATGTTTAATGCTAAAATAGGATGCAGCGTAGCATATAATCAAAAGAGAGTAGGCATTCTGACTGACCAGAGCACTTACTAGAAAATGATCAGTTGGAGTTTATTGCTAAAATACATGACATTTTGTACAGTTTATATATGCTTTCACTCAATACAAGTCTAATAGATTGTAAAGGCATGACAGAATCTTGTTAGTTTCAGTAAAAATGTATCTAATGAGCAGGTGGCAGTATCTTCTGGTAGAAGTGCAAGACATCCTTGAGTTTAACATATTGTTATGTTTCCTAAACTAGGCCGAAGTACAAAGGGACCTGTTACCTACATGTGTCCTACCTTGCTCTGCATAAGGGTTCTAGCACTGACATTTTACCCAGTTATGTGCTGAATATTTGTCAATTGGTTTCCATGAAACTAGCCTCATTTATTATGCATGAGGATTCTTAGTAAAATCACCTGCAGATTATGTAAGTAACAGGATTAACATACTCTGTATAATAGTATTTGCTATCTTCATCCTAGGGCGACAGGGCACTTTGCATAATTACAATTATTGATTTAGGCATATCTACATATTCGTACTAACAACATCTCGATTGTGGTAGTACCCTGAGACTAACTTTTTGGTATAAAAGAACCCCACCTTTACTAGGTAACTAGAGGAGATGCTTCGAAGCTGACACAAAATATGGATGTCCATGAACGCTAAAGCTTCAACACGCCATGGTCTGACATCCCTTACGGGGACTCCAACCAAGACCAAGGCAGGGTCCTTCATTCTCTCCCATCAGGTAATGGGGTTGGCTCTTTCCTAGGGGATTCTTGGCTTCACACCCACATACATGTGAGGTACACTTAGGTAGGGTCCCCATCCTAGGAGCACTTTTGATTACTGTCATGTTTTTATGCCTGCAAATATTCACTATTTTAGCACCATGGTAGAATTGTACCTTCTATATACTCTGTTGGTGCTTGTAATCTCTTATGTTAGATTCTGTTAATTGATTGTAACAGCAAACATATTTTATTCTAGAATGACACTGGTTCAATAAATGCTTATTGAAAATGTCCCCAACGTTTGTTCTGTGTAGGTCTCCTGACACTAAGGGGTCGATTAGGATGTCGGGCGGTTTGCCACCGCCAGGCTGGCGGTGGCCACCGCCGGCCTGGCGGAGGCAAACCGCCCAACATCGCAAGCCCAAATCCCCCCCGCCATATTAGGATGGCGGAGGGGAAGGTGGCGGTGCAAAATATTGCCCGCCTGTTTTCCGCCCCGGTCGCCTTGCGGCCGGAGTGGAAAACGAGTAACATGCAGGAGGTGTCTATCAGACACCGCCCGCAATATTACAATGGTCTTTTTTCAATGCCTTTCCGTGGCGGCAATGCCGCCACGGAAAGGCATGCGGTGTTCACTCTGGGGGCCCCCTGAGGGCCCCCAGAGTGAAGGCCAAAGGGGGGTGGCACACGGGGGGGGGTACCTGTGGTACCCCCCTGCCTTTGCATAATCGAAGAGGCAGGCACCCCGCGGTGCCTGCCGCTTCGATTGTGCAAAGGCGTGCTTTTGTTTTTAACATTGTGGCGGGCGGAGCAGTGAGCACCGCCCACCACAATGTTAAATTGAGGAATGCGCCCGCCACTGTGGCGGGCGCATCCTAATGGCAATGTTGGGACCCCCGCCCTTTAGGCGGGCGGTCCCGAGTTTCGCTAGGGTGGCGGGCGGGCAAAGCCGCCCGCCATCCTAATGTGCCCCTATGTGAGCACAAGTGACTGAGCGAAAAGTACTGTACTGTTTCCACGATCCCTGAAGGGTCAAGGGATGTCATATTCAATGGTTGCCAGAATTGATTTGCTCCTTGGTAAGGTTTGGGCGCTTATGGTGGCACTGTGAGCTAGCTGGTCTATAGGCTGACATATCCTGTGGGGATGTCCGGAATCAGTCTAGACACCAATCACTCGGGTTTATGTTGTCCTACAAATACGCAGCTCCTATGTATTTTTAAGAACTACACGACAATATAATTATTGAATACAATACTGAGTTCATTATTCTCCTAAAAACCTGCTTCTAGTTACCAACACTGAACCAAGGTTAAGCTTTACAGAAATGTCCAAATGTACTACACTGGATAAAATAGTGTTTGAATCTGCTAGAGCCATGTACCATAGCAAGCATAATTGAGCCTGAAGTCCACTTTGCATTAATAAGAAAGAACATCCATAATGGAACATATCGGCATACAAGGTGAGATGTACATTTTTATATATAAGACAATGACGTTGAAGTAAATAGGAATATATGATTATGTTTTCACACTTAAAAAAAACAAGACCTGTTGACTTTGCCAATGCTTGTGTTTCTTTTTTTTTTCAGTGGGTGTAGATGTTGGATGAATAGAGCTAACTCGCTCTTCGAATCAAATCTGTGAAGGGAATATACTCTTTAATCATACATTTGTTCACCAAAGCCATAATGTATTTTGAAGTATTTACCTCCCTATGTGTCAACTGACATGATTAAAAAAGTAAAACCGGTTATCTATAGTAAATTCAATAAAAGTGTTGCTAATCATGGTTTAAGGTTTTAAGTGACTAACAAGTATTTATATGATTTCATTTATTCCAACAGCATATCCACACACATTTTGCTGCGATTTCACAGACCAATCAAAACTGAGTGCAAATAAATGCATTTTATGTTCTTTCCTTATTAATTTCCTATTATTTGTCCCATCAAAAATCACATTTCGTGTATGGCGATTGGCACCTTCAAGTACTTCAATAGCTAGTTTCATTTCTACAAACTACTATTCAAATGATCACCCTTGCTAATCATAGAAAACCCTTGCATGCTGCTGGCCGAGCACCTGCTCATAAATTCGATCTAAGGATGGTTAGCACACATTCTACTGTTCTTTAGCCCAGGTAGTAAATGCACCTTATCAAGGGCTTCAGCTAGAGTGCCATTTTACTGACTAGAATGCAATTTACTGTTCAACCTTCTTCTCACAAGAACAAGCAAACATCTATAGAATTTATGTATATGTATTATTAATTGATGATTTTTGTTGAGCGATTAGCAGGCCAGTTCATTCCTTAGAGAGTGCTCTGTAGGAGGTCTCTAGCATTATTATTGCACAATGCTCAGTCTCGTGACTGCGACTTATTGGTAATGCCATCTTGGAAAATTCATAAGCATGTAATATTAATGCTAGCTTTGATGGGTTTGAAAGACACACACACACAAAAAAAAAACACACACTTACAAAGCCGCACGGACACAGATGGCCATTATTACATGGGCATGTGAGTATAAACATATGGATTTTGTTAAGATAATTATAAATAAAAAAGGATATGTTTAAAATGTGAAAGCAATTATACGTCTATGTCCTCGTTCTCATAGAGCTCTGGAGATTGTTCCACAGTGTATGATGGTAAATAGCACACATGGATATTTTTCTGCACAAGGCAGCACACATGAAAAAAGCAAAAACAAGGAGAAATAATGTACTTCTCGTTTCGCCAACTTAAGACCAGGATTTTTCTGTACAGTGGAATACCCTACAGTGGAGTGGCATACAGTGTAGGTGGTAGAGTGGAGTGGCATAGCATGTAATAGTGTATACTGTAGGGGAATAGAGTGGGGGTACAGTGGAGTGGTGTAGAGCAGAGTGGCATGGAATGGAGTGTAATAGAATGTAATAGTTTACTGTGGTGTAGCATATCATGCAGTGGCATAGAGTGGAGTGGCGTACAGTGGAGTGAAGTACTTTATAGAATAGTGTAGAGGGGAACATTATAGAGAGGAGTGGCATAGAGTGTAATAGCCTATAGTGGAGTGCTGTGGAGTGGAGTGACAGAGTGTAATTGGGTAGAGCAGAGTGGCATAGATTGGAATAGCATGTAGTGGAGGGTCATACAGTGAATAGCGTACAGTGGAGTGGGGTAGAGTAGAGTTGCCTAGAGTAGGGTGCATAGTGTGGAATAGTGAAAAATGAAGTGGTTTACACTATAGTGCCATAGAGTGGAGTAATGTAGAGTAGGGTGAGATACAGTGCAGTGATGTACAGTGAACTAACATAGACTGGAGTGGCATACAGTGGAGTGGCCTGCAATGGTGTAGTGTAGAGTGGAATAGCATTGAGTTTACTGGCATATCGTTTAGTGAACCAGAGTGGAGTAGTATATATGGGAGTAGCATAGAGTAAAGGGTCGCACAGTGAAATCGCATAGAGTGTAGTACAATAGAGTGTGGTGACGTAGAATTGAGTGGCACAGAGTGGAGTGGTGTAGACTGGTCTAGAGGACAGTGTAATAGCATACAGTGGACGGTCACAGAGCGCAGTGAAGTATAGTGGAGTACCATAGAGTGGCTTACACTGGAATATCATATAGTGCAGAGGTGTACACGGAAGAAGCGTACAGTGGAGTAGGGTAGAGTAGAGGGGCATACACTGGAGTGGTGTGGATGGAAGTGTCATAGAATAGAGTGGCGTAGAATGTAATTGCATACAGTTGAGTGGTGTAGAGAAGAGTGGAGTCGAGTCGAGTGGAGTAGAGTGGACTGACATAGACTGAAATTGGGTAGAGTGGAGTGGCATAGAGTGGAGTGGCAAAGAGTGGAATGGTGTTCAGTGGAGTGTGGTAATTGAAACAGACTGAGCTTGAAAGTGTGTGAATGGATGCAGATCTAATATGTCTGGAATATACATTATGAAGTGTGTATTGTAAATTTTGGTAGTATGTGGGAATAGTGTACATGATGGTAAAGTTATATGTTTCATAGGACTTAATTATATATTGTGGTGCAGAATTCCATGGTAGGTTTGAGGAATACCTCGGGACATGCAGATGAGAAGTCAATATGTGATTGGCTATGGCTGTGCTGCCAAAGTTAAAAAGGCAGCTATGTAGTTTTTAGCAGCTTGGCTGCATTCTGCTTTTTGCTGTGCTGTGGTTTACAATCTTAGATATAGGTAAGTAGTAGGTTTTCTTGTTGTTCACTACCTATTACCACTTTATTAAAGTGCTAATAGATAGAGAAATGTATTCATACATTTATATATATTTTTACAGCAATTTAGGGAGAACTGTGCATTGAAAAAATAATAATTAAGTAGTTCGATAATTGGTAGGAATTACCATGGTCCTCCATGGACTTATTTGCCGATAATCAAATATGTTCAAAATAGAAAATACACTGTATTACACTATATTTGTGAAGTATAGTGTATTACAGTATATTTTTGATTTTGTGACATATTTTCTTTTTTTAACTACTGTCATACTCCCAAGGCAGTTTTAAAAAATATATATATAAACGTATAATGTTTTTCCTTACTTATTACCACTTTAGCAAAAAGACAAAATATTTAAGGGCAAAACTCAGAATACAGCCAAACTGTAACTAAAAGCAACATGCCTACTTGTCAAAAAATGCCTTTTTACTAGAAACTTGGAACGGCCGCCAACAACTCCTGCCTAGCCCATTTAAATACGCTTTATTCAGACTTAGCAAAACAAGCTTTATGTATTGACTGCAAAACTACAGAATATGACTGTATTTGCCATTTGTAGCCCAGAAAAAGGGTCCACACCAAACACAAACTCATAGCATGCTTCACTAGATTCCAGCATAGGCCCAAACTCAGTTTCAAAATCCTAAGGTTGATGTTTATATACCTCTATCATTAGGATACTAGCTATGTCTGGGCCACAATTGCCCAGAAAACTTCTATCCAAGAATTTATGGTAAGGATCACTTTGTTTACACTCCTAAATACAATCTGCAAAAAAAACATCAGTTCCTACTTAATACATGTACAGCAGCTGAGAAATTATTTACCTTCTCAACTCACCCCAACTCAAAGTACCATAAAAGGAATTGTCAAAATATAGACCATCAATGGAGACTGTCCAAACAGGAAACAGACAAATTACGGTATAAGTCCGAACTCAAAACCTACAATCATGCTATAAGAACTGCAAGGAAGATTTACTATGCACAACAAATTAACGAAAACTGTAATTCAGCAAAGGAGCTATACAAAATAGTGAACGACCTAAGCAAACCAGCTAGCATGTCCTAAACTTTACCCCCCTCAGCGGAAGTTTGCGAAAAAATCAGTAACTTCTTTTCGGATAAGATAAGTAAAATCTATTCCACTTTTAGTCCTACTATAAAAACAGATATAATTAGCCAGAAATTTCAGACCCCATATTCAAAAGCGTCACCAGTATTAAGTAATTTCATCCCTTACAGAGACTGAGGTCTTAAAAACAATGGGTGAAGTAAAGTCAGGATCCCTTCTTGACCCCTGTCCCTATTTCATTTTTGCTCAGATTGTGCCAATCCTCTGCCCATACATTACCCAGCTTTTTAACCACTCTCCTAATACCGCCACCTTTCCTGATATTTGGAAACAGGCAGTAGTAATTCCTTTGCTGAAAAAAACAGGAACAGATGTTCTTGATCTTCAAAACTATCGCCCAATCTCCCAACTGTCATACCTCTCCAAGGTTTTGGAGAAATTGGTAAACAGACAACTATCAAATTACCTAGACACTAACGATCTACTGGACCCATCGCAGACTGGCAGAAGGAAACGATTTCGGACCAAAGAGGCAGGTCGCATGCTGATTGCCGGATGGCTGGGCGCAGTCGGGTGACATCTCATTGCTTTGGGCACTTTGAGGGATACAAATTGCACGGCAGCCCTGCCGTGGAGATGTGCACCATCAACAGCCGGAATGAAAGGCACAACCGGCTGCTTGAGGCTTTGGTCTTTTGAACTGTTTAAGACTAGTAAGCACTGCGCTCCATATGCAAAATCAACCTGGAACTTTGCTACGAACACCTACTTAAGCACAAGAAAAATAAATAATGCATTTATAATGAGAACTAACACTGAGCTCGCACTTGGAACTACAACGACCAGCATGCTTAATTGATTGAAACCACACCTCTTGAAAAGGCAACATGCGAATAAAAATGGAAACTAACGCTAATGCAAGTCTCAGTGTTTTCTTGAAGGCAGCCCATGAAGAAGAGGTTCTCGGCCTCGAAACGCGTTGGCAGAAGGAAACGATTTCGGACCAAAGAGGCAGGTCGCATGCTGATTGCCGGATGGCTGGGCGAAGTCGGGTGACATCTCATTGCTTTGGGCACTTTGAGGGATATAAATTAATATATATACTTACTCCACATATTGCATCAGTAAGGAAAGCGTTGGATAGCGTGGGGGTAAAAATGACTATTCCCACTCCAGAGGGTGCAACAGTAGGGAAAGCGCTGGATAGCGTAGGGGTAAAAATTACTATTCCCACTCCAGAGGGTGCAGCAGTAGGGAAAGCGTTGGATAGCGTGGGGGTAAAAATTACTATTCCCACTCCAGAGGGTGCAACAGTAGGGAAAGCGTTGGATAGCGTAGGGTTAAAAATTACTATTCCCACTCCAGAGGGTGCAATAGTAGGGGTATAGGGGATATATTAACATACTTATCGATTAAATATATTTTTATACCAAAAAAAGATGTCATATTTTATTTACAAAAATATATTACTAAATACCAAATATTTATAATTAATATTTACTTAAATAACAAAAAAATACTTACCACACTACTCCCCCTTCAACACACAACACACTACACATACAGAAAAACACAATTAATATAAATATCAATTAATCAATGAATAACAATTAATATTAATAAATTAATGTAATTATGAATTAACTAATTGACAAATATTAATTAACAATTAATAATTATTGACCAATTAATAATTATTTAACAAGAAAATAATTTACAATAAGAATAAACAATATTTATTAATAAATTATTTATAATTAATATTATAAAATAATAAAAAAACGAATTACCAATTAATTAATTAACAATAAATGAATAATAAATACCAATAAATAAATACAATATCTGTAATTAATTTATTTTAATTATTTCAAACCCTATTCCCCTATAAACGCACAACCCACTACACATAAATAAATCACATAAAAAAGTTAATTATCATATAATCAATTAATAATAATTAATTACCAATTACATGTTAATTAACAATAACAAAAAATAAAAAGCATTGGATAGCGTGGGGGTAAAAATGACTATTCCCACTCCAGAGGGTGCAACAGTAGGGAAAGCGTTAGATAGCGTAGGGGTAAAAAAATGTATTCCCACTCCAGAGGGTGAAACAGTAGGGAAAGCGCTGGATATCGTAGGGGTAAAAATTACTATTCCCACTCCAGAGGGTGCAATAGTAGGGATATAGGGGATATATTAACATACTTATCAATTACATATTTTTTTATACCAAAAAAAGATGTAATATTTTATTTACAAAAATATATTACTAAATACCAAATATTTATAATTAATATTTACTTAAATAACAAAGCGTTGGATAGCGTAGGGTTAAAAATTACTATTCCCACTCCAGAGGGTGCAATAGTAGGGATATAGGGGATATATTAACATACTTATCAATTACATATTTTTATATACCAAAAAAAGAAGTAATATTTTATTTACAAAAATATATTACTAAATACCAAATATTTATAATTAATATTAACTTAAATAACAAAAAAATACTTACCACACTACTCCCCCTTCAACACACAACACACTACACATTCAGAAAAACACAATTAATATAAATATCAATTAATCAATGAATAACAATTAATATTAATAAATTAATGTAATTATAAATTAACTAATTGACAAATATTAATTAACAATTAATAATTATTGACCAATTAATAATTAATTAACAAGAACATAATTTACAATAAGAATAAACAATATTTAGTAATACATTATTTATAATTAATATAAAATATTTAAAAAACTAATTAACAATTAATTAATTAACAATTAATTAATAATAAATACCAATAAATAAATACAATCTCTTTAATTAATTTATTTTAGTTATTTCACACCCTATTCCCCTATAAACGCACAACCCACTACACATAAGTAAATCACATAAAAAAGTTAATTATCATTTAATCAATTAATAATAATTAATTACCAATTAATTGTTAATTAACAATAACAAAAAATAAAAAATATTAATATATTAACTCTAATTCATTTAATTAACTAATTAATAATAATTAATTACCAATTTATTATTAATTAACAATAACAAAAAATAAAAAATATTAATACATTAACTCTAATTAATTTAATTAACTAATTAATAATAATTAATTACCAATTAATTTTTAATTACGAATTAATTATTAATCAATAACATTAAAAAAACATAATGATTAATTCATTATAATTAAATTACTTCCTAACCTATTACCCTATAAACCCACAACCCGCTCTGATACTAAAATGCAAAATGTAAACAAAATTACTAATTTCTAAACATGCATTAAAAACATGTTTAACAAACATATAAAATACATAATAAAATACATAACACTAAACAAAATTTCGATATTAGTAACATCGATATATTTGATATCGATATTACTAACTTCGATATTAAAACAATCAATATTACTTTCCTTAAAGTCGATATTCTGTCCATCGATATTATTGCACATCGATATTCTGTACCATCGAAATTAAAAAATCGATACTACTGTATATCGATATTTAATTTTCAATATTTTGGCTACTCACCATAACAAACTGTTGGAAACACCTCGTGAAAAGGGAATCCACTCCGAAGCTCTGAAATGGTTCAGTTACTTTCTAAGTAATCGAACACAAACGGTCCAACTAGGTCATTTTCAATCTAACTCTAGCGCCATTAGCTGTGGTGTCCCGCAGGGAGCATCGCTAAGCCCCACTTTATTTAATGTCTATGTATCATCTCCGACTAAAATCAGTAGAAAGTGGGGAATCGGTTTTTGCTTCTATGCGGATGACAAACAGCTGATGGTAGCCCTTGGGGAAAGACCTGAAGTCACAAAAATAAAACTTCATAACTGTCTTTCAGAGATGGCACAGTGGATGCATGAGCGTTGTCTGAATTTGAACGCAGAGAAATCTGAAATCCTGCTTTTTGGAGGTGCCAAGCTAATTTGGGACACCACATGGTGGCCACAAACACTTGGCGCTTCTCCTATCCCTAAGCAATGCGCAGGAAATCTGTGCATTCTTATTGATAATACCCTATCCATGAAGGTCCATGTGCGGGCCCTTTGTGGTAACGGTTTCGCGAACCTGAAACTGCTATCTAGACTCGTTCCCCCGGATTCCGTTGGACTGCAGAAGAACAGTCACGCAAGCCCTGCTCAAGTCAGCTTGATTACGGAAACGCTTTATTCGTGGGCATGGCCGAGTACCTTTTCACGCGGCTACAAGTGCTTCAAAATGCCGCAGCCAAACTAGCATGCAATAAAAACATATCAAGCCCTGCATCAATGTGCATGAAAAACCTGCATTGGTTACCCATGTGTCAAAGAGCAGTATTTAAACTGCTCAGTCATGCACATAGAGCACTGTATTTATGCGGCCCTAAAATACTTCAGGAGAGAATTGAGTTTTATGTCCTCACAAGGAGCCTCTCTGGTCACTACATCAAGCATTAGCCAGAACAAAGTGTATCAAGAAGGTGAGGACTGGAGGGGGCTCTTTCTCATATCTGGCAGCTAGGAAATTGAATGATCTTCCCCTGGACATTCAGCTCACTCCTATCTACCTAGTGTTCCGAAAAAAACTAAAAACTAATTTATTCCCTAAAAATTAATATTTACTTGTCTCCCCCTATCAGCAGCCAAGCCTTGATTGCTACTAGCGCCTTGATATCCCTTGGGATGTGTGTTGCACTTTATAAATAAAGTAAATAAATGTTTAGCACACAACCAATCTGGTGAACTTCAGGAAAAAGCTGAAATTGTTTATTGCGATAGGCAATGTTTTGACCAGTGCCAATAGAACCCATTCTCGGTGGTTGCACCTTAAATGCAGTAAGTCAGCCAGTCTTTCAAATTCTCACTAGACTTAGAAACATACTATATTGATATTTCAGATGTATGTGTAAGCTTTCAGCGCACTATAAAGACCTTCCAAAAATAGAGAAGAAGACAATTTTAATGAATCGTTCCCTCTTTTAGGGCAGCCTTATGCTTATTTTACTGGAGGATGCCATTGATTAGTTTTATCAGTTTTAATTGATCAGTCCTAATGTTTTGATCTAGTAGTCCTAATTTATTGATTTGATGCATTATCAGTCCATAGTTATTGATTTATCAGTTCTAATATTTGCATCCTAATTATTTACAGAAAATGTGTCAGTTCTAGCTCCCTCTGAAAACTTCTCCTGCCCCACTGTTTCAGCGACACTGACATTTGTCTCCATGAACTCACCAGTGAAGCATAGTACCCCCTTAGCCATGCAATGCACATGTTTTCAGTCTCTATGATTTTCAGTTGTTTGGACTTTGCTCTCTGATAAGTGATTCAAGCTTGGCACCTAAACATCACTCACCATCCATAAAATGTAAAGTCCATCCTAATCTATTTTTGAACTTCTGTAGGTGGCTTGCATCATGTGTCCAAATAAAATATTCTGCCTACATATCATATACCACTCTCCAAAGGTACATTTCTTGGAAGATATCACAGAATATGTTCATATATCAACAAATCAGCTCCTCGGATAACATATTTATGGCACACTTTAATAAAAAGTAGGACAGTCTCAAAGACAATTTTGTCTGTGAATTTGTTTAACTCCAAAACAACAACTGCCTAGATTAATTCTCTTCTGACCTGACAGACACAAAAAGGGAAAACGTCTGACTTAACACTATCCACAATACCCTACATGAAATGCAATAAAAAAAGGCTCAAGAAGCACACTAGGCAGATCATTTTTTGATCCTTTTAAACAGAAAGTGTATCCACTCTTTAAATATTTCAATTAAGTTAATTCCAAACTATTTGCTTTTCACCCCAAGAAATGCTTGCACAATTGGCCACTTATATCTAGGGTAAATTCTGCTGTAGTGCATTACAATAAATCCATCTTAGAGCCTACGGACAAACTTACTGTTGTTAAATGACAAAATATGGCAACAAAATATCCAAACCATGGTTCTCAAACATATTTAACCATAAAAAGAAAGAACACACAAACACTTAAATGAAGATAGAGAGCAGGCTGTAATCCCCACAATATTGTTTTTATATATATATCTATATATCTATATATATATATATATATATATATATATATATATATATATATATATATATACACACACACACACACACACACACACACACACACACACACATATATACATGTATATTTCTATATATATATATCAAGCAAAAGGGTGTCCTCAAAGGAAAGGTCACACACAGAAGGGTTTCCACACACCATTCCAGGCAGCTGCCACCACCACGAGCCTTTGCAGCATTCAATATTGCAGTGCGCCAAACGTTTCAAGCCATAGCCCTTGATCACTGGCCTGCAATAAACACAAAGAGGCATCCACTTGAAAATCTGAACATTTATTGGATGTTAAAAGTCCCGCCCCAGTGGGCGTAGGCAGACAAGGCATCTTGGTAAATGTAGTCCCTCTGCCAAGACTTCAGCTCTGTGTATTCCCCAGTGGATAGGATGCCTCATAGTGTCACAATATATACCCCAGTGGGCGAGTGCTTGCATTAAGTCCGTAGTGTAGCTCACCAATGCAATCCTGAAATGAGGCCCCTTCTGTTCCAAATGCGTGCTCAGAGTGCGAGCACCAGGATCTGCCAAAAAATCAGCAGCGGGACCCCTCCGCGGCCGGACGAGCCGCCAAACATCAAGCAAAAGGGTGTCCTCAAAGGAAAGGTCACACACAGAAGGGTTTCCACACACCATTCCAGGCAGCTGCCACCACCACGAGCCTTTGCAGCCTTCAATATTGCAGTGCGCCAAACGTTTCAAGCCGTAGCCCTTGATCACTGGCCTGCAATAAACACAAAGAGGCATCCACTTGAAAATCGGAACATTTATTGGATGTTAACAGTCCCGCCCCAGTGGGCGTAGGCAGGCAAGGCATCTTGGTAAATGTAGTCCCTCTGCCAAGACTTCAGCTCTGTGTATTCCCCAGTGGATAGGATGCCTCATAGTGTCACAATATATACCCCAGTGGGCGAGCGCTTGCATTAAGTCCGTAGTGTAGCTCACCAATGCAATCCTGAAATGAGGCCAACGCGTTTGAGCCTGGAAATATATATATATTTACATTAAAAATACAATTGAATGTCATGTCATGTCCTTTGTCCAACAACCAATACAAGTTCATAGACAAACCAAAATACTTTTTTTCAAATTACTGACAACACTGCATACCTCAAACTGATAAAAATCAGAAAGTTTTGAAGAGAAAATTACACAATTTCTATTTTTGTCATTGCAAAATCTCATAAGGGTGTAAGCAAATCAAAATATTTAGGAGTGGAAACTGTTCCTCAAACAAATAACATGGTCCAAACTTCAAATACTGAAGGAAACCTTTATACAATTGTATATACTTTGAATCTCACTTTTACTTTAATGACCCCCCTTTACCTATAGTAATCAAGCCCATTTTCATTGTTTCAACTGAGTCTGGTGTCACACAATCAACACCACTCTAGAAGAAAGTACTTTTCCTGAAATATAAACACATGCTCCACTTCTACAAAAGCAAATTAAAGCTGACCGAAATCCACTCACTCAGACCAGTATCCAATCTTTCATGGCTTGAGAAGTCTATCAAAAAATATGTATCCGTTCAGCTCTCATAGTTCATAGATGATGAAAACCTGCTAATAACCTCTCAATCAGTTTTATGGAAAGATTTAAGCAGTGAAGATACCACCTACCACCATTGAAGTCCTGGATGATAGTCATCTCATATTACATTAAGGAAGAGCTTTCCTTCTTGTTCTTCTTGACCTTTATCAGTACTTTGATACTGCTGGGACTCATAGAGACCTGATGCTCAGTCAATTCATCTTAATCATAAAGAACTCCACATTGATTCTATGTCTCCCAAACTTCCATGTGAGGTTAGTTCCCTTACCTTTCCTTGTTAATGACTTCGAATATTCTTTTAAATCTGCAACAGTTGCCCTTCTCTGCTTAAAAAATATCTCAAACTCTTGTAAAAGCTAATTGATTTCTGCCATCATAATTTCCAAAAATATATATTGGCACCCCCATAAACTCTCTCATCAGGTGAGGCTTTAATACACTCAATGGCAAGACTCCTCTTGGTGTCCATAAATACGATATTATAACCCCAGTTCTGAAAGAACCCCAGTGCGAACGCCGAGACACAGGAGTTAAGGTCAAACTTGACTGTTGTTCCTTCAGATCCCTCAAATACCAACAACTTGCCTACTTCCTTGCTTCCATAAAGAAAGCCAGTGGACTAAAACAATTAGCAGAATCAATAAAGCTTCTCTGTAGAAATCTGACGGATTAAAATCTAATTATGCTGCAATCAAATCATTATCAAATTTTGCTCACTTTTCTACTGCTTGCGTCCTGTGATCTAGAGATGTCAGGAAAAACATTGTTCATTTCCAAAAACAAAGAAACAATAGGAAGATTGTAATATTCAAATCTGAATTAACCTTTACATTTCCCTTTCTTTTGTTCCATTCTAGCACCTAATAAGTTGCTATGATGCCCATTTTACCTTTTCAGCCTTCTTCACCATCTTACAAATGATACCCTATCTACTTTAAATTATCAAACCCACCAAAGCTAAATACAATGTTTCTTCTTTCCCAAAGCCCTCATCTCCCAGTCCATCACTGGCTACTAATTCTCAGTGAATGCCATCACTGATATCTACTATCAAGTCTCTAATATTCACATTTGGCAAGGTGACACACGTTTGAAATATCTAGAAGTCCCTGGTTCTAGGTCACTTTCCCCAAAAACACAGACTCTCATATACACCCAAAGTTAAAAGCTAATGGTGGATCAGGCATTGATCATATCATACATTGATGGTGGTAATGCTGTACTGACTGGCCGTCTCAAACCAACACTGCCCCTCAGTGAGTTTACTTACACATGGAGTCCATTTTGTCAAGGGTACCAAGAAATAAGGTTATATTGCACCCATTTAGTGCAATCTCCAGGATATGCCCCTAAATGTACAAATCAATTTAAAATTAGCTTGAATAATGTGTAAATTGTTACATCTAGAACATGGGTACTCACAAACTTTCTCTCGGGGGCCAAATTTACAGTGTGGTTTGTGTCTGAGGGCCTCACCAGTGGGGGCGGGGCCAGTGGGGGAGGGGGCGGGGCTACACCAACCAAAAAAAACTGACCATGAGGTTGATCACTGGTCCCTGCAGCGGACACCTTCGTCCACTGAGCCACCAGACCCGGCATACCCACCTCTCTCTAGCTCTCTTTCTCTCTCTCCCTCCCTCCCTCTCCTTCCCTCTCTCACTCTCCCTTACTCTGTCCCCCTCCCTCTGTCTCCCTCCCTCTGTCTCCCTTACCCTCTCTCACTCCCTCACTCTAACTCCCTTTCCCTCTCTCACTCCCTCACTCTGTCTCTCTTTCCCTCTCTCACTCTGTCACTCCCTTTCCCTCCCTCCCTTTCCCCTCTCACTCCCTCATTCTGTCTCCCTTTCCCTCTCTCACTCCCTCACCCCCTTTCCCTCCCTTCCTTTCCCTCCCTCCCTTTCCCTCTCTCACTCCCTCACTCAGTCTCCCTTTCCCTCTCTCACTCCCTCACTCTGTCTCCCTTTCCCTCCCTCTCCCTCTCTCACTCCCTCACTCTGTCTCCCTTTCCCTCTCTCACTCCCTCACTCTGTCTCTCTTTCCCTCTCTCAGTCCCTCACTCTGTCGCTCCCTTTCCTTCCCTCCCTCACTCCCTCACTGTCACTCTCTTTCCCTCCCTCACCCTCCCTTTCCCTTCCTCCATTTCCCTTTCCCTTGCTCCATGATAACTTTATCCGCCTACTCGAACAGGGGCCACCCACATTTAACCAGCAACCCAGTTTCTCCTAATCCATCATTCCATCTTTAGCCATTCCATTCATTCATCCACTCTGCCACTAATCCATCTACCTACTCATCCATCCTTCTGTCTGTCCATCTATCCATCCATCCACTCTGCCATCCATCTTTCATTCATTCATCTATCCACTCTTCCATCCACCCATCCATCCATCTACTTTTCTATCCACCCATCCCTCCACTCTGCCATCTAGTCATTCATCCTTTCACCAACTCATCCACCACCTTGCTATGCCATCCCATCTCATGTCCATCCACATATTAATCCCTTCATTCTCTCATCTTTCACCTGTCCATCCATCTATTCATCCACCCCTTTACTCTGCCATCCTTCCACCTGTTCATTCACTTATCCTTTAACTCACCTATACATTCACCCATCCAACCCTGTACTCTCCCCTCCTTTCACCTGTCCGTCCACCTATCCATTTACCTATCTAGCCACTCATTCATCCATCCATCTGCCATTTTTTCACATATCCATCCACCTATAAATTCACTCAACCTTTCACCCATACATCTACCCAGTCATTCATCCATTTATTCATCCACCTTTCAATATTCCTTCCTTCTTGCATTTACTCATCTTTCTGGTTTCCTTACTCCTGCTTGCGTTATTTATGAGCATTTGTCTGCTGAGTTTCAGGCAGAAGAAACCCCCCAAAAATCCCACTCCCAGTGTAACTGCAAAAGCGGGGGTTCACAACGCTCCTGCAGGTGATATGTTTAAATGTTTGTCGGGCGCATGGTAGCATTAGATGTCTTGGGGCAATCTATACAACTGATGATTAATATCATTAAGAGATCTCCTGCTCATTAATGGCAAACAAAGGTAGGACGCACGGCAATAGCACACATAATATTCAGACAACGTTTGAAGGAAGTATAAGGCAGTGCAACATGGTGTGAATTTATATTTCTCCATAAGCGGGAGGATGTACTTTTTGTGATATACGTATAAGATTTACAAAAAAAGATGAGGTGCAAATTAGATTGTGGTGAAGTTCCATCGCCCGGGTGGAGACAGCTTCGGAGCACACACACACAGCCTCACCGAGCGCATTAACAGGTCTTTAAAAGACCATTAATATGTTAATGAGGCTGTGTTGTTCACCTCTTAGGCCCCTGCAGCTCCACTCTAAGTATGGCAGGAATCGCCCGGCCAGCCCCCACAGAGCAGCAGTCTCCAAGTCGCGCTGCTGCAACTTGTGTTGGCAGACACTCTTTAAAAAAAAAATGAATTAAAAGACCTGTACGATATGTGCAAGGTCCGCGGGCCGCCAGGGAAGGCTTGCCGGGCCGCCACTGGCCCGCGGGCCGTACTATGAGTACCCGTGATCTAGAACAACCTACCTACTTGAAAGACAAGTTTTCAAATACTAGAAGGAAGTAAAGCACCAGAAACACATTACAATGACTGTTAGACTTGTAAGCTGTAGGGTGGTCTTCCCCCAAACTTTTAGCTTTCTTCTTCCATTTTTGGTGATCTTGTTTTTGGTGGCCTTAGGGTCTGGGCACTTTACCATTGCTAACCAGTGCTAAAGTGCATGTACTCACTCCTTAAAACATGATAACATTGGCATATCCCCAACTAGCATACTTAATTTATGTATAAGTCTCGAGTGAGGTGAACAAAAATAAATGGTACTAGCGATCCTACATCACTAATTGTGCCCCCCACTTACATTGCCCTTTAAACATCTCCCAGGCCTGCCATTGCAGCCTGTGTGTGCAGTTTTAAATTGCCATTTCAACCTGTAAAATAAATCCTTTGCCAGGCCCAAACCTTCTTTTTAATACATTTAAGTCACCCTAGGGTAGCCCCAAACAGCCCCCAGGGCAGTGTGCAATATATTTAAAAAGTAGGACATGTAATTTTGAGTTTTACGTGTTCTGGTAGAGAAAAATTCCTAAATTTGTTTATCACGACCGAAAGGCCTGCTGCTCCATTAGGATAACACTGGAGTTACCTTTTTAAAATTAATACGCTGTAATTTCCAAATAGGAACAGGTAACCAGTTCATGTTTGGTGTCTTTCGGAATTGTAATGAAAATTTCTCTCTGATGGTAAAGTCGTATTTTATATTACAATGTTGAAAATGCACTTTTAGAAAGTTGGCATTTTCTTGCTTTAGCCATTTAACTCCCGCAGCCTATCTCTGGTTCACATAACTGGGCGTAGCTGACAGTGTTTAGGTGTTCCTGGGGCTGCATATCCCCTGTGGTCAGTCTGGAGCCAGGGCAGGGGAGGGAGAAAAACTGTGCACTTCAAGGGGAAACCTCTAGAAGCTTCTCCCACTTCAAATGAGGTACCTGGTATAAATATTGGATCTCAATCTCAGACACCAACTCTTCAGTACACTTCTGGGCCTGTGAAGTCTAGGCCAGGAAGAAGGACTGTTGTACTGCTAAAAGGACTGCCACTCTCCTTGACTGCTGCCCTACTACCTTGCTAGACTGCTGTCTTGTTGGACTGCTACCCTCCTGCCTTAGTCAGAGGGAATGGACCTGCACCTACACCCAGCTAGATCCAGCCCCTCTGGTCCTGGACCCTTGATGTGGCCTAGGTGGAACTGACTTGAGGGTTTTGAGCTCTTCACAAATGTGGCAATTGGTGCCAAATGTTGTCATTTACAATGCCCGCCAATGCAAAGCTCTGTCAACCCGACTATTCACGCTACAGCATCGACCACTCGCTGGGAGTTCAACTGCAAAGATTCAGTCTGACCACTTGTGAAGACAACAGGATCTTTGCTTTACAGCAACAACCATTGGCAATGTAAAGCCTGCTCTTCGTGCTACATCAATGACCCTCTGCGACGCCTCCCCTCAACCCCTCCGCGGTTCACAGGACTCACTGGACTGCCAAGGCAACCTTTTAGTGGACGTATCCTGGTCTCTGTATCCAACCCACGCTCCATCGTGGTCTATCTGAACTTAAACCTTTCTCCCAATGTCTCACGACTAGATAGCTGCAAGTAGCCCTTTGAGCTTTTTGGCGCTATTTTCACTTAATTCTTGAAAACTGCATATGTCTGGTTCTATTGATACGATTTTTTGTCATTTTGATCTTGTTTTCTAATTTGGGATTTGGTTTGGGATCCGTTTTGTCCAGTGTTTTTATTTTATTACTGTCTTAAGTGTTACACAAATACTTTACCCATTGCTCTCAGTTAAGCCTATCTGATCTGTGCCAAGCTACCATAGGTTTGAGCACAGGTTTATTTGGTTTGCTTGTGGCTTCACCCTGACAAGGATTGTGGTTTCTGCTTGAGAAGGATTTCACTCACCTCAACCGCTAAGCCAATTTCTTACACCAACCGATTCTGGAAATCCCAATAGTGAAAAAACAAAGTCCTCATGTCTGTCCCCAGGTTTCTGGACCAATCTACCAGGGGATCAAAGACTTAATATTAACCTGCTATCATTTAGAAGGAATCTGAACAATTACCTATACAGAACTAATCTCTAACACTCTATTTGTGTCCATGTACCCCTCATGACCCCTCTGTGCTTTCCTAACACCCTCAATGTTAACATTATTCCCATTACAGTTATTGTGGGATGTACGGCATTACAACGCGGGCTTTTACACCGCGTGCCTTTACAACGCTGTTTTTACAACGCAAGTCGTTACAACGACTTGCGCTGTAAGGGCTGGATAGTGGAATAGTTTAATTTTCTATTCCAACTCCAGCCCACGTTACAGTAGGGAAGGTGTTGGAATAGAAAATTAACTATTCCGTATCCAATAGCGCCCTCCAGCGCAAGTCGTCGTAACGACTTGCGTTGTAAAGGCAGCGTCGTAATAGCAGCGCGGTGTAATGCCCGCGTTGTTAAGGATGTTTTCCGTTATTGTGTTCCCATTCATTTGTTGTATTTTAGGTTAATTGCAAACTGCTTCACTGCCCATGTGACCAGGTGCCTTTTACATAGATATTTCTAATAATATGCAGACAAATAAATAAATAAATATTAAACAAATGTCCTTACCAATCCTATTCTTTCCCATGTCACGAAACCCACTCTGTTACGGACATCACACCAGGCAGTTGCTATCTCCATTGAGAACATAAAAAAGGCAAGTCTTTCTCACCCCTTCCTAAGCCATATGTTTATCGAGTCCCTAGAATCCAATAGGCCTGCAAAATATACTATTGCAAGGTATTGGTAAAGGACATCAAGCCCAAGAACCAGTAGCAACACAGACTTTGGTATTATGTAGTTATTAGTATTTATTAACTACTAATATAATATACATTTTATGAATCAGGATTATCAGCAGAAAAATGGATAACTCACCAATCGTTGTTATTACAAAGTTAATAAAATATAGACTGCAAATATTATTAATCATTCATCACTAATCAGTGGGTCTAGAATTCCCAATTATCCAGTGACAAAACATTGTTATGTTGTCTGTTTCAGAGTCATGCAATGCCTCCAAAATGGCTTCTATGAACCAAGGACCCTCATTTAATGACCTTGGCAGTCCCCTTGCACATTGCATCTCTCTACGTCCTGCCCCTGATGTTCCTATGGGGCAGGTGGAATCCTACATTGCAACACCTACTGAACACAATGCCTTCATGTGAAACATTTTGTAAAATTAGTACATGTTAATTTCAGAATCCCGTTTGTTTTGAAACCAAAGATCTGGCAAGGTCATTCTGCATGAAAACCTTTCCACATAACTGCAAACACTGGAAACGTACAGCAGAGAAGAAATCGAGAATTTCCTTCAGCTCAAGCACAATAGCTAAGGCATAGCTATGTAAAGCATCATTCTGCTTCCTTTGTCATAATATTTCATTTCAAAGGTCCCAATGTAAGTCTTAGGTTTAAGTCAGCAAGCTTAAGGAACAAACAGATACTCTGTTAAATGATATTAAGATCTGCAAAACATATTAAAATCAACCACAGACAATAATTAAATCTTCCAACATGTTTTAAAGCCACACAGATCTCTATACCTGTGAATTAAAAGATAGATATACATAGGATATGGTTACTCTAGCCTATAAAGCAGTTACAGAAATAAAAATTGCATGTGAATTATTACCACTTTTTTAGGGTATCTGCTTTTTAATTTGTGAAATGCTGTCTGCTTTTATTAATTTAACCAATTGAACAGTTTCGTCACAACACTCTAATGAGATATTGTGGGATTAGTGAGGTGGGTGTAGATCCTGGATATTAATTCTAAAATATCAGTGCTATAACATATCGAGGTTGACATAGTATAAATTACAAAATATCATGAATGTCAGAATTGTTTATTTTCTACATTGCTATCGATGTTTAAAATAATGATTACAGAAAGGTCTTCGGGCAAATAAGCACGTCCTCAGGCCTAAATGGGGTAAGAGGCCGCTTTATTGGACAGGTAGGCAAATCAATACATATTTATATACTATTCAGGCCAATGCATATTCCAAACTATCAACCCTCGCCCCTAAGCAATTTTCCCCAACAACAAACTTCCCCAACATTGTTCGGCCTAATCCTCTTCCCCAAACCCCTATCTACATCTCCTGCCTATCTTGTCTCCAACCTCGCTCCCTTGCTTCCCTCTGTCTGAAGCTATTCCTAATGCTCCCAACCCTTCCTGCCTGTCTTGATCTCCTCCAACAATGCCACCTGCCCAAGCGGCAACCACCACAAATTTTATGAAAATGTATTTGCATAAACTAGCTGAAAGACAATCGAACCCCTTAAAAGGGTGTGTGGGAGGGCCAAAATACAACGTCCCTACCTCACAGAACCCGGGAGGAAGTGCCCAACATGAATTTTCGGGATCCTGGTGCTCACACCAACTAGTACCAGCCAATCCCGATTCGCCTCCTGGCCTGGGTCATACTAAATGCCCGAAGCTGCCCGGGGGGGACAACCTGCGAATACCACCCCCAGGAGCCCTCATTGTATTTAATATAATATGTTTTTAAAGATATATTGATAGCAATAATGTAAAATATACTATAAACATTTTACCTTTTAACATTTTGTAGTTTTTGCAGGTTGTTGGCTTTTATTTATGTATTGAATAGGTAGTGTTTCATAAACTATATATTACACTATATGCTTTTTTATTAATCATTTTACTTGATATTTATGTATTCATATGTATTTATTAATTTTGAAAAAATGCTTCTTTTGCATGGGCACCACCATTTTTTTGCATTGATTTTGTTTTTGCATTGCTATGAAACTCTGCACATTGGGACACTGCTGTCCAGTCCCCAGTGTTTGTTCTCTGACCTGGAAACCATTTTAAAATTGGCTAATCCCCAATGTTCACTACTGCCACAATATGTGGTGCAGGAAATACAGCTGTGGCAGGGAAGTTAACTGTCACCCTTGAACTGCAGCACATATTGAACCATCCATTAGGTTGACAAGAAAACATGGCATCAGTGCTACATGCATTGAGTGACACCTGCAGCTTTTAAACCTTCAGTCAAACCTGTCTAAATACTCTTCTTGTCAGGAGCAAAAAACGATTTTTAAATATAAATTAAGTCGCCCCTAAGTAGACTTATAGCTCACAAGGTAGAGTGCCTACAGTGAATAGCCACTGAAAGCTATTTTAACACTATACGTACACTGTTGTTTCTAAAGTTTGTAAGCCAAAAGTGAAAATCTAAAGTACAATTACAATTGTATTTTTGTACATTTGGCTTAGAAAAAGCCACATATTCCTTTCAACCACTATTCTTTATATGTATAAAAAATCCAAACCCTTGGTAAAGTTGGGTCCTTTATAAATATATAGCAAAAGTGACTTTTAGAAAGGTAAACATGTCATGCCTGAAGCACCAGAGGCTAATTAGCATTAGCATTCCTGCAGCTGCCTAACTGTCAGTGTTTCACCCCTAAGCAGGCTTGGGCCATTTGACAGAATGGCCTGGGGTGAGGTATAATATTAGCTTATCTCAGGAACGGCTATTTAGGAGGATCCAGGAATTTCATTAACTTGAAATAGACGAGGGAGAGGCTTGCCCTTTCATAGTCATGTGATAAGTGAGACCTGGGGAAAAGGGGCCTTTTGAATCTGTGGTACACTACGAACCTCCTGCCTCTATTCACATTGGGAGGAAAAATGGTCCCAGAACTAGTTTGAAGTGTCTAGGTAGGAAGTGACTGCTCATAACCGTGGACACAGCCTGGAGTGGCCACCCGCTATCTCCAGTGGCAGTAAGGTTTTGCTGTTTTGGATTTCACCAAGAACAGTGAACGGTGGGATAGGTTGAAGTAAGGCAAACAGGATGTGCTAACAAAGAAGGATGGTTTACACCTTAGTCAGGGAGTGTATAGTCGTCATCTGTACCTACTGGTAAGCATACCTTACAAACGTAGTAGCTAAACGTCATCTAAGCTTATACACTGGTCTAAGAAGTGGACTCCAAAGGTCAGTTGGCTGACCTGCTATGTGCCTAAAGAGACACCAAAAGCTGTGTTTTCCTGTAGTGACCAGTAGGAAAGGACTGAACTCGGCTGGTGGCCTGATGCAGTGCTGTCCCGGGGGCCCTGGGAGCCTTGCAATTGATCAAGAGGAGCTGCTCCAAAAGAAAGAAAAAGTTAGGACTTAAGTTTAACTACCAGATGAACAGAACTAACCACTAAGGTAAACCAACCAGAGTGCAATCTCAATGGGAAAATCAGGTTACTCTAGATCTGACACTTTGCCGCCGAAATGAAGACTTTAGCATAACATCCTGATTAAGATATGCATCCTTTGTTCACCCTGCCTTGCTATGGCTTCCAGGCTTGTCCTACTGGAGTATTCCAAGCTCCAAAAAGGAGACTAAGGACCTCATTTAGAGTTTAAAGCATATGATACTCCATCAAAATGTTTACAGATATTCTGTCCACCTTATTTCATGCTGTTTCTTGGTGCTTTTTATGTTTAACTTAAAACTTAAAAAAATCATATCTTTAGTCTCACTTATTGGATTTTATAATTTATGTGTCATTGTTGTTATTAATATATTCTTGATTTTGAGGAATTCGGATGCAAGATTACTATTGTGTTTTGGCAACTTGAATGTTTTGGTGGTACTAAATACTTTGTGGATTTTCTTTAAATTTAGCCTGGTTGCAGTGCCCTAGAAACAGGGTGTTCTTCTCAGGGTTATTTCCTAAATACTATGTTTGCTCTGACTCGGATTTTGGGCTTATTGCTTGAGAAGGACTCACATTCTCCTCAACTAATAACCCGGTTTCTTTTATTTATATATTTAATTATTTTAATGTTTTATTATTTTCAAATATTAATAGAGTTGTGGGTTTTGAGTGGGTCATGTTTCATAATAAAAATCTGTTTATTTAAATATTCTTTCTTTAAACATGATGTTTTAAATAATGAACATTTTCAAACTTTGCTTCACTTATAAACAAAAAAATGTATGCTTAATAAATATTTGTAAAGACATTTTTGATTACATTTGTTTTTATTGTAACACATTTTTAATAGAATCAAAAATATGATTTGATCAATTAAAAAACATACAAACCTATTTCAATCAGCATTTTTATTATTTAATGGGTATTTTAATTTAGTGAATGACATTTCCAAATATATATATTTTTTACATATGCCAGATAGAAATTTCAATTTTAAAATGTAAGGTTCTAAATAATATATGCATCATTATAAAAGACATTTTAATTAACTTTAATTTTAGCGATGTCACTGACCATGTCATGAGTGATGTAATATGTGACGTCATCAGCAGTGCATTGCAGGCGCGCAAGTTATAGTGAGTCCAACTAACTATAACGTGGGAATTTCAATGGTTTTATGTCAGTAAAATTTCCAGCTAACTATAACTGGTGTCAAACCTATGGTTTTTTCAGTGAATTTAATAGGTTTTTTAAATGCTAATTCCTAACTATAACTGGTGTGAAACCTATGGTTTTTTCAGTGAATTTCAAAGGTTTTTTAATAGCAAACCTCTATAGGTATGAAATGTAATATTTTTTATAACGAATTTTATATTGTATAATTATTAGCCCTGGGCGTATTGGGCGTAGTGGGGCTTCGCGGAGCTACGTGAAGTGGGCGAGAAACTACGCCCACCTCCGCACTCCGCGTAGCCCCACTACGCACGCACCACTGGCCGCCACCCGCCTCCCTCCCGCCCTCCCTAAATACTTTCAATGAAAAGTGTAAAATAATTAAAACGCACTTACCTTGCCCGCCGCGTCCCCGGGGCTCGCTATCTTCATTCTTCCGTCTTGTTTACTAATGCGCATGCGCGGGCGGCCGCGCATGCGCATTTTCTCGTGAGAAATGTGCATGCGCGGCCGCCCTCCATTCAGCCGTTCGGGCTAAAAGTGAGGTTGACTGCCCTATGGAAATTAACATGGGGAAAACACGTTTTGGGACCCCCCTTTTATCTTGGCCCCCACTTGACGAATCCCCCCCAAACTTTCAGGGAAGGAGCGGAGCGCAGCGAGACAAATTTGAGAAAATGTTCAGGCAGATTCCTCAACCGGTGCCAAAGTTATTCCCAATAGAATGTTGCGGATTCCCTATGGAAAACAATCCTAACTATAACTACCTACTGGCGATATATATATATATATCACACAAAGATATATATATATATATATATCACACAAAGTTGCCTTCAAGTGAGGGAGCCCACAGAGGTAAGTTCAATTGATTTGCCATCTTTAATGGAGGGCTGCAGACAGGAACAGCACCTGCCTCAAGGAATAAAAGTCCTTTCCGACGTGTTCCGTACTTTGCAGCACTTCTTCCAGGGTTCGGACTTTACTTCAGAATGAACGCATGGCGATTTTTTTTGCCACCTGAATTAAATCTTCTTGCACCCTGCCCAGGTGGGCGTGGCCACCCGCGTGGCCTGCTGGTTCAGGTAGTGCCATTAATCTTCTCCAGTGAGTTGCCATAACTTCATCGCTACTGAAATAAAACACCAAGTGGGTTCCAGTAAACAGAACTACTGCCCTGTCCCCCGTCAGAATATCTCTCCTTCAACTGACACATAGTTTAACGCATCAGCAGGACTGCACTCCATGCAGCAGGGCTCTCCTCGCGGCCCAGGCAGAGCCGCTAACATACCACACAAAGTTGCCTTCAAGTGAGGGAGCCCACAGAGGTAAGTTCAATTTGCCATCTTTAATGGAGGAATGAAGACAGGAACAGCATACTGCCTCAAGGAATAAAAGTACTTTCCGACGCGTTTCGAGCTTTGCAGCACTTCTTTCAGGGTTCGGACTTTACTTCAGAATGAACGCCATGGAGATTTCTTTTGGCACCTGAATTAAATCTTCTTACACCCCGCCCAGGTGGGCGTTGGCACCCGCGTGGCCTGCTGGTTCACATAGTGCCATTAACCTTCTCCAGTGGGTTGCCATGACTTAATCCCTACTGAAATAAAACACCAAGTGGGTTCCATTAGACAGAACTGCTGCCCTGTATGTCCATGACTTCCCCCATGAGCATATTTCTCCTTCAACTAACACGTAGTTTAACGCATCAGCAGGACTGCACTCCGTGCAGCGGGTCTCTCCTCGCGGCCCAGGCAGAGCCGCTAACATACCACACAAAGTTGCCTTCAAGTGAGTGAGCCCACAGAGGTAAGTTTAATTTGCCATCTTTAATGGAGGAATGCAGACAGGGACAGCATACTGCCTCAAGGAATAAAAGTCCTTTCCAACACATTTCGTACTTTGCAGCACTTCTTCCAGGGTTCGGACTTTACTTCAGAATGAACGCCATGGCAATTTCTTTTGGCGCCTGAATTAAATATTCTTGCACTTTGCCCAGGTCGGCGTGGCCAATCGGGTGGCCTGCTGGTTCACGTAGTGCCATTAATCTTCTCCAGTGAGTTGCCATGACTTCATCCCTACTGAAATAAAACACCAAATGGGTTCCAGTAGACAGAGCTGCTGCCCTGTATGTCCGTGACTTTCCCCATCAGCATATTTCTCCTTCAACTGACTGGTAGTTTAATGCATCAGCAGGACTGCACTCCCTGCAGCGGGGCTCTCCTTGCGGCCCAGGCAGAGCCGCTAACATACCACACAAAGTTGCCTTCAAGTGAGGGAGCCCACAAAGGTAAGTTTAATTTGCCATCTTTAATGGAGGAATGCAGACAGGAACAGCATACTGCCTCAAGGAATAAAAGTCCTTTCCGACGTGTTTCGTACTTTGCAGCACTTCTTCCAGGGTTTGGACTTTACTTCAGAATGAACACCATGGCGATTTCTTTTGGCACCTGAATTAAACCCTCTTCCACCCTGCCCAGGTGGGCGTGGCCAATCGCGTGTCCTGCTGGTTCACGTAGTGCCATTAATCTTCTCCAGTGAGTTGCCATGACTTCATCCCTACTGAAATAAAACACCAAGTGGGTTCCATTAATCAGAACTGCTGCCCTGTATGTCCGTGACTTCCCCCATCAGCATATTTCTCCTTCAACTGACACGTAGTTTAACGCATCAGCAGGACTGCACTCCCTGCAGCGGGGCTCTACTTGCAGCCCAGGCGGAGCCGCTAACATACCAAACAAAGTTGCCTTCAAGTGAGAGAGCCCACAAAGGTAAGTTTAATTTGCCATCTTTAATGGAGGAATGCAGACAGGAACAGCATACTGCCTCAAGGAATAAAAGTCCTTTCCAACGCGTTTCGTACTTTGCAGCACTTCTTCCAGGGTTCGGACTTTACATCAGAATGAACGCCATGTCGATTTCTTCAGGCACCTGAATGAAATCTTCTTGCACCTCGCCCAGGTGGGTGTGGCCCCCTGCGTGGCCTGCTGGTTCACATAGTGCCATTAATCTTCTCCAGTGAGTTGCCATGACTTCATCCCTACTGAAATAAAACACGAAGTGGGTTCCAGTAGACAGAACTGCTGCCCTGTATGTCCTTGACTTCTCCCATTAGCATATCTCTCCTTCAACTGACACGTAGTTTAACGCATCAGCAGGACTTTACTCCGTGCAGCGGGACTCTCCTCGCGGCCCAGGCAGAGCCACTAACATACCACACATTCCTTGAGGCAGTATGCTGTTCCTGTCTGCAGTCCTCCATTAAATATGGCAAATTGAACTTACCTCTGTGGGCTCCCTCACTTGAAGGCAACTTTGTGTGGGATGTTACTCCTAGGACCCAATAAAAAGACATGTTTTTTTTTTAAAAAACTGAGAAATGTCGCTGGGTGCATGGATCCGCCGTAAAAAAAATAAAAACGAAGCAGGGGCTTCTGTGCTTGTTTAAAAATTAGCTACCTGGGGGGCCAAATCCCGGGGTCTGAAATATAAAATTTGATGGGGGTCCAGAGGGACCGCCATCCCTCGGTGCTACAAAATAAGCGGGTGGGGGGCTCAAAGGTACTCCCCTAGTAAAATACTACGGTAGTGGGGGCTTAAAGGCCCCCTCCAGCCCGGGGACCGCTACTCTTCTGGGCTTCGAAAAAATGGGTTGGAGGACTCAAAGGTCCCTCTAAGCCCGGGTAATCTTCACCCTCCGGGGCATTTTATATTGTGGGAAAGGGGTCGCGAGGCCCCCATTCTGAAGCAGTTGAGGTTCCTGGTGAACACCACTCCCCAGGGCCAGCTCCTGTTGTGTCTCGGGGTGCGTACCCCCGGGACACTGCTGTTTGGTATGGCAGGGCAGGAGTCGGGGTTCCCGCTTTGTCATAGCAAACTTGAGGGCATATTAACAAGGGCAATTTCGTCGTATTTTTTAAAAAAAGGCAAAAATGTGGTGAAAATGATATCGCCCTGTTTACTGTTTAGGTGTATATACAAGGTTGGGGATCGTGGGTGGAGCACCAATGTCTCTATGGTCCTAGCCAGCTCCCTGCACCCTTGTGAAGCCGCCATTAATTTTACACACAGGGACCTGCTAATATGCAGCTCCCCATGGGGAAAAGCAATCTGCTTTGCATTTTGAGAGAGTGAGCAGGTTTCCCTGTTCTCTATTTCAAAATCCAAACCAAGGGGCATATTAGCAAAAACCTCTTTAAAATTATCGCTGTTATAACGGCAGGAAACTGCTGTTAAAACACAGATAATGGGCTTGCAATAGAAGCCCAGGTTAGATGTCCTACACATCTAACCTGGGCTTCTATTGGAAATCTATAACGCATATTAGCAAGCCCATTATCGCTGTTTTAGCAGCAGTTTGCTGCCATTAAAGTGGTGATAATCTTAACGCCGTCCTTGTCAATATGCCCTTAAGTCCGGGAATTGTCATACTCAGGATCTTTATTTTAATATGCAGGATGTGCCTCAGCAGTCTCTGAAGCCTCAGTGGTACTTGTCAAATGTTGTCAGAAGAAGAAGACGTATACACTCTGTTTTTTTTATTATCCTTTATTAAAACAAAAATAAATAAACAGAAACGTAACTTTAGTAGAACAATATTGTAAACAAAACGTGAGATGGACTCCAGTGGTAGCAGCGTAGGTAACCTGCAAAACAAATATGAAATATAAGTATGTGTGGTATGTCGAAGAAGTAAAAAAAGCTAGTTTGAATTAAAGGATCATAGTGAAAATGGAAGGGAGGGTAGTGGGTGGAAGTGAGAAGGGGGTGAGTTAAAAGTAGAGCGGCAGGAGGAGATAGAGCATCAGCTTATTGCACTTAGTCTTTAGTGTTTACTGTTCGTCATTCGTTTGTCTAGGACGCAAGTTCTGCGAGATAGAGTTTGGTTTAAGAAGTCCTTAGAATTAAATACATGAAGCCAGAGATCGCCGTTGTTTGATAATATACTCCTACGTTATTACTTACTGGAAAATCGATCGTATGCACCTGTGCACCCAGAATGCTGCACCTCAGTCCTTACCCAGCAATGTGCTCAATTCTTGGTCTTACACACTGAGGCTTCACAGCTCACCTGCTAACACTAGTGTGTCCCACGAGCAGGTCTCCACAATGGAACGGTATCTTGATACTGTCATGAAAGGTGTTTGAATGCTCATGGCATCATTGCAGGTGAGAGATCCCGCTCAGCCCCTCTCAGACAATTAATTTATCTCAGTAGAAAGAGAAGTAATTTAATAATGGAAACATTTGCAGGTAAATGAATGTTTATTTTATACTTGGTAGAAAATAGGAGTTGAGTGCATCGTTCCTTTTTGAAGTACGATTAATCGTTAGTAACAATCGTGGTTCAAAGAGGAGTTAAAATGCAGGAGAAAACACATGGTTAAATTATAATATATGATGTTAATGATAATATACATAGCAATACAGCGTTTACCAGGAGCTTAATGTTCGCGTGTAAGGCAGTGTGCATGTACACTCAGTAAGAAGTAACTAAAGTGTCCTAAAAGCTAATGTCACGTGTCTGTAGAGCAGCGGTTGTTGCTGGCTGATGACTATAGTACGGTCCAGTAGGTCCTTAAAATTACATCGATGTGATTGAATGAGGTGGGGGATTACATCATTACGGAAGGCAAGATCACTTTTTCTCACATGCACACTCAGGGTTGTGCACCCGCCACTCCCCTCCCGCAAAATCATCCTCAAGAGGAGTCTGTAAGGCAGCGCTGCTCATAGGCTTAGGCCTATCTTATGATATAGATGGTATTTAAAATGAGACAGAGATGTGACTGAATGAGGTCAAAGATCACAGATTAACATAACACTTTGCAATATTGCTTATTCGTTCGTGTCCAGTGTGCTTGGTACATCCCACCCCTCTAGTAGGCCCGCGCTGAAGAGGTGTATGTAGGGAAGTGCCTGTAGGCTAAAATCTACAGTATGGTCCAGCAGGTCTTTACAATGATTCAGAGATGAGACAGAATGAGGTGAGAAATCACGTCATTATGCAGTACATTATCATTTGTTCGCAGTACCTTTAATTGGAGGCATTGTGTATCTAGGCCGCTCTGCTTACCTTTTGCAAACACTGTTTTAGCAGAGCTCACAACTTGAATTCTGCTTTGGATCTATACTGCAGACAGTGTAAAATTAAGCCTTGAATTATTTATCTGCAGTGTGGACAGCAGCGTCCATGATTTGAAAAGAGAAAGAGAAACAGTGTGAGAGAGAGGAAGAGAGAGAAAGAAAGACATTGAAAGTGTGAGAGAGAGAAAGTAATAGATGGAGCAGAAGAGGTAGTGTTGATACTGGAGAAAATCTTCGCAGGTCACCTTTTTGCCTCCGGTGTGTGTGCAACCACGTGCCGGTTCATAGTGCACCCTCAAGTTTAGTGATCTGAAAGATAGTACAGAATTAGTAATTGCAGAGTACATACGACTACACACGTATATTTCTGCATTCCGCCTTTGCACACCCAGGGTACTGTATTACATCATAGCAGTGAGTTAGCATTACTGCACACCCGGACTGCTGCACCCCATCCACTCCCAGTGTCTGGAGGTAAATGCCCATTCCTGCACACCCAGACTGTTGCAACCTATCCACTCCCATTGCCCGGAGGTGAATGCACATTCCTACGGACTGAAGTCGCTGTACACTATCCACTCTCCCGCGCCCAAAGGTGACTTCTTGTTGCTTCGGAAAGAAGCTTCTCTGCTCACCTTGTGACTCCGGTGTGTTTCAAAGAGGGTCCACCACGTGTCGAAGCAACCTTCTCAGAGATTGATAGGATGGCCACGCATCATCGCAGATCCCTCAAACGTTGAGCTTTGGAGGTGTTGGGGGGGACGCCAATTTGTGAAACACAACCTGTTAGATAAAAAGGAAGATAAGATTGTGCGTCATTTGTTCATCAAAGGAGAGAGGAAGAGAGAGTGTGAGAGAGCGACTCTGAAAAGAATATTCGCAGCTCACCTTTCTGTCACTGGTGTGTTTTCCACCACGTGCCGGGACATAGTGAACCCTGAAGCTCCACATCGAAAATATAGTAAAAGAAAGATGTTATGATTGGTAATTGACACGATCTTAATGTGGAGTAGAATAACATCACTCTTTTACACACCTTCCGTCACCCAATAAAAATACAACCATGTGTACGGTTCCAACTTGTTTATTGGACTTCGATTTGTGAACAATTAGAAGAGTAGTAATGTTTTGCATCCGGCGCACCACATGTTATAGAAAACATGTGGTGTGCAGTCATACACGTGGTTTCAATCATCACGCCCGTGTCTGGGCACAATATTTGAAACATCATGTGCTATTGGAATCTATTACGCGCTCCAAGCGCGTAATAGATACCAATTGGTCATGGACAGAGCAATGTGCCCGTCTCTGGCCAATTGCTTGCAGTCTTTCAGGATAAGTCGCACGCAAAGGCCAATGGTTAAGCACGGAATGAAACAGACACGTACGAGCGTGTGCAACTCATAGGTTAGGTTCATATCCCTGTTTTTTTATATAGAAAATGTTTCGCGCTGCGTAAGCAGTGCTGTGCACTTCAAGGAAGGCACGAGCTGTACTGCGCACAGCAACAAAGGCGTGAGTGCTAAATGAATTGAGAAAGGAAAGGTTGTCAAAATAAGATCATAAATTTCTTTGTATATAGTATAAAAAAAAATACTCATCTACTTCGCTACGCATGTAGGAGCGACGGACATTTTGCCGACTATAAAAACTTTCCTGCTATAGGAAAAATAAATACAAATGCAGTAACATAGGGTATGTAGGACTGCGTACGCCTAAATCACTGCGTCGCTTTTTTGTATCCAGTCTGCTATATCACATCTACTTCCTCTGGTGCGCATCCAGGCCTCACTGCACACCTTTTTGCAGACAGAGCACCTTCTACATCATGCAGTCCCGCTCTGCCACCAAGAAGTCTCACATTTGTTGCTGAGTCTTGATATCGCTATACATTTTCGTACACCCATTATCATCGCAGGTTCTTCACCCGCTCAGTCCTTGCGGTACCACTAACTCAGTGACCAAAGAGGCCACGCATATGGTAGTGGGCCCCCCTGTTCGGTAGTTCGCGCCTATATAAGGCGTCCGAACCACCAGGTCAGGCCATCAAAGCGCTTGCGATGGGAGCAACTCTAAAATGGCGTAGAGCCCGTGCGACCGGTCTTTTTTATTGGTAGGGTTATGTGTCTTGTGACGCCTTTGCTGGATGGGTGTGGTGTGAGTGTATACCAGCCATGAGCTAGTGTGTGTGTGCTGTTCTGACAACTAGATCTGGAACTAAGAATTCACTACAATGTAAATCTGGGCCATGTAGTGTTGTTGTGGTTTCCTGGAAGCGTAAGCGGAGTGGCCTGGCCTGACGAATGCCAGTGGTGCGCGAGGATGTGAACAATGACTCCGGAGCTAAGGGCGTGGCTCCGTCGTGAGCTATATGAGACATCAACTGATCCGGGTGTCTGTGTTGTATCGCTGCCGTCACCCCGGTCTTAAAAGCAAATGTGTCAATATGTCTGTGAAGTCTCACAACATGGCCAACATGGAAGGTACGGGGAATCACTGATCCTACATTTATCCATAGTTCCACACATAAAAGATGGCGGACATGACGCATTTCTGCTAAAATGAATATTTGTTGTTCATTCAGTGGAGTGTTGTAGCTGTAGTAATACAGGGCTATGAAAGCTTTAAGTTGCAGTTTTTGGCACATAAAGGGCAGCTAATATATATACGTATGTGGTCATTCGGGTATGCTGTAGAACTTGGTGCTGGAAATCTGTGTTCGTGCTTCGGAGTCGCGTCCACATCCTGTTATTATAGATAAATCACATAACGTACGCGTGCCTGAAAATGTACTGTAAATACGGTGCTCATGTAAATCGCTGATATCGTTTTGGGTCGATTTTGCTCTATATAAATATGCTACAAAAAAAACTCGAGTAATAGCATACATCTATAAATTTACTATACACTTTGCTTGCAGGATTGTAATAATCCAGTTTCTACGTTCGTATTTGTAGAATGAGTGAGAGTAGGTTATATAACTGAAGTTTTTGTTACTGCTAGAGGTAAGATGGTTGCATACACTGTTTACAGCACAATATAATGTGGTAGGGCCCTGGGGCAGCATTTTACAAACATAATGAATACATAGACACAGATAGATAGATGAAGTAAGTACGGGCACATTTGCACAACTCCATTTTATTACATTGCTGTTGGTAACAAGTACAATAGTAATCATCATATCATACACAGACATTCCAGCATAAATGGTTTATGACTTATGCTGTGCAAAGGTAGAGGCACTACATGTGAAATAATACACAGAAGATTCTATCATAAAAGGTTAATAAGTTGTGGTGCACTGAGGTAGGGGAAGTTTGTGTGGAGGCTGCGAAGATGCATGGTCAAGGCAGACCGCACTGGTAACAATGTCTTTTGAGTACTCAATTTTGCGTTAATAAGGCCACATGGCGATTATGTATGGTGTACTGAGTTAGTGGTGCATCTGGTGCTCAGCGTGTGCTCACCCTGTGATGATACGTGGTCCGAACGGGCTGCACTGGAAGCATTGTCTGTCGCCTACTGGACTGCATCATCTGTAATCATGATTCAAATAAAAGACGAAACATATATGGAATATGTTGTCGAAATATGTAGGTTTCAGGGACATTATAGTTCAAATTCTGACCTGTGCTATCCACAGTGTACACTGCCATTCACTGTTCTTTTGCACTTGCAGGTTGAATTTTGTTATTCAACTAAACCTAGAACTGATATAAAAGAAGCTTTTGAAGGAAGGCTACTAAAGGGATATTGTGTAGGTTTGAGGGACATTATACTTTGTTTGGTACTGCACTCTGCAAATAATGATTGAAGAGTCTGTTGAATTGTGTGCTGTGATGACTGCAGTGTAGGCAAGAGGCAGCGGATAGCAAGGGCTCACAACCACGTGGCGTTGAGGAGAGGTGCACAGTATTGGTAATTTAGCGTGTGTGCAGCCAGTGATGATAACACTGAGTTAATGGCACTTGAAGCAAGATTCTGTGGAGCTGGAGCTTGCAATGATGCGTGGTACCGGCAGGCCGCACTGGTAGCAATGTTTCTTGCCTTGTGAATTCTGCCTTAATAAGGCTATTTGAATATGACTTGTGGTGCAGTGAGTTAGTGGTACCTGAACAACTCAGTGTGTGCGTACCCTGCGATGATTCGTTGTTCGGGTGGGTCACAATCGTACAATGTCCCTTGCTTACTGGAATGCGTCATGTGCAATCGCAGTTCTACCAGAATCTTGAGCCCTCACAATGTAGATCAAAGGCAGTAGTCAGTACAGACATTGAGGAATGTTTTTTGTCGCATCCTTTACCAGAAATCTGAGGACATAGAGTACAATTGTCTCTGCCTGAAAAGAAGGCAAGGCTAAATTTCATGCTGTCTGTAGTGAGGGTCCAAAGCTGAATTCAAGTTCTGAACACTGCTGTCCGCAGTGTAGATTGAAGGCATTAGTCAGCACAGCCATTGAGGAATGCTTTTTGTAAGATCCTTTAACAAAATCTGAAGACATATAGTACAATTGTCTCTGCCTTAACTAAAGCAAGCCTTGATTCAATGCTGTCCATAGTGTAGATCCAAAGCTGGATTCAAGTTGTGAACCCTGCTGTCCACAATGTAGATCGAAGGCAGTAGTGAGAACAGACATCAAGGAATGTTTTTTGTCACATCCTTTAACAAAATCTGCAGTCATAGAGTACAATTGTCTCTGCCTTAAATAGAGCAAGGCTTGATTAAATCCTGTCCGTAGTGTAGATCCTAAGCTGAATTCAACTTGTGATCCCTGCTGTCTGCAGTGTAGATCGAAGGCAGTAGTCATCACAGTTATAGAAGAATGCTTTTTCACACTTATTTGAATAAAATCTGAAGGCATATAGTACAATTGTCTCTGCATTAAATAAATCCAAGCTGAATTCCCTACTGTCCATAGTGTAGATGCAAAACTGAAATAAAGTTGTGAACCCTGCTGTCCGCAGTGTAGATCGAAGGCAGTAGTCAGCACAGTTATAAACAAATGCTTTTTGTGACATCCTTTAACAAAATTGGGAAACATATAGTACAATTGTCTCTGCATTAAATAAAGCAAGGCTTGATTCTATGTTGTCTGTAGTGTAGATCCAAAGCTGAATTCAAGTTGTGAACCCTGCTGTCCGCAGTGTAGATTGAAGGCAGTAGTGAATACAGACATAAGTCAGCGGTGCTGTGGCGTTGAGTTCGGAATGGGCTGTATCGAAGAGGCATGTGGACATGGTGACAGCCAGGTGGCAGGATGAGAACCTTTGCTGTGCCAGAGTCTTTTGTCTTTGCACAAGTGAACCACGCCCAAGAAGTAGCCTATGTATTTATACTCTTACGCTGGCGTTTTGTACGTTGGACCAGCCCACCCCGCTTCTGCATCAAGGGGAGGAGACAACACAGCTACACGACCGAATTATTCCCCAGTGTATGAGATAATATGGCTGCGTCCACTGTGCAGTACACTACATGTATCAATACTATATCTCAACATGAAAAAGTTTTTTGTTTCTATATTGAGTTGTGCATAGCATATCACTTGGGATTCTGTAAATTATTGTAGATGTGCAAATTAACTCCCTTATCCATAGTTGTAGATTATATGCAACAAATGTCACATACACTGCCCTTTATATTTCTACTTTGTTGGACATGTATCATTGAGAAATATATTTACGCATCACTACACCCATAAAGACATTCACTCACCCAAACAACTGTTTCCACATACAGTCTTAACCTCATATACCTACTAAATCAACTATTTACACATCTTTGGATAATCACACAACTGCCACCCAACCATGCACACATTCACTCTCCCATACAAATACTCAGTGAACTAATCAATTACTAATATAGACTTTCACATAGCTAGTAACGAACTGGTACAGCAGTTTACACAACAACTGCCAAAGTGATACAGATATTCACACAGTTTAGTCACTATCCAATATATTTAGTGAGACACTATAAATTAGTCAAGTAAACAGTCAATGGCACTGCTACTAAATCCTCCATCCAGATATTTATATACCTACTCATGCTTCAATGCAGATTGCTATATATATAATACATATTTAAATAACAAACCAAAACCATATTCACTGGATGATGTCATCAGTGATGTCATCAGTGATGTCATTTGAGATGTCATCAGTGATGTCATCAGTGATGTCACTGACCCCGTCATGAATGATGTAATATGTGACGTCATCAGCAGTGGATTGCGGGCATACAAGTTACAGTTAGTACAACTAACTATAACGGAGGAATTGAAATGGTTTTGTACGCGTGAAATGTCCAGCTAACTATAATACCCCTGTTTTTTTAGTGAATATATCTATATCTATATATATATATATATATATATATATATATATATATATATATATGTGTGTGTATATATATATATATAGATATATATATATATATACAAACATACATATATGTCATGTGATCAAGGGAGGGATCTCCCAAAACGCGTTATGGCGGCACTTGCTAAATAAAAAATGCACTAAAATACCAGGTCCACGCTCGTCTGTTTGTGTGGGAATAGTGTTCTGCACTCGTTCTTCTCACCAAGGAGGTATATGCGTCGAGAATTGTGGATATATATTCCTTTCAAAGTCGCCCTGCAATGAAAGGCGCACTTCTCCAGCTGTAAGGTAACAACCCTTTATTTTCAAAAACCGGAGTGAAACTCCGACGATTTTTGTCCATTTGCCTAATGCATTTCGGAGCTACTTTTCTCCTTCAGAGGCATGTTGTCAGCACACCGTTGATAATTTCATCCAGTCCCTTGCGTTACTGCACCATTTTATAGCCCTCCGGTGAGTCCATTTTGCTGGGGTGCACGCTGGGAGTTGTAGTACAAAATCAGCTTGTCAGCCTCCTGTGGCTTGTGTACTGCACAATGTTTTTATGGACTGCTGTTCACCCTCCTGTGGGCTTCGGGGTTGCAATCCAGTTTTCTAATCAAGAAACATCTGCGCCCTCTGATCCAGTACCGCAAGGGACTGGATGAAATTATCAACGGTGTGCTGACAACATGCCTCTGAAGAAGGAGAAAAGTAGCTCATTGCAGGGCGACTTTGAATGTAATATAAAACGTGGCAGCTCCTAACTTGCAGGAGCAATAGTAGGTCCTGCAGCAGTCGGGAGCCAGCTGGGACCGCAAGCACCATGAGGCTCCCACCGCAGTCCCGGGGTAAAAAGAGGCAAAATCAAGGTCAGAAATGAGCAAAAGAGGCAGAATAAAGGTAAAAAATTAGCAGAAAGGGGCTGAATAAAGGTCAGAAACAAGTAGTAAGAGGCAAAATAGAGGTGAGAAACTAGCCAAAAAAGGTAGAAGAAAGGTCGAAAACTAACAGAATGAGGCAAAAAAGCCAGAAACTAGCAGCAAGAGACAGAATAAAGGTCAGCAATGAGCCGAAAGAGGCATAATAAAGGTCAGCGATGAGGAGAAAGAGGCAAGATAGAGATTGCAAATAAGCAGGAAGTGGCAGAATAAAGGTTAGAAACAAGCAGAAAGAGAAAAAATACATGTCAGCAAAGAGCAGGAAGAGGCAAAATTGAGGCCAGCAACTAGCAGAAAGAGGCAAAATAGAGATCAGCAATGAGCACAAAGAGGCAAAATAAATGTCAACAGTGAGAAGAAAGAGGCAAGCTAAAGGTAAGAAATTAGCAGAGAGAGTCAGAATAAAGGTCATAAACGAGTAGAAAGAGGGAAAATGAAAGTGAGAAATGAGTCGAAAGAGACAGAATAAAGGTCAGAAATGAGCAGAAAGAAGCAATAAAGAAGTTAGAAATGAGCAGCAAGAGGCAGAACAAAAGGTCAGCAGTGTGCAGAAAGAGGCAAATATAGGTCAGCATCAAGCAGAAAGAGGCAAGATAGAGGCCTGCAATGTGCAGAAAGAGGCATAATAAAGATCAGCAATGAGAAGAAAGAGGCAACATAAAGGTCAGAAATGAGCAGAAAGAGACAGAATTAAGGTCAATAATGAGCAGAAAGAGGGAACTTAATGGTCAGCACCGAGCAGAAAGAGGGAAAATAAAGGTCAGCAATGAGCAGAAAGAGACAAACTAGAGGTCAGCAATGATCAGAAAGAGACAAAATTGAGATCAGCATTGAAAAGAAAGTGGCAAAATAGAGGTCATAAATGAGCAGAAGGAGGCAAAATAAAGGCCTCAATGAGCAGAAAGAGGCAAAATAGAGATCAGAAACGAGCATAAAGAGACAAAAAAGAGGTCAGAAACGAGCAGAAAGAGACAAAATACAGGCCAGCCAGGAACAGAAAGAGGGAAAATGGAGATCTGAAAAGAGCAGAAAGCGACAAAAAAACTGCGAGCAAGGAACCGAAAGAGGCAAAATGGAGATCTGAAACAAGCAGAAAGAGACGAATTAACGGACAGCAACAAGCAGAAAGTGGACAAAATAAAGGTCAGCAATGAGCATAAAGAGGCAAGATACATGGCAGAAACGAGCAGAAAGAGGCTAAATAAGCACCTAAAACGAGCAGGAGTGGCAAAATAAAAGCCAGCAAAGAGCAGAAAGAGTCACAATATAAGTCAGGAATCAGCAGAAAGAGGCAAAATAAAGGTCAGAATTGAGCAAAGAAAAGCAGAAAATGAGCAGAGAATGAGCGGAACTCACTCAGGAACTCATGCACCCACTCACAGAGCAACTCAGACACTCTTACACCTCCTCATAGACCCAGTCAGACACCCATGCACTACTTACAGAATCACTCATATTCTCACCCACTAACAGATCTACTCAGACTCATGCCCAACTTACAGACCCACTCAGAGACTCATACACCCAATTACAGACCCACTCAGAGACTAATGCACCAAGTCACAGACCCAATCAGGCACTCATGCAGTCACTCACAGACTGACTGACACTCATTGAGGCACTCGTAAACCCACTCAGACACTCTCACACCCACTCGCAGACCCACTTAGACACTCTCGTACACAGAGACACTCACGCACCAACTCTCAGACCCATTTAGACACTCATGCACTCACTTACAGACTGACACACACAAATGGAGGCACTCACAGACCCACTCAGACACTCTCACACCCACTCACAGGCCCACTCATATACTCACTCAGACATATACTCACATTTCTCTTCAGTGACATAGCAAACAGAGTGGGCTTTTTGTATTAACATCAAATACCAGCTATTTAATTTGCTTGCACTTTGGGTACCTAGTTAGATGGGGATTTATTTCCTGTCTCCTTTTTAAAGTTATAAAGTGTGTAAGTAACACTGTGCTTATTACGTTTAAAAAAATCACCAGTAAAACAACCATATAACAGTCTTTTTTACTTAAAAATCGTTCAATCAATCAATCAGGGAATTGTAAGTGCGCTACTTACCCGTGAGGATCTCAAGGCGCTGAGGGAGGGCTTACGCAGATCTGTTTAGCAGATGAGCCAAGTCTTGAGAGTCTTCCTGAAGGTGTTCAGGGAGGGAGTGCATCTGATGTCTGCTGGTAGCTCTTTCCAGGTCTTGGCTGCAATGTGAGAGAACTCTCTTTCACCTGCTCTGGCTCTGTGGATGCGTTGGGTTTTTGGCCGGAGCGCAGTTGGAATATCGGAGGTTTCTTTTGGGTACATGGAAGTTGGTCCTGTTGTTGAGGTATTTGGGTCTGTTGTAGGTGTTGGCTGATGTGGGACACCGAGGACGAGGCTGGCCGCTGTGTTCTAAATTGTCTGGAGTTTGTGGATTAGGGACTTGTCGGCATAGTATTTGTTTCCATAGTCTAGTCTGTTGGTGATGAGTGTTTGGGTCACTGTCTTCCTTGACTAAGGGGGGATCAATGTGAAGGTCTTCCGAAGGATGCAGAGGGTGTTGAAGCAGCTGGAGGTGACACCATTGACCGGTTGGTTCATGGTGAGTAATGATTTGAGTACGATGCCGAGGTTTTTGGCATAGTCAGAGGGTGCAAGTGGGAACCGAGGGCGGTGGGCCACCAGGTCTTGTGCCATGCGGATGGGGGTGTTTCCAAGGACAAGGACTTCTGTCTTCTCGGGGTTGAGTTTGTGGTAGCTGTTGGTCTTCCAGACTGCGACGTCTTGCATTTTTTTCTGGTAGTTGAGTCTGGCGGTGTTTGGGTCTTTGGTGAAGGAGAGGATGAGCTGGGTGTCGTCGGCGTAGGATACAATGTTGTGGCCGTGTTGTCAGACGATGGTTGGGAGGGGGGGCCATGTAGATGTTGAAGAGGGTCAGGCTGAGTGATGACGCCTTTGGGACTCAAAAGGTGATTTTCGTGGGGGCAGAGAGGAAGGGTGGTAGTCTGATCCTTTGGCTTCTTCCGGAGAGGAACGATCGGATCCAGTCCAGGTCCACTCCTTGTATGCCGGCGTTGTGTAGTCTGGCGTCTAGTGTGCGGTGAGAGACAGCGTTGAAGACTGCTGACAGGTTGAGTAGGATGAGGGCTGCGGAGTGGCCTTGCTCCATGCGGATGTTATCTGTGGCAAGAGTAGGGTGGTCTCAGTGTTGTGCTTGTTTCGGAATCCAGAATGAGACGGGTCGAGGGCGGGGTTCTCTTCGATGTGAACGTGTCAGTTCCCTGTTGACTGTTTTCTCTGCCACTTTGGCTGCGAAGGGGACGAGCGAGATGGGCCTGTATTTCTTGAGGTCAGTGGGGTCAGCCATGGGCTTCTTGAGCAGGGGCCTGACTTCTGCGCACTTCCAGTCATCTGGTAAGGTGCCTGTTTTGAAGGTGGTGTTGATGGTGCATTGTAGTTCAGGTGCAATGGTGTCTGCTTCTCTGTGGTATATGTGCAGGGGGCAGGGGTTGGTGGGGGCCCCTGGTGGATGCCTTTCATGGTCATGGCGGTGTAATCGGTCCTGATTGGTGTACAGTTGGAGATGGTGGGCTGGCTGGTGTCTCTGGGGGGCGGGGAGCTGGCTGTGGCGTCTTGTGGGTGGTCGACGAAGTTGTCATAGAGAGTGTTGATCTTGAGGTGGAAGTAGGTTCCAAGTTTGTTGCAGAGGTCTTGGACGGGGTGATGTGTGACTTCGCTGCGTGGGTTGGTGAAATCCTGGATGACACTGAAGAGTTCCTTGCAGTTGGTGGAGTTGGTGAGGATTTTGTTGTGGATGAAGTTCCTTTTGGTGGTTCTGATATGGTTGTGGTAGTCTGTCATGGCGTCCTTATAGGTGGATACGTTTTTGTTTGTCTTGGTGTACCTCCAGTTCTTCTCCAGGCATCTGCAGGTGCGCCTTGCTTCTTGGAAATCAGTAGTAAACCACGCAGCTTTCCTAGGGTGCTGTTTGCCGAGGTTGCGTAGTGGGGCGAGTTCGTCTGCGCAGTGGGAGATCCAAGCGTGGAGTCCTCTGGCTGCGATGTTTACATCGGAAGCCCAGATGTGGTTTTCTCTGGTGAGGGTGGAGTTCAGTTGCTCATCAGTAACATTGCTCTAGTTTCTTTATGGTGGGCGAGGGGCTGGTTTGGAGGTGCCTTGGGTTTGGTGACGGTGTACGCAGTGGTGTTCGGTCAATGCAGTTGTGTTGTGTGGCTGATGTGAAGGCTGTTTCCTGCAGCAAAGATGAGGTTGAGGGTGTGTCCTGCTCTGTGGGTTGGTGTGGTGATGAGTTGGTTAAGTACGATGTTGGCAAGGTTGTCACAAAGGGGGGTGGAGTTGGGGTTTTCGAGGTGGAAGTTAAGGTCTCCAATGAGTATGTAGTTCATTAATGCAATGGCGTGGGGTGCGATGAACTCGGTGATGGTGGTGGCGAATGGTGAATGGGGGCCGTGGGTCTGTAGACGAGGGTTCCTCAGAGTGTGGTGTTGGGGCTGGTCTGGATCTGGAAGTGCTGGTGTTCGGCTGAGTGGAAGTTTTTTCTGGAGGTGGTGAGGCGGAGGGTGCTCTTGTGGGAGATGGCGAGGCCGCTCCCCCCAGGTGGTTGGGGCGGTCCTTCCTCTGAATCTTGTATCTTTCTGGGATGGCAGGTGTTGATGTCGGTGGTGGAGCAGACGTTGGTCCAGATCTCCGATGGTGATGTCGGGCAAGACTGAGTCGAGTAGGTTCCAGATTTCTATGGCCTGTGTATGGTGCGCACATTGAGGAGGATGCATCCAAGGGTGTCGTCGGTGCTGGCGTTAGTGGTGGTGGGGGCCGGGGTGGTGGTGATGGTCTGGCGGCAGTGGAGGTAGGAAAACTGGCCGTGGGTCGTGTTCGGTGAGGCCTGTTGGCAGTCTCTGAGTGTTCCAGGGTTGAGTGCGAGGAGGGCGTGGAGTCGTATCGGTAGAGGGTTGGCGTGCCCTCTGCACGCGGCCAAGCAGCGGCCGAGCAGCTGCCTCCATTAAATAGGGGAGTGGGAGGGAAAGTGCAGCTGGGAGGCGGGAAGGGGGGAGCGGTGAGCGGGAAGTGGGTGGAGTCTGCGATCCACAGAGAATCGCAAGAGAGGGCAAAGAAGAAGATAATAAGCGAGGTAACAGAATAAACTAAACCAAACTAAACCAAAAACTAAACCAATGGCAAAACTACATTAAACTTACACAAATGAAAAACCAGGGCAGGCACTGAGAGCGGTCTCAAACCCTGCTCTTCTAGGTCAACGGCAGTGACGGCCAGGCGGGGCTGCTTGAAGAGAGAGCGGGTACCAGCCAGAAGGTCAGGGCACTTGCTGCTTTTCCCAGGCCAGAAGATCAGGGCACCCGCTCCTTTTACTTACAAATTGTTCACATTTGTTTGATATTAAATTGTTTTCTTTCTTTCCTTTATTTTGTACCATGTGGTTACAATAAAAAGTAAATTAACCATTGCACAACCTGCGACATCCAGACCTATTGCCATTGCCAATGCTTGTTTTCTCTGCAGGGAAAACATAGTCCCTGTAGAAGAAACCTTACATCTGTAGACCTATCAAATGTGGGTGCGATCTATTCCCCTTCTGCCATGAAAGTGGAGTTCTCCAATCATTTCCAGGATAGAAAAGGAGAAGATTACAGAGTGGGAAAGCCACAAACATAAATTGTTGTAGGTGCTTCGAAACTTCCAAAACAAACCACACCTTACAATACCCACTCACCATCCCCTGAGTGTAATTTACTAAAGCAGATTTCTCTGCTCTCTTGCTAGGGACATCTGCATTAGTGAATATATTTACACTTCTTCAAATATAGAGATACACATGGTACATATGAAGAATATTTGTACAAAAGAGCAACTATACAAACAAATATAGGTTTCAAAGCATATTTTTCAAACATTTACTCTCGAGCAGGTCTGCGAGAAAAAAATTACGTTTTTGCCTAACTCTACGCATACAACAGTCATGGGTGACACAAGTTAAATCTAGTGTGGTACAAAGCAGTCAGTAGATATAAAGATGTTTTTTTAAAAAAAAATAAGTTGAGTGAACTGAAGGGTGCCACGTGCATGATGCCATGAACTGCTTCATACAATCGTAATTGGATACATATGCAAACATTTATTCCAGGTCCAATGTTCAAGATGAAGGTTTGATGTCATTAAATATTTTGAATGAGAGAATTTTCTGGATCAGTGTTTTGTCCTTTTTTGTGCTAAATACTTTTTGGGTGAAACTTCACAGTTTGACAGGTCACATTTGGAAAGTTTTGACGGCTGATTTAGATTTTATAACTCATGGAGGAGCAGTAGTTACCTGCAGGTGTGCAAATTGTATTGCCTTTTGCATGGCCGATAAAGAGAAGCAGATACGGAATTACGAAGAGTTCTCTTACGTGACATGTTCACGACTAATGAATATCCCTCTAGCTACATTCTACTTTATTATACTTTTTTTTTAAACTATTTTTCACCTTAATTTCTCCTACTGTTTAGTTTTATTTTCTTTCTCATGAGAATCTTCTACTTTTATCATTTGTTCTCGTTTACTGGTGGTTTCATATGCCTCACATCCACAGCCAGGGCCCACAGGAAGAGATTAGGTAAAAGACATAAGATGGGATCTTCAAATATTCAGTGAAAAGTTTGTTTTACAATTGTCACATACTTGAACACTTTAGTTTACCTAAGGACATCAAGAAAAATGTTGAAGTGTAAATCCAAATGTATGATATTTTTACCCATGAGTAAATGTATGCCTGTCATATTTATAAACATGTATTTATCTATGCCTGTGAACTCTGCTCCTAATGTAGGTGTTATCCCATGGTAGTACATTTCAGAATTTCTTTTGTGAATCTGGGCCTTCACTGCGTTCTAGAAATGTGTGACTTGCCGGGAAGAATACCATTCTGATCTTAATTTGCACAGGGGTTTGTCATCACGGCTCCTATCCTGCGGAATGATTTATATTCTGTAGTGAATGTCAGTTAGGCTAACAAGCCAGTTGTCCAGCATGAAGCTGTTAAACAGTTTTATGTAATCTCATGGAAAGCGGGCCACTGTTGGTTGTATAGGAGCCTTATCACGTGCCTTAAAAGGTGTGGGGTCCTTCACTGCTCCTTTCTATAAAACATTACATGGGTTTTAGACCGATTGCATGCACACTAGTAGCACAGAAGATATTTCCATTGAGATTTATTTTGCAATGCCATAATCATTGCAGTATTATATAGAGCGAACAACAATTTATTTTTTAGAATTGTCATTCTCAGATCAAATTGATTAGTAATTCTAGTTTATTTTTCTTTGCAGATTTTGAGAAGAGCAGACAAAAATGGTAAGGAGAAGATGCATTTCCTACTTTTCTGTCTCATCGGATAAAAGTTTGTGAAACTTTAATGGCCACCAACCTTGCTCTGTGTAGTTAAATCAGGATATATGATGGTACAACGCGTACCGTTACCACGCGTACCGTTACCACGCTACTTTTACCACGCAAGTCGTTACAACGACTTGCGTGGAGGGGCGTTGGATAGTAAATTATTTAATTTACTATTCCAACTCCAGTCCCCGTGGACTCTAGGGAAAGGAGTTGGATAGTAAATTAAATAATTTACTATCCTGGAGCGCCCCCCAGCGCATTTCGTTGTAACGACCTGCGTGGTAAAAGTAGCGCGCTAACGGTACCGCGTTGTAAAAAATGCGTGGTAACCATTGCACACCGTTAAATCATGATGTATGCCTCAGTCTAGTACTGTAACTGCTCAATTTGCCTAGTGTAGGCTGTATATTCTTTTTGTGTTTCTTATTGTCTGAATAGTGAAGCCTCTGGTGGTGGTCTCCCAGATTCTTTGTACGCTAGTATTCTTCCGCGTACCATAAAGTGGCAATTGTGAGCAGAAATGTTCAGTGAGCTAGAGGACATGCTGTAAAGCTCAAGAAGAGCTAGCATGATCAAGAAAGTTAGAGGTGAGTTACTTAGGGACTTTTAGTTATGGGTGAATGATGTAGTGAAAAAAATAGACATTGTATATTATAGTAAATCGAGTTAGGCTTTTGCAAATATGAGAAAATATATATATTGTGACTGATATGCAACTGTTTAAATCATGGAAACAGCCGTTTGATTAAAGGAAGGGGATATTCTTTCTCATTTTCTATAGACTCAACATTGTGTAAAAAAGGTTGTACAGTAATGTGTCATTTTGTTGGAAACAAGAGTGTTGGGATATTATCAGAGAAAAAAGTGCAGTCTCGCTGATGTAAAGTTATTGTATGCTAGATCCTGGTAAGGCCACACCTGAAGCGCCCCATCCAATATCATCTCCTCGAAAGGAGAATATATGCATTGCAGTGTACAGTTATAGTCAATAGGAATTTAAATATGCTTTTATTTTTTGTTGTGCGCAGAAGACCAATAAAAACAAGACAGTCACGTACAACAGGCGCCATTGCCAGCATATACACATTTCAGGTACACAGTGTCCTTTTTATAATAGTACATTTATCAAGGCACAGAGACAAAAAATGGATATGGAACAGTACTTAGAAAGCAGAGCAATGTAACCCTCACTCAGATGGGGCCTATCCAGTAGGTGTACCAATTGTTGAACTGAAACAACCTTATGTAGACTCCAGCCCATAATGGACCCTCCACCATACCCAAATCTTGTGGAACGTACAGGGACAGCCTCTTCTGAGGTAGGTCACTTTATCTGCTGCCATGTAAAGGTCCTCCATCCCCGTCTCTCCATTCATGTCCTCCACCAGACCCAGTGCACTAAACATGTGTTTGACTTGAGGGACATCAATGTAATTCGGGATTCCCAACACGATATATTTGGGGTCGAGCCGGAGCGAAACATCAAGTGTGCATGAAAGTTCCTTGATGGTCACGCTCCAGTAGATTAGTATAGGAAGGTAGTCCCATAGGGTGTGCATAAAAGACCCTACTGCCTCAACACATTGTAAAGAACTTGGTGTGGATGCCTTACCCATTTTATACAATTTGCTCCGGTCATAGTAGACCGTGTGAAGTATTTGTAATTGTATTAAGTGTCTTAATAGCAACCTCATGGGGTGCATCAGCATGCCCTCTCAGTCTATGGGCCTTATTTATGAGTAGTATAGCATCGCTGCGACAAAGCAGCGATGCAACACTTTTCAGTGCGCCCTCCTTGTGACACCATGGATGTGCTGTATTTACAGCATGGTGCATCATGTTGCAAGGAGTCACAGATATGTCAGTCTTACTGACATATCTGTAGGCGCAAAAGTAACGCATTGCTGAGGTGTACCTGAAAACAGACGCAACTCCAGCAATGTGTACTTTCCCATGGGGCAAGCCCCATGTGAAAGGGCTGCCTCACCCTTACGCCCGCCATGAGGCAGGCATAAGGTTTTGATGCAATGGCCTACTGAATGTGGCGCCCTGAAATCTTATAGATTTCAATGCGCCACTTCTACGAGGCTTTGATGTGGGGGAAGGCCCACCCTGCATACATTATACCTGACGCAGGTATAATATAGGGCAGGGGTTTACAAAGTGACGCACCTGCCTAGATGCATCACTTCGTAATAAGGCACAACATGGCAAATTATTTATGCCACCGTAGCATCACAAAAAGTGACGCAACCGCTGCGTAAAAGTGATGCAGGGGCTCCTAAATACGGCCCAATGTCCTCAAAGTCACCGAAGTCCCTCCTCCACCTCTCCCTGAATTGGCACAGAGAGTCTGGCATGTTATTGGTAATCATTCTGATCTTCAGGGAGACTGCACCTCTACCCAGTTCTTCCATTAATATACGCCCCACAAGGTGGACGGTTTCTGGGATCTCTGTCCCCCTAGCCCCTCAGCCCGCCCGTCATGACGAAGTTGTGCATATTTTTAAAACTGAGTCGAAAATAGATGATAGTCCCGTTGGGTAGAAGAGAAATACCTGCAAGACATAGGTAGCTTGCAACATTAAAGTAATCTACTCTATCACTGTGGTCTTTGACCAAATGTTTTCACAGCAGAGGCAAGGAATACGCAGGTGGGGCACTCATATGGATGCTCATTTAGAAACAGCCAACTTTTTGCTTCAATTGTTCCTATTAAACTTTGGGAATAATGTATTATAACTAGACCGTCATCAGTGCTGAATACTAGATTTGCTGAAAAACGTTTTCTTTTACACACAGTGCATCTTTTATATTCAGACTACTACAAGGGGATAGAGTTAGTATAAATTCTCTTGATACACAGACTATTGTGGTTGGAGTACATAGAGATAGCAATTAGCACTTGAATGTGGGCAAGTACTTATAGTGAGAAAATTAGGACCAAACTTCATTTGAGGTCGAGATACAGAAAACAAAGATCTTTTTTCAATTATATTGATCATCAGTTCAAATGGTAAAGTATGATTTAGCTCACAGGGAGAAATGTATCTTGGCGCCAGGTAACATAACATATATGCTGTGAAGTTATCAGAAGATGATAAGTTCTTTTTGGAATAATGTTCTGGAATGCATGGAGTTAATTACTGGCAACAGTTTGGAGCGATTCCCTTTGTTCGTTTTTTATTGCTTTATTGCTAAATGCACATGTACATATGTCTGACATTGTGGGTTAATAGAACCCTAGTAGAATCTTTAAAGTATAGTTTGAGAGAATGGAAGTCTAGTCCACTGTCTGGGCTTCAAAACTGGATGCTAGATGTGTCTTTGCTTTTGCTGTGGGAGAAAACATGTTTTAGGAAATTGGACACGGAAGGAAAGAATGGGAAAATTTGGTACCACTTTGATGATCTTTATAAGTAATTATCTATATGTTTAACTATTTAAAAAATGTAAAGTAACTTATTACCTGTGGGTTTTTTAAGCCCCTAACGCTAGCGATTGCTCTCAGTACCCAGTGCAGCTTTGAAGGTAATAGTGTTTTAGCCTTGTGAGTGTCCAGATCCAGCAAAAGTGTGGCCTCTCTCTCTCCTATAGCCTAAAATACTAGATGAGAGGATGACATATTTAGCTTCTGTAAGATTTTATTTTGTGGTATTAATATTTGCCAACCACCCCAAAGCGCGGGTGTTGCTGTACTAACATTCAGAAAATCGTTTTCGGCAAAAGGATGACAGCATTGTAAGACTACACAACTTTAGGAACAGAAGTCTAAAAACTGGCCCTCTGGTCTCCTAAATCAGGTGTGGGATTTTACAGCAGGGATGTGACCACAACAACATGTATGAAGTGTGGAAACAAGGCTTTAGCCACGGAAAGATTCACTAGTGTCTTCTAGTAGAGTAATATTTTGCAGGTCACGTCTTGGGTGATGTAAGTCAGAATAGGGTTACTTTCTTCAGTGATTAGAGAGATTTACATTATCAATGTTTTTTAAGTGAGTGTCCTATGAGAATTCTTCAATATGATGCCACTTGTCTTTGTACATAGGAGATTCATATGGTTCTTGGAGTCTGGTGGATCGTAAAGAGATGCTGATTGATTCCACTTTCTTATCGAAATATTTGGCAAACTCCTCTGATTTAGCAGCAAGATTTTCAAAAGTGTAAGACAGAGGAAGATTGTTAGCCGTTTTGACTGTTTCATTAAAAATTCTCTCCTATGCTTTCTGTGAGCTACTCTAGCTAAACTCTGTTTCTGACAAATACACACAAAAGGCCTCAGCCCTCAAGATTTAAAAGTACTACCTTTAAAACTAGACTAAACAAGGACTCAGTCATTTACATCATTTAGGGCTTGCCCCTTGTGACCGCTGGCACTGCCTTTGTGACCCTGGCCTCAGAGGTGGCAAATTCTGTGCCAAAAACAACGACTGCTGAGCACTCATTGTTTTCTGTTAATTTTTATTTATACTATTAGTGAATAATATTTTATTATTCACAATTAGTGTAATACAAAAATGGAGAAAAATTAGTTAGATCAGAACCTTTCATGCCAACTTAGGTTAGTAAAATAGTGCTTTTAAATGAAAATTGTATGTGGGCTTGCAGGTGAGAGTGTGTTTATTTGAGAGAAAGCATGTGTGAGCATGTGAATCTACGTGTAAGGAGGTGTTTGTGTGGGGGAAAGGGAGGAAGTCAGTGACAATTAGTAGTGAGAGAGAATATTGAGAGTCAGTGTGAGTAAGTAGAAGTGATTCAAAATGAGTGACAGTGATTGAGTGAGATTAGGAGTAACTGTATGTGAGAATGAATTGGTGTAAGAGCGTGTGACTGAATGAATGGGAGCGAGAGAGAATGTGGTGTTGTGAGTCTGTTGTTGGCCCTGGCACACTGAAAGTAATGTTGCCTTATAGAAACACCCAAAATACTAGTGTTGGCATACATGAGGCAATTCTTAACATGACAGACACCTGTGAAAATATAGGGGCACGGGCAGTTATTCTTGGCATAATTGGCCCCCATGGTAAAATACTGGTACTGGCATATTAGAGGTAAATATTGTATATGGAGTTTGAAATGAAAAAAGTCTGGCATACTCGAAGAAATTCTTTACATGGGGGCAAAATGATAGTACCAGCACATTGGAGGTAATTCCTGGCGTGAAGAAGGACAAACTGACTTAATGGAGGATTGCAACCATGACAAAAGTCTCACCCTGGCATACAGAGGTAATTTTTGAAATAATGGTCATCTATGACATATGGACAGCATAAATGGAAACATTCTGGCACTATCATGTTGGGGGGCACCCATGGCATATGGGTATCCATGATACAATGTGGTATATTGGGGCACTCATGGCCTATGGGGTATCACTGAAAAAATGTGGGCACAATGGAGGCCATTTATGGGTCAACACTTGGGGAATGCCAGGTTTCAATGGCTTGGCACACCTTGAAAAGGGTTGGATATTTAATAATTGTTCTTTCAAAGCCTATGGCATTTTGCAAATTTATGTGAAAAATTGTGCCTTAAAATTCACTATTAGATCTCCCCTTCTTTACAATTTCTTTTAGGGCAACACAGTCCCTTAGAAGAGATCTGGCTCACTTGCTTCACCCATTCACTACAATTCAGGGCAAGTATTATGCACCAGAACTTTCAAAGATCAAGCCCACACCATAATATAGGTGTTATTATTGCAGTGTTGTGTGAGTTAGCAATGACATAGCCCTTTTGACTCCTGATGGAGTCCATAGAAGTGTGACGTAAGCATTAGAGCATAGTGAAGTGAATGCAGGTTTAGAATGCTGAGTTTGTGGTTATAAGAAGACAAATAAACTTGTATTACACTAAGCTCCTTGTATGGCATAGTGATTAGTGACTACCCAGGTTGGGGAGGATGCTACAAACTTAAATAGACATTTGCCTGTGTTGTTTCATTAATGATCAAATTATTATGAAACTTCATCAATATAATGTGACTTTATCAAGGTGAATGTCATGTAACATGATTTGTAGAACAAGGGAGGGTCAATGATCATATAATGTTACTTCCTGTGATGTCTTCAAAGTCAAAGAATATGTGATGTCACTTCTGCCACCCCTGGCATTTTGGGGAATCGACACTCAAGTTGATCATATCAAGGATGTGTGAGAAAGTTGTGTTTTGACAGATGCCAGAGGGCTGCGGATGAGTATTTCAGCCTGTTTGAGGGGAGTCACTCCATTGGTTGTAATTCCACACGCTATCATGGTTGCCATTTCTTTTCTTGGTAACTAAACTCCAGTAGAGCAGGCTGTGCAATAAGCTCACTACACTTGTTCAATTGCTTGGTTTCCGTACCATTTCAATATTCTCCTTTACCAAATTGTTGCTTTCTGTGCTTAATATCAACCTCAATGCAGTAGTTAAATTCCCAGATGCAGTTAGAAGTCAAAAGCATACAACTAGCTAAAAAACAATTATATTTCTGGAGAGAAGTGGAAGTACTGATTTGAAAATAAAGGAGACAATGCCAGAGAATTAAAACTGGACAAAGTAAAAATACTCACTGGCAATTAAGGAATGTACCATTCACCATCGGAAACGAAATGTTGAAAAAATGATCCACATCAACCTTGTACAGGCCAGATGAGATAAATATTTCATCATCTTGAAAAAGTTGAATGGTAAAAAATAAAAACAAAAATCAGTTTGAGCATTTTATTTCAAGAAGCTAGACAATCTAAAGTTAGCACTTAGGATGCCACTCTTCCACATGTCTCTGCTGGTGTGGGTTCTGTTCAGGCGATTTCAAACCATTAGTAACTAATTTGAACCACACACTACTGTTAACCTCAAGACTGACATCAGAATTCTCTAGCAACACCATTGAATGTTGTACAACCTTCATGGTTTGAAATCTCCTCATAACAGCATGCAATGCTTACAATTCACTTCCACTCAATTCACATTCGATACTGAACAGGAACAAACCACATTTCCAAAGCTCAAAGGAAGCAGGAAAATATTTTAGGCAGATGCTCCTGGATGCTATGTTAACCAAAACCTGACAGTAAGTAATGAATAGGTCGACCTCTGTTGATGTGGAACGAAATACTCTTTGGCTAAATATGGAAATTATGCCCAGAGGACTGTCTTTGGCAAATCGCATTATTTAACAATTTTGTTGCTAGGATTCTCTTTTGAGCAACTCAGGATGTTTTATTCCCATATGGTATGTTATATCATGGAATCATAAGTCATCATAAGTCATGTTGTGTTTGGTGTGGCATGGTATTGTTTGTTAAGATATATGATGGTATGGATTAAGGGTTGGAATATTTTGGTACCATATGTGTTGGAATGGCATTGGGCTTTGTGAAGCACAATATGTTGTGTGCAGGTCTTATGAGACGTTCTTTTTAATAGCTGTTAAGTTGAAGATAAGGCCTGCTGCCTTCTATTTTCACTTCCAGAATTGTACCGGATGAAAATTGTGAATAGTGTGACGCTGAATAAAACTTCAACTCTTAGAAGAAAAATATGATATCATAAACCATCTTACGATATATGGTGATCATGTGCAGCACCTGGAATGCCTGTAGCAAAAGATGGAATAAACTGGAAGCTTTCTGGAGTGCCAAGCAGGTTGAACAATTCCTTTATACCCTCAGATAGGAGTGATCTGGAAAAGGACAAAAAGAGAAAGAACAGGAAGTAATATCTCACTATAACGGACTGGGAATGACACAATAGAAACAGTTGATAAAGTAAGAAAACTTTCCAATGAAATATCTGGCCTGGAACATAACTAAACATAAAGAAAGGGCCTAAGTCGTCAATGGACAGGGTCTGTCCTAAATTAAAGCGTATCTAACCATTACAAAGAAAATGTCTGCTTGAAGACAGCTGAGTGCTTTGCTTTGAAATCCTTGACCACTAACAAGGGGCAACACCAGCAAGACTTGTGGTGAGATAACCCAGCCGGCCATGGCAGACCTGAAATGCCCAAGGCAGTTAACATGTCCTACCCCAATCCCGCCAAGCCAAGTAGCCCATCTGATACTAGCTCCAACTTCAGAACAGAATACCTTCCAGAATGGTAACAAACCTTCTTCTGGAGATGATACAAAGCCTCAACACCATTAATGGCATATTTGACACCCTCACATCTCAGCTTGATCTGCTGCAAACTAGGGTTGAAGTACAGGATACCCAACTGAGTGGTACCTGGCAGTATATTAGTGACATGGAGGTTAGCTGCTTGGCAATGTTAAAAAAAGGTGGAATACTGGAAATGTCACTGTTTGCTGTACAGGCAAATAATGGAGACCTAAAGTCTAGGTCACGTTGGTGTATTATTAGAAGTATGGGCCTGCCAGAACTCACTATTTTGGATAACATTGAAACTTCCATGGAAAAAACTGCTTCTCGACATTCTTGATCAACCTGCCTTTGTCCAGATGTTTGTCATTGGAAGGACCCACAGATCCTGTGGGCCAAGTCCCCCTGCCTTATTACCACCCAAGGCACCACCTAGACTGTTCATCATGGTACTCTGACCATGATACCATTATGAACCTTGCCAAGGAGAAAACTAAATTTGACATCAGAGCAATTATCTGTTCATCTATCCAGACTACACACAGATGGTACAAGCAGCGAGAAAAGCCTACCTATCCATTTAAAAGCTTCACATACATGACAATCAGCAAAGTTCACAGGGACGACAAGTCCTCTGTCCTTCCAACACCAGAAGACGCAGCCACGTTTTTTTAAGAAACACATTGCTAAACGCCATGCCAAACAACCACTGAAAAAGAAAAATTACATCAATTGGAACCATTTCCAGGCACTTTCTCTGCGCTCAGTGACAATGACTGAATCCACATGGCCTTTGCTGTCACTCTTTCAGATTCTGGTGGCACCCCACATGGCAGTCAGCACCGTGAATGACCAAACTAAGCTATATGTCTGCAGATATGGTTGATGGAAGACTGCTAATTGGCCCTATTTTGAAATGACCATATATGGTTTCAAAGTTCCACACAGATAATAGCATGCCAGGTAAAGGTCCATGCAAAATGTCATTAAGTCATTCGCATAATGACGCTGCTATCGGTCTATTTAAAAAATGCCTAATACATGCTGTCTTGTCACACAGTTCTTCAAACTAGTCTGCTCGTTTGCTGTTTGTGTTTGTTCTGGTTTGATGCTGAAATGTTTGGATTACACTCATCGTAGTTTGGTCGGAGGGGGAGTAGTTGGGAGAGATGTTCCACGTGAACACCGTACATTTAGTGTTGTATATGCAGACATTAGGGTTATTTCATCCTTTATGGGCTGTTGGTTCATTACAGACTACTTCATGTTAGATGGAGCGCAAGAATAGATGTGCAAGATAAATACATGTGTAATATGCTGTGGTGGAATGTCAGGGGGCTAAGACTGCAGAAACAGAGGCATGTGCTGGCCTTTTTAGACGGGCACTGGATTGATATTGTCATGCTGCAAGAAACTCACTTTTCTCCACACATGCCTCCACTGTATTTTGATAGGGGCTCAATAGATGGTTTGCATCCAACAGTAGATACACTAGAGGCATTGCTATAATCATGAGACACTTCTTAGATTTCCTCCTGGGGTGTATATCTGACACTAACGATAGATGCATTATTGTTCAGAGGCGTCTGATTGATCATCCTGTATTGTTAATAAAAATGTATGGCCCAAATTCTGACACTCTCACAACACTTGATGAAATATACGCCATCTGATGTAGAATTGGTGCACAGAATCTGATTGGGGTGGCGACTTCAATCTTGTGCTTGACCCCCGATAGGGACAGATCCATGTTGACTACTCATACCATTATCCCTTATGTCTCTTAGATATATTTTATTGATAATTTAGGCTTGTAGATGTCTGGAGTATACTTCATGCTGATGCAGAGGGTTTCACTCATTACTCATCTGCACATCACTCTTTTTCTTGAATAGATTAATGATTGTGCTGTGCAGAGTGTGCATGGTGGAGCATCTTCCTCATGCCTTGTCTGATCAGTCCCCAGCCACAGGCAACTTCAAGTACCGGTCAGATGAAGACATCAGTGCAGTGGCGCTTCCCCACTGATGCGCTGACAGGCAGGATGTTTAGAACAGACATAGCTTTAACCATTAGGGAATACCTCACCATTAAAGAGGCAAGTGTGTCAATGCAAGCTACACAGTGGGAAGGAGTTAATGTAATTAGGGGGAGGGCAGGCAGGGTTCCTAAGATCAATATGCACCCAACTGCAGAGGCAAGAACAAGAGATCACAAGGTTGAAACATCTGTTACAGAACAGCCCAAATGATGACCGTGCCATAGCAGATTTATACAGGCTTTGGTAGAGTATGATGATTTAGTCGGTCATGAGGTCACCTACCTAGGCAAACGTACACACATTGGAAAATACTGGAAGGGTGAACCTGCCCATACTCTGTCTTGGCTGTAAAATGGCACCAGCAAAGCAACCTGATCCCAGTGGTAGCTACTGAAAGTGAACAGATGGTCTTGGATACCTCAGATATGGTTGAGATGTTTGCTAGATATAACAAGCAACTATATACAGTCACTGAGGTCCCAGACTAAGAATATTTGGGGTACTGTATGGACAAGATTAAGCTGGAGTCATCTGACAGGGTGCAATTGGGAACACATATAAGCTTAGAGGAAATTAAAACAGCTATAGGAGAACTTCTTACTTTTAAAGCCAACAGAGCTGATGGCTTAACAGCTGACTTCTATAAAGCATTCAATGATATCTTGCTCCCCATATTTTTGCGATGGAAACAGAAGTGCTAGACTAAGATGAACTTCATGCTTCATTTTGCGAGGCGATAATAACTCGCCCTGTGGAAGTCTGGGGAAAAGTTTTTAAAGGCACAGTCATATAGACCTCTTCCCATACTGATTTAAGACATTAAAGCCTTGGGTGTATGACAGATGCACGCATGGCTAAACCCCACATGCATCAACAACGCAGTCACAACAAGGAATGCGCCTTGCCCAGGCATTCCATTACCGCGCATGCTTTTACCATGCATGCCTTTACAGTGAATCTCGTTGTAAATGCATTATTGCTAAAGGGATCTGAATGGTAAATTTCCACTACTTGACCCCGCCCTTTGCTCTAAAATCCTGCCCCCTAATTCAGGCCCCAGCCTTGAGACATACAACCGACCCCTCATGCCCTTTGAGCTACCTCTTCCTCTCTTCCTGCCCTAAGGCCTAAAACCCTGCCAAAACCTACCTCTGCCCCAGCCATAAGCCCTAAAACTGACCCCTGCCCCTAAAATCTCCCCTTCCAATCCCCCTGCCCTGAGGCCTACAACCCTGCAACAATCAAAGCGCTGATGCCAGTCCGGACCTCACCAGAAAACCCACTTGAAAATAACCAGGTGCTGCCCCCAACAGTAGAACAGTGGGTTTTGACTTACCTACAAATGTACAACCTAACAAAGACCAGTCAGTTATTGCAGAACTCATAGTTTCTGATCAGGGATCAGTTCATAGAGCTTTGCCCTAGTAGCCAGCTTTACATATTTTTATATAATACAGGCAGCGTAATGCAGTCAAATCACATACCCTTCTTTCCCAGAGGAGCCAGCTGAACTGATTGCCCTTACAAACATTGTTAAATTGGAGGGTATGCGAGGCTGGGTGACTAAACTGTACAGACGGCTTGCTGACAACCAGACTGGTGTTATGATACTGATGCAGCATAAAAGCTGATTGTTCTTTACAAGACAAAACCGATTATGACAACAAAACTCAAGTGTGCACATTGCAAACGTTTTGAACACTGAAACTGAGAAGAATTGATTTACTAGCACCGTAAAAGTTTGCTTGGATTTGTACAAAAAGAAGATTTTTAAGAACAATGAATTTAACATGCTTAATAACTGAATGCCTTATATTTTAACAAAGTTGTTTTGAAAAGAATATTGAAGAAAAAGCTTTCTATGACGCAAATTTAACACACATTATAAATATGAAGCAGTCTATCATATGTTGCAAACGAGTTATACACACAATTGTTCAAATATTAATAATGAGACTTGGCATCTCTTTTGCTTTCCTTGTAATTTATCATAGCAAACCTTAATTTGTTGCGAATAAGCATGTTAAATTGTATTTGAGTGAAACTTTCAGCATAAATGTTTGACATTAATAGAGTCTTAGATTTCCAAAAATGATGTTATTATTTTAATTTTTAAAAATAGTTTGTACGTAGATTCATTTAAAATTGTGATGGCCATAATTAGAGTTTAACATTTGTATGCAATAATCAGTGACAAACATTACAATTATTTCTTTATTTTATACATTTGATTTATTTCATTATTCTTGAACTTAACTATGAGTTTATTTTACTAAATAAGAAAGTCTAACTTTGAAATGCATTAAAATACCTTTTCCCATAGGCTGCATTATTTCATAGCATGGTAATGGACTTTTGTTACGTTTCCTCAAATGTTGCTTTATCTGTTCTATTTATGCAACATTCTTAAATCAATAGAAACTTTTTCCAGTACTTCATTGTGAGTGGATTGGTGGGAACTTGACCCTTTAACTTAATCAATGATGAGCAACAAAGTAAATAGGCTCTTAGTCAACCAACCTGTGAGGACGGAACGGACAGTTGTTTCTCATGAGCAACATGGGAAAATATGTTGGTGCATCAATTTTGCACCTGGTGAGCCGAAGATTGATTACATGATGATGAGACCATTGTATGGTGAGAATTGAAGTCACAAATGGACAATTTGGAGTATAAAAAAGTGACTTCCCTGGAGGAGGGAGTTACTTTTTGCCTTTTGGCTCCAGCTACGCTATTGCCTCCATTTTACTCCATTCTCTATTGCTGACTGCCTGCCTCATTACTTTTCATGCCCTTTTCTTTTTCTTTATGCTGATGAAATTACCTACTGGATGACTTGGATTTGTCTGGTGAGAGACCAGAAGTGAACTTTCCTGATTATTGCTCAAATATCCTTTCCCATGCCAATGGACTTTTTCTTGATTCACTCTAACTTGATCCCTTTGTCCATTCTAAAAGAACCATATAGAACCATCCTCCTGTCATTGTTGGTGGTAATAAACCCTAACCTTAAGCATCCTCTTTATGGCTTATTGGAGCAATGGATTTACTTTGGCTAATTGTGTGGTTTTATACTACGTGCTGAGAGACTCATGACTGAACTGCTTAAAATGTTACTAATATGCATTGATTTTGTGCCTTAAATACAAATAACCAAACTATCTAAATGTGTCTTTTATTGTGTCTTAATGTTGCCTCTGCAGAAAATGTGCTTATGAGACATTGCTTTCTAATGCATGATAAAGAGAGTCATAGTTTGAGAGTAGTGTTCTTGAACCAGATCAATCATTTGTGAGTCGGTTACTAGTTATTTGTTCCCATTGAGTGGCCAACAGTTTGACACTCTGATTTCTCGCCAATCGCTGCGATGAAGAAAGGTACATCAGAGGATCAATGCCTCTGTGGGTGAAGTATATAATCTGAGTGAAGTGACTAAGTAGTGTAGTAGTTGGATGGGCCCAGAAAAAGAAACTGAGAAAAGAAAGAAAAGGAGCTTCTGCTGCAACAATACCAACCATGATGAAATGAGCTATGGATGTTGGGAGATCAATGGTCAGAATATATGTGGGAATACTGCTGCACACAGAGTGCACGGGTATCCTCTAAAAATATGCATCAGCTATTACACTATACATTTCTTAACAGAATGTGCCCGACCCCGGAGAGATTACAAAAGAGGAACCCTGCTAGACCATAAATGCCACAGATGTAGCACCTTACATCCAGGATTTCTGCACCTGTCATGGCTGAGTCCAAGTGCTGCCAGTTTTTGGTTACCAAGCTTAACAAGATGTTGATGTGTGAGGTGCTGTTCTCCCCTATGGTTGTACTGATTGGTTATGTGGCAGATTAGCACAAACTGATGCGTAGGCTAAAACCATTACAACTGCTGTTGACAAGGAGGGAAACTACAATGTGTCAGTAGAAGGGCACCCATCCTAAGGTGACCCACTGGGTGAGGGGTACTATTTGGGGTGAATCTACGTCAATGTTATACAATACACTGATACCTGAGCAGAAAAAACCTGAGGACATATGGGAGCCATTCCAAAAATGTTGTATACAATACTATGAGGAACTAATAGTAAGTGGAAACCATAAGTCAACACATTAATGCTGGCACATAATTAGTAAAAACATTATTGTGCTGACTAGGGATATGTTAGTCGAGCAGATCATGATGGCTGTTTATTGTATTTGTATGAATCGACACTCAACCAGTTTGCTAAGTATTTTGACGTGCTGTCCTGATATGATAATAATTGGCCTTCTTCTTGTTATGTTTGCACTGCACTGTTATGGAAGGGTGCAACTGTTCACAAAAATCCCAATGAAAAAGAAGTTATTTTACCAGCCCTCAGAATGCAATTAGAAATCTTTCAGTCCACCAATGGCTGCTGTGGTTTCCACAGATTCTGCCTTGATTTGGGAACTCCAGCATGGGTGCAGATTATTCCCGAGTGGTTATATTCTTCTACACAGGTTATTGTGATATGCCTTTAATTGCCCATTGATAGATAGGTCCATCTCATTCAATTTGTAGATACATTTTTTCAGATATTACATCTTATAAGGTACAAGTATTTTCAACCGGCAACTACTAGTGAGTCAGTCCTAATCCTGGGCCAGAGAGTGTCCTGAAGATTAAGAGTTTAGTGGTTATCTTTGCTGAACCTCTATACTTCTCAGACAAATGTTTGCTTCATCTGTGTCAGGGAGAAAGGAGGGACATTGGATGATAGTTACCTGGAAGACAGCCCTCTGCAGAGGACTTGGGATGGAAACGTCTACTGCATGGTAATGGATGTGCACCTCTGCCATGAGTGCCCCAGCTGTGTTAATGTCTGGATCCCTAATGCAGATTTTTTTTGTCATAGGCAAACACGAATCATGCATGTGTGCCATGATATAGGCCTGTCTCATGTATTGCACTCTTGTTAGACCGGGAGGGCACCCAAAGCGCTCCCCTCATAATGGTGGGAGGCTACTGTCTTCACCAAGAGCTAAGCTGCACAAGCACAGTCGTGGCAGCATACTGTGTAGTGATCAGTAGGAGTAAATAGGTTCTTTTTCAGGATCAATCATTTTTAAAGTTCCGCTACTGTGTGCTTAACTCACCCTTAGCCTACATCAGTTTGGAGTCTAGGGCTGCGCAGCTCATCTGTGGTGTATCTGTGCTGAGTGTATGTGTGCCTGGGAGGGGGACAATACAGGGGTAATGCATTACAGCACAGTTCATGCATGCTGAATGCATGCGCTGGGTGTATGTATGCTTATGAGTGATACAATACATGAAGGATGTAGTGCTGGGTAGTACATGCATGTCGAATGCATGTGTTGGAATATGCCTGCCTATGAGTGGCATAAACGAAGAATGTAGTGCTGGGTAGTGCATGTATGTTAAATGCATGTGCTGGATTGTGCGTGCCTATGAGTGGCGTCAACGATGGATGTAGTGCTGTGCAGTGCATCCATGTTAAACATATGTGCTGGAAATATGTGTGCCTATGAGTGTGGCAGTACATGAAGGATACAATAAATTAATCAAACATATTATACAGTACTTGTATAGTGTGGCTTGTCATCCTTGAGGGTATCCAGGGGCGGCGCTAATGGTTTCAGTCGAAGAGCCAGGCCTTGAGCTTCTTCCTGAAGTCTGTCAGCAAGGGTGAAGTTCAGAGGGGGAGGGCCTTCTAGGACTGGCCCGAAAGATGGGAGAAAGAGTATCCTCCAGTGCGTCCGATTCACAGTGTCTGTGCGAGGGCGAGGTGGGAAGAGCTGAGGTTTCTAGATGGTTGGTGGAGGTTCAGTCTGCGGTTCATGTGTGCAGGTCCTTGGTTGTGGAGGGCTTTGTGGGCCTGGGTCATGAGTTTGAAATTTCATCTTTTCTGGAAGGGGAGGCTCTGGAGGTCTCAGGTGCTGGGTGGTGTGGGTACTTTTAGGCAGGTTCAGGATCGATCTGGCTGCTGCATTCTATATAATTTGGAGTCTTCTCATGAGTTCACTGGAGGTGCCTGTATAAAGCACATTGCCTTAGTCCGGTTGGCTGGTGATGAGGGCCTGTGTCAGTTTTTATGGTGCTGATGGAGAGCCACTTGAAAATTCTGTGGCACATGCAGAAAGTGTGGAAGCAGGCTGAGGAGACAGCGTTGACCTGTTGTTTCATTGAGAGTTTTCTTTCTAGGATGATGCTGAGGTTGCAAGTGTAGTCTTTTGGTGTTGGGATGGGTCTGAGTTCCGATGACCACCAGGTGTTGTTTGAGAGGGAGTTGTGGCTGCTGAAAATCAGCACTTAGTGAAACAAAAAGGGGATCAGCACTTAGGTTTTTTCCGTGTTGAGATTCAAGCAGCTGTCCTTCTTCCAAGCTGAGATGTTCTTCATGTAGTTGCGGAAGTTGGATTTTGTAGTGGCAGTGTCATCTAAGAGCGACAGGATGAGCTGAGCGTCGTCGGCGTAGGAAATTATGCTGATGTTGTGAGTTCTGACGATGTCAGCTAGTAGCGTCATGTAGATTTTGAAGAGAGTTGTACTGAAGGATGAACCTTGAGGGACGCTGCAGATGGTTCACTTGGGTTGTGAGGTGAAAAGGAGGGAGACAGATTCTCTGGGTGCGCCCCATGAGGAATGATGTCATCCATCTAAGAGCGTCATCTTTGATTCCGATCTGGTACAGTCGTTTGCATGAGTGTGTGGTGGGAGACGGTGTTGATAGATGTGGAGAGGTCGAGCAGGATCAGGGCGGCCGATTCTCCTGTGATTTGCAGTGTGAATATGCTGTATACATGAACTGGGTGAATGTATGCCTGTGAATGTTACAGTACATGGAGGACCCTGGGTTCCATTTTAGGATACCTAGGCCTGAATGGTGAAACATGAGGAGAGGAGGTAGAGGATACCCTCAGACAGATTTATGTATTGCTTCATTGGTGTAAGCTGGGTGGGACATACACTGAAGCGAGCAGAGCTAGACTTCCCCTGCACACATTAAAGGATGCTACTTGTTTCAGTGAGAGGTCATGAGGATGGGGCCTGGGCACATCTCAGGAAGGAGATGGGGCTGTTAATAGTATCATAAAGAGTATGGTTGGGGCAGTGGGCTAACTTTTTGATACACATATCTCTATAGCTGACATTGACATGTGAACTCTTAATTCCTATGGCCTCAGCTTTCGAGTTGCTCCTGCTGTGTCATACTGCTTTCAAGAGGGAAGAGGAGTGGATACTTAAAAACATAAGCTTAACAGATTCAGACTCTAAATCACATTTTTTGTCTGGAAATGGACTATAAGAATGGGAGCTTGAGTCCCCACCAATTGCCTTTCTCCAAGCAGCCAGACTGGCTGTGTGACCTCTACATGACTTTTGCCTGTGACCAGGACTATGGTTCAAGGCTTGGTAGTCTCTCTGCTGGGTGAGGGGACATCACCTACCGAATCCAAGAACGCTGACCCTGGAGTCTGAAGCACCATTGTCTGTCTGCTTGCCAAGACCAGTGTGCCCTGTGAGTGTTGGAGAGAGCAAGTCCAGTGGGGAATCCTGTCGAGTGAACTTCCATTACGAGGTGTGAGGAAACAGTTGCTGTGCCAATTGAGTTCTTGTCCACGTGGAGGAGAAAGTCAGTGACCCCCACATTCCAGGGGAGGGCCGCGGTGAAGTGAACTGTGGAACGCTGTGCCAATTGGGCCATAGCCCATGTGCAGCTAAAGAATGGCAACCCTCAATGCCAGGAAGGGCTGCTGCAGCATGAACTTTGCTGAACGGACCAGTACTCATGTACAGATAAGGATCGGCAACCCCATATGCCAGGAGGGCCTGCTGTGAGGACACGTGCTGTGCCTAGTGGGTTGATGTCCATGTGCATTAGGGACGGGGTGACCCTGTATGCCAGAGGTGGTTACCAGAACAAGGCAGAAGTGTGTACTGTCTCAGAGCAGTGTCAGAGGAGTGAGGCTGACGTGGGATCCCTAGACACATCTACCTCGGTCTAGGGATCAGCACCAGAAACTTCTCATCATCTTCTCCCCATTGTAGGAGAGGCCCAAAAAATAGGTCTGCACCTGTGAGGAACCTCCGGTTGCCGAAGGAGCACGTTTGTGTGTGAGGAGATTGGGGATCAACAAGTGCAGCCTGTGTGAGCTTATCTAACACCCACAGAAGGGGTGCGCTCAGGAACTCCAGACCCTCCGAGCCTGGAGGTGCAGATAAGCCTGAATTCGGGCCAGTCTGGTCCCGGGTACCTTGCTGTTGAGATGGGACATCAGCGCTGGAACACTTTTGACTTAAAAAAAAAAAGTCATAGTCGAAAAATAGATTATTTTTGCATTTTTTACCCGAGTTTTCTATGCATTGGCACTGTAGCACTGATATATTTCCTATACATACATTTGTAGGCTTGTACTAGCACAATGCTGTGCCAAAGCCTGCTCTGTACTTTGAAGTACAGTAGCTAGCCTTCAAGGACAGTGGGAATTATTCACTTGAACACTTTGGAGTATGTAAGTTATACTCTTCAATGTACCGTTACATGCCTTTGTATATTAGTTCAAAAAGATCCAAAATACGAATAAAATGGGAATATTGGTTGAAAATTCATATATAATTAATACAAATGGAACGGGCTGTCCCCTATTTACACTTTTACTTATAGGGAGTTTTGGGCCGATTCACAAAGGCAAGTAAAGGTACTTTAATGAATACTTCTGTTGTACTACTTATCATTCTCTTAAATGCCTCTGTAATTTGACCCCATGGACCCTGGTGGGAACATAGTAGAGGAATAATGGGCTACATTGTAGACCTTTGCTTCCTTTATTGCAGTCTAACATCCCGGAAATAAATTTAGATCCGGTATCCTTAAAAAATAAATCGAAAGTAGTGTGTTTTTTTAACAAAAAATTGGAGCTGATGGGTTCAGTTCAGTTCATTTTGTACTAGAAGGGAGCAAATGCATCTGCATTTAGATTGCAGGCTGTGCCAGCTCATCTAGACTAATTGAACCAATTCTGCCATAAATTTCACAACTAGTCTTTCCAGCCCGGGGCAGGTAGGTCACTCGCATGTAACGCAAGCGTGTGCGGCAAGCCTTCTTTTACAATTCTATAAATGGTCTTTAGTAGCTACACCTCCAAACTGTGAGATCCGCTCAACAGTGAAATGTTGTGGGTTATGTATTCCTCATTATGAACGTATCGCTGAAAATACTGCATAAGCCTGGAATTTTCTTTTAAATCAGGTATGTCTCAGGGTCTCGGTGAACATTCCAATTCGGAACAAACCTCTGCGTTTAATAAGAGTGATGACATTTAGGAAACATGCTCTAGTGTTACAAAACATTGCCCTCGGGAAGATAGTCCACAAAAATAAATATAGCATTAAATCGAAACACGATGCATGCGGAATATTCTAGTTTTGTCATCTGCATTTTTCATAATATAGTTGAACATTGTAGATAATCCTATTCCAAGTTAGATTTGCGCACGTTTGTGTCAATATGAAATCATAAGGAGCATTAGCTGCGTTTTCGTAAGTGTGCCTTTTTTAAGCAAGGTTTGAGATTATTATCTGTTAAATGTGCATTTGTTTTAGTGGTCAGTCCAGGTACCTTTAGAGCGACCTTCCCTTACAAAGCACTGACATCTCTAGAAGGGGGCCCTTAGCCCAGTTCTATTTGTCTCCCCAACCAGCACAGCTGTTAAATGCACCAAGGGGCGACACTGAAGAAGAAACAGATACTGCACCTTGCCACTAAACACATTAATTTGTCCAACAACTATTCACTGCAAAACAGCGTTGATTGGTTAAAATATTTAAATCTGATTTTGTGTGTGCATCTAATCATGCATGTATATAGACATATACACGCTTACATACAAAGTTAAATTTAAACACCAGAATATTCATATCTGGCCACTTGTCTGTGTGCAGATATCTATATATGTATATAGATCACTGCTCACATACATAGATTTAGGGCCTTATTTAGATCTCAGCAGATGGAATACTCTGTCACAAATGGAACGGATATCCCGTCCGCCGTATTAGGATCTCCATAGGATATAATGGGATTGTAATATGGCGAACGGGATCCCTGTCACGTTTGTGACAGAGTATTATCCACGGCAAGATCTAAATTAGGCCCTTAAACATTTTAAGAGAACATGTACACACACACATATAATATATATAAATTACCCAGTGGCGGTTGCCACTGAATAGTTATAGTGAGGATCGTGTTTCCATAGAAAATGCATTTTTTGTGCTGATAATAACTTTTGCTTTGTTTGACAGATCTCCACACAACTTTTCAAAAAAGTGCTGCCTAGGTCATGAGTTATAGTGTCTTGTGATAACTATAACTGGTGAATTTTAGTGGTCTTTAGAACTTAAAGCATTACGCTATTACTGAACATTTACCCTATTACTTTACCTTAACCTTTGCTTTGGAGTGTATACATACTCTGAAGCAAAGGTTAAAGTAACGTAATAGTTATGTGAAATGTTCAGTTATATATATAAATATATTACCTACTGGCAATCGCCAGTAGGTAGCTATAGGTAGGACCATGTTTCCATAGGAAAAGCGTTTTTTGACTTGACTATGTCTTTGGCTCTGTTTGATGAATCTTCCCGAAGTATTCCCAAAAAGTGTTCTGGTGATTCTAGTTTTGCATGGAAAGGTGTAGGGTGGTCTGTGAAGCGCGGGTTGAGAAAAGATGGGGGTAAAAGAAAGTGTGCTTTCCATGTTAATTCCCATAGGGATTTTGAACATGACTAGAGCCTGAACTGCTGGACGGAATTATACCAAATTTGGCATGAAAGGTAGCTTTTGGTCCGGATCCTTCACGAATAATGATGTGCTTGTGCAGCGAAATGCAGAGCTCTGATTGACTGCCAACACTTCAATCAGGAAGTGTTGTCCGCCATCTTGGTACTCGGCTTCAGCCAAGTCCCCAAAAAATTGAAAAAATAAAAAAGGGGGTAGGATACGAATACCCTAACACTGTAGCCTTGGTCCTGGGGTTTCACAGGGACCCTTCAGGGCAAAAAATCATTATTTTTTATTCACTGCAAAATTCACTATTGTTTTTTAAATCACTGTGAATAAAAAAACAAGCGCTGTCTTCCGTGCTTGCTTTTATTGTAGACCCCGGGTGGGCCAGGTCTTGGGTACATGCAGTGTTAAATTAATAAAATTGAGGGGGACCACGGGGCCCCCCCTCCAAGGGCTAATTTATGCCCCAGGGACCACAAGTTCCCTGGGGCTAAAGTCAATATTAAGTGGGGGATATGTTGACCCACCGCACCCCAGGGACCATCACCTCCCCTGGGGCTATAAAAAAAGTATGTGAGGGGGTAATGCTGACCCCCCTGGCCCTGCGGCCAACACCTCGCCAGGGCTCAAATCAATATTAAAGGGGCTAATTAGATTTTTAAACATAGGGAGGGGATTTATATATGTCCCCAGGGACCACCACCTCCCTGAGCAGGACCATGCCGAACAAAGGCGCTCCTGGATTCATATATGGCCCTCAGGCCACCACCCGCAGGGCCAGCACCTGCTATCTCCCAAGGTGCCCACCCTCTGGATATAGCAGTTTGCTTTTACTTGATGGGACAGCTCCCACTAAGCAAAAGCGAACACTCTTCCTGCAAGCAGGAGCTGTCGAAGTGCTCCTGCTTGCTGGAAGTGGAGGTTTCTTCTCTTTCCTTGCCCACAGACATTCAGGCAGGGAAAGATAATAAAGTATTGCTCTCACACGCAGGAAGCTGCATTTCCAGCAGCACCCTGTCTGCAAGAGCAATGCCGGCCCCCATAGGATAATGGAAGCCGTCTGGGACCGCAGCCCTTGAGGATCCCCATCAGTCCCCAACATGCACATTTGGCACTCTAGGTGGGCCCAGGGCACCCAGGGAAACATGGCCAGGCCCCAGGGGATGGGATCCCCATGGCAAAATTGGCCAAGTGAGGGGTGAAGCGCAACCCCCACCCCCTTTGAATTGTTGCCTGGGGAAGTAAAAACATGGTGCCCTCCTCATTTTGCTAAGTAGTATGCAAAGGTCTTCCTGCCTTTTCCCATGTTGATGGACAGCTGGAAAAAAGGCCCCTGAACATGTTTGCAGCTGATTTTGGTGACGCATTATTGATGCAGAGGAATACGAGAATATGTCCACCAAATAAAGAAGCACTTGCCTAATTTAGTCAAGAGGAAGTACTCCAATTGGGTAGACATTTTTGACAAAAATGGGGTCTCTTCTGGGGAAAATGAGGTTTCAATCTTGCCCAGGTGCACATTTCACAAAAATTAAACCTCATTGGTAATCATTTACAAATATAAACATTGCAGGTGCCCTAGGTGAACCTCCACTTCAGTAAAGCACAAACGTTCATAACTTTTTGGGCTTGATGAAGGCAAATCAATTGTGTTTCCTCTCATATTCCATGTTGAAAACCAATATGAAATCCTTAATGGAGGTGAATGCATAACTGATCTACTGGAGCGCAATTAATCTATAGTCACTGTGACTAGTGGTTTCTTTCTTGTTGTGTCCTGGTGAGAGCAGAGTCCATGGTTTTCCCATTCAAATACTCTGAGTATGCAAATGCCCAAAATCCATGGCGCCACTGACACACCCACTCACAGACCCACCCACTCACAGACCCATAGCACCACTCGCAGACCCAGTCACAGACCCACACAGGAAGTCACACACCCACTCATAGACCCACACAGACACAAACACATCAACTCACAGACCCATAGTGCTACTTAGAAAATAAATCACAGATCCACACAGGCAGTCCCACACCTACTCACAGACCCACACAGTTACTCACACTGATTCACAGATCCACATAGGCACTCACACACCCACTCACAGGCCCACAGAGCCACTTGCATACCATTCACAGAGCCATAGGCCCACTCAAGCTGGCACTCACACACCTACTAACATACCCATAGTCCCACCCACACACCCACTCATAAAGGTAAACAGGGACACATTCACCCACTCACCGACCAACACAGGTACGTACAAACCCATTCACAGAGCCATAGCCCCACTCAACAGACACTCACACACACACCAACAGACCCATAGTACTACTCATACTCCCACTCACAAAGACACACAGGCACATATACACCCACTCACATATCTATACAGCCACTCACAGACCCACTCACAGAAACATAGTAACAAACCCACACAGGCACTCACACACCCATTCACAGGCAAATTCAGGCACTCACACATCCTCTCACAGACTCACACAGGCACTCACACACCCATCACAGACCCATAGCACCAATGACAAACTCAGTCACAGACCACACAGGCACTCTCACACACACCCACTCACGGACCCACACAAACACTCATATACCCATTAACAGACCCATAGCACCACTCACACAACCACTCACAGACACACACAGTTACTCACATACCCACTCACAGACCCATACAGACACTCAGACATTCACTCACAGACCAATAGAGCCACTCTCAGACCCAGTCTCAGAACCACATGGGCACTCACACACCTACTCACAGATCCATGCAGGCACTCATACACCCACTCACAGACCCTCACATGTACTCACACACCCACTCAGAGGCTCATGGCACCACTCACACACCCACTCAGAGACCCATACAGCCATTCGCACACCCACACAGACACTCAGATACCCATTTAAGACCCATAGCAACACTCACACAGCTACTCATTGATACAAATATGTACTCCCATACCTACTCACAGACCCACACAGGTACTCACACACCTACTCACAAATTCATAGCACCACTCACACACCCACTCACAGACCCATACAGGCACTCACACACCCACTCACCGACCTATACGGCCATTCACACACCCACTCTCAAAATTCACAGGTTAGAGTTAGGAAATAAAAAAAATTAAAACTTTGAAATTCCCTGAAATGAACCAAAGATTTCGGGGGCATTCTAGTTAGGAAACAGAATTTAAAAAAAACTTAGACATTTTCTGGAAAAAAGGTTACAGGGACGTCATAGTTAGGCTCAGATTTCACTCATACAAAACCAGTGAAATTCAGCAGTTGTATTTTTCTGAGCTAACTATAACGTACGCCTCTGCAATGCACTGCTTATGACCTCACATATTACATCACACATGACATGGCCAGTGACATCATTGAAGACATCATCCAGGTAGCACGTAGAGCGGATTGGGGCGGCCCTGCCCACCACCACTGCGCAGACCACGAGTAAGACCTTGCTGGGGAATCGGACACGCTTGGGCGGGGACGTCCACCGTAGCGGCACCTCTGCGGATCTAGGGGCTCTGAGCCTGAGAGGACGGGATATCAGGTGGAGGAGCGCGTAACGAACAAACCCACCCGAGGCTGGAAAGATCGGACAGGGGCACACTATCGAGTCGAACGGGGCTGCTCTTGTGGTGGCCGATACTGCGGAGTGCGCCCAAACCAACCGGAAAAAAATGAAAACAAAAAAGCGCAGATAGAGTTTGAGCGAAGCAGGGTGGCACGGGAGAGGCACGATGGGCAAACCAGACAGAAACCAGTCGAAACTCAACTTTGATCACTCAAAGAAGGTACAAGACCAAAATGGCGACGCACCTCCATCAGAAACGCAGAAGGCGCAGGTGGCAGGGATTCAGGTGTCGGACAACATACAAACCATGTTCATAACGATCCAGACGGCACTAACGAACATTGTTGGTAAGATAGAAGATCTCACACATCGAGTGGATCGAATGTCTGAAAGGCTGGACAGACATATTGAAAGACTAGACATGGCCGAGCGCCGAATATCAGATGTGGAAGATGCGAACAACCAGCTAACATCTAAACAAACTAGTGTGGACAAACAACTGGCTGCACTAACTGCGAAGGCAGAAGATTTAGAAGCCAGGTCTAGGCGCAGCAACATAAGAATTATGGGCGTAGCAGAAACTACGAACACAGGCCAAAATGGGGAAGTATGTGGAGTGCCTCCTGATCACATTGCTGGGCATAGACACGTTTTCAGATGTCTTCTTGATCGAGAGGGCCCACAGATCCCTTGCCCCGAAGCCGCCAGTGAGTTCCAGACCGAGACCAATCATAGCGAAAGTATTAAATTATCGGGACCGCGATGCGGCATTGAGGAAGGCTCGAGAAATAGGTACCTTGCGACACGTGGGAATGGTACTTGCTATCTAACCTGATTTCACTCAATCCGTCCAGGAGGCGCGAAAAAAGTACACGCAAGCTAAACAAAAACTGCGCGACCTGCAAATTCCATATGCCATGCTATACCCTGCCAGGCTGAAGATGAGGGCTCGGTAAAGATTTTCAACGACCGTAAAGATATCCAGAAATACCTACAGCATCGGAAACCGAAGGAGGAACGCAGACGATCGCCGAGGGATAGACAACAAGAGCAAGAGCACCTATCAGATGTGGAATAGAGGATTATATAGACGGGACCTGCGAAGTGCCTCACACTCCACATGCGGACAAATGGGATTAACACCACATGGCGCTAACAATTAAACAAAAGAGCTGCGTCATGATGAGACTGGACTGTGGCACAAGGCTATACTAAGATTGATCACAGCGTGATCCCGTATGTCCCAGGCGCTGCACGACGAGCGATGCCGGAACAGATAAGTGATACCATGGAACAATAGAATTTCACACTGTTTGAACTACAAAGAGCTGACTAAAAACTGCTGTGTGAATTTATAGATTATGTCAATGACATACAGTTAGGTTGTTTAGTGTAATTTGTGGGACCCTGGTTAGCAGTGCACTTATATGTTGCTAAATGGCCTACTCTCTGGGTAAAACGTCAGAGGAGGACGGGCCCGGGCTAATTCTGCCCCACAGTGCACATCACAACAGTTGTATGGGGGGGGATGTTGCGAGTTAAGCATGCGAGGAGTAAGGAGGGGAGCATGCTGCTGTTGTACTGGGAGATGTCTTCGTCAAGGGGATTGAGTGGGTGGGGGAGGGACGGGGGTACCAGAAAAACTCACAGGGCACTGGGGTTGGATGACACGACTCATTTACGAGACACAGGTTTGCTAAGTCTGGGGAGCATTGCTCCACGACAGCGCTATGGCAAAATACAAAGGAACGGAAATGACACAGCCGACTAGGAAGTTAACTCTCATGTCTTGGAATGTGAGAGGACTACAAGACCCGAAAAAAATAAGGAAAGTCCTTGCATACCTAGACAGGTACAATGTAGATATTGCATGCCTTCAGGAAACCCACATAGCGCCTCAGAGTGAGTGTAGGGTTGGATATCGATGGGCGCAGATTCGTGCAGCATCATCCTATTCTAATTATGCTAGAGGAGTTCTAATACTGATTAAGCGCAACACCCCATTTACGCTGCATACTACGAACACAGATGACCAGGGCAGATTAATAATACTCAGGGGGGATTTTGCAGGCACAAATCTTACCATTATAACGATATACGGGCCTAACACAGACGATCCACAATTTTATGAAGCCATATGGGCGAAAATAAGAGAGATTCACCCAACTGCAACAATATGGGGCGGAGACTTTAATACATGTCTAGAACCATTATTGGATAGAGCTACTGGCACAGATAAACATGGACGTGCAGCCCAGGTTATCTTGGACGGTATGCAGGACTGGGCTATGTAGGACATATGGTGCAAGAGACACCGGGGCGAAGTTAGGGCACATGCACGTCACTTACACATAATACCTGGTCGAGATTGGACTATTGGCTGGCCACGCAGGAGGTGAGCACGTGGACCAAAGTAGTGGAGCACTTACCCAGAACCCTCTTGGACCACTCCCGAGACAATTCACATGGAGACTTAGGCCAGATGTACTGAAAGATCAGGTGTTCCGAGAGGAACTCCGACATACTATTACTGACATTTTTCAGAGGAACACCGGGTCTGTGGAGAGCTGCGGGATGGTGTGGGAGGCGTTCAAAGTCACTATAAGAGGACACTGCATAGGTGCACACGCCGGAATCCTTAAAGACATCAGACAGCAGCTACACAAAGTAGAAAGAGATATCAAGGCACCAGAAAAAGAATACGCTGCTACCTTACATGAACCACTCTTGGCTGATATACGGAGCAAGATCAACATGTAAAACCAATATGCCAACACAGAAATAAAATACTTATCCAGAAAATACAGGACCAGGGCGTATGGAGAAGGAGGTAGACCAAGCAGAGCGCTGATGCACAAAATTAAACCAATGCAAGGCGCTTCGCTAATAACACATATTACGAATGCACAAGGTGAGCGCCTGCATGACACCCCCTCTATACTGGAGGAGTTCTGCTCCTACTACTCAACACTATACACCACGCAAGTAACGCACCCGCAATCAGACATCCATGACTACCTTGATGACGTGAGTTTGGCTGGCTGTCAGACGCCCAAAGGGAATTCCTGGGACACCATATCACTGAGGACGAGTTTAGGGAGGCGGTTAATTCCTTACCTAACAATAAAGCCCCGGGGATTGACGGATTGCCGGGTGAATTCTATAAAGAATATAAAGACCTGTTGATTCCTCAACTAGCGCTGATGTTAGAAGAGGCGTACGAGGAGGGAGCCCTCCCACCTACATTGTGGGAAGCGCAGTAAAGATGCCCCACAATGCGCCTCCTATCGTCCCCTGTCCCTTATAAAATTAGATGCGAAAATACTGGCCAAAATCATAGCAAACAGAATACAGCCGCTCCTGCAGCTCCTGGTGCTCCCTGATCAGGCAGGTTTTATACTTACGAGATCCACAACCCACAATATTCGAACCATATTCACGATGTATCATAGTCTGGATCCTGAGTTGCCGGCGGCAGCCACCTTATTAGATGCGGCAAAGGCCTTCGATTCAGTCGAATGGGACTTCATGATGACCGTCCTCACTAGGATGGGATTCCCGCCCGCTTTCCTGAAGTGGATAGCGTTACTATATAACAAACCCAGAGCCAGAGTACGTATTAATGGACACACTTCACAACTATTTGTGATTAGTCGGGGTACTCGTCAGGGGTGCCCACTATCGCCCATATTGTTTGCACTCACACTAGAACCGCTGGCCTGTAAAATCCGGCAAAAACACTCGGAAACAGCGCTCCAATTTAATATTTTGGCCAGTGAGCATATCTCTGTATGCAGATGATATGGTCCTGTACACTAGAAATCCGGACACAAACCTAAACCCGCTAATTAGAGAGTACATAAAGTTTGAACAATACTCGGGCCTTAGCATAAACTGGGATAAATCCATAGTGATCCCCTTGACGGCAGTGACCCCGGAACCACAGATGGATTACCCCCTAAAATGGTGCACTGATCCGGTAAAATATCTAGGAGTCTGGGTACACCGCGACCTTGAGACGGTTGTTAGGGCAAACTATGGAGTGGCTATAAGCAAACTAGAAGATCAAATAGAAAAATGGATTAAACTACCGCTCTCGATGGCAGACCGCATAGCTCCCCAAAAAATGGTAGTATTGTCTTGCCTGTTATATCTGTTCTGGAACATTCTGATCTGGCTCCCGCAGGTCTTTTTCGCTAAAATACGAACGCTTCTACAAAGGCTTGCCTGGGCTGGGAAGCAACCTAGGGTGAGCTGGAAGATCCTCCCTAAACCGTATCTTCAGGGAGGATTTCCTGCCCCAGACATGCAGCTGTACTATTATTGTGCACAGGCACCCACGCACACTACTGGACGCAACCACATTCATACATACCACACATAGCGGTAGAGGCAGATAGCGTGCACCCGAACAAGTTGACACAATACATATCAGACTCAGGGGGAAATATCCTAATGATATCATACACTCAGTTAAATGTACATCGAGAGCATGGTACATGCTGGCAACGCGAGCCCGGAAATTACCAGTGTATGCGCCGGCACTGCCATTAGCACACCATCCCAAGCTGTCGGTCACGCAAGAACACAACATGAGAAGACTCATCTGGGAAATGGAACTCAAGATATTGGGCTCCTTATTTCCGCAAAATACATTTATCTCATACCAAGACCCATCTCTATGTGCACATTAGACGCCGCTGAAAAGTTTAGCTTACTTTAGGCTGAGAGCGGCAACGAGAGACTTATATGACGACTTCCCAAATGAACCAACACCACTGAAAGCATTACAGACTCTACTGACTGCGCCGACACGAGTGGCACTAGTGACCAGATTATACATGACATCTCAAAATGAGCAGCACACTGGCCCAGACGGTGGGCGGAGGCGATCGGGTCCCCTATATCTGAAGAGGATTGGACTTACAGCTGTACGTAGTTACACCTACTTACTCCAAATTGCAATCTGCGAATCATACACTTTAGATTTTTACACCAAACATACTACACTCCAGGAAAAATGCACAGGTACGGGCTTAGAAGGGATGACAAGTGCAAAAGATGTGCGGCCCCTAGGGCTGACTTTCTCCATATGGCATGCAGGGGCGGTGGGTGAGATTTTAAAGTGGTGGGGCGCAAAGTGATTTGCATACTGCACCGTAGCGAGCGAGCGCAGCTTGCGAGTCCGAACCCCAAAAGGGGGGTTTGGGGGGTTTGGGGGGGTCACCCCCCTACGAAAATTTTGGAAAAAAGAAGAAAAATTGTGCATTTTCAAGCAAATTTGAGAAAGCAGGAAGGTTAATAAAGCAATTGTGAAAGTGCAGTTATTACATTAATAGATGGCATAACATAGGTAGCTGCTTATTCAGTATAACCACAGAGCTTCATACATTCCGTCCTATTATGCTCAGGTGCTGAATTCAGACTATAAGACTTTCATGGAAATCTCAGCTCTAAGAGTAGAAGAAGTTGCACAGCAGTGTACTGGTTGCCAGGCTCGTTCCGCAGGAGCGTCAGGAACTTAAAGGAAAGTCCACAGTATTCCCCTACGGCCTTCCAACTCTATTAGACTCTAGAGTAACGAATGGCACCCAAGGGGAAAACAGGGAAACAAAACAAGGAAAGGCGGGGGAAGAAAAACAGGTCTTGAGCGAGGGAACCTCTTCGTGAATTCTTGAAGAATAGGCACTGGCAGGCTGTAAAGGAAGATGTTACACTCTATTCTTATCTATACCAGAGAGAGTATGAACCAGCACACACTTGTATATACAACCTACACAGCTTTCAGTCTTGGTTCTAGTAGACAAATGGTTAACATAGGTTGTACCCCTGTGCAACAGAAGGATAAGATTATGAGCACTATGGTCCAACACAATGTCAGTATATACAATGATAAAGTATGTATGGCTCACCACTCCATTCCCAGAGAGGAGTAAGAGGAGTGCGTATTCTTCTGTAGGTTATACGTTCAAAGAATAATCTGCCAGGAGAGAGTGGTCATAAAGGTCACATGTAAGTCTTACAATATACTGAATATAAAAGAGGCAGCTCAACGCACTGTTTACCGTGATTCTGGTTGAGCTGAGCTTTGTACACACACTTCACATAGGTCCACGCAAGTACCCCAAAATGGTATAAAGGTTTTCGCAATTTGCCAAGGGGAAAGGTTTGATAGGCAACACAAGCAATGAATCGTTCACCCTGCGGGAGACAAGTCCGACCAGTGAACAAAGGTGAGCAAATCTGTGTAGTCTCCAAATAGAACCAACACTACAAAACTTTTAAAAACAGAGATAACAATGCATTTCTTACCTCAATCAGAATTATTTGTATTCAACAAATAAGTAGCAGCATTCACTTTTTGTAAATGAAATCAGCACGTCTGTCTTTCAGTGTAGCAAACTTGTCAATTACTTTCATGTTGAAGTCCGGTATCTTTTGGACTAGCTTGCTCTCTACAGATTGCATCGCCAAAGCATTTAGTCATTCCTCTAGCATGGTGTTCCTGAGGAATGTCTTTATGCGCTTTAAGGCTGAAAAACATCGTTCAGCTTCTACTGTTGTCATTGGAGTCGTAATCACAATTTTTAGTAAAGTCACTGTCTCTGTAAGTGAGTTTTCCATATGCAGTTTATGAATTAAACTCAGCAAAGTCAAGGCGCTTGTGGCCTTCCGGTACACAGGCATTCCGTAGAGTAGAGTTAACTCAGTTCTCAGCTGCTCTTTTTTGAGCATAGGATATGCTTCTACAGCCTGATTCAGAGCACGCTCAGGGAAGGATTCTTCATATTGTGCAAACTCTTTACTTCGCAATAAAGTGGCACTCACCAAATGTTTTGTCAATGAAAAACGTTCTTTTGCCTGCACAATTACAATGTCACATATCTTCTTTCCAATTCGTACCAGAGAGGTGATGTTTTGTCTGCGGTTTGCAAAAATAGAATGCTCCGGCAGTTTGTTCTCTAAATCGTCAACCCCAACTCTCACTTTCATAATCTTTTGTACAAATGTAGATGTATTGGCTTTCACAGAAACAGTATCTATGTCTTTTCTTTGCAACTGATCGTATAACACATCAACATGAATCATTATGTCATGAAATAAAAACAGTAAGAACTGAAACTCTTTGTCTTGTAGTGTTCTGATAAAGCCATGGGCTTCATTCTGACTTGTGTGATCTAAGTCTTCTCTGGATGCTATGGCGACAAAACATTTCTCAAGGCCCTCCCTCTGTTCAAAGATTAAGTTGACTGTACGAATGTGAAAGTTCCAACGAGTTGAGGATCCCCTTGGTACGCATTTGTCCACAATCTCCTGAAGGGCTTCTGTTCTTTTGGGGGAACGTGTGAAGAATGCTGCTATGCCTCCGATATCCTGAAAGAAAACTTGTGTCTCTCTGATCTTTGATACCGCCTGTTGCATAATAAGATTGAGTTGGTGGGCGTAACAGTGCACAAAATGAGCATTAGGGTACACATCTCTAATTCGTTTCTGTACTCCACTAAGGCTTCCACTCATTACGGACGCACCATCATAGCTTTGTGCGATAAGTTTTTGTTTTTGAGGCAGGTCCGGGAAAATAAATTCCAGTTGGCACAGTATAGCTTCAGTGATGGTTGCTGCACTAGAGTCTCTTAAATGTGTGAAGCCATAAAACCTCTCCACAACGTTTCTGTCACTGTCAAGGTACCGAAACACTAACACGGACTGTGTTTTAGTGGCCACATCAGTGGTGTCATCAGCCTGAATAGCCACAAAGTCTGTGTTTCGCAACTCTTGCACAATATGGCTTCTTATAATTTCGAGCATACAGTCAAGGAGTTAATTTTGCATTGTATTAGAGGTGCCCTTAAAGACTGTAGCACGTGCTAAATGTGTTTCCAAATCCTGGTCTATGGTTGACATTAAATCCACTAGGCCTAGGAAGATCCAAGGTTTTGAGGAAGTTTCTGATTCGCCATGGCCTCGCAATGCCAGTTCGAAAGCACCACAGAAACGAATGCAATCAATGATCTTGGATAGATTTTGTCTGTTCTTATCAACAGCTTCATAGTGTTTTTTAATAGATTTGCGATATGCATCATTTATCTGCTGCTCAATTGGTGGTTCTTCCCCCAACATTCCCAGTCTTGTCAGGTTTTCCAGATGATTTCTTGTGAGCGCATGCTTCTTTATTTTTTCAGAGACGTGCTCTAGGTCAACTAAGCCTTGCCGTGTCCAAGAAAAGTCACCGCCAAACAGCAAGCAGGGGAAGCAGAACTGAGGATTTTTTATAGGGCACCCTGTAAGCCAATCAGCTTTTGTGTACCAGGCATTTAAGAATGTACGTTTTTACATTTTTCCTCTGTCCTGGGAAGTTTGCTGAAGGTTTATTTCAGGCTGATGAGGTCCTAATTGCTTTATCTGTAGTTTTTGTTCAAGTGGCCGTGACTGGAATGACCTTGCAATCAGCTCTTGTACTGTATTCATGATGGTGTGTTGCTGGCCTTACCAATATATATATATTAAAGAAACCTGTCAATAATTAAAGTACAACGTATAAGGTACAGTGCAATAATATGAAATTTCATTGCAAATACAAATACATCTCCAACAGCTCCCCTTCCCACAAAATGACTGCTAAAATACAGCTGTACCGCCTCCTGCCTCTCTGTGCCTTAGTGGTTGCTGGAGGCACTGAAAGAGACACTGCTTGAGGGCCTGGAGAGTGACCAGATACATAGCCCTAACTCCCATGTAAAAAAATATATAGCATCAGTTTCCTTACCTTTAACACTGGTGTTTGCTGGGTTGTAGCCGGGATGAGAGAGCAGCAAAGGAGGTTGGGGTCCTCTTGTTGTTTGCTGATAAACCTGCCAATAATCAAAGTACAACGTATAAGGTGCAGTGCAATAATATGAAATTTCAGTACAAATACAAATACATCTCCAACAGCTCCCCTTCCCACAAAATGACCGCTAAAATACAGCCGTACTGCCTCCTGCCTCTCTGTGCCATAGTGGTTGCTGGAGGCACTGAAAGAGACACTGCTTGAGGGCCTGGAGAGTGACCAGATACATAGCCCTAACTCCCATGTAAAAAATATATAGCATCAGTTTCCTTACCTTTAACACTGGTGTTTGCTGGGTTGTAGCCGGGGTGAGCGAGCAGCAAAGGAGGTTGGGGTCCTCTTGTTGTTTGCTGATAAACCTGTCAATATTCAAAGTACAACATATAAGGTGCAGTGCAATAATATGAAATTTCAGTACAAATACAAATACATCTCCAACAGCTCCCCTTCCCACAAAATGACTGCTAAAAAACAGCTGTACTGCCTCTCTGTGCCATAGTGGTTGCTGGAGGCACTGAAAGAGACTGCTTGAGGGCCTGGAGAGTGACCAGATACATAGCCCTAACTCCCATGTAAAAAAATATATAGGATCAGTTTCCTTACCTTTAACACTGGTGTTTGCTGGGTTGTAGCCGGGGTGAGCGAGCAGCAAAGGAGGTTGGGGTCCTCTTGTTGTTTGCTGATAAACCTGTCAATAATCAAAGTACAACGTATAAGGTGCAGTGCAATAATATGAAATTTCAGTACAAATACAAATACATCTCCAACAGCTCCCCTTCCCACAAAATGAATCTAAAATACAGCCGTACTGCCTCCTGCCTCTCTGTGCCACAGTGGTTGCTGGAGGCACTGGAAGAGACACTGCTTGAGGGCCTGGAGAGTGACCAGATACATAGCCCTAACTCCCTTGTGGGGACTTAAAAGGCGCAGCATGGATGCTCTATTTTCTAACTGGTAACCCCATAACGCCGATTTTACCTCCAACAGACCAAAAACCCAAAAGAGAAATGGCACAGCCAGTGTACTCAGAGAAGCAGGGCCCCAACCAAGGGAATGACCAAAATAACAAATCACAAGTCAGCAGAAACACAAATCCACAGCCAAAAGCACAGGGACATAAAAGATGCCACTGCCAAGATGGACAATAAGGCAGTAGGATGAAGACCGGCCAGCAAAGCAGGCATATTTCAGCCAAAGCAGTTCATAGTATACGTATGAAGTGAACTAACTGTGAAGTGAACCACCTGCAAGTGAAGTGACGAGTTCAAGGAAAGGCCTGGCCTGCTCCCTGCCTTGAGCAATGAATCATGCAGTCGGCCGAGTGCAACTGCAAGCACAATGCACCGCCCGGGTCAGGACTAGCCTAGGAGGTTGGAATGGCGGGGCCGGACAGGGTCTTCTGGTCTTCTATTTGTTTATGCGTTTTTATATAGCGCAGACTTTACCCAAAGGCGTCAGAGCGCTTCACAATAGGAACAGTAATGAAACATGAGGTTAAGTTACAAGAGGCAAAAGTGACAATTGTGAGCAAACAAAATACATGAGGTTGCACACAGTGCATTATAGGAGGAAAAAGTGACATGTGTGCACACAAGTCCTTAAAAGATCCCTGAATTTAGCCAGCATGCATTATCTGTTTTGGTCACTGCAGCACACAACACGACCCTTAGAAGCTGCGTGGAAGACGTGGGCTGTCCGACCTACTCACTGAGAATATCCTCCACTGTCACCAAGCCCCGCACTCTTTGAGGGCGTTGCTGTCAGACCTCTGGCTCTCTCTCCCTGCGACCATCAGGCTTTACCCTGTCTAGTCGCTGCCTCCCGTTTCCCCACCCTGCAATGTTATTTCTGGGCTTAGCGCTGGGACACCCCGATGCTAGTAACATAACATGCCATGGTCATTATGAAAGCTTTCCGGCAGTGTGTACTGAATGATGCTTCGTGAACACTCGATAAGGTGGTAGCTGGGGCATTATGGAATATTACACAGTGTACTATGATTAAAGCTCCAAGTTTTCCATTCTTACTGATTTTTACAGATAAATACAGACAGAAAACCACCTATTTTCCGGTCCGTATTTATTTTTAGATACAGATAAATACAGGTAATAGGTTTTCTTTTGAGCGATACTCGCTACTGTCAATCATGAGTGCTAGGACAATAGCTGTACAGATTGAGAGGCATGGAAGCTAAAATATCTTTAATATTTTCCAATGAAGCTGAAACAACTGCAGCAGTGCCGCTGTCTGCGCTGCTCTGCAATGCAAATGGTTTCAAATGATTATGGTACTGTAAACAGCTAAAATCCATTAGACATTCAAATATGAGTAAATAAATGTGAAAATATACCCACTACAGCGTCATTTTTTACACTAAGCACAAACTAAACATAGACAAATACAGATAAAATCGACCAAAAATATGGATAAATACAGACTGAAATGTAAACAAAACACCCTGAAACCAGGAGCCCTTATTATGATGCCAGCATTAATATTGTGTGCATACTTACCAGACTATGTACTATAAAATGCGCTTTTCCCTAAAGTACCGACCCAAACATGCTTGGGAAGAACAATACTCCCCTCTCCCCCTTCTAAATAAAGTGGTCTTCGTTTCCAACCAGATTCAGACCAGAGCAATGAACTGTTTTCGTCTAGATGTGGTGGAAGGTCCATAGGGAGAACTCCCCCCCCCCCCCCCCCCACCCCCTCCAAAGGGAGTAAGTTTCAATCCTCCAAAGTTTTGATCTGTGCTGCTGGGATCACAGTCCTCGTCCGTATCATTTGCCATTTAGAGCCTCGTTGGGACTGTCCTGGAAGAGGCGTCAGTACTGAACGTGCCCCATGAAAGAAACCATCACAGCCGTCAGAATTCATCTGGGGCGATAAGCGGCTCCTTTTACAACTTTTTGCAGAATGAAAAGTGGATTCTGTTGCTTCTAACAGCAAAACCCGTGTTTCAGTAATTTGCAGTCACTTCCTCTCTTAAGTTCCAGTCGGTTTGACCTGCTGACATTTAACAGCGCAGGGGAACCAAACATTATAACACCCAGTAATTAATGGGTGTAATAACATTCACATAACGTGTAACTCGGATCTCTGGGCAGACAGGGATTCTAATTATCTGGGCCACTTGCAATGAGGGGGTAAAGTGCGACAAGTCTCTTTGTTTAACTGTATTTAAATCCAAAACATTTTGTACGAATATTATTGACCTAAAGTGCTGCAAAATGGAACATCTGCCAGTAATGTCCCAAACATCTGCATGGGGGAGCAGGCAGCGACCTCGTAGAGTGTCTTTAAGTAATGCCAGTGTTGGCTAGCTTTCATAGCACAATATTCTTTAAAGTTCAAAATGTACTGGCAATCATAACCCACTAGGGAACAGGCCACATGTTCTATGGTGGACGGAGTGAAGGGCTGGGACACAGTGATCTTTGGAACCCTAGCTAAATATCATCAACCAATGATATCGGAGCAGGAGAAGGTGTTTAACCACTAAAACTGCATGCACAGGTCCGCCACAACTCATTTTAACAACTCTGGGTCATTGGGCTTTGCAAATACTGTTTAAAAATGTCTACACTTTCATTCAAAGTACACAATACAAACAAACATACATTTCAAAATCTGAAAAAAACAACAGAAGCAGTCTGCAGATGGTCAAAACTTCATTCCAAGCAGCTGGAATCACCCACTGGCTAATAACAAAAAGATGCAAAGTCAAGGATTCACCTCTTCCCTTGACCAGAGACTGTCATGGCAACAAACAAACATTGTCGTTCAACTTTTTCTCCATCCCGCTCTTCCAAAAGATTTGAGTGAACTTTCAGGCGTGACAATTTGTTTCTCCTCTTGATATACTCGTCGCAACAGGTCTCTTACTAGGGGCCGCCGCCTGATATACTCACTCACTTTCACTCACCAGCTAAAAAGAAGAGGTCAGTCATTATACTGGACGGCCGACGGGTCGAGCTGCCGGAAAGAAAGGCAACAACGAACAGGCAGCAAAAGGAACAGGCAGCAAAAGGCAAGCACAGGCTGCCGGCGGTGATGCGCACACAGTACTGTCTCAACTCCACACGAGCAGCACACGAGTCGACTCACTCCACACACAACCACGAGGCGAGTCGAACTAGTGAACCGTTACCGCGGCGCTTACCGGATCCAACGTACGACGACAGCAGCGCCGCGCCAATGGCCAATCACTACATGACTACAAGAAGTTAGATACAGTGATTGGCCATTGTGCACTGCGGCTGAGCCACGCACGCGCGACATCCAATATGGATTGCGCCTGCTCTGCGGCGCGGTGACCAGTCAATCCTGGCGCTGCATTCAGCGACAGGATTGGCTTGGAGAGCACACTAACTGCTCGCCCTGTCACCCTTTAAACGCCAGGGCTGCCGCACCCGAATAAACCTGCACCCCCCCCCCCCAGTCACTATAATGGGGCAGCTTAATATGCGCATGCTCAGGCAAGTTTCTGCCCCAAGCTGTGATGCGCGTTCTGACACGTCTCGTCTCGACTGACTCTCGACTCCTTGCCTGTCAATCACTCACACCAGCCCCGCAGCCCGCCCCCCTGCGCACTCCCGTTTCAGTCGGGTGCTGCCCGGCGGCGCTCGGATAAATCATGATGAGAAAAGGAGTCAGGAACAATTATTTAAATTATTTACTTGGCAGCCGCGGGTCCATGGGCTGGTGGGGCTACGCCCCTACGCCCAAATGGACGCACCGCGGCTGATGGCATGGGCCTGCCCTGTGTTGGATGCGTATTGGCAGGAGGTAGTGGAGTCGCTGACTCTTCTGCTGGCAGAATTTATTCCAAACACACCACTGACGTGCTGCCTAGGAGTATACAGGCTTAAGACAATTAGACGTTGTAAACTGCTGGCAGTGGCACTCCTTTTGGCCAAAAGGCGTGTGGCTATGAAATGGGGAAGCAGACGCCCACCCAGGTTCAAGGACTGGTTATCAGATAAGATATATTGTAAGGAGACTCTGGGTACCTATGAGGAGGAACTGCCGCAGGCCTCAAGGCCAAAGGATTTTTGGCACCCCCTCATGGAATATCTACAACGACAAACAGATGCTCAATCAGCAGGTGATGGAGACGAGATAGTAGGAGTGGGTACAGGGACTGCTCAGACTGCCGGCACACCTCTCACAGGACTGTAACTACAGAAAAGAGATGAATAAATGTGTAGTCTGAATTGATATTATCCATGTACATTGTCGGGGTGCGCAGGGCATAGCTCACTGCAAAAAGGACGTGTCGAACAAAATATATTCCTAGTAAAGCATTTTATCATGACTATGGTTGTATTATGTAAATGAGAAGTACAAGATGAAGCCAATTGCTGTATAGATAAAAGAACAGATGATGTCGTGCTCTGTACTGTTGTCCTGTGAATCAAAAATAAAATAAAAATAAAAAAAACTTTAGAAGTACAGTTTGTGAATAGGAATGATATGCCCACTCTTTTGTAGGTAGGTGCATGCCCTCCTTACTCCCCTCTTCATCCCCACTAAACCCATACTTACAACTCTCTAAACTCCTCCCATTTTGTCATAAGTATTTACCATGTCCAAAATGCTGTTTGTGAATAGGCTTGTGGTCTCTAAATAGATAATAAGATGTGGCCAACCCTGAAGAGAATACTTCTTACGGGTTTTGTCTCTGCCATAGAAAAGATGTAATGTATGTTTTTTTTTTGTTCTGGTATGGTTGCCGCTAAAACTAGAGTTTACTTGTGTTTTGTAAAAGATTGAAGGCATGCACTATTTCACACATTATGTATTCATCATACAGTATTGAATCTGTAAATATTGGTTATCAATTGTTTACATTTTACATTCTTAACATGTTTTAACTTACAAACTTTGCATGAATGTGGGATTGTCAGTATCAGTGTGAATATATGTGATAATAAATATCTATCAATCCAGATATCTCACACGTTACTGGTATAGAGTGTGTGAGTGCGTAGTGGGAGGAAAAGCAGGTAAGTCCACAAGTTACAAGTAGGCCAACTATCGAAATCTACTGTGAGATTTTCACATAATTAAATCTTTGCATAGCCCTATCCTCAAGAAAAGTGATCCATATCTGTCTATCAGGTACACAAGTACACAGCTGACAATGCCTTTACTTCCTCTAGGTGCATTTGAGGGAATTCCCCCTCGAACATACAACTACCTGCTTATTGCCTTTAGATGAAGTTCTGCAAGCTCATCCACTTCAAATTGGCCTTGATCTCCTTAATCACCAATCAAGGACATCCAAAAGAAGATTCAAAAAGCACATTCCAAAAGAAGATTCTAAAAGTACATTATGTCATCCACAATCTGTGCACCACTTTTCCCAAACAGAAATCCAAACACTACTCTCCCATCAAAGCTGTCTGCTCCTCCACTATAATTCTTTAGCAAATGTCCCCCTGAATCTGGGCAGAGTTCACTAAAGGAGTTACCTCCTTATCCTAAATAAACACCAAACCCTGTGGTAGCTCAGCACAAAACAGACAGGCTTAACTTCGGGCCCGATGTAGGTAAATCCCATTTACCGATTTTGAAATACCGAATCCTACCGATTCGGTATTTCAAAATCGGTAAATGGTATGTAGGTCCCAACATCTGGATTCGTTACCGAATCCTTAACAATTCTTTAATTACCGATTCGGTAAATACCGAATCGGTAATGCCCATTCATTCCTATGGGCTTTGAAGCCCATAGGAATGATTAGGCATTACCGAATCGGTATTTACCGAATCGGTAATTAAAGAATTCACAAGGGTGCAGGGGGTGTCACTTTGACACCCTCTGGCACCCCCAAAACAGGCACAGGTGCCATGTGGCAGGCATACCTGCCCTAAGGGCAGGTCTGCCTGTCACATGACATAGGTGTGCATGCACACATATGCATGCACACCGGAATCGGTATTTTACCATGGATTTGTATTCCATGGTAAAATACCGATTCTGTAAGCCATGTGCAGAAGGTACATCGCCTACCTACATTGCATTTTCAGTAATTTTACCGAATCGGTAAATATTACCGAATCGGTAATTATTTTACCGATTCAGTACATATTACCGAATCGGTAAATTTACTGATTCGGTAATGATACCGATTCGGTAAAATTACCGAAAATGTGCCCCTACATCTCAATAGCCCTTTACCGATCGGAAACGGCCGAAAATCGGTATTTTCGGCCGATTCCGATCGGTAAAGGGCTACCTACATCTGGCCCCTGGAGTCAATGTGTAAAGTATTTATGCAGCACTCCAAACAGTGATGAAGTGAAAGCACAAAACAAGAAAAATTCCACATCAATTTAGAAAAATAGGATACATTTTAACGATTTAGAAAAAAATAGTGCTTAAAAGCACAAACGACCAACTGTGCTTATCTGGTTGGGTCCGAAAGCAATGGAGCAGGGATGGTATACAGGGACCAAAGTAGTTTCCCTGAGAAATGTACCTTAAGTCCTGGTTGCGGAGTATTACCCTGTGCAGAGGCAGTCCTAAGAACAATGGGAGGTCTGTGTTGGAAATTCGTTGCACCGGGTGGTTCTGATGAACTGAGAGGACGGGGATGTGGACTTGTGTTGAGTCTGAGCTGCGCTTCGTTGGTTCCAATGAGAGATTGTGAGGTCCACGTCAAGCAGAGGTAAATCCGATGAGCTGGGCAGGCTGTTATGCAGGCTTGGGTAGAGGCTGTATCGCTCTGCGCTGGTTCCGAAGAAGCACTACAAAGAGCTGTGTCTGGTTTGTGTCATGCTACGTCAGTTCTGATGAGTCCACAGCTGGGCTAACAGGCCACATTTAGCCCCACTTCCAAGTGTCCAGGACTGGAGGGGCGCCACTTGCTTGGGGGTAGAACTTCCAGTAGGCAGAGTCCAGGTACAGTGTTCAAGATGGTTGGAGACTTTTCTGTCCTTGAGGCTCTGATCAGGAGGCCAGCCAGCTAGCCCTTGGAGTCACCCTGGTGGTCCCAGGTTTAAGATGCAGGTCTAGTCCTTCTCACTCAGGGAGCAGGGCAGCGGACAGTAGAGCAGTCCTCCTTGCAGCAGAGCAGCACGGCAGTCCTTCTAAGTCTTCCAGAGGTCCAGAAGTGCACTGGAGAGTGAGTCTGAGGGTCAACGTTTTATACCCTGGCTCCACTTTGAAGTGGGATAAGCTTCTGGAGGTTCCCCCTACAGAGGTGTCTGAAAATTCCCACCTCCCTAACATGGTGCCAGTCTGGGGACCCAATTGGCTATTGTGAAGTCCTTTGCGTGTCAGCTGATCCAGTGCCTTTGAGGTAAAAGTGTGGTAGGTGACAGCTTTGTTCCCCTATCAAGTCAAAGATGGCCCAATGTGCCAACACCCTGACCCTTAATTATGATGCTGTCTGGGAGGAATACACAAAGGCCAATTGCCAACCACACTTAGTCATGTGACCCAGGAACAGGGTGCAGGCACCAAATGGTTAGGACAAGAGAATTACATTTTTCTAAAAGCGCCATTTTCAGAATTTAACCCAGAACGGATTAAATTACAATTTCTCAGGCACTAATTTTGACTTTCCTACCTACTCCCAATCAAAAGGTATTTTGCACTTATTAGATGTAATGAGATAACCCAATGTATTGTAGGGCAGAGGTAGGCCTCATAGTAGTGAAAAATAAATGTGAATGTTTTTCACTATCAGAACATGTCCAACTTTTTAATTATAATGCACCCTGCCCAATGGACTGTTTAGGACCTGCCTTAGGAGTGACTTACATATAATAAAAAAGAGAATTTAAGCTTGACAAGGGGTTTACTTTGCCAATCGAATTGGCAGTTTACAACTGATAACAGGTTGCAATGGCAGGTCAGAGAAATGTTTTAATGGGCTACTTAAGAGGGTGGCACAATATGTTCTACAGGCCCACTAGTACTGTTTAATTTACCAGCTAGGGTATATTGTATACCACTTTAATAGGGACTTACCAGTAAATGAAATATGTCAATCAGGAGTAAGCCAATTTTACCATGTTCAAAGGAGTGAGCACAAGTACTTTACCATGGGTTAGCAGATGTAAAGTACAAAGAGTCAAAGGGCCAACTAAAACAAATTCAGCAAAAATAGGAAGGCTGCAGACAGGGCCAGGTCCAACAGAAAGAAAATGGAATAGTTCTGTGGAGGGCCCTATGGACAAAACACAAACCTTTGAACTGAATACACTGCTCTGCTAATAACCGCTGCAGATGAAGTCAAGCAGCAGAGACAGGGTCAGAACTGTGAAGACGGTAGACAATTATTATGGTCATACTATGTAGGCCTGAATTTGCCAATAACGGTATCAGGCAATCTATAATTGAGGCCATCTCCACAGTCTGAATGAGTGAAACAACATGTGCTCCCAATCATTGTGTGCTTCAAGGCAAGTTCATGCATCCTCAAAAAGAAGGTAAACTAAATATTTCAAAAGTGAGCTCAACAGACATGTCATCAAAAAGGACAGAATGTTAAATAGGATAGTTATTTTTGCTAGCACCTGTTAGTCCATCATGAGAAGTCTGGTCCTATAACCAGGAACTCAGTCTTGTCACTATTTTTCTCAAGACATTTGGAAGTCTCTTTGTCATGCACAGCTGACAGACAGTTCCCCTAGCATCAGAGTATGGATTGTCAAACCTACAAGGAAACTGAGTGACACCTGTAAGCTAAGTGAATGCATTAGTTCTTCGCACCGGTAGGACCTATGGACCTATATATATATATATATATATATATATATATATATATATATATATATATATATATATATATATATATATATATATATATATATATATATATATATATATATATATATATATATATATATATATATATATATATATATATATATATATAGATATATATCTATATCTATATAGATATATATATATATATATATATATATATATATATATATATATATATATATATATATATATATATATATATATATATATATAGATAGATGTGTATTCAATAGGATGAGAGAGCGAGAGCTGAGCCCTGAGGGATTACACATTACACTAGGGATTCAGGTGGACCAAAAGATGCAAATGAGATCACCTTGGCTTGGCCTGAAATAGGATAGGAAATGTGACCAAGCGGCCAATATGAATGTCACAATCAAGCATAACAATCACCAGAGAGAGATTCAGTAGAGCATCTCTGAACTTCTGACTTCTGTACCATCATGGATAAGGGGGTGCCCTGAAGGCATGTCTGAAGGCCCAGAGGTTATCAAACCTAGCCAAATGGACTCCCCAAAACCTTTGACCAATCAAGCAGCCTAGGAAAGTCCAAGAGATTTAAAAACCATTTGGCCAAGTGCTAGTCCATGAGGAATGTAAGAGAGTGGCTGGCCTTTAAGTTTTCATAGCAGTCATTTCTATGCTGGAGGTTTTAATAAGGAGATAATCACATTTTTCCTAAAGATGCTGCAGCAAGCCCAATTAATTGCAGGTGTCATGACTTGTCTGACAGTCATATGGAAATAGTCATCTGAATAACCCAACCTTAAATATATAACGCCAAAGCTACATATTCTGATGTAATTTCTAGCAGGATATTTATCACTATTACTGGTTCTTTAGACAGGCTCCACCACTGTGCTCATAGCACAAACATGGTTGGTGGCTTTGATATCATTGCAGATGTCCTCAAATGTTTGATGAAATAAAACTGCCACTTAGGGCCCTATTACGATGGCGGGCGGACCGTAATGGTGAACGGGATCGTCCGTAGAAGTGCGGTGATCCCGCTATTGCAATTAGGATGCCAACGCCACGGTGGCATCCCCCATTCACAACATTGTGGCGGGCAGTGCTCACAGCACCACCCACCACAATGCCATGAATGCACGTTGTGCATTGGCATGCACAAGGTGACAGGCACCGCAAGGTGCCTGACACCTTGTCCATGCCAATGTAGGGGGGTAGCATAGGTACCCCCCAAGCGCACCCCCCACCCCTCCAACACTCTTGGGGCTCACAAAGGGCCCCCAAAAGCAGAAACTGCATGCCTTTCCATGGCGGCAACACCGCCATGGAAAGGCACATCTCCGCAATCATCACAATATGGATGGCAGTGTCTTGCAGACACCGCCACCATATCAAGCCCCTTTTCCGCCTGGTCAACGAGTCGACAGGTGGAAAAGCGGCAGGCGGTCTTTCCATCCGCCGCGGACCACCCAGCCATACTAATATGGTGGGGGTCATTCATGCATGGATGGCGGGTGGATCTCCGGACCAGCGGTGGCTACAGCTATGCCAGTGTGGGCGATCCGCCTGCCATCCTAATGGGCCCCTAAGCTACAGAGCAGCTATAAAGTTATGAAGTTATTGGCACAACTCTCTGACTACATCATTAAAGAGGTCCCCTGCTTCATTGGGAGCATAATTCAGTCTTTTGGAGGCATTCTTTATCGTGTTAAAGATAAACTTCTTGGTTGTAACCTAGGTGCTACTTGCGTTCAGTCTGGTTCACAGGCAGGCATTCTAATTTGAGATCAGGAAGCCATCATCAGTTGGAGGGCCTTTCTCTTGAGGATGTTGATGGGTAGCTAGAAATCAGGGTGTAGCCGTCAGCCACCTTCTGAGCAGCTATGGAAGAATACTTAGCTGTTTTTCTGCATTGCTAGGCCAACGAGCCTCAGGGTTTTCCGAGTAGGAGTGAAAAAACATGTCAGCCCCAAACATTTTGCCTTCACCCTTCCTATTTCTCCTCAACCTGTTTTGTTGACCTTAGGACTCTGCACTTTACCACTGCTAACCAGTGGCAACATTTCTTACACATGATTGGCACATTTAATTTACTTAGTAAAGTGGTATACAATATACACAGGGCCTGTAAATTAAATGCTGCTATTGGGCCTGCAGTGACTATTCGGCCACCCAAACATGTAACCCCTTAATACATGTTCAGGTCTGCCACTGTAATGTAGTTTTAATTTGCCAATTCGACTTGGCAATATAGCCACCTTGCCAAGCATTACACTTCCTTTTTATGGTTGTATGACAGAAGCATGCGTCGCTGAACCATGCGTGCCTCTACAACACGGTCCCAACAATGAATGCATCTTAACTAGGCATTCCTTAACCATGCATGCCTTTACCATGCAAGCATTTACAACAAATTTTGTTGTAAAGACATGTTTGCTAAGAGGATATGCGCGGTAAATTACCACTACCTCGACCCCTTCTCCCCCACCCTAAACCCTAAAATTGTATATCCCTACCCCTGCCCCGGCCCTGAGTCCTAAAACTGACCCTGCCCTTAACATGAGCCCGTCTCCTCCCCCCGCCCTGAGGCCTAAAATCCTGGCCCCTTTCAAACACTACCACTGCACTTAAAACTACCCCACCCTTCCCCTGCCCTGAGGCATAAAACTCTGCCCCCTTTAAAAAAATGACCTCGACCCCGTCGCCCTGAGCACTAAAATCGATCCCCACCCCTAAAAACTCCCCACAAACCTGGCCACAGCCCTTAAAAATATCAGACCCTCCTGCCCTGAGCCCTAAAACCCTGTCCCTTCAAAGAAACAACCCCAACCACACCTGCCCTGGGCCCTAAAATTGACCCATGCCACTAAAAACGACCCCCTAAACCTGGCCCCAGTCCCACTTACTTGTCTGTGTCCAGACCTTCCTGTTCCAATGCTTCTTGTTCCTCTCCCCGCCCAACACTAGACCACAATCTGCCTTAACTACGCATGGCTCAGCCCATGTTGTAAATGCCATTTCCCCCATATATATTGCATATAAGTCATCCATAACGATTCTCTAGGTAGCCTATGGGGCAGGGTGCATTTTAATTAAAAGGTTGAACATGTACATTTAAGCTTTTCAAGTCCTTGTTTTTCCCTACTGTGCGGTCTTCCTCTCCCATATGAACATTAGGTTACCTTTTTACATTTAATCAGTGCTAACGTTTGATTTGGAACAGGTGAACATTTCTTTCTTACTTAAAACCCTACTAAATGGTAAAGTCGGATGTTAAGTTACAATGTTGAAAATATCATGTTTAGAAAGTTGGCATATTCCTGCCCTAACTATTTGGTGCCTGTAGGCATGTTACAGGGTTACATGACTGGGTGTAGTTGGTAGCTGGCCGTTGTTTATTACTCCCAGACAGCCCCACAGTAGAAGGATTACGCGTTTTTGGATGGGCCATCACTGGCAGGATGGGGGGGGGTGAAGCTAGGAACACCCCCACTTGCAACTCAATGGGCTGTGCTCTCCAACTTTTAACAAAGGACTTTTCACCACTGCACTGTTCATGCAGTCAACCTGGAGTCAGGATAGGCAAGCAGTGAACTTCAAGAACGTCAAAGGGAATTCTCCAGAAACGTCTCCAACTTCAAAAAAAGGACCCAGATAAAAAAATAGAACCCTTAGCCCCACCCTTCAGTTCACTTTCTGTACTTGTGGAAGAACTCTCGAAGGACTGTCTGCTGCTGTAGTCTGCTAGGTACTTCAGAAGACTGACATGCTGCACACGGAAGGACTGCTTTGCTGCATGAAGCCTGTCTTGAACCACAAGAGACCTGCCCTACTCCTTGATCCCTGTTCTACTATTGAACCCTGAACTTGGTCCTTTCTGCAGAATCATCCTCAAACATTTTGCCATCACCCTCCTGTTTTCTGAACATGTTTTTATTGGCTTTTAGGACTCAATAACCAGTGCTAAAGTGTATGTGCTCAATCCTTTAAATATAGTCAAATTGGCTTACACCCAATTGCAACATACAATTTATATTATAAGTCCCTAGTAAAGTGGTACTACATATACCCAAAGCCTGTAAATTAATGCTAATAGTGGGCCTTCTGCACTTATTGTGCCGGCCACTTATGTAGCCCTTGTATACAGACCATGAGACCTGACATTACAGCCTGTATGTGCAGTTTTAAACTGACATTTCAACATGACAAGAATAGCCTTTTGCAAGGCCTAACATTTCCCTTTTAAAACATATAATGGCACCCTATGGTCTGTAATTGTAAATTTCATTTATATAGCGCTTACTACCTCTGACCAGGCATCGAAGTGCATTACGGCGGGTGGCAAACTACCCTGGTGCGCAAAGTTAGTGGTCAGTCCATTAGTTATTGGGGCTTTTTTTGCAAGCTTATTCCATTCATTCACACCGGTTTCTTTGTGGTACATTGTTGACACAGATCTGATCATTATAGGGGGCTATGTGAGGGGCAATTGCTTGCTGGAATTAATAAGCTAGTTATGGTTTACAAAAAGAGCTTAAAATGGATAGGCATGAGATTTAGAGTAACTCTTAAAAAAAGAGGCAGCCAGAAGGAAGAAGGGAAACAGTGGTGCACTTATAAATATAGGGAAAGGAAGTAAGTAAAAGTTTGAGAGAATGTCAATTTTACATGCTGGAATTTAAGCAATATAGCAGGTGGCGATGTTTTGAATGCAATATGTGGATATAAACCTGTTGAAACACTTTTATATTCTGCCCCTAAGAAATTTAGCTTACGCAATCTTTCTAGAGGCACTTAGGAGTGAAAAAGAAGCCCAGTGTTTGTTAAGACCATTCTGCTTTCAAGCAGTGCACCAAATAAGCTCATTCCGTTACCTGTAATTCCCCTTTTATATACTTACTACAGCAGTATATTTAATACGAGGAAACATTGTTAGAGTTTATGCAAATAATATGCACATACATAAACTATACATAATATGAAACATATGCTATGTAATCACCCATCAACTTAAAAATATAACAAGGCAGTAGATAAACACAATGCAGCAATTATAAGAATATTCAGTCCATGTCTCTGACTCATTGAATACCCCATTCAGAAGGTACTGCTCATTGCATTCACCTGAAGAGTACCGCCACAGAACATACATCAGGTCCAGTAGAATGGATATGTCTGATGTCGCCGTCCAGCATCCACCCTGCCTCGTAGTGGATAGGCCCTAAACATCCCAGAGGGCAAGGTGCACTGTACTGTAAAAGTTGAATAATACCTCCTAGTCGCACCAAATCCCTGGCGGGAGCGAGAATAGGAGGTTGGCGCGGCTCATGTAGCAAAGAGGACATCAGGAACATGGTGTTTTATCACCGAGGGCAATGGTGACAGGACTCGCTCCAAGATTAGGCGGGTTTCCACATGGCGGAACTAGGCGCATATCTGAACTAGATTAACTTTTGGACTTCTAGTAGTGTAGATAGTTTTCCCCATCTTTGATCCTGAGGAATTGCTGAGCATCGGTTTGAACTCAAAGAGCATGAAACATGTTGACCATTCAATAGAGTAGGTTATTGCTTCAACGGACCCAGGAGCCGGACTAAGCAACCACTCTCTTTCTTTGTTTTTAACCCAGGTGGGTTACCACTTCATAAAAGGTTTTTGTGGACTACCCAACCCGTTTTAAACATCACTTTAGTACGTCTAAAGCACTCACTTCCACCCCCTAGGGCCCTCACCCCCACTACACCATACGGCAGGAATAAAAGATCCCCGTCAAAGAGCCCCTTTATGGGTGCCTGTAGGGTATTGCACCGCCGACCCAACGAGGGGCAAGGCCATATGATGAAGCATGACACCTAGCTTGCTGGGTGTGTGAGGCCTTTAATTCCAAAAAGGAGGATCCCCCTACGTTGTGCCTTCACTCACTTTTTAGTTGTCAACTGTCTTTTCCAAGTTTTTGTAATCAGGGGAACTGTGCATTCTCTTCTTGTTTTGATACTGCGCAATCAGGGCGCATGCACTGGACCCCGTTAAATAACAGCCCTGTCAGTCCCTCTTTTTGTATAGTAATGTTCATCTCTGCAGCAGCAAATCATGTTCAGCGGTCCTTCTCCAAAGGGGTATCCGGCCGCACGAAACTCTTGTCTGCTACAGCCTACATCTACATCCCACTGGAGATTTTTGGCTTTCAAAAAAACACTAAGGGCCTATATATGACTTTGGTGGTGTGGGAGTGGGCCGCCAGGCTAACGCCCTGCTCCCACACCACCAAAGTCGACCACTGTCTGCCCACCAGATTACGTGTTTTCTGTGTGTTCTAGCAGGTGGTGCGTTAGCTGTCCCATGGCGGTGAAGCTCCAAGGCCCATATGTAAGCCATAGACCTTCAGTGCCAAGGGAGCGCCAGAGGCAGTTCCTGCATGGCATGAATTGTGCAGTCCATACCGTGCAGGAACAGGGTTGAATTCACAGCACCCCCATGCTCTTACTTTCCTGACCGCTACACTTTTCATGAAGGGCTCACTACCCATGAAAAGTGTAGAGGTCTGGCAAGTCATAATACGGTCGGTGGTGCTGCCGTGGCACTACAAGCATATTGCTGCCCCAGACCGCTGCACCACTGCCAAGGGATTGCGGATCCCCAGCATTTACTGCGGTCCCATGTTGATCCGACCGCCAAAGTTGTAATATAGCAGTTGGACCACCAAAGCGGCAAGAACCGCAATGCCACCGCTGCGCCACCTTGAGTTTTTGCAGTCCACTGACTGTCAAACTCATAATCACTTAGTCCGATGACCTAAATCTTCACCGCAACTTTGTCCGGTGGCTCCCTGATGATGACAACGCCTCACCCACGCACACAAAGCCCTACACGACCAATGCCCGAGCTACCTCAACAACCGAATCAACTTCTACGCTCCCAAACGCCACCTCCGATCAGCCAACCACGCCCTCGCCGCCGTCCCCCGCATCCGAAGAGCGACTACAGGAGGAAGGTCCTTCTCCTACCTGGCCGCCAAGACCTGGAACTCCCTCCCGACCGACCTGCGCCTGACCCAAGACCACCTCTCCTTCAGGAAGAAGCTGAAGACCTGGCTGTTCGAGCACTAGCGGCACCCCCCTCCCCCCAGCGCCTTGAGACCCTACGGGTAAGTAGTGCGCTCTATAAATGTCTTTGATTGATTGATTGATTGATCCTCGGACACTGCCTGCAGGCTGAACCCACTAAGCTTTACCTTCTCGAGCAACATTTTGTCAAAAAATTATCTAAGTCCGAAAGTGAGCACTGAACAGGCCCAATCCACTTTTTGTATCCAACTTGTGCTCCATCACGGTCAGCCATATTTTTCATCTTTCACCCAGACACGAGCGTATAGGTGTCCACGGTTGGCGCTTTGACCGTTTTGTTACTAGTTTTTACCTTAAAATTTAAAAATTCAAAACTCTGGTTTTACTGATTGAATTTTGGTCATTTTGGTGTCAAACGTTACTCCATTTTTCTAAATTGGTGTGGGATTTTTCTTTTGTTGTGTTTTAACTTTATTACTGCTTGTGTGCTTCATAAATACTTTACACATTGCCTCTAAGTTAAGCCTTACTGCTTTTGTGACAAGCTACCAGAGAGTTAAGCACAGGTTAATTTGGTGAGTTTTGTGTTTCACCCTGTCAGGGATTGTGAGTTTATCTTGAGCAACTCACTCAACCAACAACACCTATTTCTCACAGTGAGGAGAGGAAATCACAGACTGGATTTATAGATAAAAAATACTACTTAAATTCAGGCATGGCCATTTCCAATCAGGGTTGGAGAACTCAGTCAGCTATGATTCGTGAGCAGCAGAGCATCCGGTTTCTCTTCAATTCTGATTCAGGCAGCATGTCCTACCAAGAGCCTGGACTTAACGCAGAAGCCTGGTAGCCCCACTGTGCACATTTGCTACAACGCTGTGCAGCGCCCACACTTTTGCAGCAGTGTGCAAAAGGCACATCACATCCAAACAGATGCACTGTATGGTAAGTACAAAACAGGCAGTGCCCCAGAGATGGCCTCACCCATAAAAACACCAAGATATGACTAAATACAAATGTAACAGTTCCCGACACAGAAAAACGATCAGGCTGGCTGGAGTGATAGAGTAGAAAAAGATTGTTCACATCATCAAAAAATGCTTTGAATGCTAGGATCATTCACAATCTATCAAACAAATGATGCAATCAGTCTAAAGCGGTTCACCCATAAGCTCATTACAATCACTTGTCTTCCATCCTTTTACCCCTTGATCTACCTGCTGTATTTGATTGCATTAATCATCATATGTACTTCCCTCTCTCAATATCGCTAGTGCTTCCTTCAATGGGTTTTCCTTCTGTCTCTCGGACTACTCTTTCATGGTAGCTGAACTGTATGCCATCTTCACCAACATTTTTACCGGTCTCGCTCATACATCAGATCTAAGCCCTCTCCTTTGTAAGTCAAGCATTCGAGACCTCTTGTATATACTTTAGTAAATACTTATTATATACTTATATGTGCATGTACTTTGTTGGCTCTTGAGATGAGCCCTAGGACTTGTCTGCTTCCGCTTAGGGACTTTTTTCGGTTCTACTGCCTCTATTTAACTGTCTTGATAGAAAACGACGAGCAGAGGTCAGTAAAATGCCAGAATCGCTTTCTGCTTAGGGATTTTTTTTTTCTGGCAACTGCCTTTATTTAACTTTCTTGATAGAAAACGACCAGCAGAGGTCAGTAAAATACCAGAATCACTTTAGCATACTCTAGAATCCAGTCCATAGAAATTGTCTTCCTTAAGCACCCGTGGACAATAATATTTTTTTCAAATATTGTATTTTCAGTGATATGACCACCGAAAGCCGTGATTTTATATTGCAAACAGAGCTTTGGACTACACCATTTCCTGCTGAAAGGTAATATTTCTCTCCACGTGTTCCCATACCTGGCGTGTCACGCAGTTTGGTGCTTAGTTTTCCTCCATGTTAAAGAATAGTGGATGTTTCAGCACCCAGGATAATGTGCTGCATAGCTAAATACATATAATTTCTCAAAGGCGAGACCGATTGCATTGCAAATGCTTGTTTCTCTTGAACTTTGTTGAAATAAATTACAATAGTTCATCACGTTTCCCCTGTGGTCACTGCTTCAGTGAAAATCCTAATATTAAACAATTGGTTCTTACGGGTGCATTCAATTTCTTCACTTATATTCCATTATACATACTATGTTCATACTTCATAGAGATGGGTTACTCCTAACACCATTACAAATTGGTTCACAAAGAGAGGAATCCAAACCATCTATAGCAGTGGTTCCCAAGCTTTTGACTCCTGGGGACCCCCATTGAGTCACCACTGGAAGCCAGGGACCCCCAAGCAATTTGTATGAGTTAAATTTCAAACATTAAAACAGTAATTTGAAGAAAAAAAAACGTGTGTACACAAAACAAATACTCAAAGTACTAAGGATTTTGGTGCCAGATGTACGACCATTTCATTTAGCGCCTCGCAATTGGCGACACATTGCGAGTAGCTAAATGAAATGTACAACAGTGTGTTTAACACTGTTTGGAATTCCCAATGGGGTCGCAAATTGCTAATGAGCCTCTCGCAATTTGCCAGCCCATTGGGAACGCCTGCCCTCCCAGCGATGGTGGCCTGCTGGGCTCTGCAGTCCACCATGTCTCGGACTGCTTTTAAATTAATGCAGTTTTAAAAAAAAAATGCAGCCTGTTTACCATGCATTTAAAAAAAAGAAAAGAAAATGAAACATTTTCGTTTCATTTTCTAAGGGTAGGCAGAGGTCCCTGGGACCACTGCCTGACCTTAAAAAATAATTTTGCATGCATTTGCAAAGGGGATGGGGTCCCTTTGAGACTCGCTATTTGGAAGGGAATGCCCCAACCAAATAGCAAGTTGCAAAATCTATTTAGAGAGTCACAAACAAATTGCGACTCGCGAAATAGGCTATGTACATGGCCCAATAGGATTTTGCATGTGCAAACGGGTTCGCGAACCCGTTTGCGCATATAAAAACAGATCTTACATCTGGCCCTTAGTATTTTATATTGAAGCAATAGCCCCTCTGTCACATGTATTTCATTTGTTTTATAGCATCTCTCATACCATTGTAGGATGTCAGAGCACTTCACATCACACACATATAGAGACATTGAATCATAAATGTAAATCAGTGTGCATATAAAATGTTTAAAGAGTGCTTGGTCTGGAAAAGCACAAACTCAGGATTCAGAACAGAACACAGTGGCTAGCACTGACTTTAACATTAAAAATGTATTTCCACCCAAATAAACCTTTTTAGCAGCATCAGGATAATGAATAACTGGGACAAAATATAAGTTACTAACTGGTACCATGCAGTTTGCAAGCAGCTCTTTGATGACAGTTTATAGGTCCCTCTGCTAGATTACGATTGTCACTTATGAAGTGCACAGTAATAAAGGAATCTCTGTGACAAAAGCAGTAACCACGAACCTAGGCACATAAAATGCTACTTTTTAAGATGCATGTTACACGTTCTTTGCAGTAGGCACATTAACCCTCTGTGCTACATTAGTTAAATGAAATTTGCCACCGAACAAAACTCTCCTCGCTCTCCAACAGGTACATTAATCACTGGCATTCTCTTGACACATTTATTGTTCCTGGAAAGCTGCTAATTATACAAGAAATGTCTGTGCTTTTAAAACGGCTACGGACCCCCTGGGAATGTGTCACGGACCCCTGGGGGTCGCGGACCACAGTTTGGGAAACACTGATCTATAGAGTTTGTTAATATACTTTATAAATTGTTATTCATTTAAAAGTAAGGCTGTTAATTTCATATAGTGATACATGAGTTGAAAGTTTTGTGACAATTAGTGCACAGTGTATTTTGTGCCATACAGTATATACAGTGCCAATTTCATGCTCCAGGGGGAAGTTAGGGGTTCGGGGAAGGAGAGGCGTGACCAATATTTATACAATTCTTCAGAGTTTCCTGTACACCACACTAGTTAGTTAAGTACAGAATCTTTTGGAAAATATGGTCCACTAATATGAATTGTCGACGTTTCGACCCTACTGTCACATTATTGTAGCGTCTGCGCGGCTCTTCCTAAGGACTTGGGAATTGGGGTGCGGGGAAGGGCGTGGCAGCCTGGTGATTAAAAAATTATTATCAGGTGTGGATTCACACTAGTATTTAATTTAATCAAATCTGACTTAACCAACTATTGTTATTGACATGAATAAAACTCACCTCCAAGCAAGCCCAGCCGGTCTTTCCTTTGGAGTAGACAGTTCGCAGATTGTCAAACAGGAATATCATGATTCCTTGTGTGCCGGGTTCTGCGGGGAAAGTGGAGAGTATGCCACCTAGTTTAATATGTTATGTCTAAAGCATGGGTACTCACAAACTTTCTCTCAGGGGCCAAATTTACTGTGTGGTTAGTGTCCGAGGGCCGCACCGGTGGGGGAGGGGCGGGGCTAAAGCAACAAAAAAAAACTGTGACCATGAGGTTAAACACAGGTCCCTGCAGCTGACGCCTTTGTCCACTGAGCTACCAGACCCAGCACATATATATATATATATATATATATATATATATATATATATATATATATATATATATATATATATATATATATATATATATATATATATATATATATATATATATATATATATATATATATATGCCTCCCTCCCTCCCTCCATCCCTCTATCTCCCTCTCTCTCCCTCCTTGTCTTCCTCTGTCTCACTCACTCTGACTGTCTCACTCCCTCTCCCTCCCTCCTTCTCCCTCCCTTACCCTCACTCTCCTTCCCTCACCCTCACTCCCCTTCCCCCTTTCCCTCCCTCACTCAACTTCCCTCACCCCCCTTCCCTCTCTCCCTCCCTCCCTCCCCTTACTCCTCTTCCCTCACTCCCCTCCCCTCCCCCTTCCCTCTCTCCCTCCCTCACTCCCCTCCCCTCCCTTCACTCCCCTTCTCTCACTCCCCTTCTCTCTCTCCCCTTCTCTCACTCCCCTTCCCTCCCTCCCCTTCCCTCCCTACCTTCCCTCACTCCCCTTCCCTCTCTCCCTCTTTCCCTCACCTCCTCCCTCCCCTTCCCTCACCCCCTTCCCTCACTCCCTTCCCTCATTCCCCTTCCCCACTCCCCTTCCCTCACTCCCTCACTCCCTTCCCTCACCCCCTCCCTCGCTCCCCTTCCCTCTCTCCCCTACCCTCTCTCCCTCCCTCCCCTTCCCTCTCTCCCTCCTTCCCCTCTCTCCCTCCCTCACTCCCCTTCCCTCACTTCCTCCCTCACTTCCCCTCCCTCACTCCCCTTCCCTCTCTCCTTCCGTCACTCCCCTTCCCTCACTCCCTTTCCCTCACTCCCTCCCTCCCTCACTCCCCTTTCCTCACCCCTTCCCTCACTCCCTCCCTCCCCTCACTCCCTTCCCTCCCCTCACTCCCTTCCCTCACTCCCCTTCCCTCACTCCGTCTCCCTAGCGCGAACTTGACCCAAGAGGGTATCAAAGCGCTTTACATTTAGGATCATTTCGTTAGAAGTTACATCAGTTACAAGAGCACAGTAAGGTACAGTATACATCATGTTCTTTAACTAACCAGCCTGAGAGGTCAATGAAGTAATTCAGAACAAGATCTCACTATTACACAGTTAATATTAAATAGTCGAGTTTCGCATTTAATGACAATATAAGCTATTTAAACAGAAAGCATGACAATGTGACACATTTTGGATAACTAGTGGCAATAGTCCTTGGGGGGAATTCTCATTTTTTTTAAATGACGACACAGAAATGTTGAGAGTACGTTTACTCCATTTTTAAGTTTTTATCAACATCGTTTGACGACTCAGCTTTGGTTCTTAGAATCAAACCAGAGCCCTGGCACGGTTATCTCCAAGGCAGTCTGAGCCCTCCACCACCCCTTAGAAATAAGGCATCTCCCACTCCCCTGATTGCGTACATCTCCAAACCCCACACGACACAAAAATACTTCATAAATACTCAAAATAATTCTCAGATACAATAGGCTGTAAAACACGCAAACTATTTGAGCACCAATAAAGCGATCCGAGGACCTGTGAGGGGTATGCAAGCGCTATAGTAAAACGCTAAAAGTATCATCAAAATGAGGTCGGAGCACAAAACTTCACAAACAAGAACACCCATACAATATTCTGCTAACAAAGGTAGTATCCATCCAGCTAACAACGGTCCTGGGGCGAGCATAAACGGTATGACATTCACTATAATGCCGGGCTGAGTCATGTGTACGAATAACCTCTCCGTGACATCATGAACACAAGGGTGAGCACGGGATCTCAATCATCAAACAGATGCATTCTGAACTTCAATGCAACCAACTGGAGTGTCACACCTGAAAACAACAAGTTTGAGAAAAAGTGCGCTGGACTAGAAGAAGGGGTGCTTCAAGGCGCTAGCATCCTTTTGTAACCTCAAAGCCGTGTACACCCTGGGCAAAAAAAGAGCAGCTGAGCCCCATTATTAATAGAAAAGACCCCCCTAATCACCCAATATACCTACAACAATGCTATACATATAGACTGGACACCCTGCTCAAGGGGCGACTCGCACACCTGTCTGTCACCGGGCTGAGACAGCTTCCCCAGCACGCACAAACACACAGCCCCACCCGAGCACTTCACAGCCATTTGCATGTGAATGGGGCTTTGCTGTATTTCACCTCCTCTTAGCGCCCCTGCAGCTCCACTCTGGCCTCCTGGGATGAATCGCCCGGCCCCACAGAGCAGCAGAGTGTCTCTGCAACCGGCAGTGTTCGCAGACACTCTTTAAAAAAGTTTTTTTTTTTAAACACCGGTACGATGTCTCATGGTCCGCGGGCCGCCACGGAAGGCTTGCCGGGCTGCTATTGGCCCCCGGGCCGTACAATGAGTACCCTTGGTCTAAAGCGTTCAATGGTTAAAGGCGCCCATGTCTAATGCGCTTACCTCAAGTAGATTAGTTGCGAGTTCCTAATGTGGATTCTGAAATAGGGTTTCAAACAAGTTGCTCGTCGTGTCAGTTATCCGGTAATCTATACAGGTGTAAGGAGCAGTTTTAGCTTTCAGCGGGAGTAAGGTTTACCTGACTATGAATGATAAGTAGGGGTTGCGTGTAACCTCTTACCTTTGGTTTTAAACGTTTCTAAATAATGGTCAAAAAGATCCAGGAAATTATTTCATCCGGCCGCGGGATGTGCTCAATTCTACTTCTCCACTCGAATTACAGTGTGAGAAATTCTGACTTGCTATATCCAGATCAGGCAGCGCGAGGACGCTGCCAGCGCTCGCGCGTTACCCGTTGCCTGGCAACCAACGTAACGTCAACCCAAGACGGCGTGTCACGGTGCGAGGGTAAAGGGGTAGCTAGAGTAAAGGATAATTATTCCTGCGTTCTATCTGGCAACCATTGCGCGATTGTGACGTGCATGGTATGATTTCCATTATAGCCCAATAATTGGAGGAAGTTAAAAGAACATTTGGTGTATTTAAGGTGTGCTGAGGTTGAAAGAACAATTCTGACGGATGGATTTCAACAACAGCAATGGCACATCTATTAGTGGCAGCGCGAAAATACATTTCAAGAATTAGCAAAGCATACATGTATACGGGTGGCCTTAATGACATTGTAAATCCGTTATTAGTGGGCAGAAACCTAGTGCACCACATACTCAATGCTGTAGTTACAGTTCTAGCTTGCTTGTTACAAGTGGAAATATGCAATTTGGTGTATTTAACGGCATGTTGAAGTTAAAAGAAACAATTCTGACAAATGGATTTCAACAAAAACAAAAACACAAACAATAGCAATGGCACATCAATTATTAACAGCGTCCAAATACATTTCCAGAATTTGCGCCGTAGCTCAGCATACATGTGTCCAGTTGACTTTAAATGTCATTGTAAATCAGTTTTTTGCATACAGATACCTTATAAACCACGTACCAAATGATATGGTTACACTTCTAGCTTTCTTGTTGCAGTTAACAACTATACTGGGTTTTCCATTGGGTACTTAGGTGAAGCTTGCTTGTTGCAGTTAACAACTATACTGGCTATTGGCCATGGGAGCTACTTATGCTCCCAGTCTAGCGAATATATTAAAGGATAGCTACGGGGAAGAGCATTTGTACAGACACACCAACCCATACCTCAACAAGATTGAGGTATGGAAGAGGTACATCGATGATGTGATTATGATTTGAGAAGGTGGTGAAAAAGAGCTAGAAGAATTCCACGCTTGGCTGAATCAGAGAAGCAATGACATACAGTTTACTATGACTAGCAGCAAGAAGTCGATAGACTTCCTGGACCTCACTTTTAAAACAGAAGAGGGCAAAATATTCTGTGACCTTTACCGAAAACCTTTGGAAAGGAATACCTTATTGCTGTACGGATCACACCATCCACGACACTTGAGGGACAACTTGCCTTGTGGGCAATACCTTCGGATAAGGAGAAACTGAAAGGATTTCTTTAGTGAATCAGATGTATTGACCAATCGCCTGAAGGACAGGGGTTACCCAAAGAACTTGTTAAAACGTGTGAAGAAACAGGCATGGTATTGCCCGCGTGAACAACTATTGGAAGTAAGAGACAAATTAGAAGAAACCAACAACATCGTGTGTGTTACAACAGTTAACACAAGGAGCAACGACCTCAAGAAAATTATTCTCAAATACTGGAATCTGGTTGCTGGCGAACTCCAAGCAACTGAAAGCCAATCTTTGCTTTCAAAAGGGGAAAGAATATAAAAGACTCATTGGTGAAAGCTTATTTAGAACCATCAAAACAGCCGGACCTAAGGGACTACGTGGGTCTCCCACCCATTACAGGACATCACAAATATGGGACTTGTCTGGCCTGTGACCTATGTCAGGAAGGAAATGATTTCACACACAACAACAGGACTTACAAACTTCCTGATTTCACCAACTGTAACAGTGCCAATCTGATATACGCCATCTGTTGTCCTTGCACGAAAATCTATGTTGGTCAGACAACGCAGAAAGTTAAAACTAGAATTCTGCAACATATGAGCCGTGTAAGGAGCAAAACACTAGGGGCACCTTTGGTGGAGCACTACATGGCACAAAACCACACATCCAACGACATGAAGTGGTGGGTACTAGAGAGAATACATGCCAATCCAAGGGGTGGTTCCATTGCGCGCTCCTTGAACTATAAGGAGTGTTGATGGATACATTCACTCAACTCACTACAAAACGGGCTTAATGAGGTTGAGGAGATCTCAAGACAGATGGGACAGCTGTAAACACTCTTTGTGACAGGTTGGAGCCTTGGGTTACACTTAGGACCTCCAGTTTCACTCAATTAGCTTCACCTCAGTACCCAATGGAATACCCAGTATAGTTGTTAACTGAAACAAGCAAGCTAGAAGTGTAACCATATCATTTGGTACGTGGTTTATAAGGTATCTGTATGCAAAAAACAGATTTACAATGTCATTTAAAGTCAACTGGACACATGTATGCTGAGCTACGGCGCTAATTCTGGAAATGTATTTGGACGCTGTTAATAATTGATGTGCCGTTGCTATTGTTTGTGTTTTTGTTTTTGTTGAAATCCATTTGTCAGAATTGTTTCTTTTAACTTTAGCATGCAGTTAAATACACCAAATTGTATATTTCCACTTGTAACAAGCAAGCTAGAACTGTAACCACAGCATTGAGTATGTGGTGCAGAAGGTTTCTGCCCACTAATAACGGATTTACATTGTCATTAAGGCCAACCGTATGGATCTATGTTGATACAACGCATGTTATTACAACGCATGCTTTTACAACGCAATTTTTACAACGCAAAAACTTTTACAACGCATGTATTTACAACGAATGTTTTTACAACGCAGGTACCTTTACAACGCATACCATTACAACGTAAGTATTGGTAAGTATATGTTAATTTTATAATCGTAAATTAATAAAAAAAAATATAATTTACTGTAATTTAATTTAAATTTAATTTAAATTTATTTTTACCCTGTACCCCTGTACCCCCAAAACCCAAAACTGACCCTGAACCCCCAAAAAAACCCTTTACCCAAAAACTAAAAACTGACCCTGAACCCCAAAAATACCCCTTTACCCAAAAACTAAAAACTGACCCTGAACCCCAAAAATACCCCTTTACCCAAAAACTAAAAACTGACCCTGAACCCTAAAAATACCCCTTTACCCAAAAACTAAAAACTGACCCTGAACCCCAAATATACCCCTTTACCCAAAAACTAAAAACTGACCCTGAACCCCAAAAATACCCCTTTACCCAAAAACTAAAAACTGACCCTGAACCCCAAAAATACCCCTTTACCCAAAAACTAAAAACTGACCCTGAACGCCAAAAATACCCCTTTACCCAAAAACTAAAAACTGACCCTGAACCCCAAAAATACCCCTTTACCCAAAAACTAAAAACTGACCCTGAACCCCAAAAATACCCCTTTACCCAAAAACCCAAAACTGACCCTGACCCCTAAAAATACCCCTTTACCCCAAACATATAACATATAAAAAATATTTATATACTTACCAATACTTACGTTGTAATGGTAGGCGTTGTAAAGGTACCTGCGTTGTAAAAACATTTGTTGTAAATACATGCGTTGTAAAAGTTTTTGCGATGTAAAAGTTGCGTTGTAATGGTATGTCGTTGTAAAAGTTGCATTGTAAGTGATGTTTCCCCAACCGTATACATGTATGCTTTGCTAATTCTTGAAATGTATTTTTGCGCTGCCACTAATAGATCTGCCATTGCTGTTGTTGAAATCCATCCGTCAGAATTGTTCTTTCAACCTCAGCACGCCGTAAATACACCAAATGTTCTTTTAACTTCCTCCAGTTATTGGGCTCTAATGGAAATCATACCATGCACGTCACAATCGCGCAATGCTTGCCACATAGAATGCAGGATTAATTATCCTTTACTCTCACTACCCCTTTAACCTTGCACCCTGACACGCCGTCTTGGGTTGACGTTACGTTGGTTGCCGGGCAACGGGTAATGCGCGAGCGCGGCAGCGTCCTCGCGCTGGCTAATCTGGATATAGCGAGTCAGAATTTCTCACGCTGTCATTCGAGCGGAGAAGCAGAATCGAGCACATCTTGCGGCCAGATGAAATAATGTCCTGGATACTTTTGACCATTATTGAGAAACGTTTGAAACCAAAGGTAAGAGGTTACCCGCAACCCCTCCTTAGCATTCGTAGTCAGTTAACCCTTACTCCCTCTGAAAGCTAAAACTGCTTCTTACACTTGTGGATATCACCGGATAACTGACACGACGAGCAGCTTGTTTGAAACCCAATTTCAGAATCTACATTGCGAACTCGCAACTAATCTACTTGAGGTAAGAACATTAGACATGGGCGCCTTTAACCATTGAACTTTTTGACATGACATATTAAACTAGGTGGCATACTCTCCACTTTCCCCGCAGAATCCGGCACATGAGGAATCGTGCTATTCCTGTTTGACAATCTGCGAACTGTCTACTCCAATGGAAAGCCCGGCTGGGCTTGCTTGGAGGTGAGTTTTAATCATGTCAATAACCATAGTTGGTTAAGTCAGATTTAATTAAATACCAATGCGAATCCACACCTGATAATAATTTTTTAATCACCAGGCTGCCATGCCCTTCCCCGCACTCCATTTCACCAGTCCTGAGGAAGACCCGCGCAGACGCTACAAGAGCACGACAGTAGGGTCGAAACGTCGACAATTCATATTAGTGGACCATATTTTCCAAAAGATTCTGTACTTAAACTAACTAGTGTGGTGTACAGGATACTTTGAAGAATTGTATAAATATTGGTCACTCCTCCCCTTCCCCGAACCCCTAACTTCCCCCTGGAGCATGAAATTGGCACTGTATATACTGTATGGCACAAAATACACTGTGCACTAATTGTCACAAAACTTTCAACTCATGTATCACTATATGAAATTAACAGCCTTACTTTTAAATGAATAACAATTTATAAAGTATATTAACAAACTCTATAGATGGTTTGGATTCCTCTCTTTGTGAACCAATTTGTAATGGTGTTTAGAGTAAATAATCTCTATGAAGTATGAACATAGCATGTATAATGAAATATAAGTGAAGGAATCAAATGCACCCGAAAGAACCAATTGTTTAATATTAATCTTACTACCCAGGTTCTTAGGGATACTGGGTCGCCCCATTGTTACTTAACTCAGTGAAAATCCTGGCCATTGTACATTGACAAATCCTGATCTGTGACACTTATGGGGTTGCCAGAACTGCAGTGTTTTCCTACAACATTAATACATTTAGCAAAATGATGTGAAATTTACTTGGCCAGTGTCTTGCTTGAAAATTGGTCATGAGAGAATATCTTGCGGTTAAAAATCATGTTACATATCAGCAGAAGACTTGCTCGCAGCAAGAAATGGCTCCAGGCTGTGGTTTTCTACCTCCATTGAGACATTTTCTGTTCAAACCAATCTCCTGCATGTTAATTTTTTTTTAAATAGCATGAATGCGAAATGGAAAAAAATTACAAACATATAACATGCAAATTTCGGATGAGATACCGTCCACTTAATAAAAAATGTACCCGGCCCAAACGACGCATTTAATAATCAACAATCTAGCTCCTATTGCATATATATATATATATATATATATATATATATATATATATATATATATATATATATATATATATATATTACCTTTTTTGAGTGAAGCCGTGTGTCTCTACAAGTGATAAATGAGGGTTCCTGAAACTATATGTGTTATATATACTGACTAAATTTCGTGTATATATATGGAGTATAATCAATGAACTTAATTATTATGGTTTAATAATTTTTAACCATGTGTACATATATGAAATGAAATTCATTTATGGTTTAATATATATTTTTTTAACCATGTGTATATATATATAAAATGAAATTTATCCATCCATTTGTATAAATTTTAAAATAATAATGGTTATACTCTACCATTGCGTTTTTGCACATTGGAACCCCTCGGGCACTATGCCCTTTATTCATGTTTGAATGAACGTAGTATGTCTTCACTGTTTATGACTTGAAAAAAATGCAATTTGCACATCTGAAATGAATTATGCATTCGCACTTTAAAAACCCTCGTTTGTGTTCATGACACGCTATGTGAACAAGCCTCTCTCGAGGTGAAACGCGTCATGGCGGAATTGCAGGCTCTAACTTTGGCACGAAATAAATTGCACTAAGAAACTGCACTTATCTTGTGGTCTCGCTTTCTTCGTTGTTCTGCGCGGAAGGCAGAGTGTACTACGACGACCTTTTGGACGTATTGGTGACTGGAAGCTTCCTGGTTACATGCGAGATCCCTCTCCATCTGGGCGGTGACACGGCAGGAAGCAGTGGTTCTGTGACCCAGAACCGTTTTTCGACACTCCGGTAGGAGGAAGCTGTGTATGCCCCTGCGAGACAAGCACACGTCTGCCGAGGAAGAGCGGAGCCATCGACACCGGAGGAAAACCGTGGTGTTTGGCAGCCCATTTCCGGGTAAGACAGCAGCGACAATCGCAGTGGAGAGTGTGCCGTGTGGGGTGCGCGTTGATTTAAAACAGCGCTCCCCGCTAGTTGAGTTTCTTAGTTAAAAGTGCCTGACATCGACTAGCCACATAACGCAATGTCTGCCGCGGTGTTGCGGAACAGGGAGCAGGCTGCGGAGTCAGTTTTTGAGAGCCCGGCAGGGGGAGATTCATCAACACCCGTCCAACAGCCGGATGGAACAAATACTAATCCAACTATCAGAGACACTTTCCGCAAACTAGAAAAACTTTCAAAGAAGAAGCAGGCTAAGTGGTGGGAGAACAAATCCCTCACGAGATACCTGGAGGTTGGGCGGGTCCCTAGGGGTCTTCGAATTACATTAGCCCCGAGTTATGATAACCCGGACCCACATATGCTCGAGGAATGGGCCACTGCCAACCTGGAATCATCGGCAAGGTTAATGAGAATCCTTGTCAAGTACGCGGAAAGTGACAGATTAAAACTCCAAACCGAAATTGAACAAATAGAGGCGGAGGTTGCTAAAACTGAAGTCAATGAGGAAATGAAAAAAATGAGGGAAGACATGGAAAACCGATTAGCAAAGGAAGAGGATATCATTAAAAAGCGCAAGGCTTTTAAATTAGAAAGGGACAGGCTTGATTATGTGAATGGACATATTTTCACATTTGCACGCAAATTCGATGGGATTAAGGCTAAATTTGGCAATACAGGACGCAAGGCAAGAGAAACAACGTCCGTATCTGTCTCCTCCACGGACCTGAGTTCAGCTGCAGAAAGTGAGGAAGAGGAAGGTACCTCCAAAAAACAGGGACAAGGATTGGGGTTTACAAAACTTACCCCAGCACAGGAGGTGAGTTGCCTGTGCGAGAACAGAAGGGATACTCTGCGCTCAAGTTCACAGTCAAAGGCCCCACCAGGAAACAGAGGGCAAACAGGAAACGGGCAGAACGCAGGAAATGCAACAAAATCAGGAGGAGAAAAGAAATCAAACAGGGGGAGGTGGAACAAGAAAAGAGGACAAACAACGGCGCCCCCTCAGTAATCAACCTCACTGACATAGTCTTACTACAAGGGAAACTTCCATTCTATCTTTGGGACTGTCATATTGTCCCCCCAGGGACTTCAATTATGCCGACACTCGGATGGATGTTTTCAGATATGTAAGAAAGTTGAAGCTCAATAAATTCCATCGACAACACCCATACAAAAAAACAAAAACGATATTGCCAACCAGTCCCTCACTACTAACTGCTGGTGAGGGTATGGAAATGCAAGAAATATGGGAATTGCAGTGTGAGAGTACAGAAGCACCAGTAATTACTGACGAAACCGTTGGCAGGGGCGTCAGTACAACCCCATTCAAGCCAAAATCCACCTTCCTTCCTGTATCTATCCATGACAATCTGGATGTATACCACGAGCTCGTCATTGGTGACTTGAAAAAACTTTACACTGCCTCAAATAACAAAGAAAAAGTCATCAACAGAAAGAATCAATGCTATTATAACTTGGTCAAAAAATTTAAGAATGATGACAAAATCATAATTAAGCCGGCCGACAAGGGTGGTAATATTGTCCTTTGGAAGCGTGAGGAGTACATCAAGGAGGCAGAACTCCAATTGGGCGATATGGACTGCTATAAAAAGAGCAACTTGTCTACTGTTAAAGCTGCCTGGGCCGACCAGAATTCAAAGCTAATGGCATGGCGAAGCAGTGGACTTATTTCATTCGATGAATTTAAATATTTAAAGAAGGATTATCCAGTCATCCCCAGTTTCTACCTTCTACCCAAGGTGCACAAGGATGCCCTTGTGCCCCCTGGCAGGCCAATAATATCGGCCATAGACAGCTCCACGGAATGTATTTCCCGCTATATAGACTACTTCCTACAGGAGTGGGTGAAGAGCTTGGGTTCATATGTTAAAGACACAACTGACTTTTTGTGTAAACTGGCCTCAATTACCTGGGATGATGAACTATTGCTCATTACCATGGATGTAACTTCATTGTACACATCAATTCGACACCGTGATGGTATTAAGGCAGTTGAGTATTACCTTGGTAAACGCCCCATTGAATGCTTACAGCATAACAAGATGATTGTTGGTATGGTAAAGATCTGTTTGGAACAAAACTTTTTTATTTTCAATAACCAAATATACCAACAAATGAGGGGAGTGGCCATGGGGGCCTGCTTCTCCCCAAGTTTTGCTTGCCTACATATGGGGCTATGGGAGGAGCAGGTCCTGATGGGTGACCACATAGAAACCATGCAAAACAAGGTTATGCTCTACCTGAGGTACATTGATGATCTGTTTTTTATTTGGAGGGGAACGCAGGAAGAGGCTATTGATTTTGTAAAACAACTAAATATGAATAACTTGAACCTGGAATTCACATCACACATTGACAAGGAAAAGGTTACTTTCCTAGATGTGGAGGTATATATCAGGGAAGGAACTCTGCAAACTAGGCTACACAGAAAAGTAACTGCTGGCAATACAGTTTTACACGCCAGCAGTCAGCATCCCCAACACCTAATCCGCAGCATCCCCTACGGGGAGATGCTAAGATTGCGGAGAATTTGCAGCTCCGACTTGGAGTGTGATCTGGCACAACAAGCCAGTAAAGCGAGATTTCTGCAAAGAGGTTATAGCAGTACTCTAATAGAAGGAGCCATTAGACGTACTAGGAAAATCACGAGGGAGAATGCACTTATGCCTAAAACCAAACTCAGTGCAGAAGGCAATAACAATGAGCAAATTCAATCTAGAGCCATTGTAACCTACAGCAACCAACATTCCCAGATTAGGAAAATCCTAAATAAGAACTGGAATCTGGTCAAAGGTGACCCTATTATAGGTGACCTGGTACCAGATAAACCTAGTATAACTTTTCGCAAATCTCCTAGCCTTGCCAGTGCCCTAGTCAGTAACATGTTAGAACCCACAAAGTCCTGGATGGATCACATCACTGGTTTAAAAAAGTGTCTTACCTGTAAGGCTTGTCACCACGGGATTAATAAAACTCAAGTCCCACGTCCTTTCTCAGATAAACCCTTCATTATCAACAAAAGATTAACATGCAAGACAGAATACGTTGTCTATGTCTTGCAATGCCCTTGTGGATTGCAATATGTTGGGAGTACGCGCCCACCTGCACACAAGCGCATTCTACAACATCTGAGGGCATTCTCCGGGAAGGATCAGGCCTACCCAGTGGCCAGACACTTTGAAACCACACATAATAGTGACCCCAGCAGCTTACAGTATTTCCTTGTGGATTCAGTGTTGCCTCTAAAGAGAGAGGGTAACCGGGACGCAAAACTGCGCCTTCTGGAAACCAGATTCATTCTTGAATTCAATACAAAGAGCCCGGGAGGTCTTAATAATAGCGAGGATCTTTACACCTGCCTCTAGCTGTAGAATATATTCTCTAAGAATTACTCTTGATGTAAATAGTAATTTCCCCTAGCTGACTCTCAATCTGTTTTTACCTGACTTTGCTACCTGCAGTTAACTGTAGCATGTTTTTAATCACCAGTATTAGCACTCATTCACTTTATAAACACTTTTTGCTCTGCAGTAACTATAAGAGGATGCCTTAAAAAGTGCATGTCTTTATTTTCGTTATTTAGCTTGTGCAATTGTTCTATGTATGCCCACTGGGGCATAATAACCTTTTTTGAGTGAAGCCGTGTGTCTCTACAAGTGATAAATGAGGGTTCCTGAAACTATATGTGTTATATATACTGACTAAATTTCGTGTATATATATGGAGTATAATCAATGAACTTAATTATTATGGTTTAATAATTTTTAACCATGTGTACATATATGAAATGAAATTCATTTATGGTTTAATATATATTTTTTTAACCATGTGTATATATATAAAATGAAATTTATCTATCCATTTGTATAAATTTTAAAATAATAATGGTTATACTCTACCATTGCGTTTTTGCACATTGGAACCCCTCGGGCACTATGCCCTTTATTCATGTTTGAATGAATGTAGTATGTCTTCACTGTTTATGACTTGAAAAAAATGCAATTTGCACATCTGAAATGAATTATGCATTCGCACTTTAAAAACCCTCGTTTGTGTTCATGACACGCTATGTGAACAAGCCTCTCTCGAGGTGAAACGCGTCATGGCGGAATTGCAGGCTCTAACTTTGGCACGAAATAAATTGCACTAAGAAACTGCACTTATCTTGTGGTCTTGCTTTCTTCGTTGTTCTGCGCGGAAGGCAGAGTGTAATACGACGACCTTTTGGACATATATATATATATATATATATATATATATATATATATATATATATATATATATATATATATATATATATATATTCCTAAATCGTCAGTAATGTCATCATTGTCAATAATGTCTGTAAAGAAATTTTAAAAAAGTGCATATGGTAGTTTGTGCAGAGCCCCTCATCTTCAGAATGGGGATTTCAACTTTGCCAGATTTGTGAACCTCAAAGCTGGCAAAGTTAAAAAGAAAAAAAAGCGTCCGTGCACTAACGAAAAAAGTTTCTGCTGCTGTGTGGGGCCCACAAGCACACCATTACCTTTGTTTTTAGCAGCTTCCACATACCTCTCATTTTCTCACTACCAGAAGTCTCAGAGTTGTTCTTACGTCAGTGAAAAGGAGATGGTGTAGCTGTAGATCCATATCTGTTTTTTGCCACCTACCCACAAGGCCTTGCACATCATTAGTCGCACCTCTTGTCGCGTCTATGTTGGGTGGAGCATCCAACTCAACGGAGTGATCGGGCAACGGGAAACTACTCGAAAGTCAGAGAACATCACACTTTATCACAGCATGCATATTTTTTTCATTTCACCACCACCGTGGACATAGTCTTTCACTTCACACAACCCCAATAATCATTCCTTGTGCAGTGTGGTGGGTTGGAGATCATAAAATGCATTCATATTAGGAGATTTTAATCCCTAGAATACAGGGAAGGGTAGGGGTTGATGTCCCTAGCATTTAGTGTGGCTGGGTTGTGCCCCTAGAAGCAGTGGTGATTGGCATCTATGGGGAGGGGTGGCATGGGTGCACACATGCAAAATATTGTAAACATCTTTTTTTAAAACATACCTAATGTGACGTCCTTACTCCAGACTACTTCTTTGCAGGAACTGGAACCGGATGCTGGAACCTCCTTGCCCAATCCTGGCACTCTTTACATACAGAATGTGAGCAGGGCCCTGATTGGAGGGAGTGGCCTCACTCAGCTTTCCACAGAGCACTGGAGGCCTACACTTAGTCTCAACCCAGACGTCTTAAAATAGTTCGGTTGAGAGGTTTAAAAGGCGCATGTGTGGCTGGCCGTTGCAAGAGGACCAGCCAAAATTAGGTGTGAACTCTAAACAGTGCATTGGACAGCGCACCCTCCCCCCTGCTGTTGTCAGCAAGCAGCGGCCAGCCCGTCCTGATGCTCGGCTCAGAATGGGGGAAGAAAAATAAAATATTAATGAACTCTCATTTTATATTTAATCTCTGGGGCTTTGGGTGGGATTTTAAGTAGGGCAACGCTCCTCCACTCCAATCGAGGAGCCGCCCCTGCCAAGAAGGAAGAGTAATGTGATGTTTTACCACCCTAATGCGCAATGTGTTAGCTTTATGCCCACATTCAGTTCCATTAATACAATATGAGAGCAAGCATTAAATGGGAGGCGAGTGCTCTGTTCAGTGAGATCCCACAGGGAAGGAGCGAAAGATGGAGGAAGAACGCCATTGACAACACAACCTGTGTCAAATCACTGAATACACACATCAATCAGGCGTTGTATTTGCCTTGTTTATGATCAAATCATGGATGCACGAGATGATACTAGGGCCCCCGAATTTAGGTAATTAATGAACAGTGACTGAAGCATAAAAGCTAGCAGTCAATCATCTTCTGACTAATCACAAATGCAGACAGAAGTCTTTCCCTTAGATGTTTGACTAGGCTATGATGCGCTGCAGCAACCTACATACAAAGAGCTGCATTTCATTATCGGTAATGAATTCACTCGGCTCCCAAATGCAAAACTCGCTGTTCAGCTCGGAAGCAGGGGCTGGAGGACGGGAACCTGTTCCGCGCAGGGCCGCATCGCTGCTCATGGAAATACACGGCGATTCTCAGTCTTTTGTTAGGAAAGAGACTCGGAGATGTGTTATTGTTTCTTCCAACATAAGATGTGGATGGAAGCAAACCAAACCTGCGTGCTTGTTGACTACTTTATAAAAAAATTACAAAGAGTAATTATCATTTTCGCTTTAACTATGACGATAGAAAATGATGTAAAGGTGAACTCCATTTTGTAAACGCTAACAAATATTATCACGTAAATGCAAGAGCCGCTGTACATTCCAAAAACACTAAAACTGGGTAAAAATATCTGGATTTCAGTTAGCACCCCAGGCAGGGCAAGATGCAGCTTTGTGCTTGCATTGTGTGGAAAGTGCTCCAAGGTATTTCATTAACATGAGGGTCAAGGATAGCTATATCCAAGACAGCTATGAGGTACCTCTTCTCACTCCATGGCGCTGATGAAGCTTGAAGTCTGAGCTAGTTGTTCATCATCCATTGAGGGACCACAGTCAAACCTTTTCCACATGTATGTGATTTGGCATGGATACTGGTACTGAAGTGAGCGGGGGTTACACAGTCAGATCACACCAGCCAGAAGGCGTGCTCTGCATATTGAACCTCTTCATTATAATATAGAAATACAACTCAGTTACTTTTTTGCTCTCAAGTGCAATGTGATATCACTGTGCATATGTGAACCATAGCCATCCTAGTGCGTGTTCAGACATGGTCAGTACACCCATGTTTGATGCTAAAAGAAGTAAAGTATGTTGCATAAAGATACACTTTTTCTTAATGTTTCTGTTTGAAATGTTATTGTAGGTTACTTATGACTGCAAATGTCATACTGTCAACACACATTCAACCCGTTTTCAGTCCCACACAAAATCAACTGGAACTACCGTTCAGCGGATATTTTTGCCAGTGTAACATCAATACCACGGGCCTGAGTCACGCGGGTGAACTTACACTGTTGTGTAAGTTCACTATTTTTTTGCCATTCACAAACTCTGAGTTGATTGTACGTTTACGACTGTAGAGACTCCACTGTTGGGGTCAAGACCTCCGCACATAGAACAACAGGCCTATTTTAGAAGTATCTAATTGCTTGCCCATGTTAAAACACACACAGGTTAGCCACTGCCCGAAATAACAGAAATATAACCTAAGGTAGTATGAACAAAACAACGATTATGAAACGAGGAGGACCAAAAAAGACTTAGTAAGATCAATGACTTAGTAAGATGCAGGATTCGAAAGTTGAAAGACCCTAGTTTCACTTCTTAAAGAACCATTGGATTCCACACATTCCATTGTGCTGGGGACCAAACACTGCCATTTTGTAAACCACTGCTTGCTAAGACTAAAGGAAATTATTCAGAATTTATTGGATACAGCCTATGGACCGAAAAGCGGTGGATTTCTTGTCTACTCTTTTTAGAGTGTATTTGGCCTCTCATCACTCTAATTATGATTGAGAGGACATCCACCACTTATTGGTGGATGATGTGGTGATCATATTCTAATTAGGGCCCTAGGTTGAGAGATTGCTTTTGGTGGATACACACCTAGCACTAGAAAAACACAAGGGCTTCCACGCGAAACCAGTCACTAAATCGTAATAGCCTTGTTTGCATTGAATGTGGTAGTATTAGATAGAGCCAAAGACCAAGCCAAATAGCTCCCATGGTCGCCACTTGAGCAGTGAAGGACACCATATTGATCATTAGTTACTTTTACTGCGCGTTGATTGAAGTATTTGTATTGGACATTTATTACAATTCAAGATAAATAATTCTTAACTTTAGTCGTGAAAATACTAATAGTTTGACACTTTGGTAAATCTGCATGTTGTTTCTACTCCATTACGTTTCTCCATTGCTGAAGTACTCTCGATCTTTTTAACAGCTTCCGTAAACCCTACTGACAGCCATCTTCTGATATTCTTCATCTGTATGATAATTAAGTCTCGCATATGGCAAAATATTCCACCTCGACTGTGCTCTTCTTCATTCAACAGCTATACCCGATTGTACAATTTCGTTTTAATTTTACATTGAAAAGAACACCATTTGCGGTGCACTATAATGAGGTATCTCCAGCCAGTGTGTTTCAAAGGTTCATTAGCCACTGATAATAGATATTTAACACAAATGTGGAAGAATTATCTTAGCAACAAGAGGTACATTTGATATCCCCTTTTTAGTTAATAAATAGTTCTTTCAATCAAAATTTACTTCCAGCAGGAATCATTTTAGGTCAGTATGAATTGGGATGAAATCTAGCGAATGTTCCTTTTGTGACAGAAGCTTGGCTTTGTAGATCATTTTGTGTTGTTTGTCTGTGCAACACCTACCGTAAATCTCAGTGAAATACTCCAAGGTGCTTTTTTTTTTAGACTCTGTACACTTTCTCGCAGGAGGCTGGGTGATGACTGGTGTCAACCAAGAAACTTTTTATATGACTCACTACATAAAGCTTTCGAAAGCTATCGAACAGTAATAGCAGCACAAGTAGCATGTGAAACAGATACAACTATTTAATAATATCATATCTATATTGAGATCATTTTTGGCGTTGCTGTGGCTACTGATATAATTTTCAAACAATTTGAATAATGAGATGTGGGTACTACAGAAGGCTTCAGTGCTATTACCAAACTACCTACACTAGTGCTGCCACTACCAATAACAAGTTTATTTACAGTAGCAGAGTTGCTTCATTGTCTCTCTTTAAGTGTTTCTTCAATGGGACACCCATACCGTTAACAAAACGTAATAACCAGAACATCTATGTCACTTCGGCAAGATAATGTTTTGGCTGCTTTAATTGAACATTCATAGGAAGTAATACTCATCATAAATTCTCAAAGCAGAAGTTTGATTTTTTGGTTTACTGAAGCAAAGGCCCTGACACACTGAGAGATTTCTCCCTGGATGTCTGGGACAATATTTATTTTTGTTGTCTGGCGCTACAATGCTAACAATGCTATTTTGAACTGACCATGTCAATTATTCACTGTAACTTGTGTGGCAGTCACAGGGAAAGGGAAATCCAGTGTCAGCGTTTCACTCCAAAAAGGGCAGGGTCATCGTTATCGTGACCAGGTATCAAAGTGGTGCATGGAGCGTAGGGTCAAGGTCTGTTGGTATAGTCAGCTGAGGCTTTTGTGGCAAAAACCCTGCAGTTCTACTATCTGTAAATCGCAAAATTTGTCAACAGGACACCCATCAATTCTTGGGTAATCCTCTGCTCCTATAGATTCAGCCCCAACATCCCAAGTTATCAAGTGTTACACACTTATTTGTGAGGAGCATTCTACTTCCCTGTACATTGGTTCACATTTACAAAGGGGGCCTGTGGCTGGAGGAGTGCTTGACTGGGACTGTTGCTGCCTTCCCATAGCCAGGAAAAACGCCTGCCTATGTTCTGATGACAAGGGGCACATGTGAGGTTTTGTATCTGATTTTGTATTGGCTTCAGATATGGAGAGTACAAGAAACAGATACGCCCCTAACAACAGTGGTGTTGTGTCACATTATAAAATAATCTATTAAACAATACTGGTAGTCATGAAATTACAAATTTGAAAGGACATAGCAATTCTACAATGTCATGGAGTCAACAATACAGTTAAGAATTAACAAAAGGAAAAAATCATAAGTTTGCATTGGGAATTTATTAAATACAATTATGTACAGATATCATGAAAACCATTAAAAAAATTCCATTAAAAATACATCATTGGGAGAAAACAGTTGTCGACGTAGCGTTTCGGTATGTGATTAACACCTTCTTCAGGACAGTTTTCTAAATGGTAAGAAACATACAATCATTATCTTATGAATGTTGACATCGAAAATTAAACGTGTTATGTTTTGTTGGTAATTTCTATTTTAGTAGCAGTTTGTTAGTTTTGTAAGGGAATAGACATATAAGTTAATTATTTATTTTAAAGCTAATTAATTGATGATTTATTATGTATTTATTTATTATGTATGCTTTGTAATGCTAATTAATTTATGTATTATTATGCTAAGTAGTTGAGGATTTATTATGTAATTTCGTTTTGAAATTGTTGCATTACATTTTAATTTTAAACATTTTACAGTATATTGAAATATTTGTATTTGTATGGGTCATTTATATTTTAGGAGTGCATTGCTGGTTTCGTAAGCTAAGTAGATGGGAAGTTAATTAAAGTATAAATAATTTGATGCCTATTTGTTTTTTATTGTTAATGATGTAATTGATGATAATTTATGTAAATAGTGTTATGTTGTAATTGTTCCATTATTTAGTTTTTTTTAAATTCTACAATATATATAGAAACGTTTCCATTTTATAAGTAATTATATTTTAGGAGCATGTTGGTTTTGTTGGAGAATAGGTTGGGAAGATATTACATTTATTTTATATTTTTACATTAATTTGTATTATATTTAAGTGATTAATAGATACTTATTTCTGGGTCTTTTTTAATGCAGGGGCTATTTGGTCCATTAAGTGTTTAATTGAGAGTTAAGTATTTATAACAATATTAGTAAAATTAATTTTTTACAATCATTTATTTCTTTTGATTTTAAATAATGGTGTATTTATTATATAAGTATTTTCTGCTTTTTGTGTTAGAGAAGTAGACTGTATATACATTTATTTTAGAACTTGTATTATGTATTTTTTATTTATTTAGTACTATATACTTTCTATGTTTATGCTATGTTAATATTGATAAGTTAGCTGCCAATATTTATAATGATACATTGGTGCATGAGAACAAAATCGCATCACTATTATCAGATTTGCCTTTCATAAACTCTCCATCAACCCTGACTCAGAAATACATTGTCAGACATGTTGTGTAATCTAGGCCTGAGGTTACTGATTGACAGCTCACAGGTGGAATAGCATGTAGCTGACAGACAAAGGAACGAATAGGAAACCCAGGTCCATCCCCCAGATAAGTGCAGCAACACCACAATGGTCCAGGAAGATTGGCCCCAATAAAGCACCGATGCCCAGAGGGGTGCACACATTCCCAAAACACCATGAAGTCAGATGCCATATAAAGTTAGGAGCACAAAGCCAATTAGGACACAGCACCCACAGTACAAGCAGTGATCACGTGCCCCTCATGCCGTACATCTGCACACGTTACCCACTGACCCACATTGTTTCCACGCAAAGTCAAGGCTCACTTGCATCAGTTATCAGGGGCCTATTTTACCAAAGAAGGATCTACGAAGTACTTTATGATACCAAAAGAAATATTTAAAAACCCTGTTCAGATTTTTTGCACTTTAAGACAGTCCTTGGACCCCTTCTGTAATGGTGCTCCCGGCCGAAGTGTTTAATTAAACCAACTATTCCTGTTTTGCCAAATGCCTTGTGTTTTGTTTTTTCAAGGTAAATTTATATTTGTGCAACATTTTTGCAAGTGACCCAGGAGAAATTAGTACCTCTGACACCACTGTAGCAGAAGGAAAGGGACCCCGCCTGGATGGATTCACATTCGCGCAGCAAGGAAGGTGAGCAGACATCGCAATTGATTGGAAGTTCTGCTGAATCCTTGAGGCGGAGGACCGTCCTGAAGCTGCTGACAGTGGGTAAGAGAGTACATCTGATCCTTAGTGCCAGGGTTTGGCGCATGGCAAGCTAGGAAGAAACACAAAAATGTAACCCGAGTACCCTGCCACTGACAGAAATCTGGCATGGCACCCATTTTATGTGTCTAAACTGAGTAGTCACAAGATGGCCTCAGAAGCGTTCCCATGGAGATCACTTTTTGGAATAGTCGGCAGGCTAGGAAAGGTGAATATTAGTTGTCGCTTGGACCGCTGGGTGTCACACCAATGTTACACATGGTACCTGGGTGTGATATCGGGCTGGCACCTCAATAATATTTTTTAGACTAAAATGGCTTTCTTAGTGCTACTGGTTTCTTAACACTCTTGGTATTTTAAATAAGTGAAAGGTGTTGTTGGCTTGGACAGCTGGGTGTGACACAGATGGCTCACTTGGCCCTAGGGTGTGACACAGGGTGCAATTCAGACATTATGGAAACAAATCTGGATCTGGGAGATCAGGTGTAGTTGTGTTTAGCCAAGAGGGGCCTGTGGTTCTTTGAACTATTCTTTTTCTCCACAAACAAATTGTAATTTTCTTTGTCCAGGAGCCAATATTGACAGACTATTGGGCTCATGTACCATACAGAGCTTCCCCAGGTCATGGGATAGCCTATGCTATGATTGGGCTAAGGTATTTTTAACAAAATCATAATTTTTTCTCTGTCAGTTTTTTCTTATTGTAGTAATGAAATTAATGCAATGTATATTTGATTTTGTGGAGATTTGATGCTGTGGCAGTGGTAAATTATTGCAACAGTATTTTGTCTTGAGTATTATGTTTTGCCACTGTTTCAATTTGCTATACGTAGATGTTGCTTTTTCTCACATTCCTTATTTCTTACGAAAGTAAAGTCTGCTATTTAATGCCAAATTACATTTTAACAACTGCACTTTCTTCTAGATTGTGACCCTTCATGTGCATTGCTATTTGAGTTTGCGAAATGTTCAGGTTGATGCATTTGTTAATAGCGTTGAGTAACTAATTAGAACCAGCAATTCCATGGGATGCAGCCACATAAAGGGACAGCTGCTATATCCCGCCTCATCCCCAACTAATCTCCTAAAAGGAGACTTAATGACCAAACTAAACACGACTATTAATTTCTCAGAAGATGGGACAATGACCTGCTCAACCCCTGGAGTTATCCCATCAAGACTTATGCCTTTAACTTACCCACATGGCACAGACAGCCCAAATAGAGCAACACCCACGGACCTGAGTAGAATGTTAGATTCCCTAAAACTAGAAAAACTAGGGTGCCTATTTGCCTTAAAAGTACCCAACTTTTCATGGAGTCACCACTAAAACACATGCAGAGCACGTTCCACACACAAGCTAAAAAACTTGGCAAATTTTCGTAAGCACACACTAACGCACACACATTTCCCTGGCCAAAACAGGGAACCATTAACACTAACACAATTAAACACATGAGAACACACATACAGACCAAATATGTATGAGAGAAGAAGGACAGGAGAGAGGCACTATTAGAATTAAGGGCCATCTTTGAGGAGGCACAGACCAATAATCCTATCACACAGACAATAAGCAAAGCATCCGCACATCCCCCACCATACGCAGGAATGGAGGTGCTCTCCCCGATGCCTGCTGTCCATGAATTAGAATACACCAACCCGCCAGATGAGGCAGCTGTAGGGTCCCCTATCGAACAACAAACTGCTAGGTCCAGGCATGAGAGTCTAACTGGCGAGCAGGCTGTGGCAATCCCAGCACCACCCCTGTCCAGTGCTAGAGCTCCCCGAAGTTTGACTGCCTGCCAGTAGCATTCAGCCCACTGAACCCCAGAGGTGCAGAGAACATGTACCCCACTGGTTCGAGTGAACACATTCAGGTAATGAGGTTCTGCATTAGCAGGGGTGAGGAAAGGGGTTCCAGTTCTCTGGGATCCGACAACAATGGTGGGCACTGCTAAGCCCCGAGCACATAATTATAGGCTGACCTCATGGGAGATAGTAGCAAGAGACAATGGAGACATATTTGCAAGTCCATTCTGTGACTTACTACCACAGTATGCTAAGGAGAGGAGCCAATTTGACTGGTCCTGGTCTAGGTGAGAGTCATTTGGGCTAAAGGATGGCTATGGCAGTGAATTGCCTCAGATAAGGGAGGGGAAATCTCAATTGGAAAGGTGAGAAAGGAGGCCAGTCCAGGAAAGAGAGAGCGACTAGGAAGAGGTTAGGATGGAATCAGGATGTCACTGTGAAATCCCTGAGTTGGGAATAGATTGTGCTGGTCAGAACAGCTGTGGTCACAATGCCACAGAAGGCAGTGGCACCAATGAGGGTGCCTCCCCACAGGTTCATAAAGGAAAATCCACATAGTAGTAAGATTCGAGGAAGTAGTACAAAGAACTCACAAAGCCAGGACCGGGTCGCAATCCCGCTCTGTTCCCTGAACCGGATAAGCTGTGGGGATAGCATGGGTCAGTCCCGCAGCCGGTGAGTGACACACTCACTATCACATTCCCCATGCTGTTGATGACTCAACTGTCTGAGGAAGAACCCACTGTAACAGTGTTGGTAAATAACACATCCCAATGCTTCCTAATTAACATAGGGGTAACAAAATTATGTGTAATGGAAAAAATCATCCCCCTATCCGAAGACTTCATGAACACGCTGGGGTTCTTGGGTAGGCCTGGGCGTTAAATTCCGTTCCGCTCGAGGAATTTTCGGAATTTGGGTCATTTCACGGTCCACAGAGAACGCGAAATTGGCCCAAATTCTGCGTTCCGCGACTTTGTGAAATTTTTTGCTTATTCGCGTTCTCAAAATGCGTGTTCGTGAGATATTTCCCCCCGAGCATGCAAACAGCAATTGCGAACAGGAAAAAAGCATCGCGAACAAGCAATTCCCCGTGTTCGCAGAATTTCTGCATGTTCGCTGAGATTTTTTACTGTTTCACAGAGATTTGCGTAAAGTGATTATGCAAATTCCGCCCACCCCTATTCTTGGGCATGGGGAACCCATGGACATAAATGTGGGAGGCAGCTTTGTAAAGTGACAGCTGATATATCATCTCTCATACCCAGGTAATCTCCTAGGAAGAGACTTAATGGCCAAACTAAATATGACCATCCGTTTCTCATAAGAGAAGCCAATAAGAGCGACACACACATACCTGACGGCCTACACTAACGCAGTCCTCACAATCATTGCTAATGCACCGGAACTGCTGGCCCGCAAATTCATGTTCCGCCGGTCACCATGATGTGGAACACCAAGAGAAGGCACTGTTTTGCCTGGAGGCTGCCGAGGTGCGCTTGATTACGGGGTCATGCTGGCCAACGACTCTCACGTGCCCCATGCTGTAAATGACCCGACTGTCCAAGGAAGAACCCACCGTAATAGTGTTGGTAAATAATACAACCTACAGCTTCCTGATTGACACAAGTAATGTATAAAGGAAGGGATTGTCTCACTATCCAAAGACTCCACGGACACTCAGTGGTTCTTGGGCATTGGCAATGAGGGTCACCTTCACAAAATTCCTGGAGATAAATTTTTGAGGCATCCGCGTGAAGGGGCAGCTGCTACATCACCCCACATCCCAAGCTAATCTCCTAGGAGGAGACTTAATGGCCATACTAAACATGACCATTAATTTCTCAGAGAATGCAACAATGACCTGCTCAACCCCTGGGGTTACCCATCAAGACTAATGTCTTTAACCCACCCACATCGTGCAGACAGGCCGATAAGAGCAGCGCCCTCCTACCTGATGGCCTTCCCTAACGAGGAGCTCACAATCATTGCTAATGCACTGGAACTGCTGGGTCTGAAGCTACAGCTGCCCCTCAAATATATGTTCCTCTGCGAGGGTCACCATGATATGAAACCAGAAGAGGAGGCGCTGTTTTGCTTGGAGGCTCTTGAGGTGTGGCCAGAATACAGGATCATGCTGTCCACCGACCAAGAGATCGCAATGTGGGCATGTATCATCTTTGTTACACCAGGTCTCTGTATATAAGAAGTAACCTTGACCAGCAGTTCAGTGAGTGTCTAGGGTCCTCAAAAATCATCTTTGCAGACTTGATTAAGGTTAGGGTGAAACTGCAGAATTGGTCTCCGTTGCCCATTGCGGTATTATCAACGTGGCAGGAGCAAGACTTGTCAGCAGTACAGCCACAAATATGGACATGGGGTTCATTAATACCGCCAAACCTGTAAGGATAACACTGTGAGAAGGTGCCATCCTATACCGGGTGCAACAGTACCCGCTCTCCAAAGAAGCTGATGAGGGTATAGCACCCATAATCCAAGCACTAATTGATCAGGAGGTCATCCTCGTGGGGGTTTTCTATGGCAATACACTGATTTCCCAGTCATAAAGAGTGAGGTAGGGACCTGGTGCAAAACCTGAATCCCCTCAAGGAGACTGTGAACCTAAAATGCCCTGTAGTTCCACAGCCCTCCATCATACTAACAAACATACCCACAGACACCTACTATTTTTCCATGATAGCCATCAAGAATGAATATGACACGTTATTTCGCATGCCATTACTTCTCATGCCATTACTACACAGTTATTACCTAGCAATAACCGTTACTATGCATGTTTTCAGTTCGCATACCATTACAATGAAAGTGTTAATGTATATGAAGTAAAAACTTGCCTAGTAATAAAAATGGTATGCAGAATAACGTGTCATCTTATAAAAAGACATTTAACCCCTTTTTTTAAATGTTTAAAATAGAACACTAGAATAAATATTAAATAGAAATACACTACCCTACACATATAAAATTGGAAAACACTACCAAAACACTCAAACACTACACTACCCTACACTACTGAAACACCACTACACTACCCTAAACCCTAAATCACTACCCCCTGCACTAACATAGGCATTCCCCCACTCCGGTCCCTACACTCATTCACTACCCATCAAAGCCTCGACACTGCAGTAACACTAAAACAGTAACCTACACAACACTAACACCACAACACTACCCTAAACCCTATAACACTACCCCCAGCATGACCCTGTCTTGTGCCCCAGTCCTGTCCCTACTCCCAAACACTACCATGCAGGACCCCTGACATTACCCTAAACCTTACAACAGTACCCTACAGTACACTAATACCACAACACTACCCTAAAAATCTTGGCGTCTGGTTTGACGAAAATTTGAACTTTATAACGCATGTGAAGAAACTCTCTGGAACTTGCCTTGGCTTGCTTAAGAGTCCAAGGAAGCTTCTCCCTTTCTTGCCTAGCACCTCCAGAGAAACAGTGGTCCGTGCGATATTTCTATCCCGTCTGGACTACGCCAATGCCCTTCTGGTCGGTGGTCCGGGGTCCCTGGTAAAAAAATGGTCCAAAACTTTGCTGTTTGACTTCTTGGGGGCCTGTCTCCCAGGGACAGTGTTGGGCCACATTTGAACGCCCTGCACTGGATTCCAGTGGATTTGTGCCTGAAATTTAAAATGCTGACCATTGCACATCGGGCCCTGTATGGCACAGGACCCATTTACCTGCAGAACAGATTTTCCTTCTACGTACCAGGGAGACAGCTTCGGTCCTCTGCTCTGTTGCTGATGCAGACCCCGAAGTTTAAACGCCAGCCTCTGGGAGGCAATTCCTTTGTGCGCAGGGCTGGTCTGGCCTGGAACTTGTTGCCTCTAGCCATGAGGAGCATCCAAGATCCACTGTTGTTTAGGAAGAAACTTAAAACTCTGCTTTTTTAATCAGCTGTGCGCGCATTTCTCTTTTTTGGAAGCTAGCGCCGGGACACTCCCAAGTAGCTGTGTGCTCTATAAATTAAATATAACATAACATAACATAACATAACATAAAGCCTAAAACACTAACCCCTGCATGACACTGCCCCTACCCCCAGTCCGTTCCCTTCACTGAAACACTACCCTGCATGACCCCGTGCCACTACAATAAACCCTAAAACACTACCCTACACTACACAAAAAAATCCTACACTACCCATAACCCTAAAACACTACCCCCAGCACGACCATGCCCCTAACCCCAGTCCATCCCCTACACTGAAACGCTACCATGCACAACACCCTGACACTTCCCTAAACCCTAAACCACTACCCCACACTACACAAACTGAACACCAATTCCCTAAACCCTAAAACACTTCCCCCAGCACGACCCTGCCCCTACCCCCAAACCGGTCCCTACAGTAAAAAACACTACCCAACACTACACAAACACCACAACACTACCCTAAACCCTAAAACACTACCCTACACTACACTAACACCACATCTCTACCCTAAAACCTAAAACACTCCCCCAGCGACCCTGCCCCTACCCCCAAATCGGTCCCTTCACTAAAACACTACCCTGCACGACCCCCACAACACTACCCTAAACCCTAAAATACTACCCCCAGCACGACCCTGCCCCTATCACAAGTCCGGTGCTTACTCCCAAACACTACGCTGCGCAACCCCCTGACACTATCCTAAGCCAAAATACACTACTCTACACTACAAAAACACAACTACACTACCCTAAAACCAAAAAGACTACCCCCTGCATGACCCTCCCCCTACCCTTAACCCTTAAATACTACACAGCCCTTCTTACCTCTCTCTCCTCGGTTTCTCTCTTCTCATTCAGCCGTGCTTCCTCTTCTCCGGGCTTCCAGCATCAGTTGTGCACGTCATTGTGTGGAAACGGAAGTGTGTCTGTTACAACACAACAATGTTGATAGCCTTTGCTTCGCAAGCTTTACAATGAATGCGATGTTACAACTTGCATAGGAAAGGCTACGCGTTGTAACGCTTGCGAAGTAATGGTACGCGGACTAACATCCACGTACTAATGGCTGTTTACCATCAAGAAAACAATCTTTAACATTCTACTGCCCTCGACAGTCAGTACCTGACTGCGTTACCTTTCTGAGGGGTACAGCTGCTAAACCGGGGGCTACAAAAAGGGTACTGTGAGTCCCCCAGAATCTTCAATTGAATATGGAGGAAGGACCTCGCTAACTTTCAATCAAGCAGCACTCTGATATGGTATGCTGACGACATCTTGATATACTTTCCCTCTCAGGACCCATGTCATCAGGACACGATAACCCTCCTGACTGCGCTTGCAGAGAGAGGGTACAAAGTAGAAAAGGGGAAGGTGCAGTACGTTTAACAGGAGATTAGTTATCTGGGCCAACCAATTTCTGCAGCCTGCTGGCCGATCACGCCGGAATGCTCAGATTCAATTGTTGCAGGGATTCTGCTCTGGAACAGAACTGTGCTTGGGACCATAAAACATCGACATGTAGGGACTGAGTCACCATACCAACTAAATATCTATGGGACTGAATCTGAATAGCTATAGTGTCTCACTTGCCCTCCTAACCTTTCCAGAGAGACAAGTGATTTAGCATCCCAGAACAGAAAATTCTCATCCTCTTAGGGTTCGCGCTAACAGGATACACCCTTTTGTTCTCTCACTTGTACCTATCCACAATAACATAAGAAAGATCACAAAATAAGTTTACAATGTTTATTTAAACTATTGTGCTCTAAGATGCTTGGGACCATTGAACATCATCATGTGGGACGTAGTCACCATTCCACATGAGTATCTATGAGCCTGAGCCCCAATACCTATAGTGCCCCACTTGCCCTCCTAAACTTTCCAGAGAGACAAGTGATTTGGCACCCCAGAACACAACACTCTCATTCCTCTCAAGGATTGTGGTAAAAAGGCACACCTTTTTGCTCTCTCACTCGTACCTGTCCACAATAAATTAAGAAATAGAAACAGAGGAAGTTTACAATGTTTATTTAAACTATCGTGCTCCCTCTTATACTACTGAAGCAAATTGGCTATATACTATAGATCTCTAGGTTTAGTGGTGGACTCTGTACCTTAACATGCACAGGTGGATGTTCTACATCCCAGCTGATGCCACACTCTTGTCTCAGTGTCCTTGCTGTGTGTGTGTTTTTTCAGAACCCCTGTTCTTTCTTATATGAGAAGATGGATGTATGACGGTACCACGCGTACTTTTACAACGCGTACCGTTACCACGCTACTTTTACCGCAAGTCGTTACAACGACTTGCGTGGAGGGGCGCTGGATAGTAAATTATTTAGTTTACTATTCCAACTCCAGTCCCGGTGGACTCTAGGGAAAGGAGTTGGATAGTAAATTAAAGTATTTACTATCCTGGAGCGCCCCCCAGCGCATGTCGTTGTAGCGACGTGCGTGGTAAAAGTAGCATGGTAACGGTACCGCGTTGTAAAAAATGTGTGGTAACCGTTGTATATCGACAAGATATGAATTCCTTTATTATGTCTAGTTGCTAGTGTCTAACCAGAGAGAATAACAATTGGCAATGTTCTTTGATGTTGCCTAGGCTGTTCAGACTAAAACCCATGAAAATAATAAAATACAAAAACGTGCTGATTTTGTGTGAGAATACAATATGCACAAAAGCAAGCATGATATTTAGTAGCAAAAACCAAAAGCGTCCTACAATGCGCATGATTAAGCTAACATAGAGAAAACGACAATGGGCATGTGAGAAACACATGACATCATCAGGGCTATGCCATTACCGAAAGCAAAGAAGGTTATGCACAGCTTTTCAGGACTATGCAACTATGTCCGGTGGTAGGTCTTTGACTACAGCAGGTTTATTGCCCCTTTACTCGAGGCTATGAAAAAGGCAAAAACTGGCCACGAGGAGCAAGCATGGATGACTGAGAAGCACAATGCCTTAAGCAAACTCAGATCAGAAATTACACTCTCCTCTGTGATAGAAAAGCTAGACTACAGAAAGAACTTCTTCTCTTTCAACCACAGGAATGTCGGCAGTTCTGACACAGGAGTATCCCCTGGGATACCAACTCCTTGGGTACTACTGCAGGGTCTGAGACTCAGTCATGCAGGGTCATTTCCCATGCTAGCAGGCGTTAGCAGCAACAGCCTTTATCGTTGACAAAAGCACCTTCATTGTGATGGGTGCACTGCTGACACTGTATGTGGAACACAGTGTTTGCAGTTATGCAACAGAGAAAGCAAATGCTCCCTGCACAATGGGTTTCAGTTTACGAATTGATTCTCTCAAGGCCATCATTGAAAATAATACAGAGCCATCTAGTTAACCCAACCAAAATGGAAGAAGGTGTGTCTGCCAAGATCAGTGTGTTCTGCTGCATGTTTATCCCAGTCAATTACCAGGATAATGTGTCACTTGCCATTCAAGCATTGCACCATTTACAAAGAGACATTCATGAAGAAGGAGGAATATCTTTTCAATTTTCAGATTGAAAATTGCATGGGTAAAATGAGCTTTAGGACCTCCCTTTTTGCTTGACTACCCACATGACGGACCACCCTGAGACTTCCAAGAATGAAGCTGACGTGGAGGGACGCTTTTTTGCAAAGTTTTGTGGCGAGTCAACAAACAATACCAAAGATATTAGCAAACTGAAAAAAAAAATTGGAAACATGGTCCTAACTATAACAGCCCAGTGGCAATCGCCACTGAGTAATAATTGATTAAAAGATGTAACTATAGTAATGTTTTAAAAATATTACTATACAGTTCACTTTTTTTTTAAAGTCGATATTCGTACCATGGAAGATGAAATTATTGTTAAATATTTTATTGCCCAATATTTTTGTGCATCAGTATTATTTTAATTTGATATTTTGTCATGGAAAAAAGCGCCTCATTATGAGCGACAGTGGTTCATCCATCTCATGACAACCACAGGTAGTTGTAGCAGGGGAGTGCCAACACAGGGAACAATAGTTGCCTAGTGGTGGCAAAGCTGTGCCACAGGGTAACATGCTGAGCTGGACTGGCACAGTCCCGCTGAGCATTTACAAGTTCCTGCTCAGCCAACCAATTCATTGAAGAGCACCGCAATGAAAAGGCTGGTGTGCAAGAACATAGGTGTGTCTACAGGGCCCCATGCCTCCCTGCCACAGGGATTAATTCAGGGGGACACAACATGTGCCCCCTGTCTGTATTACCCCAAAGTTCCAGCATGACTTGGGCGCGACCGTCTATGCCGTGCTGGAACTATTTTTGCCATTCCCATTGAGGTGCTTTTTTTCCAGGCACTGACTGCCATGGGAAAGGAAAAGGACCGGCTGCCTTACATAAGTTCAACACGTAATGAGGCAGACATTCCTTGCACTGCTTTGTTACAACTGTGCCAGCGGAGAGAGGCACACAACTACGCCCAAGTTGTAAACAGCCCCAAAGTCTAGTCCCAAGATTAGACCACCAACAGAGGGCATAATAAACTACAGAGGTATCTGCCACAGGTGGTCTAGGGAAGCATGGACAGCTGCTCCCTAGCTATTATTTATTTGTTAATATTTTTAAGGAATCTAAAGTATCCCTTATCCCTTGCTGACCATGCTAAACATTTTTACACATACTTGACAGCTACTGGCAACACTTAAGCTGGAATGTTTTTAATGCTTCAGTGAGTAGGCCTTATTGCTTTCTGAATGTGAAATGAAACAGACAGTGGCACCATCACAGATAGATTAGGCCTTTAATAGGCCAGTATAGCCCAGGATGGAGAGCTCCAAGGCTATAAAAATGTTCTGCCTCTAGAATGCAGAATATTCTTATTTGTAAATGTGTTGATGTAGATGTGGTTGAAATCTTCTCCAGCTCTCTGAAACCTTTGTTCACAGCAGGAGCTGTGAACAAGGATTGGAATGTAGACCCTCCGGGCTTCTACCGGCCATTAAGTGCCCGGAGCACTCCAGTGACTTCAGTAAAGCTCGCAACATTCCAATGATCTACTAAGAAGAATATTTTGTTAGTGTGGTGATTTGGTCTGTTAGAATGAGAATTTGGTCTTTGATAAATGTGAGATATCTGCTTAGTGAGACCAATAATGGGAAAATGCCTAGAGGGGTAGTGTTTTAAATCATTGTTAAACATGGAGTGAGGATTCCTTGAAAAAATAAGTGACAATTTAGTTTTCCTTTGGTTCATATTCTAAGTACGAGTGAGGACATTTAGTTGATAGATTTGTTATGTTGGCAGTATCTGAAATTCCTAAGATTTGATGCTTTTAAGTAAAGGTGAGTTGGTGAGTTTTCTCAGCATACTGATGTTTGAGAATATACATTGAAATCAGATCAAAGCAACTACATTTACTACTATTTTTAAAGAGTGCAAGTACAGACTTATCTTGTGGCTTTGGGTGTTTAAACGTCAAACTCTGCAGAAAATTAACAGGCTGTCTTCTCCTCGTCCTGGATTTTTCATGGCATTGTACAGTATAAGAATTTGGAAATTTCTATATTTGGAGTGAAACCCAGACTATGTGGCAGACACTTTCACTATCATTTGGTCTTGGGAAAGAAGCTTAGATACTGGTCTGAGATTATCAACGACATTAGATCAAAGTCTGGTTTCTTTATAAGTGTAGGAATCATTCCACTTATTCGAGATGAGGGGAATATTTTTCTTCTAATGAGTTGTTAACAATTTTCAGCAGGAAAAAAAAGATGCTGTGCATGCAACATTCGGAAGAAATAAAGAGTCCTTTGAGTAACATTAGAGGATGGTAGATGAAACAATCTGTGGGAAAACTTGCAAATCATAGTTTTCGAACGATGATTAAGTGGAGTCTCAAAAACGTACAACAGACACAAATAACGTAAAAACTTGAGTTTTCTCTAAAGCTGTTTGTTTTGTGCTTGGTGCATTTCGGAATGTTTTGTGTGGAAAGAAGTCAGTTTAGTTGTTGACAGTCGCTGATGACTTTTAAACTGGATTGTGGGTGCTTACTAGTCTGGAAGGGAGTGCTACATCAGTCATAGCATGTTTGATCTTGTTTTTGAATCAATTGGTTTTGGTAGTCAAAATTCAAGCTTTGTGTTCTATTCAATTCTTTAAGGTTTTAACATGTTTAAAGCCACTCCATTGTTTCGGTTTTTCTGAAGGACCTTTCATGTTTCCTCGTGATTCTTTTGCTGACCGAGTTCTAGTGGAGCAAGTTTGTCAATGATGTTTTGAATTGACAATGAAAAAGTTGGTGATTGAGTCTGTAGTGTGTATTACTATTGAAGGAAATGCATCTGAGATTTTCTGAAGCTCGTTGAGCTGGAATATCCGTAAGTCAACTTTTTTCTGACTTTCTGTTTGAGAAGTTTTTTTGCTTTTTGGATTTGTAGACCGCGGCTAATCACCTGTGAGGGTATCCTGGCGCTGAAGTCAGCAATGATACAGAAAATGGACAGGCCAATCTCTTTTAAAAGGTTTGATTTGTGGTAAGAGGATTTGTGAGTATGTTTCAAGGGATTTTAAAGTCCCTTAAGTAGAAGTTGATGGAGTAAAGAGTTTTCATTCGTGTAATTTCTTTAAAGTGTTCATAAAATGATGCACTGTGTCTGTGACCAGTATAGAACATGCTTGCAGGATTCCAGTTAATACGAGTGAGAAGAGTGCAAAAGAAAGAAATATGTAGATGAAGAAAAAGCTGTTGTGGACTAATGCCAGCATTTATCATACATTTCTGCAAGGAAATTGTAGTATTAAAACAAAACGAGAGACATATGAATGAAAAACAAAGCACATGTGTGCCTAAATAACATTCACAGAAAAAGCATTCCCACTATCAAATTGCATAATGAGGACAATGGGCCAGATATACAAAGCTTTTTTGCAGTTGAAACAGCCCAATTTGCAGAATCAAACCATTTGCAACTGCAAAAAAGCATTTTACAATGTACAAAAGGCAAATTATGATTCTGTATTTTGTTACTGAATTGCAATTTGTGTTTTCTACCAAATACAGATTCAGTGCTTGGAAGAGGCATCTCTTCCAAATATTGAATCATAATGGTATGTATTAATGTTTTGCAACCAAATTCCAGTCGCAAAACAGTAATAGTATACCACCGGTTCAAAACTGGTGGCAACCCATTAATAAAGGGGAAGGGGTTACTTTAGGGACCCTTTCCCGTTAGAGAATGTTAAAAAATGTAACTGCAAAATGTTGTTTTTCTTTTTAAATGCATTCCTTTTCCTTTAAGAAAAATGGGCTGCATAAAAAAAGCTTCTTTTATTAAAAATGAATCACAGGCATTGTGGGCTGCTGATCTCAATATCAATTCCTAATGGGTTGTAAATTGTGACCTACCTCAGTAACATGGATGAGCTTAGCCTATTAGCGAGCTACTAGGAATTGTTAATGAAACTTAAAAGAGTCTCACACATTAGGAAATCGGTATTCCTAATCTTTGTACATTTGGCCCTAAATCCTTCATTTTACCATGCACACAAAGAAATGCCCTGCTGTGGTGGTTACCTAATGCAGCCTCCTGTGCCTCTGACCTCTCTAAATAAACATTAGCTGGATCACACTGTCAATTATCAAATGATCCAATATAACTACTATTTTGCAGTTTCAAAATGATTGCAGTCATACTATGGGGCAAAGCCAAAAAAGCACAAAGCATTTTTTGGATTGCAAACTATGTGGATACACAGAATCGGGGCGTTTGAGACTGGAACAATGCTTTTTTTCTAAATAACAAAATGAGATTCAGCAACTTATTACCGATTTGCAATTTGCATTTGTAATTCAGTATTTGGAAGGGCGTGCTTTGGGTGTCCCTTATACTGAATAGGTATGATATGTATTACTGTTTTGCAACAGAATTCCAGTTGCAAAACAGTAATACTTTCCCACAATTTTAAAAGTGGTGTTAATCCGTTGGCAAATGGGAAGGGGCCTTACCCTTTGACAAGGTTTCAAAAAATATTTTTTAAGAGCAGGCAGTGGTCCCAGGGACCACTGCCTGCTCTTAAAAAATGAAACTTCAAAGATTCTTTTTTTTCTTTTTAACAGCATTCATGTTTTCCTTTAAGGAAAATGGACTGTATTTAAATATATATATATTGCTTTATTTCAAAGCAATCACAGACATGGTGGTCTGCTGAACTCAGTTAAGCCATCATTTCTGTAAATGCTGCAATTCCTAATGGATTGCAAATTGCAACCTACCTCATTCATATTCAAGATTTAGGTAGATTTGGGACCCACTAGGAATAACTAATTAGAAGCTGTACGTTTCTTATATAAGGAATTTAAATTTGCTTACTCTGATTTGGTTAAGAAACATCATTTGGGAGTCGAAAATCCCAATTTTTGTGCATCTGGCCCAAAATGAAAAAAAACACAAAGATGCTAATAAAATGGCAGTATTTTAATGATATAAATGTTTCATTCATTTTTCATCAACACCCAATATCAGTAAAAAAAACTGCAGGTGAATCGTGCATAAAGCAGGCTTTTTTCACAATTTGTGACTATATTCGGGTTAAATCATAAATAACCTGCTTGCGTAATTTAATAACTCCTCAGTCCAACCTTACTGAGCAATAGAGAAGATAGTTTTAAGCATCCATTGATGCATCAGTTAACCCTTCCACATTTAAGTCACAGGTGAAAATTAGCATATTTCTCTCAGATCCATGAGTGGTTTATTACATTCCATCGGGTCAGAGTAAGCTCTGGAATCTTGTGAGAGGAACTCTTCAAATTGCATAGGAGATAGCTTCAACATTTTAGCAATGTGCGAGAAACTGATCAAAGAGATATTTCTGCCCTTATTTTATTGGACTTATGCATAGGATTTAATATGTTGAAACATTCCATTCTAGTCAACAATATCTCGCAAATTTGAATGAGTTACCCATCACTGGAATGATGTCTCATTATAATCAAGCACCAGCCAATGGTTCCTCTGTCACCATTTAACACAGCCTTTTCCTATGCCATCATTGACTTACCGCTGGGCTACGTGGTGTTCTCACGGATATGTTTCAATACATTCTTTTTGTATCTGAGGACCATCATAGACTCATAAAACTTTAGTCGTTTTAAATATGGGGATAATAATAATACTTGTTGCTTTTGAGTCTTCTTCCCTCTGCTGAAATGTATGTTGTGTTGCTGACGTTCAGTCTTTAACCCCTTCGATGCTCATGACGGAACCGTTCCGTCATGAGCCCATTGGCTCATTAGAACGTTCAGCACAGCGCAGGAATCTGCGCTGCGCTGATGTGGTTACACTTTTATAATTTGTCACCAAGCCCTTCATAAAAAAGGGCCTATTTTCTCAGCAACATTTTGCCCCTTGATTATCATGAAGGGTATTTTTGTGCTGTGCATCTGCTAGCACCCTTTAGATGGCTAGGTGTAAGACAAGTTGCAATGGTGGGCATCCCTTTTTGTTTTTCGGATTTCAAGCATTGAAATACTCTTTCTTTCTCATTGAAGTTTCTAGCCAACCATTTTGTCTTTAGGAATCAATATAAGACCTTGCTGTTTCCTAGTTTCTAAACTGGCGGTCATTTTGGCTTAGTTTTTTTGTCAGAACTGATTGCCAGTTAATCCATTACGTACAAGGACACCCAAGTAGAAGGGTAACAGTGTGCTTTAGTATATATTTTGATTCATTCATAAAATGTAAGTTTGATAGGTTACAATCTTTCATTCTGCTGCCCTTCTTCAACTCCTAAAGACTTTCTGCAAGTGCTGTGCCCCTAAATAGTAGCTGTGTGTGTGCAGACAGATAAGAACCTCTCTTTGTGTAGTCTGGTCACTGATACCATAAACAATTTTATTTTTCCTTTGTCTTCTGAAGGCCATATTTCGATCTGTTTTGACAGAGCAGCTGTCACCAGACAATTATGTGAGCATCACTACAGAGGGGGGTTCGCTCGGCCAATATGTTGGGAGCTTGGAGTTCATGTTTGATTTGACAGAAGTTGTGTGCTTCCACAAAAAACGCTTGCCCTCCACAAAGCTCTAATCACTTTGTTAATGTATCCAGCTGCTTGAACTTGATCTTTCAAGGGCACAAACAGGACACTGTAATGCTGTAAAGGTTTCGTAAATAACAAGATCATTTGTAGTGTTTGTCTTTCTCTGTCAGCAGTACCGATGGGAGGTGGGTAGCCACGAGGAATGTGTTGTAGCCCTAGCACAATCCCCTTCCATTATTACCTTTCGACTTCAGTGAGCAGATTTCTGTTTGAGATAGTATGGGATACCCAGGGCTACATTAATCTTTATGACATTTTTGGTCTGGCTTAACAGTGCAACGGTCACCTGAACTTATGCGAGCAACAAAAAATATCTTTAAAAGTACTTCTGAGGGGTTCACATGATTACAGGATTTGTTTGGTCGAGTTTGTGTGCTTTCATTAAAAAGACTGCTTGTTTTGCACTTTTTGGCTTATGGTAAAGCTTATACTTGATACATGACTTAATTGGTTATGGTCGCAAGCCAATAATCATTTGCTGTTGGCCTGATCTTTTATTAAATATTATGAAAAATCCACTGAGGAGTCAGTTGGAGAAGCAGGACAGAAAGTAGGTCGAATACAGACATGTTACCCTTTGACGAATGAGTGACTACAGGGGCATCAAGATACCAATGCAGCGTATTTTAGACGAGTAATACCCCACTATGCCTGGTGTGTTTTACATAGGATGTGTGATTGCAACAAAGGCAGAGTCAATGTATTCTGTGTTTCATGATAAAAGCCCTGGACCAAAGTGGCTTTTAGTTTATGGGCTGAAACACGTTTACCATCTATTAGGGTAATAAGACCATAATATTCTTAACTCCTCCGAACAAATCTTTTAACCAAACCCAAACAACCGGAAATAAAGGTATACCTTGGTGGTTTTAGGTATTTTTACCATCCATATTAAGACTAAGGCTAGAAAAAATATTCAAAGGGCTTCCTGGAATATGGCTGCGCCCATCCTAGATTTAGGGACCAGAATGAGACCCCATGATGAAGCATGGAAGTACTAGAGTAGGTGAAGGACTAATAAGAAAAAATAATGTATTTTTTTTCATTGCCAGCAGGGTGTTTAAATAGAGGTTGGATCTTTTCTCTATGACAAACAAGGTTAGTATGGGATATTTGTGGAGAAGTGTGATAAATGCACTATGCCTGACATATTCATTATGAAAAGCACATGTTAAAATGTATAATGTCTAAGTATCAATTGTTATTACTCTACCTTTAAGCCTACCAATAGAAATCTCACAGATAACAATAGTAAGAAATGGGTTTGGTGTGGGTTACCTCATGCGGCAAACCATGGAAATGGAAGGTTTGCTCTGTGAGAATCCCTGTTAAGTTGTGCTTGGAGAGACAGAATGTATTTTTATCAACTGTAATTTTGTATTCATTTCTAATTTTATGACTTTGTTTCTGATGGGTCCAATTGGCTCCATGTGTAAAGGCTTACTGTCAAATCTGTAGTCCTGGGATGGTTATAGTGACAAGGCATAGGCCTGTGCTGGGCACTTGGAAACGTTATCTCAGATGCCATGGGCATGGTCTGCTTACTATGAACAGTTATGACAAAGGCAGTTGGTCTAGCTTATTGTGAAAAGCATTTGTCTTAGCCAGTAACCCTTTTTCAATTGTTATCAGTTGTTATCGCATTATGTGACAGACTATAGACATTTATTTTGTTTTATGCTGTTGTGTAGTTCCTATAAACCTATATAGGATCTGCGCATTTCGACAACATAGACTGGGATTGGTGTCAAGACTGATTCCAGACACCCCCACTAAGTATGTTCGCCTGTATACCAGCTAGCTTACAGTGCCACTGTAAACTCCTCTTACCAGGGAGAGAATAGTTCTTAGCAACTATCACACATGACAACCCTGATACCTCAGAATTGTGATAACAGTACAGCACTTTTCGCTCAGTCACTCTTGCTCACTTTGTCTCAGAAAGATACACAGAATAAATGGTGGGGAAGTTTTCAATAAGCATTTATTGAACCAGCATCATTCTAGTGTAAAATAGGTGTGCTGAAACAACCATAAGACAGAAGCAGATATAAATGATTACAATAACCAACTGAGTAAAAGGATGGTAGATTCCTACCATTGTGCTTAAACAATGAATATAGGTAAGTATATAAAATACATGACAGTAATAAATACGTACTCCTATGATGCAACCCTAACTAGATGTATCTAAGTGTACCTAGCATGTATGTAGGTGTAGAGCCAATAATCCCCCTAGGCTGAAGCCAACCCCATTACCTGTAGTGAGAGACTGTGGGACCCCATCCTGGTCCCAAGATGGACACCCAATGAGCGATGTCAGACCACTGTAAGCTGGAGTGTCGGTATGCAGGAACCTCAGGCTCTTGCTTCAGTGTGTCAGCATGGGATTCCTTTTTCTCCTTTCCCTTTCAGCAAAGATATGGTGTTATATACCCAAAGTGGTAACTTCAGGGGATCTACCTTGCTGTGTCATGTCAGACTAGGATGACGGAAGGAATGACCCTGATTCATAGTTATTATGCAGGAGATGGTAGTCCTGCTGAGATTCCAAGAATCCTCATGCATAATGATTGAAACTAGTTTTCAGAGAAATCTCCACGTCATTTAAGCAGTGCTGTAACTAGGTAAAAGGTCAGTACCAAGAACTATTATGGTAGTGCAATGGCGGGGAAATTCAGGTGAAAGGTCTGGTAACTACCTGAGCCTATATTAGGGTACCTGTATGAAACGTAACTATGTGATCTCATAATTTACTGTAGTAGGCAAGGGGTTTGGCATTGGTCTCCCACTCTAACAAAACCTGGGAATTTTCACTATAAAGATTGCTGTTATGCCCTATTGAAAGGGATTTTATACTGTTTTGTAAGCTGTATTTTCTACTTATGTGTAATTTTTGTAATTCCATGCATGTTGGTTGCGTTTATGTGCACTTGAATAGAACAGGGATGGGTACGGTGTAAATCAATCGTAAAGGATAATGGTTTCACCGATTCATTAGGAAAAGTAATTCCAGATTTCATAGGTTTGGTGTGTTTATTATGAAAGCCAGTTGGCCTTATCTACCTATTTCGAAAAGCATGTGTTAAAGACAACAGACCTTCAAAGATGGGTTGTTATTACACTGTGCTGATGCCTGTAGGCAAGTATTTTGTTACATTGAATTTCCCAGGTAAGGGTACTAGGCAAGGGTTTTGTTGTTGGCAATTCGCCAGGACAAACCATGGGGATAGAACATAGATCTGCAATAAAACAACAATTTGTAGGTTTTTTGGGGGGGGACAATATGTTACTTTGCCAACCGTCATTTTGTATATATGTTTGTATTTTTTTGATTGTATGCCGGATAGTTGCCTTTTAGAAAGTTTACACTGAGTACAGTACACTAGAGTTCATTATAGTGACATGACAATTATAAAGCTTATAGGCTTGATGGTATATAATGAAAACTTATGATAAAGGCAATGGACCTGGCCAGGTGATTGTGAAAAGCCTATGTTATGGTCAATAGGCATTTATGGGTGGATTGTTATTACTCTGAACTAAAACCTACAGATGTCACAGAGTCATTTAGTAGGCAAGTGTTTTGGTGTTGATTACTCCCTCTAACAACCATGGGTATAGAACATTTGCACTGTGAGAATCCTAGCTTAGCCCTGTTAGGAGAGAAAGTATTTTGCTTTACCATCTTCAATTTTGTATACATCTGCAGTTTTATGACTGTATACTTGATGGTAGCCATGTGGGAAAACTTACATTCAGTACAGTAGGCCTTGGTTGGTTATGGTGACTAGCCAATTATAAGAGAAATAGGCTTAATTGGCCTGCAAGGACATGTTATGAAGGGTGCCATAGGTCTGGCCAGGGTACTTAGAAAAGTGATTATAAAGGCAGTGGGCTCGGCTTATTAATTGGGAAAATCCTATGGTAAATCCAAAAGGCCGCTTAACAGCAGATTGTTGTCACATTATGTTACAGTCCATTGAAAGATATGTGTTTACATTTGAGCACACAGATTACCAGAGTATGCATGGATTGTGGTGTTGGTTACCCGCTCTGACAAGCCCAGGGAGCAGAATTTAATTGTGCTGAATCTTGTAAGGCCCTATTGAGAGAGTTTGTATATTGTTTTGCCAACTGTAATTTTGTACATATTTTTAATTTTACAACTATATGCATGATGGTTACCGATTTATGTACACTCAGAGATCTTTGTTGTATATATTGTCAAGCCATTGTTTAAAGGCTTAATGCTGCATCAGTACACTGGGAAACGTTATGTCAGATTCCTTAGGTATGATCTATTTTTTAAAGAAAAAATATGACAAAGCATGCAGGCCTTACATACCTAATGTAAAGAGAATGTTGCAAAGGAAATAGGCTTTTAGGGTTGAATTGTTCTTACACTGTGTTAAAGCCTGGAGCCAGGTATTTTATTATTTAGCATCTAGCAGATTACCTTAGTAGGCAAGGGTTTTGCTATTGGTGACCCACCACCCAAATCATGGGGATAGATGATTGCGCTACTGTAACCCTTTATTAGTAGAGATTTATATTGCTTTGAATACTGCATTTTTTTACATATTTGTAATCTTAATACGGTATACCAGATGGTTGCCTTGTGGGAAGAATTATAAACAATGTAGTAGGTCTGAATTGGCTATGGGGTTGCCAATGATAATTGCTAGTGTCCTGATTGGTTAGCAAAACATGTTTTCTATTTCATAGATCTGATCTGTAATATGAAAAGGTTTTTTGTTTTTTAACACAGATTTTATTGATTGTATAGAACTAGTCCAACATACATACATCTATATCATCCAGTACACAGTGTTGGCATCGTAGATTCACTTTTAAGTATTATATCAGAGTAATAACACTGTGCGTACAATCATAAAATATCGGGTCTCAACCAATACCCTCCCACCACCCTGTAACAATTAACTATCTCTGCCCGGGCTCACTTCTGTAGTATCACGACTTATAGATATCGGGTCATGCATAACTTTCCCATTGTGTCAAATGCTTAACTTCAATTCCACACATTATAATTCTGTAGGGTTCTTGGGGGTTTGTGCCTTTTGGGTACTCAGCATATCTAAAGGCTTAGATAATGCGTAGTGTTTAATGCCGGGAAGATTCCACAGAGACAAACAATTCTAGAAGAGCATCACACTGTAAGGAAATCAGATTATTCCTCAATCCCCTATTTCTATAAAACTACCTCTTTGTGCCAGGCCAATGTCGATGGAGGCTTTGCAGATTTCCATCTCATTGTGATTGAGCGTTTTGCCAATATTAGTGCCAGACTGGCAAATCTAGTTTGCGCTCCCTGTGATTTGCGCTTTTTGCCTAGTCCCAAAATGCAGCACTCTACTGAATCTCCCCCAGATTCAGGTGTAACTTCATTAAGGAGTTTATATACAGTGAACCAGAAAGGTATTAGGTGTGGACATGCCCAGATCATGTGCAATAGGTCAGCAGACTGCGTGTGGCATCTAGGACATGGATCTGCTGCACCAGGGACCATTTTGCTCAGTTTGTAAGGTGTCAGGTATGCTCTGTGTACCAGCATGAGTAGTATCATGTTAAACCTAGGGTTCTGGGACACTTTTTGGGGTGTTCTAGCACTTGTTCCCATTCCTTGTCCTATAGTTAGTGTCCAATGTCTGTAGCCCATTCATCCCAGAGTTCTAGTAGTGGTATAGCGGCATGGGTATGGATACTTCAGTATATACATCTGGTCAGATGTCCCTCAATTCCCTTTGAATACAGCATGTGCACTAGTTCATGTTTCTTGGGCTCAGTACTATCAGGCGACCAGGTACGTCTCACATATCTGCTAATACTAGCATGGACGATATATAATGTGTTGGGAACCCCTTGCTCTCTCACAAAAGTGTCATGATCCATTAACATAGGATCTGCGAACAGCATCCCAACTGTATTCACTCCCTTGTCTGACTCAGGCATATCGTTGATACCACTCTAGACGGTGCAGGAATCCCCAGTAGCGGGATATTCGAGGCGTAAGGAATCAGCTCCCCAGTGTACCTTATAGCCCTTTCCAGTACGTGACAGCCACTTTCAAAAGCGGTGGTGCCAGCAAAAGAGATCTCTTCCCCTGTAGCAGTAGGGTATGGAGCAATCCCCTTTCCCATTACTTCTTGTAAATCCCTATTTCTTGCAAGTTACAGCCCGCTGTCCAGTAGGAGAGCCACTTGAGTTGACTGGCATAGCAGTACGCCTGAAAATCAGGGACCCCAGGCCCTCTTGGACTGTATCTAGCTGCAGTTGCTGAAGTCCCATCCTTCTACGCCCTTTGCTCCAGATTAACTCAGAAAGCATTGTATTTAGTGTTTTGAATATGTATGCCGGGATTATTATCGGCAAATTAGTGAAATAGTATAGCAATCTAGGTAGCATAACCATTTTGGAAATGGCCACCCTGCCTGATACAGAGAGTGGCAGTGAGGTCCAAAACGCTATCTGGGGTTTAAGTGCCTTAATTGTGCATCCCTAGTTACCATCTAACAATCCTGTGGTTCCCTTTATATTTGAATGCCAAGATATTTAAATATGGCAGGTGCCATGGGAAACGTCCAGTGTCCAAAATGGATGGGATCTATACGAGCTGAATCCTTAAAGTAATAAGCATATGATGTAAATTCATTGAGCGACAGGCTAGAGAGTGTCTGGAATTGTCAGAACACCGTGGGGAGGGGCTCATTGGGACCCTGGAGATTATTGAGATATAGTATGATGTCATCCGCATACGTGTAGAGAGTGTAAGTCATGGTTCCTAGTGTGATACCCCTTTCTCTCGCCACTGCAGGTATCCTAATGGCTAGTGGTTCGAACTCCAATACAAATAGCAGGGGCAAAAGAGGGCATCCCTGCCGCGTACCTCTATCTATAGGATAGGGTGTGGAGATATGGGCCCCTGTTCCAGCCCGGCCGTAGGATTCGTATATAATAGCCGGACCTAGTTCACATATTCTTCTGCTATTCCAAATACTGGTAGGGCTCTTAACATATAGCTCCAGTGTAGGGTGTCGAAAGCCTATCTCATATCATCAAGGTGAGTATCTGTTGTAGGCTCCTGGTATTTAGGCATGTACTCCTGCCCAGAACAAAGCCACACTGGTCTATGTGTATCAATTGTGTGAAATATGGGTGTAAGCTACGAGCCAGAATTTTGCTGAGGATCTTATAATCCGTATTTTCAAGAGAAAGGGGTTGATAACTCAACATATCCCTGGGGTCTCTACCTGGTTTTAATAGAGATGCAACTAAGGCCTGTCGTGTAGTGGGGGTTAAGGAGCCAGTCTCTAGCGCTGCGCTATATAATTTTTCTAGGTGAGGGACTAACTGTGTAGAACACAACAGGTAGACCGTTAAGCCCCGGAGTCTTGTTCCGTGGGAGATCTCTTATTGCCGATCTGATTTCGGCTTTTGTTATGGACTTTGCTAACTCCTTTTTCTGGGCAGCCAAAAGCTGGGGGATTTCCAGACCCACAAGAAAGTCAAGAAGTTCCTCTTCCCGGAATTCTACGGGTACTGCGTACCACTCCTCATAACATTGACCAAATGCCATAATAATTCCTAATTGTGTAATTACCGTATCACCGCCTGGTGTTCAAACCTCTTGTCTCATGGTGTTAGTCAGTACATCACGTATGATCCTCACTAAAACCGAACCTGCTCTATCTGCCTCAGCCTGCTGTTTCTGTGCATAAGTTCTGTAGTCAATAGTATGCAACTGCTCTAGGAGTTCTGCATATCTTATATTCGCTTCCTGCAAGGCCGCCTTTTTTGTGTCGTCTTGAATTGCCGCCCATTTAAGCCCACCTAATTGTTCTTCTACTTCCTGCAGCTCTCTGTGCACGATAGCACGAGCTCCCACCTTAGTACTGATGTCCCTCCCCGAACAACTGTATTGAAAACCTCCTATTCCACCCGTCGGGAGCTTGCAGTGTTAGTATTTTCTATAAAGTAATTGGATATGGCCGTAGAGAGGGTGTCACAGAACACTGGATCTTCAAGAGCTACAGGGTGCAGCCTCAATGCCGGCACTGGCACAGGGAATTCCCCCATTCGAGCTCTACTTCCAAAGTGTTATGGTCCGATAGCGTTTTCCCCAGGTAAGTAGTATGGGTGATGTTGGCAATTAACGGCATAGTGAAGAATATCCTATCAATGCGTGTATTGAGCATATGTGGAGGTGAGTAGAACGAATACTCCCGGTTTGTCCGATTGTGTATATGCCAGGCGTCCCCAGGCAACCATCCTGCCACCCAACCCGCTAGTACTTCTGCGTGTTTCCTGCTGCTAGCCCCAATATAGGGGGTGAGAGCGATCTAGATTTATGTTCAGTACTGCATGGAAGCCTCCACCTACTATCCAGGGACACCGCTCCCAGTCTGCCAACACCGTATTTAGTGATCCGCAAAATTTATCCTGGTCTGTGTTGGGAGCATATATGCTACAGAGTACTAAGTGTCCCCCATCTAAAGTGTCACAAAGCAATACATATCTGCCATTAATATCAATTATATGCTCTAGGACCACAAACGGGGTGCCGTTCCTCAGCCATATAGCGGCTCCCCTCGCAAATGTGGAATAAGAGTTACAGTATTCTTTAACCTGTCGGCTTCAGAGTGAGTGAGATGCGTCTCTTGTATTAGTGCGGTGTGAGCCTTCCTCTTAGTCAATTAAGCGTAAACCCTATGCCTCTTGTGTATAGACCCCATCCCCCTAACGTTCCAAGTCAAAATCTTGTACCTCCCGGTGTGAGCCGTGAGGTGTCGTGGGGTGTTATTAGTCTGTTGTGCATGTGCGCCCCCAGGTGGTTAGCACTGTATTGACAAGAAGTGGGTCTACCCAGAACAATATCTAACCCCAATACAAAGTTCCCACACAGAACAGTAGAGGATCAAACAATAACACCAAGAACAATTAGAAAGTCTCAAATTTGTTACATAACTGCATTTGCAATGGGGGTGGGAACCATAGGTGGTTATAGTTATAAGGGTGGAATACACCACAATAAGCGGCATAACCAAACAAGCACAGGCCTGTACATACCATATGTCTAAGTATTGCTAGTACAATATATGCAATGTGGCACGATAGGACTACATTGATCATTACAATTCAATTCGAATCAATACAATTATATCCTGGACACCATACAACCCAGCACTTCAACCCAAATAGTCATTTATAGTCTGTGGGGTGATCGAGGGAAAGAGGGCCAAACTGCTGTTGAAGTCTGAGTGTATCATAGAGTCCTCTGTAAAGTCAAGCCACCCTGCCAAGTAGTGTGCATCCCGTTCATCCAATGCCGCTGCCGCTAATATCACCGATTTTGGACCCACTAGTATTTGCTCCTGATAGGGGCTCATCGTCGCTTCCTGCTGAGACGGCGTCTTGCTCTCCGGGTTGCCTCACCCTGTCTTTCACGATTTGCATTGCCTCAGTGTCATGGCTTGTTGTGCGTTTTGTGGTGGGCCGATGACAGTGTTATTTCAATCCATTCCTCCGCCTCCTTTGGGCTGTCAAAATTTTTTCTTTTTTTCGTGTATCACCTTTAGTCTAGCTGAGAAGAGGAGAGCGTACTTAAAGTTATACCCTCTGATTTGTTTTTTAATGCCCTGAAACTATGCTTCCATTTTTTGCACTGTCATTGTAAAGTCTGGGTACAGAGGTATGCGCTTGTTCTCTAACTGAATTGGGGCCCTCTCCCGGGATGCACAGAGCAGAGCGACTCGATCTTGGAAATCATTGGCCTGGGTGGGGCAACGGTATCCTATGCGCTCTTTCAACGCTGAAGAATTCATCAAGGCCCTCAAGCGCAATTGTGTCTTTTAGTCATTACTCCATGTATTGAGTTGGGTTGGACCCCTCGCTTCGTTCCGGTAGTCCCACTATCTGTACGTTGTTGCGTTGAGTCCTCCCTTCTGCATCATCCACCCTGTCCTGCAGACCCGGGAATGTTCAACTCAGTTGTTCAATTTGCGCTGAGTGTGCTTTGTGTTGTGTCAATATCTCTGCTATAAGCATTTTGTTGGTGCAGACAGTTTCTGCCAAGTTTGATGTGGTCAGCCTTTAGCAATGTTAAACCGTTAGTATGTGCACTCACTTAATGCTCAATGGCCTTTCTGGAGTCACGCACCTCCTGCAATATTAGATCTAGTTTGTCGATATTGCCTACCTAGGCTGTAGGAAGAACACAGCTTAGGCCAGGGGTGGTGAGGACATCCTACTGCTCGTGGTGATTAACCCCTCCTGTGACCAGGGGCTCCATTTGCTTCCCTCTGGTGCACCCCATTTTTCCACACTGGGTCTGTGTATCGTAAGTTCAGCAGGGCGCGAGTCCGCTGCACAAGTATTACCCTCACACTGTATGCACACCCACTCAGGGGAGGAACATAAACCCTGGGCCTTAGCAAACACCACCTGGCTTCACTCTCAGTCCCCTGTCCTCCTCGCAGTGTATTAACGCCTCTATGTGCACAGTAGGGTATTGTAGGCCAGGCAAGGCGACAGCCAGCATATGCTTGATCTGGGCAGAGCAGTGATCAGACTGGGCTCATCCGAGCACTTTACTCACGGTTCGCGTGCACCAGACTCCAGTGGCCCTTTTATATTCAGGGAGGGCAAGACTTGCCGTGTATCTGGGGCCTATTCTGGCAATATACATAGCTGCAGCCGCTCAGATCGCAATCTTGCATCCATTGTTCCGCTTGTTGCGGCTGCTGAGCCAGGGCCTCCTCATTTCCCTGATGTAAATCTGTGCACCCGTTTCAAACGCAGTTCATGCTGAGGTCAGTGTTCAGACCCTTCAGTTAAGCCACCTCCCAGTGCTCCTCAGCTGCGGTCCAGGCCCAGTGTCTGCCCTGAATTCCACCTGGTTCTTTCACTGCGAGCCCGCCAGCACGGGTGATTGGAAAAGGGAGGCGTGTGTCGCCTTGTAGTCCGTCGCTGTTGACTTGCGCTGCTGCCTTTCTCTGATGTTCGGGAAGCGAGGACGTGCACTGAGGCTCTGCCTACCTCGCAGCTTAGGCCACCGCCCCAGTGTGGTCTCTGCTGATCCCGGTCTTCGTGCAAGATGCACACTCCTCAACTCTCCACAGAGTCATACTGGGGTGCCCGGGGACCCATCTTGCCACGTAGAGGGACAGATGGTCAGCAACAGCACAGTAAATGCCAGGATTCCGGACCCGGCTCAGAGCATGGCTAAAACCTGTCCGCCATGTTTGGTGGTTAACCACGGCCCCCCTAATAATATGAAAAGTTATGATAAATTCTGTAAGCCTGAGGTACTGATTGTGGAATGCACATGTTAAAATTAATAGGTTTTTATGGGTGGATTGTTAAATCTCTATATTAAAGTATGAAGATTTCACCACCGCTGACAAACCCTAGGGGGAGAAGATTTGCACTGTAATAATTTTTGCTAGAATCTCTTCTTATAGGTATGCTACAATATTGTAACAAAGTAAACAAGGTGCATAGAAATCATTCAATAATACATATATCCATATAAAGAAATATATATTTCAATAGGTACATAGGATGCATTTGGGTGTGCTCTGTTCTGCTATTTGCCTGCCTGAGTGTCAATTATACTCTGCTTCATTTACAACTGCATATTCGTGAGGTCATGTTTCAGTCCACAACAATCATTGGCTCTCCTGCACTGTAAATGACAACATTTTCTTAGCAGATATGTACATCCACTTGAAAATGAGCATGCTTCAGTATTAGGGATGGTTGGCAAGTCCTTCAGTTTTCTCCTTTTATCGTTCCCCGTTCATTTCTTTGCTGCTCCACTTTTTATTTCACTTTTTCTTAAGACAATACTACAGCTCTTTGAAAGTGCTAACAGGTCCTTAGCGTGTCTCTCATTTCATCTGCAGCGCGCCACATCTCATATGACCACTTGCTCCAAACCAAGAGTTCATGATGGAATGCTGTTGCCCATAGTGTATCAATGTTGTACCTCTCCAAGATGGCTAATATATTGGCTCTAAATGTGGCACCCATGCTGCAACTTTCAAACAGCGACAGACGGCCACCCACTGCTATGTTTCGTTTTGTTATTCCAAGCATATGCACGCCGTGTTTAGACAACAGCAGATTATCTTTTTAGGTCTCGGCTAAAAGACGCGCGTAAGCGCGTCTCCGCCGAGATCTTATGTCAGGGACGATGCTTCCCAGGAGACAGGGTCTGTCGCGCGCTTTGCCTCTCTGGAGGCGATTTCCGCTGGCCACGCGCTCGCGAACGCGCTCAGCTGCTGTCTCCTGGGAAGCAGCTACACCACACGCGCATGCGCAGAAACAGCGACAGACACACACGAGCGCTCATGCACGCACTCATGCACGCACGCACCCACACATACAGCGAACCCAGCGTCGCATGCATACACACACACACACACACGTGCACCGAGCATCCCCCCCCACCCCTCCGTTGTCGCACCCCTCCCCTCCGCCGTCGCACCCCGCCCCCCACCCCTCCGCCGTCGCGCACACACACACGCAGACATACAGGCATTCTCTCCCCCCCCCCCCCCCCGCTCCGCTCACCGGTCAAAGGCCCTCCGACCGCGGGGCTCTCCCTCGGTGCTCCTCCAGGCACTCCGTGGGCGCGGGCTTCACAAAACGGAAGTCCCGCCCCACGATAGGTTTCGTTTTCTCAGTCCCGCCCCACATTAGGTTTCGCTTGCAGCTCGTTGGGTATAAAAGCTTGTCGATCCAAGTGTGTGTGTATTGCAAGGAGTACATGCATCACACCTCGTCCTTTATCAATAATAAATTCACCGCCGTGCAGCTGCGCACTGCATGTTTCCAGGATCGGCTTGCAGTGTAGTGCAGTGCGGCCTCGTGTGCACCAGTATGAGCTCAGGCCACTATTAAGCCAATAATTCAACACCTCGCGTTGCACATTGCCATAACCCACGCGCCACTGCAGTTAACCAGCGCCAGCACAGAGACCAGTGCAGCGGGCGATGTGAAACCACACAGCTGGACCGCCAGGCCGCACACTCAGTACTCACTGCCAGCACCCTCCTCACTTCCGCCCGTGCCCCCTCCGCCGCCCTGCTCCAGGGCACCCCAGTACTTCTCAGCGCGGAATACCCTGGTGAATGCACGCCACTGCCGCCAGTATTGCGCGGCTCAGTGACGTAGCGAGGATTCCACGGACCCCGGTGCTACCGCGCCTGCTGCGCCATTCCCAGCAGCGCCCCTGCTCTCACATAGAACTCAGTGTCTGGAAGCGATCACGAGCAGTGGGATGGACAGGCTCGCCCAGGCTGGCAGTGTCCATACCCGTGGTGCCCAGCTCCAGAATGCAGTGTCTGGAAGCCCTCACACGCCGTGACAGGCGGGCACTCTCTGCCAGGCTCCCCTTGCCAACTGTCTGCTGAGCCCGATTAGCACTCTTTAATTAATCTGCGAGGCTGCAGGGAGGCGCTGACCTGTTCACACTCACAGTGACCCTGCCCCACCCGCGTCCTGCCCTCCCTCTCCAGGAATGGGGACTCCCTCTGGGGAAGCCCGCTCTGTGCCAGGCCCAGCCGCCAGACACACGGAGGTGGAGAATGGCTGCTGCCCAGACACGCAGGGAGTGACCACGGACACGGCTGCCAGCACCACACTGCGCACAGCGCGCCCTCCAATCACGCGGCGGCCGGTCAGGATGCGACCCTGCGGGCACCGGAGGGCACCCCGCGGCGCAGTCTGTGGGAGTCCCGCTCGGGCACTCCCTGCTACCAGCGCCCCCTGCCAGCTCCGAGCGGATCTTTAATGGTATTTAGAACTACATGCATACACCATCTTCAATAAAGTCATTGCACATTTTCAGTAACACCTAAAAATGCATTTAACATAGTGAAAAGAGGCACTGGGCGTCCACACAGAAAGCCAACACTCCCCACAGGGCTTTCATGAACTGCTGCCCCCTCCCGCCAGCAGCCCAACTCAGATTGAATCATTCCCGCCGGCAGGTTTACTCCGTCGGAGGCTCACGCTGTGTGCTCACTCACTGCCATGCTCACTCACCACTGGGCTCACTCCATATCAAGCTCTCTGATTGGACTCGCTCACCAACAGCCTCACTCCGCGCTGTCTTCAGTCACTGCAGAGTAGTGAGTGCAGAGTAGTGAGTGCAGAGTGCAGAGTAGTGAGTGCAGAGTGCAGAGTAGTGAGTGCAGAGTAGTGAGTGTAGAGTAGTGAGTGCAGAGTAGTGAGTGCAGAGTAGTGAGTGCAGAGTAGTGAGTGCAGAGTGCAGAGTAGTGAGTGCAGAGTGCAGAGTAGTGAGTGCAGAGTGCAGAGTAGTGAGTGCAGAGTGCAAAGTAGTGAGTGCAGAGTAGTGAGTGCAGAGTGCAGAGTAGTGAGTGCAGAGTAGTGAGTGCAGAGTAGTGAGTGCAGAGTAGTGAGTGCAGAGTGCAGAGTAGTGAGTGCAGAGTAGTGAGTGCAGAGTAGTGAGTGCAGAGTAGTGAGTGCAGAGTAGTGAGTGTGCAGAGTAGTGAGTGTAGAGTAGTGAGTGCAGAGTAGTGAGTGCAGAGTAGTGAGTGCAGAGTAGTGAGTGCAGAGTAGTGAGTGCAGAGTAGTGAGTGCAAAGTAGTGAGTGCAGAGTAGTGAGTGCAGAGTGCAGAGTAGTGAGTGCAGAGTAGTGAGTGCAGAGTAGTGAGTGCAGAGTAGTGAGTGCAGAGTAGTGAGTGTGCAGAGTAGTGAGTGTAGAGTAGTGAGTGCAGAGTAGTGAGTGCAGAGTAGTGAGTGCAGAGTAGTGAGTGCAGAGTAGTGAGTGCAGAGTAGTGAGTGCAGAGTGCAGAGTAGTGAGTGCAGAGTGCAGAGTAGTGAGTGCAGAGTGCAGAGTAGTGAGTGCAGAGTGCAAAGTAGTGAGTGCAGAGTAGTGAGTGCAGAGTGCAGAGTAGTGAGTGCAGAGTAGTGAGTGCAGAGTAGTGAGTGCAGAGTAGTGAGTGCAGAGTAGTGAGTGTGCAGAGTAGTGAGTGCAGAGTAGTGAGTGTGCAGAGCAGTGAGTGCAGGTGCAGAGTGGTGTGTATTGGCAATGTAAATGACAATGCCATTTATTTATGATTTAAAAAAAAAAAAGAAATGTCATGAGCAATGCCAATTGCTCTACCTTTAATGATGCCGAGACCATTGCATTGCAAATGCTTGTTTTACTTGGATTCTTTAAATTTATTGTGCATATGTTGTTGAATTTGTGTGTGTTTAATTGTGATTGTGTCAGATGGAGAAGGCAGGAATGAGTCAGTGAATGGATGCACAAGTGCAAAGATGAGCGACAGAGCACATGCATGATGGCCTATTGAGTGCCTTAACCCATCAGTTCCACAAGAAGCACTTTCATTATTAGGCTAGACCTGCTGCCATTGCAAATCCTTATTTCTTGTCTAGATTATTCTACAGAGGAACCTACCTTCGACCAATTACATGACTTCCCAACAGTGAGTTCAGAACTTATCATCCCATCTTTTTAATGGGAGAAGACACTATCATCATATTCCTGGTGTCTCTTAAGTTTTGTTCTGGCTCCCAATAAGAAAAGCATATGAACAAGCGGAATTCCACTTTTCACCTCATTTTCAGCCACAGATGCATTTTTGCTCAATTTCACGGCTCCTGTACGTTTCAGATAAAATGGCAATGTTGAGCAGTGTGGAGTGAAAAAAGATACAGGGTTGTAACACATCATCTTCTGCGCCAATGTGGAATTTAAAAAAACTTTTCTAAAGATATATTAACATTGTCAAAAGCTGTAATGTGTCATTGTAATGTGTGTCACCTGTATAGAATGAGAGTGGTGCATCTGGGTCATGAAAGAATAGCTTGCAATAATACAACTAAACACTGGCAGTGTACAGCTCCATCCAAGCCAGGTTAAAATAGTCTGTCCCTGTTTTAAAATGTGCAGTAGTGTAACTAAACAGCTACTTCATTTTTATGACACAGCATTTTCTTAAACGGCACCTTGTTTACGTGAAAAACGTTCGGAAAATGTTGCATGACTACACTCCTCCCTCTAGCCAAGATGACAACTTTCCTGAGAAAATATTTTAAGCAATGGCTGTTAACAGCCAGTGAGAAATACGCCCCATTAACTAGATTAAAGATTACCACCTGTGTCGGATCACTGACATAATATCGAGGAGCAAAATATCGACCTGCCAAAATATCGTGGAGAAAATATAGAATGCCAGAATATCGAATTCCTATCTTCAAACAGGTAAGTACAAAAATGTTGACTCCAAAATGTCGTTGTAAAAAATATAGACAGTCAAAATATCAAAATTTTTAAATGTCTTAAAAGTAATTTAAAATTAATATGATAATGAATATAATAATTTAAACATACTTAAAATTCTTAAATAAACTTAAAATTAATAAATAATTAATGTAACTTAAAAAAAATTATACATATAAATATATATCTATATATACATATTATTAACAAAACATAAACAATATTTTCAACGTAGGAAGCGAGAGGGTTAAATTTACTATTACCACTCCAGTGAGTGCAACAGTAGAGAAAACAGTGGATAGCGTAGGGGTAAAAATTACTATTCCCACTCCAGAGAGTGCCACAGTAGGGAAAGCATTGGATAGCGTAGAGGTAAAAATTACTATTCCCACTCCAGAGAGTGCAACAGTAGGGAAAGCATTGGATAGCGTAGGGGTAAAAAACTACTATTCCCACTCCAGTGAGTGCAACAGTAGGGAAAGCGTTGGATAGCGGGAGATTAAAAATTACTATTCCAACTCCAGAGAGTGCAACAGTACGGAAAGTGTTGAATAGCGTAGGTGTAAAAATTACTATTCCCACTCCAGAGAGTGCAACAGTAGAGAAAGCGTTGGATAGCGTAGGGGTAAAAAACTACTATTCCCACTCCAGAGAGTGCAACATTAGGGAAAGCGTTGGATAGCGGGAGATAAAAAATTACTATTCCCACTCCAGTGAGCGCAATAGTAGGGAAAGCATAGGATAGCGTAGGGGTAAAAATTATTATTCCAACTCCAGAGAGTGCAACAGTAGGGAAAGCGTTGAATAACGTAGGGGTAAAAATTACTATTCCCACTCCAGTGCAACAGTAGGGAAAGCGTTGGATAGCGTAGGGGTAAAAATTACTATTCCCACTCCAGTGAGTGCAACAGTAGGGAAAGCGTTGGATAGTGGGAGGGTAAACATTACTATTCCCACTCCAATGAGTGCAACAGTAGGGAAAGCATTGGATAGTGGGAGAGTAAAAATTACTATTCCCACTCCAGAGATTGCAACAGTAGGTAAAGCGTTGGATAGCGTAGGGGTAAAAAATTACTATTCCCACTCAAGAGAGTGCAACAGTAGGGAAAGCGTTGGATAGGGTAGGAGTAAAAATTACTATTCCCACTTCAGTGAGTGCAACAGTAGGGAAAGTAAATACTTCATATATGAATTAAATTGAATTAAATATTAATACCAATTAAAAATAATATAAAATATTTGTATATAGATGTAAATTCATCTATTAAAAATACAAATGAAATTTAATTATTAAAAATAATTACCTACTAATACAAATTATTTACCATTTAACACTAAATTAATTAACAATTAATAAAAAATTAAATATTACAACAAAAATAATCAATAAATAAATTCAAAAATTTGATTATTTATAATTCAATTACTTCCAACACTATTCCCCTATAAACACACAACCCACTACTGAAAATAAATTAATAAAATTAACATAATTATCAATTAATCAATTAATTAAAACTATTGACCAATTATAATTTAATTATTACCAATTAATAATTAATTAACACTTAATTCAAAATAAATACCAATAAATAAATTAACATATTTAATTAATTATATTTAAATTACTTCCCACCCTGTTCACCTATAAACCCACAACCCGCTGCAGAAAATACATTAATTTAATATTTAATTAACATAATTACCAAATAATCAATTAATTAAAATTAATTACCAATTATATTTTAATTAATTACCAATTAATTCAACATAAATACCAATACATAAATAACATATTTAATTAATTATATTTAAATTACTTCCCACTCTATTCCCCTATAAACCCACAACCCCCTGCAGAAAATACATTAATTTAATTAACATAATTATCAATTAATCCATTAATTAATGTTAATTACCAATTATATTTTAATTAATTACCAATTATTAAGTAATTACCAATTAATTCAACATAAATACCAATAAATAAATTAACATATTTCATTATTTATATTTAAATTACTTCCCACCCTATTCCCCTATATACCCACAACCCGCTACAGAATTATATTCGCAAAAATTAAATACAATTATATTAATTAATTAAAATGAGTTATAAAACAAATACACACTTTGCACACATATAGTAACATAAAAACACTTTAAAAAATTCATATTAAGTTACATACCTCAAATTCGATATTTTTGTTGTCTATATTCTGTCCATTCGATATTTTGTCCATTCTATATTTTGGATTCGATATTAATGCTATTCTATTCGATATTTTGCTATTCTATTCGATATTTTTGTAGTCTATATTCCGTCCATTCGATATTGTGTCCATTCTATATTTTTAACTCGATATTTTGGCATATCGATATTTTTTATTCGATATTATGACTGTATACCACTTCTTTCATTATGTACACCGTAAAATAAGGTTAACCTTATGAGCCCTGTCCCCCACCCCCTGTCCCACAACGTTTTAAAACTTCTGTTATCTGAGAATTAAGAGACAATAATGATTCCACTTCAGAACAAGCAGTTGCAATGCAATAGGTCTCGCATTAGGAAAGTTTGAGCTATTGGTCTTGTAAATGACACATTTTTTATTTATGTGTTGGTTTTGTAAATAGGGAAATTAATAGCTTTGTCATTTACAATGCCAATACTTTTAATTTTTGCAAATGTGACACCTATAGCATTTGTAATGCAACATGTTTTGTATTTACGTGACTTAGATGTATTGATATTACATATAACAATGGCTTTTACTTTTTTTAAATAATTAATACTTAAATAAAAGTTATTGTAATTTATAATGGCAATAGCTTAAACTTTTGTAAATAACTTTTGTAAAGATTATGTTTAGTGTATTTAATGTGACGAAAATCCAAGAACAGAAGTGAAATATTAACATCTTTTTGTGACATTTGTAATAAAGTTTGAAACATTGAGAGAACATATTTGAACCAGTTGTTGTTGAATGGTTGCACAGATTGATGGTGTGGTGGTGTGGAGTGATGTGGTGGCGACGAGTGATGCTGTGTCGTTCAGTGATGCTGTGGTAGCGCATAATGATGATGTGGTGCCCCTGAGTGATGCTGTGGTTGTGCGATAAATAGATAGAGTGAAGGCGATAGATAGCTAGAGGGAGGGCAAAAGATAGAGAGAGTGAGAGTGATAGATAGATAAATGGAGTGGGGCGATAGATAAATAGATAGATAGATAGATAGATAGATAGATAGATAGATAGATAGATAGATAGATAGATAGATAGAGTGAGGGCGATAGAGAGATAGATATTAGAGTGACGGCGATAGAAAGATAGACAGAGTGAGAGCGATCGAAAGATAGAATGATGGCGATAGAGTGAGTGCGATAGTCAGAGTGAGGGCGATAGATAGACAGATGATAGAGTGAGGGTGATAGATAGAGTGAGGGTGATAGATAGACAGATAGAGTGAGGGCAATAGATAGATAGATAAATAGAGTGAGGGCGATAGATAGATAAATAGAGTGATGGCGATAGAAAGATAGATAGAGTGAGGGTGATCGATAGATAGAATGGTGGCGATAGAGTGAGTGCAATAGACAGAGTGAGGGCGATAGATAGACATATAGATAGAGTGAGGGTGATAGATAGAGTGAGGGCGATAGATAGAGTGAGGGAGATAGGTAGATAGAGTGAGGGCGATAGATAGATTGAGGACGATAGATAGAGTTTGGGCGATAGATAGAGTGTGGACGATAGATAGAGTGTGAGCGATAGATAGAGTGAGGGTGATAGATAGAGTGTGGGCGATAGATAGAGTGTGAGCTGGATTTAGAGGGAGTATTTGGTTTTGAAAGGTGGATTTAGTTTTTCATGTTGGATTTGGATGGGTGAGTTGGACGGTGGAGTTGGAGGGTGGAGTTGGAGTTGGAGGGTGGAGTTGGAGGGTGGAGTTGGAGTTTGAGGGTGGAGTTGGAGGGTGGAGTTGGAGTTGGAGGGTGGAGTTGGAGGGTGGAGTTGGAGGGTAGAGTTGGAGTTGGAGGGTGGAGTTGGAAGGTGGATTTGGAGTTGGAGGGTGGAGTTGGAGTTGGAGGGTGGAGTTGGAGGTCGGAGTTGGAGTTGGAGTTGGAGGGTGGAGTTGGAGGGTGGAGTTGGAGGTTGGGGTTGGAGGGTGGAGTTTGTGGGTTGAGTTGGTGGGTGGAGTTGGAGGTTGTAGGGTGGAGTTGGAGTTGGAAGGTGGAGTTGGAGGGTGGAGTTGGAAGGTGGAGTTGGAGGGTAGAGTTGGAGGGTGGAGTTGGAGGGTGGAGTTGGAGTGTGGAGTTTTAAAGTGGATTTGGATTTGGAGGGTGGAGTTGGAGGGTGGAGTTTGAGTTAGAGGGTGGAGTTGAAGTGTGGAGTTGGAGGGTAGAGTTGGAAGTTGGAGTGTGGAGTTGGAGGGTGGAGTTGGAGGGTGGAGTTTGGAGTTGGAGGGTGGAGTTGGAGGGTGGAGTTGGAGGTTGGAGGGTGGAGTTGGAGGGTGGAGTTAGAGGTACTAAATTTAAATTGATGAAAAGGTTTATGGGAGGCTTCACGAGCGCAGAGGAGACGCATGTAATTGTAGTTTTAATGGAAGGCATGGCAGATGTAGACTACAGGGGCACGGATTTTGTGCCTAAAAAACAAACCAATGCGAACTGAATGTAATAGGTAAACACATACAGCAAATACGTATATAATACGCTGGAGTACTGTATTTTGACGACAGAATTAACAGATGTTTAGCAAAACAGAACGTGTTGCAATATGACAGAAGCAGTTGAAAAGTTAAGTGCATGGACATAATATATGTGTTTTCCTGTAAAGCAATATAATACTATTGAAAAGTACGCATCAAACTATGCTTACTATTTAAATAAGTACGCAAATATGCACATAAAAAGCATACATGACAAGCATTGGCAAATGATGAGGGAGGTGTGCCTAGATTGAGTGACTACATAAGGAGGAGGAAAGAGGGAGGAACAGGTGAGGAGGGAGAAGCGACCATATGGGGCGTAACAGCCAAAGCGTCCGACCTTGAAGCTGGGGGACCAGGTTTGAATCTGGCGTTGGCTCAAGCATCCTGTGATTGTGTGTAAATCATGGGTGTGTTCCATTACTGGCGCTCTTTGACGTTTGGAGCTGCTCATTGTATTGTGTTCACTCACGATGCCAAGGGATTATTTCCCCAGAAGTAAAAGGATGATGGTCAATGTTATTGAGGAGAGCAGAACGTTCTACAGACACAAGTATTGAAAAGAGACTGATGTGGTGAGAAGTAAAGATTACATTTTCGGTGTAATGTAGGGTATAAATATCCTTATTGTATGGAGGCGAGCTTTGCTGAAGGATAAGTATGGACCACATAATTCAGAAACGAAAGCGTAGCATTCATAGTGCATCAAAACATAACATGTTAAATGACGCAGCTATGCGTCAAATTAATCCCGAACACCAGTTTAATTTTAAATTTGCCCTTCAATCAAAAGAGACCTGCGGAAAATCACCTGCGGTTGAGGAACAGCGGAGACACAAACCAGGACTCTTCGGCTGCGATTGTCAAGAGCGACGACATCCCCCTGGGGCGAGGTTCGTCTGTTCGAGCCGGTTTTGCATTTTTTGTGCAGTAGAACCCCTACACTTACCTATGCCCTTTACTTCATAAATAAATACGAAATACCATGACAAAGGGGTTGTGGGCGCAGACAAAGAATGGAAAGCGAAAAAAGGAAAATGATGAACAAACAGGAGAGCACAGAGTGAAAGGGAAAGAGATCAAGCCTTGCGGGGCAGCAGGGGTGCGATGTCGGGCACCAGTTGAAGCCTGAGCAGCGGAAAGGCAGCGCTGGCAGGGGGGCTGGGCATGAGCAGATGGTCCTGTTTTGACCTGCGGAGCGCGCGAAGTGGATGCTGGCAAATGGCTTTGATGTTTATGAATGAATGTGAGACTGAATGAGGGCTGTCGGGGTAAGGTAGGGTGGGAGGCTGCCTAGTGGCAGTTCACTTTCCTCTGTTTTGGTCCGAGTGAAGGAGTCTGGTTAATTTAATGATGCAAGCGCACACAAAAAACAAGTATTTAATAATAGCAAATAGGTCGCCGTGCTGACATATGTTTGGTCCGAGTGAAGGAGTCTGGTTAATTTAAAGATGCAAGCGCACACAAAAAACATGTATTTAATAGGAGCAAATAGGTCGCTGTGCTGAAATATGTTTGGTCCGAGTGAAGGAGTCTGGTTAATTTAACGATGCAAGCGCACACAAAAAACAAGTATTTAATAATAGCAAATAGGTCGCCGTGCTGACATATGTTTGGTCCGAGTGAAGGAGTCTGGTTAATTTAAAGATGCAAGCGCACAGAAAAAACAAGTATTTAATAAGAGCAAATAGGTCGCTGTGCTGAAATATGTTTGGTCCGAGTGAAGGAGTCTGGTTAATTTAAAGATGCAAGCGCACACAAAAAACAAGTATTTAATAGGAGCAAATAGGTCGCCGTGCTGAAATATGTTTGGTCCGAGTGAAGGAGTCTGGTTAATTTAAAGATGCAAGCGCACAGAAAAAACAAGTATTTAATAGGAGCAAATAGGTCGCCGTGCTGAAATATGTTTGGTCCGAGTGAAGGAGTCTGGTTATTAATTTAACTATGCAAGCGCACACAAAAAACAAGTATTTAATAGGAGAAAATAGGTCGCCGTGCTGAAATATGTTTGGTCCGAGTGAAGGAGTCTAGTTAATTTAAAGATGCAAGCGCACACAAAAAACAAGTATTTAATAGGAGCAAATAGGTCGCCGTGCTGAAATATGTTTGGTCCAAGTGAAGGAGTCTGGTTAATTTAAAGATGCAAGCGCACAGAAAAAACAAGTATTTAATAGGAGCAAATAGGTCGCCGTGCTGAAATATGTTTGGTCCGAGTGAAGGAGTCTGGTTATTAATTTAACTATGCAAGCGCACACAAAAAACAAGTATTTAATAGTAGCAAATAGGTCGCCGTGCTGAAATATGTTTGGTCCGAGTGAAGGAGTCTGGTTAATTTAAAGATGCAAGCGTACAGAAAAAACAAGTATTTAATAGGAGCAAATAGGTCGCCGTGCTGAAATATGTTCGGTACGAGTGCCGCGGGCAGGGGAGCGGCAGCCTTTGTTTGAAGTCTGATGCAGTGGGCACGCGATAGGCTGGCAGCACTGTAAACAAGTCTTCGGAGGAGGGCTGATTCTGCGGTGCACGTGAAGTGGCAAGCTCTGGCATTGCGCAGACGGGGGAGGGGAGAGCATTCCTTTGAAATCTGAAGCTCTCGGCATTGCTAAGGCGGGTCTGCCGAGGCTCGGGGAGCAAATGGCGAACGCGTGCACGGAGCACATGCACTGTGCGTAATCCGCCTGCCAAAGCCCTCTTGGTAAGCTTTACTGATGCATTTCTATATGTCTCGAGCTGCGATGCGCAAGCGCATTGGCAGGTCGAGACCTAAAAAAACAGGTGATGGCGCAACATTCCTGAAAAAGCATTTGCAATGCAAACGGTCTCGCCTTTGGGACCTGATATGTATTGAGCTATGCAGTACCTTAGCCTGGGTGGTGAAACATCTACTGTTTTTTAACAGGGAAAGTAAGCACCAAACTGTGTGACATGCCAGGTATTTGGGACACATACAAACAAATATTGCCTTTTAGCAGGAAATGGTAAAGTCCAAAGCTCTATTTTTAATATAATATCAGGGCGTTCGGTGGTTATATGCAGCCAGCTGTCACCTCGGAGCCCCCTCACAGGTTCATCAACTACATACACACAGGAAACTGTGCTAAAATCAACACTGAGGGAGCCTGTAGTTACTTGACGAGAAGTAACTTCAAACCTTAGTGGCAAAATCAATGCGTCAGTGCGAGAGTGTCCACGTTCGAACCCGCGACCATGGCAGCATCAACAATAGCCCAACAGCACAACTGACCAGCCAGGTAAGAAATTATCTTAAATTGCACCTGTCACGCAAGGCTGTGCGGACACCCTGCGGTTTCAGGAAAAAACGGATTCCCCAGTGGTAGGAGTGTTGCACGAGAGAGGTTGGTAATCGGCCTCGCCCTTGGGACCTTAAAAGTATTGACAAACCTGACATTAGTTAGTAATTGACGTTGCAGAGTTGTGGCATACTCGTGACTTGTGACTGCTAATATTTTTTACTTCAATTAATTTGCATATTACAGATGCAAATACAGGTGTTTGCAGTTCTCATTTACAGTATTTAGAAACTGCAGAATGGGAACGTTTGCTAAAACTGACCACATAGCTCAACAGGGCAGAGAGTCTCTGCGCCAGGCGGGAGTGCGCCGGAGGGGGCTTAGCTTTTGCAGACATGATCTTCGCGGTCCGAGGTTCTTTGACACAAAACACAGATGAGGTGTAGGAATTACAAAATATAAATATACATCTGTTTTAAAATTAGTAAAGAGTAATTATTTCTTTGCGTGTTTTAATTGCAAAATGTCCTGGTCCTGGTGTGGGTCGAACTCACAACTAGGTAAGTACTTCTGTAAGAATACCAAGTGCTAACCGAATGTGCCACTGGAGCACATATGTAAACTCTGAATAACTCTTGGAAGAGAGTACGAACATGAGTACTGGTGGAAATCTGTTAAAAATTAATTTTACACGTTGATAAACACTATGCATTAACACACTAGCAATAACATATTTCAAAAATGTTTTATATTTCTAAAATATGAACACAAATTAAGAAGAAAACAGCATAATACCGAAGACAAGCTAAAGAGAAACTTACAATTTCTAAGACCAACTATAATCCCGCGTACAGACCAGAACAACCGAGCCGCGAGAGGCACTTGTGAGCAGAAGAGCACTTGAAAGCAGCAGCGAGTATTGCGGGGCAGCAGCTGTGTGTCAGTGCTGGAGGGCTCAGGTGCACCGACAGACCTGTAGTTCTCAGTACTGCAATAGCAGCGAGTACTGCAGGGCAGCAGCTACATGTTAGTGCTGGAGTACTGAGATGCACTGACAGAGCTGTACGTCTCAGTACTGCAATAGTAGCGGGCACTGGGGGCAGTAGATGCGTCATGCGTGTCTCAGTACTAGAGTTGTAGAATGTGCTTGATGGCTGTACTCAGGTGCACTGCTGGCACAGCAGTATGTCCCAAGACTGGAGTGACAGAAAGCACGGCAGTGCAGCACTGAGTTCTGTTTGAGGTGGGGAGCCTGGGTCTGCCAAGTGCGTGCCCTGGAGCCTGGCAGGGACTCAGAGGCGCTAATGATATGCTGGCCAGGAATAACCCTGTCTTTGACCACGGCACAGGAAGTATCTGGTTTTAATTTATAACATCCAATGGCGGGGCGCGAACTGGGCAGGCCTGGAAAGAGCACTAGTACTGGCTCGGTGCCCCGCTGCCAGGGTCACCTCTCCCAGGAACACAACACAGATCTACCCCCACCACATGCATTCACACACAGGGTTACCACAGTAAAGACTGACTCTGTATCACCGGGAGCAGCGCCTCCCCCTCCGGGGCTTTCACTTTATAGAGTAGTGTTTTCAGTTGTATTAGAACAATTGAAATGAATCAGTACTACAGCTCCTAGAAAGCTCTAGTTATATGAAAGCGTGACTGCCCAATGAAGGCCAGCAGGGGCCGGACCTGTGGACCCCAGAGTAACACCCATGCAAAGTAGGTGGGGGGGACTCCACGGTCTCAAACCTGGTCAAGGGCAGAGACCTGGGACTCCCACATTGTGCGGAATTATGGCTGCTGGTGCAGGCCTACCGTTGTAAACATAACACTAACCCTCTGCCCCCTCTGCCACCCAAGCAGATCCGTATGGAAACCGTCGCACCCACTACCCGTGTTGGCCCGCCCCCTCTCTCTCCAAAGCCCCCCAGTTGCCCAGACCCCCGCCAGCTGCAGGGGACACCGAATGTCTAGTGGACCCATCAGCCCAACCTGAACTGGAGCCCACAAAGAGAAACCCAATTAAAAGGGGGCCACCTTCAGACGCCGCAACTGTCCGTCCAAAATGCGATAGCCCTACTGGAGAACCTCATCTGCGCAATGGTACCAGCAGATCGATTCTGGGGCATAGCTGCTGCTCCCTGCCCACTGTAGTAGGGCCCGTGCATAGTTGCTGCCCTTCCACCCCTGCGAGGGTGTGCGGTTGGGTGGAGAAAGCTCCGGTGAGTGCGCCACCCCTGCGCCACCCCTGCCGGGGTCCCGTTTCATGGCTTCCGTGGAACCTGAAGAAATCCGGGCATAAAAGGTATTTGCTAATGAGGGGCACAATAAGTTGTCCAGAATCACAGCATATTGATCTTGGGCTGAAGCCGGGATTCGAGTCTGCTCCCTCATGATTCAAGGCAGACAGCTATAGCCAAGAAGCCAACCCTTCCTGGAGCAAAATAGAAAGGGACCCAAGGCGGAGAGGCAACATTGATGTTAGAGGGTATGTGAAGGGTGGGAGTAAATGCTTATCGCCGTGAATTAGGAACGCCACTGTTTTGTCACGCATGTGTACGATGTCAGGCATCGCGCGCATGCGACACAAAGAGTGCGCAGTCACCCACCAATCAGACCGCAAAGAAGCATTAAAAATGAAATAGGTCTCGGGCTCAAGATATACATATGATGGATATCTTACAATTGTCAATTTCTTTGTGGGGTGATGCTCCTCCGCTCAAACGGAGGAGCCACCCCTGATCAAGGAGGTATGTGTGTCTTGTGCACTTCCATCATTCACTTTTCTAAGACAAGCATTTACAATGCAATGGTTTTGCCTTTGTTAAAGTTAGAGCTATTGGCATTGCTCTTGACATTATTTTTATTTATGTGTTTTTTTAAAACATAAATAAATGGCATTGTCATTTACAATGCCAATAGCTTAATCGCTCGCAAATGCATGACCTCTTGCACTTTACACCCACACAGAGCCACACACGCAAAGCCACCCACACACACATAGAGTCACCCACACAATCTGCACTCTGAATCTGCACTCTGCACTCTGAATCTGCACTCTGAATCTGCACTCTGCACTCTGAATCTGCACTCTGAATCTGCACTCTGAATCTGCACTCTGCACTCTCAATCTGCACTCTCAATCTGCACTCTGCACTCTCAATCTGCACTCTGCACTCTCAATCTGCACTCTGCACTCTCAATCTGAACTCTCAATCTGCACTCTCAATCTGCACTCTGCACTCTCAATCTGCACTCTGCACTCTCAATCTGCACTCTCAATCTGCACTCTGCACTCTGCACTCTGAATCTGCACTCTGAATCTGCACTCTGAATCTGCACTCTGAACGGGACGGCCCCGGCAAACACGGGACGCCTGCTCACCCTGATTATACACCATACCAGGCCCCGTTTCTGGGCACCTCGGTGGCAATTGACCAGTTGTGATATTTATGGTACGCACTCCTGGATGAAGATCAAGGTATAGATGTCTTAGTAGGAGGCACTGCTGCTTAGGGCGGCGATAATTTGACTATCACTATGCCAAGAGCCAGGACGTCACTTACAGAGCATGGCTTCCACTCGCCTCCCTTGATTTAAAGATGCGTACGAGTGCCTGTAGTCTGGGTACCACTTGCGCAACGCCCCATGCTCAGTGAAGGTCACCGTGTGCGGATGTCAAACGTCTGCCATTCAGGTTCAGAGAGGCAGATATTTTCCCGCAGACGTGCTTGCGCTCAGGAAAGGGAGTATATATGTGTGGCACCGACAGTAACCTGGAAGTGAGGGCAGATGAAACCCCCATCCCCGCCGCTCTTCCAGGGGCTCCCAGAGGAGGTGCAGGCTGCGTGATTAATAATATTTTAGCGTGGCTGTCCTCTCGGGTTGGGTTTTTTGACGCACAAGCTGTTAAATCACTCTGGAGGTGGAAGGCCCTGACATGTCTCCGGTTACGAAAACAAGCCCCGAAAATGAATGAAATTATTTCTGTGCGAGGGAAGAGCTTACGCACTGTCCACAGAGGTCACACCGCAGAATTGGGTGGGAATTAAGCGTCCCCAGATGTGCCTCGTGCTCCTCTTCGTGCCGGAGTTCAGCATAGCTGGAATATTTGGTGTCTTCTGCTGCAGCAACAGCTCTGAAGAGCCAGCAACAATTTGCAGTCTGCCCTGGCTGGATGGACTGGCCCCTGGGATAGGGTGGGGACCACATTAAGGTTGACGGGCAGTCATAGGAAGTGACTGTAAGAACCTACTAAATCCATGTTTTAGGGAACTGTGTTTTTCCATCCAGAATACATCTTCGAGCTCCCCATGATTTCATAAAAATCCATGTGATTACATGTGATAGCCTGACGGGGTGTCTGAAATCTATACTGTGGAATTAAACACACCATTACGCAGCTTGTAAACTGTGCCAACACGTCGCCAGTAGTTCATTATAAATCAGATTCGAGGCCAGCTTTAAAGTGTTGAATGTGCGGTAATACGCAGGTGGAATCCTGCTTTCCTGTACTGAACCCCAGCTGTGGAGTAAATAAACACCCACTCTTAATTTCTGCTTTATTCTATGTGGGAGACTATAATCACCTTATAAAGGCTTGCACAATATTTTCAGCAGGCGTGAGATGACGTAATAAGAAGGTAATGTAGCAGAGTTGCTCCGTTTGCCAAAGAGATCGGTGCTGTTGTGTTTACACATACTGTGGCAGGGTTTGTAAAGATACCTACTTCAGCATTGACTGTGCAGAGTTTCTTAACATTTCCCTGCACAGAGCGGTGTTTGTAAAGTTCTCTCCTCTGCAGCCTAATGCAGTGTCTGCAAGTTGTCTGTGCAGCACTGAAAGTGCGGCGTTTGTAAAAGGAACCCCGAACACTGCTGTGTTTGTGAAGTAGTTTGCGCAGCCCTGCACAGTGCAGTGACACCCTGCGGCGGTCCCCTCCGGCACCTGTGTACAGCGCACTGTTTGTAAAGACACCCACGGAGCCCCGTAGACGTGAGTGGAAAGTTCCTTCCACAGCCCTGCTCGCGGCAGTGTTTGCAGTGCACCCATGCCAACCCGCACGTGGCAGCAAGCACTTCAAGTTATACATGGCATTTCCTGGTCGGCAGGGGCGCTGCCTCTGCCCCCAGAGCTGGCACCATTGGCTGGAGACAACTCTGCACACACGGAGTTTGCAACACTCGGATAGATACAGGAGAGGATGGGGTCCTACGTAACCCCAAGACACGGGAAGGGTGGGTTGGGGCAGGAACAGTGTTCATAGAATAAAAAGGTGACATATCCAGCAGTGAGGCGTGAGATCCTCGTGTGTGGGGCGCTATGTGGGGGGGCTCAACTCCGCGCTTTTGTTATCCTGACTGTCGTTTTCCTTGGCGCACTTTCCCCCGGAAAACACCCAGCATACCTTATCCACGAGTCCCTGCTGAGGAAACACCCTACCCGACCGACAAGTCTTCCTTTAATTCTGGATATTTGTATTTTTAGGTATCAAAACCTAGCCTCGCCAGGAGCCAACGTTCACTAACCTTTCCCTGTCACTTCCTCTTAAATAGCGGATATATTTCCCAGACAAAAAAAGTGTTTAACAGTCCCACGAGCTTCCAAGGCGATTAGCGTGCATTAAACGTGGCGCTCCAGCCGGAAGAAAGGAATGTTATCAAAATATTTCTCTTTTTGAGACGAAGGTGTACTTGCATATAATCTTCTAAAGGCAGGGGTTTGCAGGAGGGCAGTAAAACAATTCCTTGACAGAACGAATATTTCTAGAATTATTGAGAGAGGCATTAATATGTGTATCCGGACACCAAAGGTGTATATGAAACTGTATTTGTGTTCCACAAAAATAGATATATCTATAGGGGTGGGGCTCTGAAATATGGATGTGTCGAGTTCAGAAATGTGTACTTCCTTGAAATGTAAAGTTATATATAATATTCCATTTCTGTCAGTGAAACTGAAAAAATACATCGTCGATTTTTCCCAATAATTAATAACATCGATGCGTGCCTCTGTTTGAACGTGCTCTCTACCGACGGGGAAATAAAAGGCGTGCACCTTTTATTCATCTCTCCCCTTCGATTGTGTGCCGTGGACTCCCCGTGGGTGCTGCAGGTGGTGGCAAGGTTTGTGTCCCTAGGAAACACACGGATTTAGGAGTCTTATCTGTCAAACGGGCCATGTCATGTATATGTATTGTTTTAAACAGAAATGGAACATTTTTGCCGTATCCTCACACGTAGTAATAACAGGCTACAAAGAGCGTGACATTTCTCACACGTCGGCAAGCCCGTGGCCATTGTAATCATGCAAGGTGGGCTTTGGAACCGGGTTGTAGTCTCGGCGTCGGCTCGCCACCCTGTTATTCTGGGCAAATCTCTTTAACTCCCCCTACCCAAAAACAAACGGCAAACTGATTGCGTCCTTGTGTAATTTAACCGGTGCTCGTCCAAAGATTTCTAATGTTTTTGAGGCGAGTTCATGCTATATAAAACTGCCAGAAAAAAACACTGGTTGCTTTCTGCGTTTTCAACTCCTCTAAGTCGATTTTGCTCCCGGGAGCAGACTGAGCTGGCCGCCAAACGGCACTTTTCGAACAAGATTTTCAGGGCCGTCGGAGCTCGGAAACACGAGAGGGACGGGGGGAGGGGGGCGGGAGAGGACACGGACGGCGGGAGACACCGGAGCAGGAAGGCGGGTGCCGGCAATGCCGGAACAGATTCGGGGGCGTTCCCGGCTTTTGGCTGACGTCGCGTGACGTAGCCAAAAGCCAAAAATTCTCGGGAACGCCCCCGAATCTGGTCCGGCATTGACGGACAGGCCCGTCTTCCAATGGCTAGCCTCCATTTATGGAGCTAGCCAATGAAAGACAGAGGCCGTTCCTGTCTCCCGTATAGATCTCAAGAGGTTTTTGCCTGCGCAAAAAAGATGCGCAGAGCGCATCTTTTCGCGAGGCAAAACCTAAAAAAGGAACCACGAGGAGAAAAAGTTTCCCAAAATGCCTCTCAGTAGATATTTTATCTTAACCAGAAGAGACTTTGTGGACAATATGCAACTTAAGTGGCAGTTTCTAGAACCATATCGGCTGGTAAGTGTGGGACTAAGATACAGGTGCCACAATGACCAGAATATTATCAGCTCTTCCAGTGTCTATAGTAACCAAGAGAAGATGATTATAAACCCCACAATAACTAAATAGACCCATAAGGCCTCATTTATGAAAAGTGGCGTATCGCTGCGTGAAAATAGTGAAGCGTCACTTTTCATTGTGCCCTCCTTGCAACATGCTGGATGTGCCATATTTACAGTATGACACATCATGTCGCAAGGAATTACAGATAAGTCAATATTTCTGACGTATCTGTAGGCACAAAAATGACGCATTGCTGCAGTTTGTCACGAAAGTGACGCAACTTTATCAATGGGTCATTTCACATGTGCAAGTCCCATTTCAAATGTGCCTGCGTCAGTCTTTAGCCTGCTGCGAGGCAGGCATACGATATTGACGTATTTGCATCCTGGAAGTGACACAGTGAAATCTCATAGATTCTTCTACATCACTTCTATGATGGTTACTTGTGTCAGAACGGCCACCCTGCATGCATTACCTGGCGCAGGTATAATGTGACGCAGGGGTTTACAACGTGACGCATCTACCTAGATAGGTCACTTTGTAAATATGACGCAACATGGCACATTTTTTACACTGCTGGTGCGTCACAAAAACTGACACACCAGAGGCGAAAAAGTGACGCTCATAAATTATCCCCATAGAGTATTATCATGAGGGCCACTTAAAGGGCTTAACATTCTCACCCATCATAATAAAGGTTGAGAAAATCAAGATAGTGATATATATCCATTAAAGGACATCCTACTGCAATCTATTTAGGTCTGTAAAGGGAGAGACCTGTTCAAAGACATTAGTCTTCTATTCATGGACATGGAAATGTATCTTTTTATGTCAATTACTATTTCTCTTGCAAAGTGATAAGAACCGTTCTTGGATTCAAACTTCACAAAGCCAGAACAGTGAGCAGCAGTGCGAGTGTGAGTAGGCTGCAAAGGGGTTTTACCTGAAGCACATGGAAGCTGGAACCAAGAACTGCAGGGCCTTCCTGGTGAGGTAGAAAATGATGAATATGAATGTGTCTTTCATTAGGCGGCTATGGAGGTTCTTGAGATGGGATAGTAGTTACTTTAATGTCTGTGTCCTGGACTTTTTACAGATATTTAATTTGGTAAGACTGTAGTAGTACTAGTAGTAGTAAAAACAAAGTTTATTTAGACAATAGTCTATAAACCAAACACAAGACCATTGATCCACTTAGCAATAGAAAATGTTACATCATAGTTCTTTTTAACCTTCTATACACATTTAAAACCATTAAAACATTAAATTAACATTTTCCATATTTTACATCTTAATATCTTAAAATTTCTCAACTTTCTTGGATGCATCCGTTACAGCTTCTCTTGTTGCTTTTAAAAATTTCCCCAAAGCAATTGTGATATCTAAAAACGACATTTCTGTAAGGAGAACAACAGCCTCCGATCGTGTGTTCACCTTATACTTTAAAAACATTGGACGTAAAAACATTTTTCGCACTGTTAAAATCAATATACAGTCCAGTAGTATATGTAAAATATCATTCTTTACACCTAGGCCACATTTACAAATACCATCAGGTTGGATCATGGCTACTTTTAGTTTACTATCAGTCTTCCATGGGTTTAATCCTACCCGAACCTTCATGATTTCGTACCTTAACCATTTATTGGGTAGTACATCCAAATATGGAAACCGGACCTCCTTTTCCCATTCATTCCGTACCCAGTTCACTGATTTTTTAGACTTCAGGTACTCTAGGTCTTGTGATCTGGAGCGTTCGTGCCCTCGGTCACTAAGCATTTTCTTTGTAAAGACTAAATCAAATGAAGGTTGTTCGAGGGTCAGCTTTAATTGGGTAGCTGTTAGCTGAAGGGTTTTCCTCACTTCCCGTGCCCAATGTAAGCTGCTTGCTTGTATTTCCTTTCTACACCAAATTGACACCTTCTGTTCACCACCGGGCATCTGGCGGTTCCAAAATCTTAGTAAAGATATTTGTGCCTTTACCTCCCATGCCATCATGCCTACCTCCAATCTAATGGCTTGCAACATGGAAGCGTTAGGTAGGGACAACAACATTTTAATTATCTTTCCTTCCTCCCGGTCCCACCCCCTTTTACCACTCAGATAGAGCACTTCAGCACCGTAGAGAACTTGTGGGGGTATCATAGCTTCAAAAGCCTTTAGTAACGGTCTATGAGACATGTCACCATAGTCCTTATTAAATTTTTTCAGTCCACAAACCGATGAGGACGCCTTTGAAGTTTGTGCCGCCACGTGAGTTTTCCATTTTAATGTACTATCAAACCAAAGGCCTAGATATTTATATTCACTTACTACCTCTAATTTATCTGAACCTAAAAACCATGTAAAAATTTTTACCCTCTTCCCAAAACATAGGATCTTGGTCACAAAGCCAGAACAGTGAGCAGCAGTGCGAGTGTGAGTAGGCTGCAAAGGGGTTTTACCTGAAGCACATGGAAGCTGGAACCAAGAACTGCAGGGCCTTCCTGGTGAGGTAGAAAATGATGAATATGAATGTGTCTTTCATTAGGCGGCTATGGAGGTTCTTGAGATGGGATAGTAGTTACTTTAATGTCTGTGTCCTGGACTTCTTACAGATATTTAATTTGGTAAGACTGTAGTCAAAAGTACATGGTCTTACCATTGTCAATATTTTAATTGATCTAGGTCCCAACACCATTGATGCTGAGGTGGAATTAAATGGAGGGCTTTATTAAAGAGTTTTATGTGGTGAATGCATGCTTTGAGTTCTCCTCACATCTGCATATGAATTTAAGTTGTGGCACAGTCCCACATCATTGTCAGGTTCTGTACTTTGGCTTGAATGCATCAAAATTCAAAGACGAAAAGTAAGCGGGAAGGTGCCGTAAAAGCAAAGTAATGCATTGGTTCCATACTCCCAGGTGAGGTGATGTGTTGGTTCCTTACTGCCAGGGGAGGTTTCTTACTGCTGCACAGGGGAGGTGATGCGTTGGTTTCTTATTGTCAGGGGAGGTGATGCGTCAGTTCCTTACTGGAAGGGAAGGTAATGCGTCGATCTCCGGGCACTCGATCTTGGTTACTTACTACTGGGCAACATTGATGAAGAAATCATCAACCAGGGAATAAGTGCCGAAAATCCAGACTCACTGTGTCAATTCCACAGCTATGATGCAGGTGCTGCGTTGGAGTTGGAGTTGGAGCGGTGTGGTATGGTATGGTATGGACTTTGGTGATGTGTTGCTCGAAACTCACTCTGTGGCTGTGCTTCTGACGCACTGCAATGGGAAGATGAGGCCTGGGATGAAAGCCGTGTTCAATGCACCAATCGGGAACCACGCTTCATGCTGGCAGTGGTGATGCATTGAAGTTTCTAGCAATGTGTCAATAAAAACAGACTCTGGGAGTCGATATGGGATTTTCCCTCTCAGTTCACCAGATTCTACTTCCAAGGGCCCAGAGACGGGATTTGGTACCACTTGGAAGACAGAACTCCAAGCAGAAGAGCCCAGGCAATGGTAGGTGAAGTCTTTGATGGCCCTGAGACTTCTTATCAGGAGGCAAGCGCACACAAGCCCTTGGAGAACCTTGAAAAGTAAGACACATAAAGCAAAGTCCAGTCCTTTTACTCCCATGACAGAAGAAACAAGCAGCAGGCCAGCACAACAAATTAACAGGCAGAGAGGCAATCCCTCCTATAGCATCCAGCTCCTCTTTCTGGCAGAATGTCCTCAGGTCAGAAGGGTTCTGATCTGAGTGTCAGAGGTCCAATACTTATATCCTTTTCTGCCTTTGAATTAGACAGACTTCTTTTTTTATTTTTTTATTTTTTATTAGTTAGTTATGTCATTTATTGTGATAAATTCCGTGATCTTTACTCTGTATCATTCCTTTTTTTTATTATTATTATTTCATATCCAGAAACATCATATTACACAAAAAATAGCTTTTACTTAATCATAGTACATATTACACAAGTAATTTTGTAGGTATATACATTGACCGGGGATAAAATTAATTTAAACAGTCCATAAAAGTTGTATATAGCAGGTAAAAAGGGCCCAAAAGGGGGTCAACATTTAGTGCCTTATCTGTATTAATCAAACTATGCAATCTTAAAACCAAGGTGTAAACGGTTCATAAAGTGCATGACATATAATACATCTTGGATAGAAGTTACAAGAACATATCATATAAAATTCCAACACTTAAGACCAGAGTATAAAATCATGCGCAGTACTATTCATGCTTACTCTATCAGCCTCACGTTAATACACCCCTTGGGGACACAGCTTCTTGCTGCGGCTCCCTCATTTCTTTGTTCCATTCAGAAATGAGTGCCCAGATTTTCCTCCCCAGGTTCTAGCCTGTGTGTCCCTAGAAGCATACAGAGCCTTCTCTTGATTATAAATCCGAGCAGTCTGGCAAGCCACATCTGAAAAGTTGGAAGTTCTGCATCTTTCCACCTGGCAGCTAGCATTATTCTAAATACTGCTGTCCCCAGAAATAAACAGTACTCCTGTGCAGTGTTAAGGGCCAGAGAGCTATCACATCCTAACATCAGCAGTGTAGGAGTCAGTTCTAATCTGAGACCAAACAGTTTCTCCCAGAAATCAAGCAACCCCTTTTTTAGTACACCTAATTTGGCACAGTCACAAAACATATGTATCAAGGTTGCTGGACCTACCCCGCATCTGAGACATTTATCATCCTGCCGTTTTCCCCACAAATATAACTTAGAGGGAGTAAAATATAAGTGAAAAATAGTTTAATAAAGTTATGCCCTTATTTTTGTGGATATAAATAGCTTAGCTCATAGGGATAAACTCTTGTATATATCCACCTCAGGATTATCCAATTTTGATACCCAGGATGTCTCATGTTTTTCCAAATCATCTGGATGTTTTTCCAGTAGTAAACTGTAAGTATTCCTGATTTTGTTTGATCTCCTAGTGATAGCTTCTAGCAGTGGTATCCTTTCTAAATTCATCGTAGACCTACATATAGTTAAAATACTCCTAATCTGTACAAATTTAAAATAATGATTTGCTGGGATTCCAAAATCACGTTGAAGCTGTGAAAATTGCAAACCTTGTGCGCCCCATAAAGATCACCAATTGTGCCTACCCCCAGCCCTTCCCATCTATTCCCCATATCATCATAATACTGATGAGGCAATAGCGAAGAACGCCAAAGGGGAGTATACCTGCAGATTTTAGGAATTGTCATACATTTGGAAACTTGATTACAAATTCACAATGTGCTATGTCTTTCTTTAAAACTAACTTTTTTGTAGTAGCTCGGCTCCGTTTGTCTCAATAACAGGCCCCATGCCTCTTTCCCCAACGCACGTTAATATACTGTAGGCACTCTCGGATCCTCCTCCAGTTCATTATTTCTAGCTTCATTTGTTTTTTAAATAAAAAAAATCTTTCGTTGAACAGTGCAAATCACCATGATAAAATGACTTGTATTAACACCATACGTTACATCTGTCCTGTTTTCTCATTTTTGCCCCTAGTCCACCCCCCCACCCCTAACTCAGACCAGACCTAGATTCAAGATATCTTCGCTATACACATTACATTTCGGGTAAATATATAAACTAAGAGAAAAATATTAACGAGGTCAAATAATAAATCAACACAAACACAGCTTTTATATCCAAATGCAATTCTAGACCAGAATGTACTGTATTTGTAACCACTGTAATATAGGATCCCATATTGCCATCCTCTTTTTGCGTTTACTAATGCCTTTTTTTTGTAAATGGCTACCTCCAAACTACAAGTGGCCAGCAATCTACATCTCCATTTTTGAAAGGCTGGAGCATTTGCGTCGAGCCATGCTGACGCCACACATAGTCTAAAAACCGCCATTGCAACAAATATCAGGCTACGCATACCTTTCGGTCGTGGGGGATTAGCTATTGCTAGCATATTCTCCTCAACGGATATTATTATCTTTGTTTTGAGTAATTCTGACAAATAGTCTGAAATATCATCCACGACTTTCTTAAGTACCGGGCAAGAGGCAAACATATGTATACTATCTGCTTCTGTGGAAGTGCATCTCAGGCATCTAGTTCCCTTCCCAGTCCCCCATTTAGCAATTTTATTTGGCTTATAGTACAAATGGAAAAAAAGTCTTAAAATATTGAGCCTGTAATTTGGTGGACATTAAACTAGATTGATATAAAGTAAAAGAATGGTTAACAGCTTCAGCCAGGACTGCAAGTTTAATCTGCCTTGTACTCATATGGTTATCCAAATCATCTGGGAGACAGCAAATCAGTTGTTCATATATCGTCCCAATTTTGACATTTTTCTTTTTAATAATAATTTCCATTAATTCAACTGTTTAAAATCCTTTCCCTCCCCCTCCTTTCCTCAAAAGATAATCGCGGATTTGCAGGTATTTAAAAAAATCGTGTTGATCAAGATTATGTTCCATTTGTATTTCCCCAAAAGATTTTATAGCTGATTTGAAATAAAAACAGCCTAGTTGCGTTTTCCCTTTGTGTATCCATTTCTTCATTGTTGAAGATCTCGTGGAGATTACTATTCTCATAAATTGGAGTGTAGTAGGATAGTCATCTTAAACCGGCTAATTTCTGTATATAGTTCCACGCCTTGTAGATGCCTAATAGTGACTTGAATCCAACTTTTTTGAAATAATTATCGTTGATGTGGCGCCATAAAACGCCTCTCGATTCTTTACCTAAAATAAGCTCTTGTGATGATGGAATCTCACCTTCGTTATTTGCATCCGTATCAAGTAAGGTAGTACAGTACTTCAATATGGCTGCCCAATAATATAATTTAAGATTGGGTAATGCCAATCCACCCCTATCCTTAGGTAAAGTAATTGCTCGGAATGATCTTCGGGGTTTCTTATATGCCCATAGGAAACTAGAGAACATGTGGTCTATATGTTTGAATAGCTGCGATGGAAATTCTAAACAGATTAATCTGAAGAAATATAGAAATCTAGGCAGATAGAGCATTTTAATCAGATTAGAGCTGCCCAGATAGAAAGATGTAGATTATTAAAATGAGTCATATTTTATTTGGAACGCTGAATTAAAGGGACAATATTATCATTGACAAGATTCTCTATTTTGGCGGTTATACTCACGCCGAGGTATATTGCTTTTTCCACCACCCGTGGATCTATCAACTCTGTCTTCCTATTGAGAATGATCTGCGTTTTATTTTGATTTAATTTATACCCTGAGATCTGGCCAAACATATCGGCTTCTTCTTCAATCAGACCAATTGCATTCACTGGGTCACTGGTGACTAACGCAATATCATCAGCATATTTCTAGCTTCATTTGCAATGAACAAGGAGGTCATCTGATGAAGAAGGGCCGCCCAATAGTAAAATGTAATATTGGGGATTATAAGCCCTCCTCTATTTTGCGGTACGGTTAGATATTTTAATCCTGTCCCCACTTTCCCATACTGCCAAATAAAATTAGAAAAAATAGAGTCCAAAATTTTCAGTGCATGGTCATCCACCACCAGGGGTATTGAATGGAACAAATAGAGTATTTTAGGCAACATTGTCATTTTCAGATAGTTCCCTCTTCCTACAATAGAAAGATGTAACCATCCATGTTAAAATCCATGTTTTCAGTACAGAAAACTATGGTCTTCCCTTCGTTCAGAGCACAACCTGAAAAAAATCCCAAAACCCTATGCTATCTGGATAATTTCCTCGATTGTCTCTGTTGGATCCGTAGTTAATATAGCAAAATCATCGGCATAAGCCAGGAGTTTTGTCTCCTATCCCCTGGTTACTACTGGCTTAATCTACTTGGAGTGTAGAATTTTCACCAGAAGAGGGTTAATGTACATAGCAGATAAAATGGGGGAACAAGGACAGCCTTGCCTAGTCCCCCTGGTTATTATAATATTACTGGACTCCTTCCCCATTATTTGTAACCGGGCTTTTGGTTCATTATACATAGCTTTAACTGCCTTATAAATTGATGTCCAAACCCATTCAGCTCTAATATCTCCCATAAAAACTTCCAAGACACCCGATTGAATGCCTTTTCGGCATTGAGGAGGATCACAGCCATCTGGCACCCCTGTCTCCATCATGATATTGAATAATGAAATAGCCCTCCGGGTGTGAGCTGTTGTTTCTCTCCCAGGGATGAACCCTTGTTGCCAAGGGGAGACCAGATGAACTATGACCCTCACCAACCGATTAGCCAATATCTTGTAATAGATTTTTGTATCTGAGTTAATCAGAGAGGTTCGTCGGTAGCATGATGGATTGTCTGCTGGTTTCCCTTTCTTAGGAAAAATTATAATATTGGTCTATTTCCATGATTCGGGGGGTTCCCCACTATATTGGACACCCCTAAACAAATCCAATAAAAGAGGGACTATTGCTTCTCCTAATATTTTGTAGATCTCTTACGGACTCTTATCGGGACAGGCAGCTTTCCCTATTGCCATTTGTTGCAGTGCTACCTGGACATCCTCAAGTGAAATTTCTTTTTCTAGGTCTTCCTTAGTTAAAATATCCAACCTTTAACCTAGTTCAAGGTTACCCACTAAGCGAGCTATATCCTGTAATACTTCAACTGTATCCGTATCATTATTCTTATCCTCTTGATATTATGTTTGATAATAATCCATAAATACCCGATAAAGTCATCTGGATCTGTGTATGTATGCCCGCTCATTTTGATAGAGGATATTGCACTCAATGAGTTCTTCTGCCTAGTCCGAAGAGCTAACCTCCTCTCAACTAGCTCACCATTTTCATTGGAGCAATTCCGCTGGGATTGGTATTCCTCTGCAGATTTTTGTGTTAGCCAGCTATTCATTCCAGTTTTAAAAGTTGTTATTTGATGCTGGATTTGAACCCATTCCAGCCCCTGTTCTAGTAAAGAGATGTGCTTCTCTTCCGGTAACTCCCGCATTAGTTGTTGATTCCTAATCCTCTGCGAGGTCCTAGCCCCTGCAACAAAGCTGATTTCCCCTCTAAGACTGGCTTTAAAAGACACCAACACAGTCGCCCTACCAGCACTATATCTAGAATTCCTGGGACCAATTCTTAATATGTTCGATATAATCATTATTTACAAGGAGTTTCCTGTAAAGCGTATTTCCTCTGGGTTCTCCTAAAGCTTGCATTTTCCATATCCAAAATTAGAGAGTTATGATCTGAGATCACCTTCGGAAGTTTTTTAATACATACAATACATCTCTGTACAGTAGAAATAATCAATCTGAACAATCTTCCTGTGCAGACAAGAATAATATGTATAGCTGCATTGTTTGGATTATTCAATGCCCAAGCATCCACTAAACCATGACTATTTTTGAGGGAGGCTAGTGCCTTATAAACTCTGTGCTTTCGACCATGATATCCTCCTTGATTATGTTGTCCTTGTCTTGAGTCAAGTGAAATGTTAAAATCCCAACATAAAATTAATGGGCTGGGCCATGATGCAAGCTCCAACTCCAGATACTTGAATATCTGAGGATCATTCTGGTTTGACCCATAAATTGAACATATGGTGAATCCTGCCTCTAATTCTACTATAGCCCACTTCCCCAGTGTATCTGCTGCCTTTCATTTGGCCAGTCCCAAATTGATCTTAGCTAGTATAGCCACTCCCCGCTCATTTGAGGTTTGGGAGGTGCATGCTAGTAGATTATATCCTCTAATACCCAACAGCTCCGTTTCCCCCGGGTTTCTTGTAAGCATACTACATCAATATTGTTTGTTCTCATTAATTCCGATATACTTGCCCTTTTCACTCTATCATTCATCCCTGCTACATTCAGAGAGCATTATTTATCCTCCCCATCTAAGTTCAGTTTTTGAAACTCCACGTAATCCCCTGCCACTCTTTCTTTCCTCTACCATCTTTAATAAAATGACCTGCATGCTCTCTCCTATGTTTTAATAGTGTACAGTTCAACTCATCAATTCTGAATATGTTTTTCTCCTCAAATTCCCCCAACCACCAGCCATCCCCCCCACTCTCCACCACCCCTTCCCTCTTCCCCCCTACTCATCACCTCACAAAGCACCCCCCACGAGAGGCGTTCAGACCTAGGTCTGTGCATAATGGATGCATCGTGCAACCCAGAGATCCATAAATTAACCCTTAAATGTTTGAATGACTGTTATTTTCCCATCAAAACCCCATGAACCACAAAGCCTCCCTCCAAATCACCCCCTTCTTAAACACCCCAATTACATTCCTTAAACAATTCCAATGTTTACCCGCCTTTAATATTCTTTGAACTGATCCGATTTGACAATAAATCTGTATCCTAACCCTTCAAACTATCCAGGTATCCTTTTGCTTTAATTTCTGAAAGAAAAAAAGTGTTACCATCCCCCCCCCTAGATTACTTTGAGTCTTGCTGGATTGTTCAAGTAGGGTTGTGCGTTTCTATCTTGAATTGGTTTTATCAATTACCGCAACCTCCACTGCCTTTCGACGGTGGAGTGGCAAAAATATGGTCAGACAAAATAGGAAGCCTCATTCCAGGTTCTTTTTGCTTCTGGCCGAGCCTTTTCAAAAATAGCTTGGTGTAACAAAAAATTGCCAAAGTAGACCAAAATGGCACATGGCAATACTCCTGCCTTCACAGGCTGCTTCTGCACAAAAGGAACGGGGTGAGCATGTTGCACCTCTCTATCCCAATTCCAGTCCGTAAGTTCTGGGAGTGTATCTCTAAATAGTTCACAACAAATGAGCGGACATCAGCCCCTTCAACCTCCTAAGGAACCCCAGGCACCCTCAGATGGTTCCTCCTCTGGCGGTTCTCGTGCTCTTCAAGCTTCCATTGCACATCTACTAATTGAGCCTTGTGAGATTTTATAAGTGTCTGGTACATGGTAAGATCTGTTTCAGTTGCCACAACCCTTGATTCCAAGTCGGTCAGTCTCTCCCCAAATACACTTCGGTTTTAGTCAATTTACAAATCACTCCCTGCACTTTTTGCATTGATGCTTGGGCCTTGCGTCCATCCTGTCTTGTCTCATCACAATGCAACAATATGGCTTGTAAAATAGTTTAGAGCATATGGGGTGGGTCCCCCCTGGTCCGAAACTTCTTGTCCGCGAGATAGCTGGCCCGCAAGTTGATTTGTAGGGGTGTAATCCCGAGTAAGGTCCTTAGTTCCTGACTTTCTTTCTTTTCTTTTTCAAGACAGTTTTTACTTTGCCACCATCAGCCTCATCCAAGTCACTGTTGGTCAGGTCTGTGGAGATATCTGAGAGATCCTCCGACCATTCACCCCCATCTGACAGTGAAAAAAAGTAATCACTAGGTTCCTTGTCTGGCTATTTCTCATCCCCAAAGTCTTTCTCCACACTCCCAATATTTACACAGCCTGCTGCTAGAAGCTCATTCGTCTGGGAAGTAGACAATATCCGAAGGTCCTGGTGAGAGGTTATTACTGTATTAATCTGAGAGGGATCCTGCCCTCCAACACCCACATTAGCTTCACCTGGATTCTCTTCAATAGCTATTATATTATAACTAGCATCTGGAGCATGCCCGATGTCTGCCCTCATTCATAGTCACAGTTACTTGGGAGTTATCTCCAGGCCTACCTTTAAACTCATCCAGCTTAGTTCCCTGTAGGACCGTATTCGAATTGGGGGATCCTTCTTCTGCATTTCTCCCCTTCTCCAAGCCGGACTCCTGGCTCTGCCCTGTCACATTGTTCTGACACACCCCGCCGTGACACGGAGCTTCTTTCTCCACGGGGCCTCTCATTAGATCAACCACCCAGGGGCCGCTGGTCGAATCTTCACTGCTGCCCCGCCTATTCCTCTTCTCTCTTGGCATGAATCAGCAGGCTGTCCGGGGCACGCCCATCTGAGTGTCTGCGCCGGCGAAGTCAGCGCTAGTGCTGCCACTTCCTCACTGGCATCTCCCGTCTCCAACTGGCCCCGCAGCACTAGCCTTGCCGCCCTTGTCGGCAACTCCTGCTGTTTTTGGCCCATCGTCTCCGCCTCGGTCTCAGTCTCGGCGAGCGTGGATTCCCGGTAAGGGCCACTGCCATAAACTTTGGCAATCTCCGTAGAAAAGCGCCTCAGTACCGCCAGACCAATTAGTTTTCTTATTAGGCGCAGGTAATGTCCACAACTCTTGGGGGTGATTAATGCCTCCTCATGACAACTTTCCGGGATCATCGCTGTGTCCCATCTCAATTCCCGAATAGATGGATCAAGCTCTCAGTTCGGGCTGCACGCTGCTATGGTCTCAGATGACAGCCATCTTGCCTCCCACACGGTTCTATGTAACTTGAATCCAAGAGACAGCCTGAATTAGGCAAATTACAAAGGAAAGTCTTTGTAGTGTGCAAGACCCTGCTTTTCCCTAACTTGGCTTGAGACACACTACCGGGGAGTAGAGGCAGCTTTGTGTGAGGACAGGCATAGCACTATTCAGGTGTCAGTGACAACTCCTTTCACCCCTCTAGCTCATAAAGACGTATCAGCCTGGTGATGGACCTTCAGGATATGCAGGGCACACCACAACTCCCTTTATTTATCTGTCTACAGTGAATGCACAAACAACCCAATGGTTACCCTTCAGCAGACATTTATTTATTTATTTATAGAGTTTTGTATAGCGCGGACAAGACCTGTGGGTATCAGAGCGCTTCACATGTAAGATAAGTTACAGACATTATGGAGGCAATTGTAGCAACAGATATACATGAGTATAAGGTCTGAGGCGATAAGCTGTAAGGGGGATTATAAGTAAGAAATCTTCAGCCTATCCAATTAGTATTAGGAGGTGAGTGAGGTAGGGTTGTATAGCATAACAGTGCAAATAACGTGTGTAAATAGCATTACGGAGTAAAAAGTGTTGCCATGTATCCGGGATCCTAGGCAATAAAACAAAGTGAGGTAGAGGGTATATCGTGTTGTCTGAGAGTTACAGATATCGGAACCCCTTGATTTAAGGTAGTAGTAACGTGTGTGGCCAATGTATAAACATGAAATCAATCTGTTAACAGATAATTGATCTTCAAGAAGTTCCAGTCGAGACCGTCTCTCTTTGGTGAGGATATTCTCATCAGTAATCAGTACTCTTCCCTAAGAGAGGTATTTGCTCATCATGTGGTTCTTCAGTTCGCGTTTGAATGTTATCGAGTTTTTAGTCTTCCTGATGTTCGGAGGTAATGAATTCCAGACTCTGGGGGCGGCTCCTGAGAACGCTCGGTTTTAGGTCTTTTTCTTACGGAAAAAGGCTGGCCTCAGTAGCAGTTCTTTAGCGCTTCTCGCTGGTCTGTTGCTTCCCGATAGCTTAATTTTCTTGGCAAGGTATCTCGGCATGTTGTAGTGAACTGCTCTGTGGGTAATACAAGCAATCTTCATTTGAATTCTGGCTTCATAGGGTAGCCAGTTTAGTGTCTTCAGGTGAGGAGATATGTGGTCGAATTTCCTCGATCCCGTGATCAATCTTGCCGCTGCATTGAGACAGGCTTTTAGCGGTGCTATGGATGTTTTGGGTAGACCCGCTAACGTAGTGCAACCATATTCAATCCTCGAAATAACTAGGGATTGTACAGCCAGTTTTAGGTCCGTCTTTGAGATGTACGGTTTCAATTTTCTTAGATAGTTCAGATGGAAGCTGGCACCCTTGGCCATTGAGTTTATGTGGTCTTTCATGTCAAGGTTCTCATCCAAGGTAATTCCAAGTGATTTAGCTGACTTAACTAGGGTCGGGGTGCAGTTCAGTGCTGTCACCAGTTTCGTCAATTCCTTTACCTCGGGACGGTTCTTAGTCGGTGAGATTAACAGGAATTCTGTTTTATGGGCATTTAGTTTCAAATGGTTCGTGGTTAACCACTGTAGGGCTCTCTTTAGTGTCTTGTTCATTAGGTCTATGTCAGCACGGGAGGCGATCTTTATGTATATTTGCGTGTCATCTGCATACATGTGATAGGGTATCTGTGATCCCCGAAGGATCTCCGTGAGAGGTTCAACATACAGGTTGAATAGATCTGGGGATAATGTTGAACCTTGTGGGACCCCGACGGCAGTAGGACAAGGGGAAGAGGTCGCTTGATTGACCAGGAAACGTTGAGTCCTATTCTGCAAGAAAGATCTAAACCAATTCAGCACATTTCCCGACAAGCCCATCCTTTCTTGTAGCCTGGTCATCAGCATTTCATGATTTACCGTGTCAAATGCAGATGACAGGTCTAGGAGAATCAGTAGGCATGCTTGATTTCTGTCTAGGGCTTGTAGGGCGTCGTCCACGATATGCAGGATCGCAGTTTCAGTACTATGCCCGGCTCGGAATCCAGATTGGCAATCATCTAGTAGTGAGAACTTAGCGATGTGTTGACTCAGTTGGCCTTGTACGCATTTCTCAATAATTTTGGCCAATAAAGGTATGTTGGTCACTGGTCGATAGTTGTTCGGGTCGGTTGCATCCGCTGTCGGTTTTTTGATGATGGGCACAACCTGACCTGTTTTTAGGCAGTCGGGCAGGGTCCCTTGGGTAAGTGAGGCATTTATTATCTCAGTCCAGATCGGAACTAGGGTATGGCTAATTACTCTTACGCACTTTGCCGGTAGAGGGTCTTGATAGTGGTTGTTCGGTCTGATTTCCATTAGCGTTTTGGTGATCTTATCTTGGTCATAAAGTTCGAATGTGTCCCACTTTGCCTTATTTTTTGTTTGGTGACTCTCTGTTGGTTCATTGGCCTCTTTTGTAGGTGAGGTAAGGGTCGAGATGTTAATTGCGGCAGTTGAGAGTTCCACTTCAAGCAGTTTGGTTTTCTCCGTGAAAAATGTAGAGAATTCCTCACAACTTAGGGGAGTTTTTGGATTCTCGTGAACTGTTTTAGCTAGCTTATTCGACTGTTGTTTTAAAATCTCAAAGAGTTTCCGAGGTCTGTTTGAGGCATTGTCAAGTTCGGCTTTTATAAAATCTTTTTTGGATTTAATTATCTTCTTATTATATTGGCTTCTGGTATTCCTGAGGGCTATCAGCTCGGGAGAGGAGGGATGTTGCCTCCATTTCCTTTCGACCATTCTCAATTTGCGCCTGTCCTCATTTAGTGACTCACTGAACCAAGGATTTTTAGGTTTCTCGGATACTCTTTTCAGTGTCTGTGGCATGGTGTCATTGACGATATTTCCTATTGAGGTTAAGTAGTGCTCCGTTAACTCGCTGACATTCAGTCTGTTGTTTGGTGGCTTCAAGACTTTCTCACATCTTTCCACCAATAGTTCAATATTAGCCTCTTTTGTGTCTCGGACCAGTTTTTTGACCTTGCGGGGTTGTATGGTCCTGCCCTTTTTCATTGTGGTTATCGCAAAAGTTATGGCGTGATGGTCGGACCAATCACACGGGTCAATAGCGAGAATTGACGTCTCTTTGTTCCTTGAAATAATCCAGTCTAAGGTCCCTCCTTGTGAGTGAGTGGGATGTGTGCACGCTTGTGTAAGGTTTAGCTCGATGAGGAAGTCTTTAAGTGAGTTAACTAGTTTGTCATTGCCGTCCTCCCAGTGGAGGTTAAAGTCACCAAGGAATATATTGTGGGCATCAGGGTTAGAGTTGGTTGTTATGATCTCCATGAGTTGCTCTGAGAACTTTGCGTTATCTCCAGGAGGGTGGTAGAACGCATGCATGTTGCATCTTTGGTTGTTTGCTGATCTTATATTAAGACCAAGGTATTCACAAGACTCTAGGGGGTCAGATTGGAATTGGCTGACCTCAATCTCAGACCTGTGGATGCAAGCTATACCTCCTCCCACTTTCTTAGGTCTGTCTAATCTGACAATGTTATATTGTGGAGGAACTAGGAGATCTAAATTAGGTGAGGATAATTCACTGAGCCAAGTTTCAGTAAAGAAGGCCAGGTCGATTTGCTTGTTAATGATGAGAGCAGCTATGTCAGATGCATGTTTCGTTGCCGAACGACAGTTTAGTAACAGGCATTTCAGGGGTTCGTGTGAGTTCGGGACGTTGCCATAATCAGATTCAGTTGCCGTTACCTGGATGTGTCGTAGGTTGTTGTGGATAGCTTTCCTGTCATTCTTTCTGGACGATCTATTGGAGTCAATAGGTACTAATTTGATGCTCTCCTCTCTTCCATGGACCGGTTGTTCATAAGATCTGAGCAAGGCCAAGGCTTCTTCATTTGATAAAGGATCGGTTCTGTTTGGTCTGTTGAGCCTGAGTACAACATTCTGGATGTGTGAGACTTTAGTGTGGGTCCCTAACGTCATCTCCCATATTTTTTCAATTGTCTGTGAGAATTTCGACGAGACTTGTACCAAGTTACCTACTAGTTCCTACGAGCTCCTTAACTTCATTCTGAATTTGTGATGTTATCTTTATTGCAGTAGCCCTGCTTGTCTGTGTTCTACTTTTAGTTTTTCTCCATGATTGGTTCGTTCTCCTTTCCACAGATCTTTCTTTTTTGTCCTTCATTTCGTTGGCATTACTGACTCTATTACAGGTGTGCTCATTATTCCCTAGGTTGAGTGGTGTAGGGGGTGAATATATGGGTAAGGAACTGTGATATTCAAGACTCACATTCCCAGGTTGTTGAGGAAGGGCGTGGTTATCTTCATCGGGGGTTTTCCTTGGAGCTGAGGTAGTCACTTCAGGCGTGGGGGCGTTTTGAGCTGGCAACATCTGCTCTTCGCTTAGGGCCAGATTCTTCACTCTGTTTCCAATGTTAGTAGGCTTCATGATCCCTTCTATCATAATCTCTGGTAATGCACTTTCAAATCCAGTGACATCTCTGGGATTGGAGGTTAGATTGTCCTGGTCGCCCGATTGGTTCGAGTTACTGGTGATGGGGTCGTTGGGGTCGGGAGGGACAACTGGTGAGGTCATGTGTTGTTGGTGGCTTGTACCTTCAATGGATTCCTTCAGGGTTTTGAAAGTTATCTTAAATTTCTCGAGTTCTCTGTTAGCTGCTTGTATCAGAACTATTCCCGTTTTATATAGAGTAATGTAAAGTTCAGTATTGCTTCTTTTAGTTAGTGAGGTCGTTATTTTAGTGCCATATGGTATGTTTTTTATAGCTTTCGTGAATAGCGTTTTAGTCAAGGCATTACGCCATTTAGCAGTTTTGTCGGTGTAGAATATCAGATCATTCATCATAGCGCCCTTAACTCTATCAAAATAAGGGTCAACGAATAGGGTGTCCGGATTTTTTCTTAAGGTGTTATGTTTGAATTTTTTTGCAGCATTTTTGGATAGGGTAGATGGGTATTCAATACTCCTTGCATTGGGTCTGGTCACACTTCGGTATCTTCCATCCATGTCGGCCTATCGTTATGTGTCTTCCGACTTCTTTGTCTATCTGTTCTGAATAGTTCCCTGCTAAAGTATACTTCTTATATTGTATGGTCATGGAGGGTCCAGGCGTTGAGGTTATTCCAGGTCTACAGTTTCAGAAGTATAGGTATGGTTTTCCTGTAGAAGGTATCTTCTAATTAGACCTAGCAGTTAAGCTATCGTAGATCACAATTGAACCTTTGTGGTTGTGATGCCATGCGTAGTAATTAATTAATTAAATATCTTTGGTAATCAAAGGGGTTATCAGATGAAAAATAGTCCATGAGGAAAGTTAATCATAGTGAGATCGTGTTTGCCGAAATCCATTGAAATTTTGATGGCATCATCAGTAATCAATTAAATAGATGGCATTGAATATCAAAAAGGGGTTGTCTGCTGAAAGTTACTCAGTATAAGATGTCCGGTGATTCTGATCAGCTAGTTTATTGTGGAGAGAAAACTCCAAATCCTTAGTCCTTTTCACCTTTCCTCCTCCCTTCTCTCTTTCCACTCTCTTGAGGAGAGAAGACTTTCTTTCTTTCCACTACTCCTGTTCTTTAGTCCCTTTTTGCTTTTTCTCGGCCCTTCTCTCTTTCCACTACCAAGGCTCGGTGGTCCTTTTTCTCTTTTTAGGACAGATATGGCTCTGTAGACTTCCTTTTCGTTTTCGAGGCCCCAGTCCTCTTTCGCTGTCCGTGCTCTTGTGTTGTTTATCCTTGTGATTAGGCGGGAGCAGTAGCTCGCGGTAAGAGGCACTCACTGAGGCAGTAGTTGTGTCTCACGCGGCCGCCATTTTAAGGTCAGGCGCGCCGCTCCACCGTCTCGCTTCACCGTCTACGCGGTCGCACGCCTCCCCCCTGTGCGAGCTAGCGAGGGCAGGTCCGGGGCAAGGGATGGACTCACCCTCTCCGACGGTCCCGAAGATCTCTCCGCCCCTCACCTCCGCAGCGGCCAGCCCGTGTCCACAGGCACCGGGGCTGCCGCAGATGGCTCCTCCGCTTCTCCCGACTCACCGGCTTGCCTTGTGCTGCAGCACAGATGTCGCCTGTCCTACGAATACTCCACAGCTGTTGCCCCCCATCGGGATGTTCATCACGGGATGGCTCTGAGGGAGGACGCGTCCAGTTCACCGACCAGGTAACCTAGTTCTCATCGGCTTCTTTCTTCTGTGCTCTTTCTGGCTTGGTTTCGTCTTGGATCGGCTCAGATCGGCTGGCTGTGGTTCCGCTCGGTATGGAGACACAATTTGGGGTTGTTCGGGGATTTAGTCCAAATTTGGAGATCCCTAGCCCCGGAGCTCCACACTAGGGCTCCCTTTCAGCGGCCATCTTAGTTCCGTCCACCTGCAGGCTGAGGCACAGAATGATGAAGCAAAAAAATGACTACTTTTTAAAAGTGGCATTTTCAAACAAGCAATTTAAAAACCAACTTCACTAAAAGATGTATCTTTTAATTGTGAGGTCAGGGGGCCCAAATCTCCAATTCTCTATCTGTTCCCAATAGGAAGTTACACTTGTATTTATTTATTTATTTTTAAGATTCATAAAGCGCGCAAATACCATATAGCAGGGAACTTACTGATTGAATAGCCAGATTTTAGTCTTTCTTCTAAAGATCAATAGAGACGGTCTGGATCTAATCTCAGCTGGAAGGGTATTCCAGAGTTTTGCTGTGGCCACGGTAAAATGCTTATCACCCCAAGAAACAGTTCCTGTGCGGGGGACCCTGAGGAGATTTGCCGTAGAGGAACGGAGGTCTCTAGAGGGAGCATATGCTTCTAAAGCTTTGTTGAGGGAGAGAGGTCCAGATTTGCGAGATGCCTTATAGGCAATGCACAGAGCCTTAAACTTTATGCAGTTTCTCACAGGAAGCCAGTGATAACGTCGAATAACGTGGGAAATGGATTTTTGTTTCGGGGTTCCGGATAGCATTCTGGCAGCGGAATTTTGAACAAGTTGAAGTCTGCTAATGGCTTTGTTTTGAGCATTCATAAGAAGAGCATTACAGTAGTCAATGGTAGACATTGCTAAAGTGCTGACTAATGTTTTCCCTGCATTTTGGACGAGGGCCCTGTGAAGAAGGCCACCAATTGGGAGACCATGTTGGCAGTAATAGACAGAGTATCATAACCTCTTTTTCCTCAGAGTTTAATTTGAGACAGATTGAGGTCATCCAACTACTGATGGCGAGCATGTCCTTCTGAAATTTAGCTGCTGCTATGTCACCATCATTGTGTACATTGAGCACCAGTTGTGTATCATCGGCATAGGATGCAAGGCCCATCTCGTGTGATTTGATGACTCTGGCTAAGTCCGACACATAGATATTAAAAATATGGTAAGATGCTACAAGGCAGCTCCAATGATAAGCTATGGGAGAGATAGTCCTTGCAATAGTGATCAATAAAATTAGTGGTATTTCAAAATAAGGACATGTAAAACACAACAGTATACGTTGTACCTTTTAAATACACGGCACCCTGCCCATAGGGCTGCCTTTAGCCTCCCTTAGGCAAAATGTTTGGGTATAACCTTCCAAAAAGCGCAGGTCCAACACATGTTAAGGTCAGTGTTAGTGCTTGTCAATGCCTCGTACATGGGTGCCAGGAGTTACACAGTTATTCTAGTCCTCAGGGTGGCAGCCTTAGAAGTCTGTTTATTTAGCGTGAGACCAATGTTGTACATGTACATGACTGAGCACCAAGATGCTCCTTGGCATCCTTCTGGAGCTTGAGACCTGAATGGATAAAGCACTCAAATGAATGAGATAACCATTTGCGCCTAGGTACTTAGGGTTTCCATGGCGGAACATGGCCAGTCTTTAGTTTTCTGCTGTTGTGACCCTTTGTGTTCATGGACTATTTTCTTCTTGACTTGGCAGTCAGAAGTAGTGTTTGGCTTGTTTAAGATGTCCTTGGCCCACAGAGCTGCTCTGCTAAGAGTCTCCATTGTCAAGTCATGTTATCAGATGGATGTCAGGAATTACTAATAATTTCCTTGTTCTAGGACAGTTTTTTAAGCCTCAGAAGGAGATGCTGACAGCCCCATGTTGTCTATTTGTAAGGAACGAGTTGTCTGGTAGCATATACTGAGGGCCGGCATTGCAATGTGGGCATTTTATTGTACTTGCTGACAATATTATCTTCATTATTAGTGGACAGCACTATTGAGAGCTGCCCACACATGTATTTGGGAGTCAGTAGTGCACACAAGAACGATCAGGAGCAGTCATCCGTCCCCATGAGCTGTGGTAAAAGGCATCATCTTTCACAGGGAAAAAAAAACAGTTGATATTTTACCTCTTTTGTCGCTGAGGCTGGAAAAGCACATTTTCTTTAATGGCTTTTTCAGCAGGGTAGCTTTCATTTATATCTTTTTTTAATGTTAGGAAAAATAAAGAGATAAAAATGACGACTTTATAGTTTCAGGAATCGCTTACATATTCAGCATGAGAGTGGGCGTTAAGGCATGATTTTTAAATGATCATTTAGAGACAGAAACATTTCGTTCACAACTACTAAGTGATGAAAAGACAATCGAGAAACAAAAGGATTTACTTCTGACTTCATATAAATGGAGCAATGCAATGGGATTACTCATTTTGCAATGTGAGCCTTGTTTTTTGGAAGCTGCTAAAGACGCAACTTTTTATCAATTCTGTTGCATTCCTTCAGCGCATTGTTGGCAGTTTTTGTCTTTAGCACTTTATAAGATTGATAATGATGGCTTTTATTTTAGCTGTTCTCCATGCACTGAGGTGTTATATTCAAATAGTGGATACTTTATTAAAGAAATTTATTATATCTTGAGATTTCCACTGAGCATATTGCCTATCACAAATACATCTTATACTTAAGCATCTGTGCTTAATCTCAATGATTTCATAATTTCTGCTTCAGAAAATTGTGATCATGTTGACTTGTCATAAATTACCAAAGCAGGATGTCCAGTCCTTTGGCAGATCCTTTTAAAATGGTACAAACATGTGGTGTTTAGGTTTAATACATTATTTATACTGTGTTGATCAAGGTCTGGGGAAGGTTAGGTTTACATTTTATGATGTAATATGGAATGTGGGGTTTGGGATGTGGTAAGGGAGACAGGGGTTGGCGGTCGGCAGTTGGTTTTGATCTGCTGGGCCCTACAAACCTGTACTTGCTATCCATTAATAAATCTACTTCATCAAACTACGAATGAAGACTCTACATTACAGATTAGTAAGAAGCTTGGGATGAACCTGGATGAACTGGGTATTTTTCTTCTTAAGAAAAACGCTGCTGGATACCATGACTATTTACAGTACTGTTTAGGTATCGTCCTACACAGCGCGCATGCGCTGCATAGGAGGAGACCTAATGCCATCGGGAGAGCTTTTTCAGCAAAAAAGTACACGCGCTGCATTGCTTGCAATGCAACCCGTGCACATCTTGGCGATTTCCTTTCGGAGCGCGCGGCGCCATATGGTTGCACGCTCCCGAAAGGAAATCACCCATGCCCCCTCCCCCTGCTGCCACTTTTACTGCCACGAGGCCAATGCTTGTTTCCTGTATTTCTGCCTCCCTCAGCACGATGCTTGAAAAGCGCTCCATGTAGCGCTTCGCACCGCAATTTTGTTTAATCTAAACACTATAATGATATTTGTTACTATCAAGCAATGGAATGGTGTTCAGGTCCCATAACCCCAGCAGGGGCCGCGCACGCACCTACAGTGCTGCAAATGTTTCCGCATACGCACCAGAAACCGTTACTCCTACTCTCGAACTAGGTGCTCCTAATGTCAAATGCTTGTGCAAGCAAAGAGCTCCACTCAGTGAACTACGACTACATGTCAACATCCAGACGTGTAATATCCCCCCACAAACACACACACACAGGTCTGTGGCTGCAGGCGGGGTTGGGTCCCCCAGCACTCTACCTGTGCATTGACTGGACACAGACCATGAAAGGAGGGACCACCCCCCAGCGTCCATTGAGCCCTACCATGGACACTCCAGGCCGAGGACGGAATGCAGAAGAGAGCTGTGGTGCCGGGGCCAGGTCAGCCCTCGCGCCGGTATTATCTGAAATCTCAGTACGTTTATCCAACTTTGCCCACCCAGAGACGCCCCATTCCCGCCTCTTCTACACTGTTCACTCCCTTCAGTTCAAGCCACCGATGAACTTGTCGGTGATGTACTTTTTTTCCCTCTGGAAGAACAGATACAAAGTGAAATCATTTTATTTATTGATGATCCGTGTGTAAAAAAAAATGCAAATACATCCAGGGTGTAAATGCATTCAATATTTTTTATGATTGTTTTGTAAATATCTTTGCATAATATTTTTCTGCCATAAATAAATATGTTTTATTCTTGAAGAGCCCACGGTTTTATTTTTCCAACCTACCAGGCTCTGGGCAGAAGTAAATAAAATAAATACCGGCTTGTTTAGTCGCAGAGGCCCCGTGAGAGGGTGGATAACATAAACACGAGGCAGAAAAACTCAAATAAACCAACTACTGACAGCCACGTATTTACAGAGATAAATGTATTGCCTGATTTCCCACTGTGCTTTTTTTGCGGCGAATGTTTGCTGCCCCCAAAGACCCCAGCCGTCCGCCCACCCGTCAACCTCTTCTCAGAATCCGAGCGTCAAGTATGCGGCTTGTCCATTGGCGTTTTATTTTTTTGCCAAAGGACGAATGCACCAGGGGGGACATTTGCCTTCTAAATGTGCGAAAGGTTCAGCGACAAATTTAACACTTTAGCTAGCCGTAGTAGCCTGCAGCTCAAACTCTTGTGAGAGTTCAGAGCTGGCCTCGGATAAAGCAGGAACCCCCTCGAGTTAAAGTGACATGAGCATCTAGTGATCAGAATGTCAGGTACTTGCTTTCCCTTTCAAAGAATGCGCTACAGCGGGCAGAAGGTTACCGGAGTCAGCACCGGTGAAGGAACTTGTATACAGTATAATATGGCGCTGAATGTCAGGGGATGTGCCTGTTTTTATATTCCCACTTTTCACGCAGGAGGGAACGGAGTCATGGTCTTTAAGAGTAGGGCCCCAGCTCATAGGGTGTAGCCAAGTGGTGCAGCCGAAACTCTGTCTGGCAGTTTTAAAGTCCACAGTTTAGGAAGAGTTCGATTCACTCATACTCTGTAGGTCACAGTAGTATGTTTATGTGCCTTTTGCTTTTCAACCCCTCAATCTCTCCCCGCCCCCTCCTTTTCTGGGCTAATTGACCAGGAGCTGGCTGGCTGTATTTATTCACCCAAGAAGCTCTGGCGCTGTAGATTGTAAGGGGAATCTTGGAATTTGGGCGTCTTCTTTGCAGACCCTCATTGACGAAGTGACTACTAGATTAGGGGTGCATCAAGGTGTATCTCTGTAAAACGTGGAATGTCTATATTGGACAGGAAATGTGACCCCTTTTGTTTAGGTACAATGAGAAAGGTTTAAAGTACCCTTTGCGTCAGTGTCCTAGCACCGATATTAAAATTATGTGGCATTTTGTACATAACATGTCGAGTTTGGAGAGTGCGGTGGGTGTAAGCATCGTTCTATGCACACTTGCGTCTGTCTCTCTATCTGCACTCTCACAGTCTGTAAATCTGTACTGCTAGTGAATGCATTTAATTCTATTGCCACGGCAGATGACGGCTCCTTCTCACTGCTGGCGTTTACAGAGGTCCTATGGGGCATGTTTATATTTCAGGATTAGGCAGGGGGTGAAAATTGTATTTGTGTCCTGGGTGATTCGCCGTCAAACCAAAGTTTGGGGCAGTGTTTGTCTTGGGCCCACTTCTCAAATTAACTGAGGATTACCAATAGCTCTGCGTGCAATATTTTAGGGTTATTCCATCAGTATGGCCGCTGAAGCTCTGCTTGTCAGGCACATGGGCACTTATCTTTCCTTAAAAGATAACAAGGGTTTGTGGTACACCATCCCCTCTGATATCACTTTACTTTTGAACCCAAAAGTAGAAACTGCCAACTTTTTCAGCACTTAGGAGCAAGGAAGTGTAAGAATAGATGATATACTGAAAAACTCACACAAAATCGAAAAACAAAACACACAACTGCGTATTTTGAGTCTGAAATTATATTTAATGTAAACAATGTCGTATCTGAAAAATTGTCTATGTATTCATCTTGAGCAGAAATAGTGGTAAAATGTCCATTAGCAATTTGCAACCGGTTTATTCGGGGTACATGTGGTAACGAGGCATTTGGGTCGCCTATTGAAGAACTGTGGAGAAAAAGTATCCGTTCTTTTCAGTTAGAAGTTATTATTGATTAATAGTTTTGTTTATTTGAGATAGTGCCAAAGAAGATAAGCATAGACACGTCAAAATACATTGTCATAATTAAATCTAATATTGAATAAATCAGCGTTAATAACAGGTTAACATGTTATGTTATAAAGAATTTGTATTGCGCACTAAAACTCTTGAGTGTCCTGGCGCGGAAGTGAACTGGGGAAAGGGTGGGAGCTAATCAGACGGTCTGACTAAACAGAAGTGTTTTTAATTGTTTTTTAAAGAGTTAAAAATCTTGAATAAGCTGAAGGTCCGCGGGGAGCTTTAACAGAAAGTGACTGGCCTCCCATACGAGCTCTACGGAAACACGGAGTTGCCATCCGGCGAAAAGAAGCAGACCGCAGAGGTCGATTCGGCACATAGAAAGTAAAATGCTTCCTGAGATAGTTGGGACCATGGCCATGGAGGGCCCTGTGAGCAAGGGTAATAGCTTTAAACATGCATCTGAAATCTATAAAAATAGGCTTTACGTAGACTTCCTTCTAAGACCACGGATTCTTCAACTGGGACACTTCCTTTAGGAGATCCCTGGGGGCTACGAATGTCTTCGGTATGACCGATTTTTATTTATCAGGTAAATGCAGGCCATGTCCATGACACAGACAGACCAATGTTTAAAAGGCTTCTCCCAATTTCAATATCAAACAGAGATAAACAAAACCGAAGGCATAATGCCACGGTGCACCAGGGCCTCCTTGCCAGTAATCGACAGTTATACTTTGTCCTTTGACCGACAATTGGTTTATGTTATATTTGACATGAGTGCGGTGTGTTTTTGATAACCCACTGGCGATTTATGAAAAGTATGCATTGAAGCCGAAACTCATTTTCAATATAGCAGCATGAGCCCCGATCAGCCTTTAGGTGCGGTGCAATACCAGGTTTCCCAGGTGGCTGTGTGGTGGCATTAGAAAGAAGCATTGGCATAGCCAATAGGTATCGCTTTTGGGACCTTATAAGTATTTAGTTATGCAGCATAATATCCTTGGTGCAACAACATTAACACTTGCATGGCTAAACACTTATAACGGTACAAGGTTTAGCCGTGCAACAGCTGATGTTGTTGCACCAATGATATTGTGCTGCAAAACTAAGGTTGCAAAAGCGAGACCTATTGGCTATGCCAAAGCTTGTTTTATATTGGTCTGGGCCCAGGGATGATGTAGCGAGAAGGACACTTTGCATTTTTTACTGCAGAATTGGACTCCTTCAGTGTTTGGTTGATTTCTTCTGCAAACTATGTAATATACATTTACATTGGGCCAAAATAAGCTAAGCGTGCCAACGACTATGAGCTGAGAGGCCCATGGGCATGTATTCATCGGTAAAGGCAGCGCGTGCTGGATATTCAAAAACTCACCATCTTCAGCACTCTGTATTCTCTGTTCACTGTGTTCTCTGCAGTATCTATCAGCGCTCCATGCACATTCTGGAGCTCTGGTTACCAGCAGTGCTGGTAACCCTTTTAGATCAGAGGCCACCGAAGTCATCTGCGGCGTACCACAAGGATCTTCACTCAGTCCCACCCTCTTTAACGTATACATGAGTCCCCTCGCATCCATTGCAACCTCAACATTATCTCCTACGCAGACAACACCCAGCTGATCCTCTCCCTCACCAAAGACCCAAACACCGCCAAAACCAACCTACACGAAGGGATGAAAGAAGTAGCCGAGTGGATGAAGAACAGCCGTTTAAAACTGAACTCGGACAAAACGGAAGTCCTCATCTTAGGATCATCCCCCTCCGCCTGGGATGACTCATGGTGGCCACCGGCCCTGGGAACCGCACCCATACCAACGGACCACGCACTTAACCTGGGCTTCATCCTGGACTCCTCCCTCTCGATGACCAGACAAGTCAACGCCGTCTCATCATCATGCTTCAGCATCCTACGTATGCTCAAAAAAATCTTCCGTTGGATCCCCACCGAAACAAGAAAGACGGTCACCCATGCACTGGTCACAAGCCGACTGGACTACGGAAACACCCTTTACGCCGGAACCACAGCCAAACTACAGAAAAAACTCCAACGCATCCAAAACGCCTCAGCCAGACTCATCCTAGACATCCCCCGCCAAGCTCACATTTCCGGTCACCTGAAAGACCTCCTTTGGCTCCCCGTCAACAAGAGAATAATGTTCCGTCTCCTCACCCACGCACACAAAGCCCTCTACGACCTAGGACCCGAATACCTCAACACGCACCTGTCCTTTTACACCCCCACCCGCCAACTACGATCGTCCAATCAAGCCCTCGCCGCAATTCCACGCATCCAAAGATCCACCATGGGGGGAAGATCCTTCTCCTACTTAGCGGCCAAGACCTGTAATTCTCTCCCCACCCACCTCCGCCTTACACAGAACCACCTCTCCTTCAGAAAACAACTAAATACTTGGATATTCGATAAGTAAAGTTCCCCCCCTCAAGCGCCTTGAGACCCTCTGGGTGAGTAGTGCGCTATACAAATTTTAAACTTGAACTTGAACTTCGCATTGAGCTGTTTAAAATTTCTGCATCTTGTGTGCTAATCGAAGTCTCCATGCAGTCCTGGCTTTGCAGTGTGCAAATCAAAGTCTCCGTGTAGTGATGACTTTGCCTATCGACACAGTAGTATGATGAATGCTAGGATTAGAAATCAATGATAAGTAGATAGAGCATTTGTTTACGTTCTATTCTTTAATGGAGCCTCTTCCATTCAACTCAAGTACTATATTTAGTACATGTCAACAGCGATTGGCACACTTTATTGTCCTTTTTGTTCATGCTACAGCCAGGAAACATACAAACTTGTGGCAATTTTATTTTCCAACAGCAATTAGCACATATACTGGTCATATTAAACAAATGTTGAACAGTTTGGGAAACAACCTTTACAATGCAGTCATTACATCGCACTACCTTTACAACGCAGTCATTACAATGCAACATCCTTTACATCGCATGCCATTACAATGCAGCCATTACATCCCATGTCACTACAACGCATGTCATCACAACGCATGTCACTAGAACGCATTTCATTGCAATGCAATATAAGGTAAATAATGGTAAATAGTAATTTTTGCCCCAACACTTTCCAACACTTACCCTACTGTTGCACTCACTGGAGTGGGAATAGTACTTTTTACCCCTACACTAGCCAACACTTACCCTACTGTTGCACTAACTGGATTGGGAATAGTAATTTTTACCCGTACACTATCCAACGCGTGCCCTACTGCTGCCCTAAACGTAGCATGCGTTGTAATGGTATGCTTTGTAATGGAATGCGTTGTAATGGAATGCGTTGTAAATTTAATTTCTAAAAATACGTTGTGATGGCATGCGATGTAAAATCATACGCTGTAATGAATGTTGCAATGTAAAAACTGCGTTGTAAAGGCATGCGTTTAAATGTTTGCGTTGTAACGTCATACATTTGAACAGTATGGATTATTGAAGGATTGTGATATAGTTTTTATGTCTCTTATTTTATTTATTTCTTTTCCTGTTAAATTCATCCAATTACTACAAAATGTAAACAGTAACTCCTCCCAGTTGATTTTTACAGGAACTAGGGGACCCGCCAATAAAATGGCGGTTATGGTATAGGACCTTGAATGCTTATTTAGGAGCCATTGATAGTTTGAGATTTAAAGCAGACAGAAAAAGAAGCTTACTTAATTATTATTTGGGTGTTGAGGGTCAGAATGTGTTTGACCACGTACCAGCATATACTGGACAGTGAGGATTTAGATGAGTATCAACTTGCAGTAAGGCAATTTTCCACATATTTTTTCAGGGTAAGGTAAATCTTGTACTGCACAGACACAAGTCTTTACTCACATTCAGGCTCTTAATGAATCTATTGATTCTTATGTTAGTGCTTTAAAAGTATTAGCAGAATATTGTGATTTTGAGGGTTTTACCATGCAGTTGATCAGAGATCAGATTGTATCTAGATGCAAATACAACAGGAATTACTATCATGTAACAACCCAACGTTAGATGAAACCATGGATATAGCTAGGAGCATAGAGTGTTCCCAATTGGACTCTAAACAATTGGATAATGAGAATCCACATATGGTTCTGGTGAATGTTGTGGGGGGCTTAAGCTTGCTGGGGGCATTTCTAATTCACCCAACTGCGTGACTGCTGGAGACCCAGGGACACCCGTGAACACCTCCGCTCTCCCCCACCGCCGCTCTTGGGCTCATGGCCGCCGAGAGGGGAGAGCGACCAAAGACTGCACTTACCAGCGTCCCCTGCCTGCCTGACGGGGACGCTGACTGCCGCACCACATTCCCGCGCCCGGAGGCGCATAAAAACGAGCTGCTCCTCCAGCGTCGTGGTACGCGCGAGGGCAACGCCGGGCTGAGCGCGGGCAGAGGGCGGGCCATCTGTGGCCATCAAAGGTCGGGTCGGCCCCCCCCTTGGCCCTGGAGATGGGGAAGCGCAAATTGATCTCCAAGGACGGAGAAGGTAAGAAGGCTAAAGTGCCCCGAAAATCTGAGATAATTATATCATACCTAACATCTGCTGTGGGGGCCTTAAATGTCCAAATCGCTAATGCTGAGAAAGAACTGGGACTTGACTTGCCTCCCCTCACACAATCTGACCCGGATCGCCTACCGTCATTGCATTCTGCTCCCCCTATCCCACTTGAACCAGACATAGTACTAACGATTCCTCCGCAGGCACCCCCTTTTGCACATGAACCATGCGGAAGCCCTAGAGCGGGGCAGCATGGGCAGCCTGAGGTCAGTGATCTTGTAAATCCCAAAGGAAAACATAGCTATGGAAAAAGATCTTGCAAGCAGCCCAAAGCTAGACTTGATACAACATCTATCTCTAGTCTCCCTGCCAATTTGGCGGACTTGGTTGAAGGCCTATTTGAATCTCGTTTGGAGCCGGCACTTGCGAGCATCGCTAAGGACATAGTGGACTCCCTGAACTCTTGTGTTGCAAACCTCATAAAGAAATGTGAACATATTGAAGAGTTTATGAGGGAATTTAGGCCACAACATTCTGACCACAAGTACAGAAGGGTTGAACACGTGAGCCAAAAGCTGACAGGTGGCCAGGAGGTAGTTGTAGAACCCGCCCCTCTTGCCACCTCTCATACTCAGCCCATGAGTCACACATTTCAAGGGTCCAGGGTTGTGTCACATCTGGGGAGGCAGCAGACTAAACCTTCTGAGGGCAGGTCAGCTAAGACCCCTGGTCTTGAGTGTCCTATTACTGGGCCTCGTACTACAATTTTATGCACACTAAACCCCCCCCCCCAGATGCTGCACCATTAGTGGCAATCCTAACCGGGGTACCATGCCTAACAAATGGCTCTGAGGAAACGGAGGGTGACCTCCTGATTAGGACTAAAAGGTGGTGTTCTCAGTTCAGTAGTGGGAGTGTTGATGTTGCATGTAACATTATTATGGTCAGACGGGTTGGATGGGTGGGAAAGAGAGAGAAATGTATACCTGGTGATTGTGTGGTTGTTAACTTTAATAGGCCAAACATCGTTGACACCCAGTTGTGGGATGGATCGGAGCTTGATGGCTCTGGCATTAGGCCGCTTCCTCTGGGTTATTTTTATCCTCCACCTTTCCACCCACAGTACAAGTCTCATATCCAAAGGTACCACTGCCCCCACGCCCCCTTGTGAGAGTTCCTGACACAAAGAATAACTCTTACCAAACACGTCAGGCTACACTGAGGGCAGCGGGACGGGCCACAGTTTCCCAGAACTCACCAGTACAACCTAGTTTAGGAAACTACTCTGGAATTATTGTGGCTAATAGGTTCTCTCCCCTTTCTAATTTAGACACTAATGACTGACTATCACACATACAGTCGGAAGGTTCTGAGCTGAATAGGCAGGATAAATGCTGTCCCACCCACAATTTACTTAGTTGGAATGTGGCGGGGCTGAGAAACAAAGTTACTGATGAAAGGTGGACCCGCTTTGTGTCTCAACACAATATCATAGCCCTGTAGGAGACTTGGGATACAAGTGATAATTACTGTCTAGATGGTTACTATAGCTTTTCGGTGAAGGTGGTCCCTGGGCTTGGTGGGAGACCTAAAGTAGGACTGTACATGCTTACATCACTCAAACTAGCCGGCTCCTTAAGAAAGCTGGAGATAGCTTTGGTTAACATCTGTGTGTAGAATGGGTCCATTTTAACCATTCAACTATTTTAATACTAAATTTTTATAATGCTCCTGAGAAGGATACGCAGAATTTTCATTTAAATTCTTTGACAGGCTTTTTAGACGATTACAAGTCAACACAAAATGCTTTATTTGAAGTAATTTTAATGGGCGACTTTAGTATACATCCATGCGGATGGGATTGCCTGGCAGATCACCAAACGGGTCCCCCGGGGTCCATTTCCACCCACTTCGAACATACACCACAAGGGTAAATGTTGGAAGATTTACTTGCTAACATGAATCTGTTTGAGATTGAAGGGACTAGGGGGTAGGGTAGGGCGCCGACATTCACAGGTAGAGAGCTGATACAGTGATTGATTTTATTTTCAGTTGGAATAGTTAATGTGGTCTCCTCCCACGAAGTCGTAGACTCAGCCTTTTGCGATCACAATCCCCTCGTATTGTCACTGATCCTCTGGGTGAAATGACTAGATGGGGCGCTGATACCTTGATTCATAAGGACCAGGGTAGAAGACTAAATTGAACCAAGGTGGTCCCAGATACCTTCATGCAGGATCTTGCGTCCAAGGTACATGTGGAAATGGCGGTGTGTTTAGATAGCATGGCAGATGGTAAAGACATCATTGGTTCTTATGTGGCCATTTGTACACAAATTAGTCTCAGTCTGAAGTGGAGATCACCTGAAGGAGAGAGGGGTCCTTTCTGAACTCCAATATAGGTTTCAGTCTAAAAGAGGCACCCTTGATCAATGCCTCAATCTCCATATGATAATAAGTAAATACACCCAAGCCAAAGAGGGCGTGTTATATATGGCCTTTATGGACCTGTCATCAGCCTCCGATCTAGTCAATCGAGCTAAGCTCTGGACCATCCTGTCTGACATAGGGATAGACCCGTCTTTGGTGATCTTCCTAGCTGTCTTACACCAATGACTTTTAGCCTCCATCAGAACCAACAAGGAGAGTGGATGCACCAGGTTTTTCAGATCCAAACGAGGTGTCAGGCAGGGCTGCATATTGGCGCCCCTCCGGTTCACCCTCTATATAAACTCACTTGAAAAATCTTTGGAAGGTACCACAGCAGATATACCGCGCGTAGGGGATTCCGCAGTACCAGTACTCCTTTACGCGGATGACACGGTGTTACTGGCCCGCACAGGTATGGGGCTCCAGAAACTTCTGGCTGCTTTTGGGAAATTTATGCAATCCTTAAATCTCCAGGTAAACAACAAAAAATTGCATGTGATGGTTGCGGGTAAACGGCTTAAAGCTGCTAAAACAAAACGCTTTGCCTGCAACGGTGAAGAAGTATCCAGAGTTCCGGTATTCACATACTTAGGCATCATTTTTGACGAAAGGGGCACTGGGTCTCCTCAACTTAATGCGAAAGGCATCGCTGTTACCAGATGAACTTCAGCCCTATTGGGCTTTGCAAAACGTCTGGGTTCACGTCCAATAGAGGCTCTGCTAACAGTGTACAAGTCCAAATGCCTGTCAATAGCAATGTATGGCGCTTGCTTATGGGGTTTTTTACCTCAAGGTAAACTACAGACTGTAGAGAATAAATTCCTTAGATCCCTGCTAGCGGTCCCTCAATCTACGTCAGTACTCTCGATCCATTATGAGATGGGACTCGGGTACATCACAGATCAGTTACACCTGGCTCCAATGATCTGTTGGGCTAAAACTTAGCTCAAAACTGAAATCACACTAAACCATATTATTCTTAAAGACTGTATGGCACTGGACAGAGCAAATAAAATCCCCTGGTTATCATATATCAAAAATACTCTGAGTAAATTGGGTATTACAGAGCTATACACATTCCCAAATTTGCTACAGAAGGGTGATGTCAAATGGATTAAGGACAGTTTTCTAGGTTTAGCTGTACAGGAACGGGAGGCAGTAGCGGTGTTAAAACCTGGTGTCAGAGCAAATTATATGCTTATGACTACTCCACTAATTGAACCCTACCTGAAAATTGTTACCCTGCCGTTCCATCAGCATCTTCTTGTCAGATTTAGATTCAATATCATCCAGTTTTCCCTGGGGCATTATCCGGTATGGGGAAAATCAGATCTGTCCATCTCCTGTAGTTGTGATCATTTTTCGGATCAATCATTAATGCACTTTATCATGTTTTGTGGACACTTTGATGACATCAGAAAACAGTACTTGGTCCCTATATTGAGAGAAGCGGGTTTTTCACAAGTACGGCCTGCTCTCCTGTACCTACAACTGTTGGGCAGTACCAGGGTTATCTTTGGGGTTGCAAGCTTCTTGGTTGCTGCTATGCGCATTAAGAATAAAAAATTGTCGTTGAATGTTCCTGAGGTGTGATTTTAACTTAGTCAACTTTTATCCCTCAGTATGTGATGTTCTTTTATCCATATCTACGTATATTTATGATAATGAATTGATTCAAACTGTTTTTAAAATATGAAGTGTTTTTTAATGTATTGGAATTGCTTTTATGATTTTAATTAATCGAATAAAGTATGACTTGACTTGACTTGACTTGAATGTTAATTCACAAAGTAAAGGAACAAGTTTCATCAAAAGTAATGACATTTCTTTAAGAGGAGGTCAAAGTGGCATTGAAGCTATTAACAAAGGTGGCAGAAATGCTACTACTGGTGTTGCATATGCAATTTATGCATGCACATCTTCTAAACGGACTTGCTTTAGGTGTGGATCTATTACTCGTGTCAAATAAATAAAAAATTGTCTAGCTGTTTCGCAAGAATGTTGTAAATGCAAAAAGGTAGGTACCTTTGGGTACGTTTGTAGGGGTGGCAGATGCATTCCTGTGAGATCTGTTATGGACCACAGGATGAATGATGAATGTGAGATTGTAGAAAAAAGAGTAGAGGAATTAGAATTGTGTTGAAATCAATAATGTACAAAGTGAGAAAAAGTGTAATGATTTTCTTGTCTCTGTCCAAATTGAGGTATTGGGATTCCTCTTCTTGCTGATTCAGGTGCAAGACTCACAATTATCTCGGTTGACAAATACAAAAAGTTTTGGCCACAGAAAGTGTTACTACCCCCAGATGTTGTTCGTTTGTCGGCAGTAGAATAGACCGTGTGGACATTTCTGGGGAGATATTGTCTTTGAGAATAAAACTATACATGGCAAGATTTATGTTGCTTATAAAGGTATAATCATACTAGGTTTGTGGCATCAGGCTAAATTTGGGTTGATTATTAAACTTGGGCAGAAATGTCCAGTTTCATTGATAAATGCTGTTTGTGATAAGGTATATTAGAAAAGAAAATTTGAGAAGGTCTTTCAGAATAAGATGTGGAAAATTCAGAATTTTCTTTACACCGTTAAGATCAAAGAAGGTGCTTTACCAGTAAAACATAAATTAAGCAATGTTCTTCATAGTATTCAAAGAGAGTCATCACAAATGTTAAAAGACATGCCGAAAGAAGGCATTATTGTGATGGTGGATGCCTCATTATGGTTATCACCGATTGTTTTAGCGAAGAAGAAAACTGGAGACTTACGCTTATGTATAGATTTAAGGTGAATCAACAAAGCACTTTGGGTAGAGAAATATTCTTTACCACCCATTGATGATCTAATCAACTGTTGTAGGTCAGTCCACATGGTTTTCTAAGCTAGATTTGTATGCAGCATACCATCAGGTGGTGCTAGATGAACAGTCTTGTCACTTGACAGCATTTGTTACACCTGATGGAACTTTTTGATTTTGCTGCATGCCATTTGGACTGGCCTCAGCTGTGTTGGTTTTAAAGAAAGTAATTACAGGGCATACCCAATGTGATCTTTTTTCAAGACAAAATTTTAGTGCACACCCCTTTCGGAAGAACGACATGCTGAGGTTGTGGAACAAATTGTATGTTTAAGTTATGTTCTGCACCTTGTTTCATTGAGTATGTGTATCTTGCTAGTTCATTTAGTATACAACAAAGTTTGTTCTAGTTTATTCAATTGGTTCACATTTAATTGATACAGCTTTATTTTTGATATTTTATTAAAGAAGCTTCTTATATCCTGCGATTTCCACTGAGCATATTGCATATCACGAAGACATCTTGTAATTAAATATATGTGTTTCATTTCTATGATCACATGATTTCTGCTTCAGAAAATTTGGATTACATTGACTTGTCAGTAAATTGCCCAAGCAGGATCTCCAGTCATTCGGTAAATCCTTTTAAAATGGTACAAACCCTTTCTCCATGCCTGGCATCTCACAGGGATCATCATTTGCCAGGATGGCCCAGCTGCCCAGTATGGCACAATATTTATACATAAACCAACTCCACTACCCAGCACTACGAGCCGAATAGGCCAGCTCACAAAGCCAGGGTATTATAACTAATAAATACTTACTCTTGTACTTACTCCTGGAAAAGTGTGAGAATTGCAGATTCCTGGAAGTATTTCAGTAGTTCTTTGTACAATCCTGAATATTCAAAAATGTAATCTAAAAAGGTTGAGGAACACCTGACAGCCTTAAATAGAGGACATAATCGGGGCAAAGGTGTCTACGTTGGAACTGTTTGTATGTATTTGACATATATAGTCCAAACCTAACAACAAAGCAATACCGTACGGTACAGAAATGGCTTTAACCATGCACTCTTACATGTTATTGGTGGTAAATAAGGCAGTACTTGGTTCAAACAAGTGTTACCACTGTGTTACGAAAGCAGGTTTGTGGAGATGGCAATGTATGACCAGAATATATATGTATATTTAAACAGATAGGCTGCAATTGATATGTAGCAACAATACAACAACACAAGAACACTAATACAGCAGCGTATCCAATTTAAAGCAATACAAAAACATAATAGGTCGACATACATAAAGCACAACAATACACCCACGAAATGCAACAAAACAACACAGCATGAGAACAAAATAACAATAGGAAAATAGCACTCAAAACGACAATTCACTGACAAAACACAACATATCAACACAACACATCAAAACAAAATAATACATCAACACAAAAAACATGCATTTGACATTGTTTTGTAACAGGTTATATTTTTTGTATTGTGCTTTGTTTAGTGTTGTGACTGCACTTTTTTCGTTTTTATTCTGGTGTGTTGCTTTGTGACACATAGCGCAGTTCTTAAAGATTGTGGCTGTATACCTGTTTTTTAGGTCTCCTCCTATTCCATTTCGCAAGGAATGAATAGGACGAGACTATTGCGGCTAAACTAAGAGCTAAAGTTCTGAAAAATGCGGATTTCCAGAAGTGCATGTGGTCTCGTGAACGCGCTTCTATCCGCTTGCCTCGCATCACCACATGAAAGCCGAGAGCTTCACATTTCAAAGAGCTCTCCCCCGCCCCCCACCTGCACTTCGCACTTCGCATTCTCTGACTTCCCCTTCCACCTCCCACGGCCGCTCTTCCCATTCATGCGCTCGTTACCATTTGCTCCCCGGCTGCATTTCTTCCCCCATTCACTAATCACAGCAATGCCAACCATATGCCTGAAGGGCCAACCTGAAATCCTCCACACATCTGGAAAGGAGGGCAAATATATTTCAGTGATGGAAGCAACTATGCTTGCCTCCAAAGGATTTAACACAGATGAGCAGGCATTTTCAGTTTAATTTGTGAATCTTTGTATGGGTACAAGAAATGTGCAATTATGTTCAAGTAGTATATTTTGTCCCTTCCTTCAAAGTGTAATTGCCAGGCTGCTGCCGGCTCGACTGTAATTTAACATGAAGTCTCCAAGCCAGAGCACAAGCATTCCCACCTACTTGGAGACACACCACAACAACATCCCGTGTGTCCAGCCCGCCCCTGCTTCTGCGGTTTTCCGCATGTTAGCGTGCTTTAGGAGTGAGCTCAGCCAGAAACCGTACACCGCTTTGGGCCTCTAAATACAGTTTACCACCGGTTCAACTAAACTTTTCAGAAAAAAACGAGAGCGCGACTAATACAAAACTGGTTCGTGAAATTACGTATTTCAAAAACAACTTGCATCAAAACACACAAGCCTAACATCGAGGAATAAAGTCAATTCCCAGCGCCCAGACGTTTCAGCACTCCCCCTCCCCCCCGCTTGCTATCGCCGTGCCATTGACGTGGCCACTGGGGAAAATGGCTTTTACATTCGTAACAGCAGGGATTTAAGTGGGGCTGGGTCTCACCGGTGCTGAGCACCTACAGTTTTTTTTAAAGGAGGCCTCGAAACGGTTCTCTATCGGGTTTGTTTCCAGACTGCAGTAACAGGAGGCACATCATGTGTGCTGCTCTCACACTGCTCACTAGTGGCTCAGTTACAGCATGACGTCAGGCCAGGTAAGCCTTGTAGGGGAAGGAAATCTTTTAGAGAGTCATTTTCTCTCTGGATTTCCCTTCTCTTTTTGAAACTCAGGAGCAGCGACATTGTCGTGGTGTCACCAGGGCTTTAAGTGGAAGCTTTTTCAATATTAAATACAAGCCATAGCTGCTGCTTATTATCTTATGCAACTAACCACCATTGACCAAGTCAATAGTCATGACTTGTTGGAGGTATGGTGTTACTTGTGTCATATCAGGATGCAATGACAAACAGCAAAATACAAGTCGAGCAGCACACTATGCCAAAGCACAGATTTTTACGTCTTGTAAGCCACGCCCTTAATTACATTGGCCACGCCCCTTTGAGATCCCACATTGTTCTCATCCCTTAAAGCACTGCGTAACAGCAACACACTTTGTTTTAAACTGTCCAATCAAGGAGCTTTTAAAACATTAGTAGCGAAGACAGCAAGTCCTCAAAATCACTCACTGGATCTTACAAAATCATCAACAGTTTCTCAAAATCTTTTCCAAGTCTCAGAACGTAACACACACTTCGACCCCGCTGCACGTTTCCCGTAGAATCTCTACTCCCCGCCCAGGTTGTTAGAAGACACATAGCTCATGCTTAGAACAGTGCAAAGTCAGCAAGGAACACATTCTCTCAAACAGTGATGGCCTCTCGTTCTCCAGTATTTTGACCACATGGTTGGCGGGGACCCCACATTGTTTTCATCCCTTAAAGCCCTGTGCAACAGCAACACACTTTGTTTTAAACTGTACAATCAAGGAGCTTTTAAAACATTAGTAGCGACGACAGCAAGTTCTCAAACTCACTCACTGGATCTTACAAAATAATCAACAGTTTCTCAAAATCTTTTCCAGGTCTCAGAACGTAACACACACTTTGACCCCGCTGCACGTTTCCCGTAGAATTCCTACTCCCCGCTCAAGTTGTTAGAAGACACATAGCTCATGCTTAGAACGGTGCAAAGTCAGCAAGGAACACATTCTCTCAAACACTGACGGCCTCTCGTCCTCCAGTATTTTGACCACATGGTTGGCGGGGCTCCTGAAGCTCAGCATGGCTACGTAACATTTACCAGCAGTCTGAAGCCTTGCATGAACCTTACCACCCCCTCCCCAAGAATCTAGTAAAAATGTGCAATTTAAAAAAAAAAAGGAAAGTCTGGTTGTTTTAGCCCACCTTGGACTCTGGAGAAAGAAAGGCGGGTGAAACACAGCAGTACGGACTCCGTCATTGTGAACTGTACACACAAGCACACGTCGTTCAGTTACCTGGTGCTCATTTCCCTGCAGCAATTTCACATCAGTGGCATGCAGTGCACGGAAAGACACATAGTTTGGGACTTCCCATGACCCTCGTTATAAGCAAAGATATTTTTAAGTTTTAAAACTCAAACTGTTGAACAAATTGTTCTGAAACAAGGGTACAGAAACGCCCTCACAAACTGACAAGCCCCAAACAACCCGCGTATTATGTACACAATCGAAACTAGCCGTGTCATTTAAAACCTGAAAGCAGGAGTCAAAGGAGCAGAGCAGCCGTCCCTATGTATTACCATATGTACAAAAGAATATATTAGAGAACCACAATAGTTCGCCTCACGACTGCCAGCCGGAGTGAAAATTGCTTGTGTTCAATTGAGTATGAAGAGTGAATTATCCTTGCATGTACGAAAAGGCCGCGCCTGTCAGGACATGATGGGCAAGAGCAGTCTTTAAGCAAGGCCGTTTACATAACGCAGCTTCCACCACACAGGGCTGTCTAAAAACCTAGATGCCCTGTTTTCCTGCGTATCCTTAACACACATCCATGCAATAAAGTGCAAAATGAACTGAATGTCTGTTCCTAGGAAGGAGGGAACTCCCTAGTGGGGCGGGGACACCAAATTCCAGGGTAGCGGAAGTGACGTCATGCACCCATTGCCTCCTTTGTCTCTGCCTTCCAGTGCAATCTCTCCAGTTTGCTGCTGATGTACTGCGTAAAGTACCTAGGGCCTTATTTATGAAGGCCTGTCGTCAGTTTTGCGCCGCCGGTGCGTCACTTTTTGTGACGCACCAGCGGCGTACAAAATGCGCCTTGTTGCGCCATATTTAAAAAGTGACGCATCTAGGTGCATGCGTCACTTTTTAAACCCCTGCGCCACATTATACCTGCGTCAGGTATAATGTATGCAGAGGGGGCGTTCCCCCGCAAAATGCCTCGTAATAATGACGCAGTGAAATCTATGAGATTTCACTGCTTCACTTTTAGGATGCTTTTGCGTCAAAATCTTGTGCCTGTCTCACAGCAGGCGTAAGACTGACGCAAGCCCTTTCACATGGGACTTTCACCATGTGAAAGGACGCATTGCTGGAGTTGCGTCACTTTTGTGACACACTCCAGCAATGCGTCACTTTTGTGCTTACAGATGCGTCAGAAATACTGACGTATCTGTAAGTCCTTGCGACATGATGCATCATACATTAAATATGACGCATCATTTTTGTCGCAAGGAGTGCGCAGTGAAAAGTGACGCATCGCTGTTTTCACGCAGCGATGCGTCACTTTTCATAAATGAGGCCCCTAGAGTTGAATCAAGAGAGAAAGTAAACTTGACTCTTTGAGGTTTACTTTCTGCTCTCGCCAGTCCCTTCCGGGCCGCAAAGACCAGGGGAAACGAGCAATTGCAATGCACATAGTCTCACATTTGATAGAGTGTGTTAATGCTACACCTATTGCATTACAAATGCTAATTTGTAAAAACACCCATGCAGCACTTTAACTTTACTGTCGGCTGCATCCATTTCTTTAGACGAGCAGTGTCTAAAGAAAAGGGTGTGGCCGCTATTAAAGTGAAAGCACAGTATGGCACGCTATTACAAAAAAAAAACATTTGTTTGTCAAGCTGACAAACAAATGCTTTTTTGTAAAATTGCTCCATACAGCGCTTTCACTGTAATAGTGGCCACGCTCCTTTCTTTAGACACAGCTAGTCTAAGGAAAGGGGCGTTGCCGACATTTAAGTGCAAGTGTGGCATGGGGCAAATAAAAAAAAAGTGAATATATAATTTAAAAAATACATGCAGCCACATTTGGCACACCAAGTAAAGCACAGGCATGGCCCCCATGCTCAGCAGGTAAAGCAAGGGCACAGCAGCCACTATGTTGCTTGTTCACACTTCTTTCACGGCCGTGAGGCCGTGCGTGCTTCAAAGGGATCCGCTCACTTCTCCTCCCCCCGCCCCGAGAGCTTCACATTTCAAAGAGCTCTCCCCCGCCCCACTCTGACTTCATATTCTTTCTTCCTCTTTTTTTTCTTTCTGTAACGTCCTAGCTCTGTTTTTTCTTAGTCTCTGTCTTTCTTTTGCTTTCACTTTTTTATGTCTCTCTGCCTCCCTTTTATTTCCTCATCTTTCTCTAGCCATCTGTCACTCTGACGCTCTCTCCCCGTCTCTCCATCTGTCTTTCTCTGCCACTTCCTGTCTGTCTTCTTTCTCCCTCTATCTGTATCTTTCTGTATCATTGTGTCTGACTTTCTCTCTTCTCCCTATCTTTGACTTTTGTCCTGCTCTGCCTGTCTTTCATTATCTCTCTCTGTCCATATCTGGAATTCCTCATTTCTGTCCCTGATTTTCTTTCTTTCGACATCTCCCTCTCCCGCCACCCCGCTCTGCTGTTTATTTCTCTCTCTTCCAGGCACCGAGCTATGGGTGTTCTTAATGTCACCGACAAGCTGAAAATGTTCGGTGCTAAGTGTTATTTTTGTGGTGCATGTGTAGTGAAAAACGTCTGACATGAGCTGATGTGAATGACAAGGGCAGTAACACTGCAGAGCTTTCAGTGCTTACTTTTTGTGTTACTTTCAAACTGAAAAGCTTTGGTTGTGAACATTCACCCGTTTTTTAAATAAAATCATTTTTTATTTTTGTGTCACGAGCTTCTCAAACACTCTGCTGGCTCTGAAGGGACACAAGTGGTTTTATGGTTACTTCTTTCCCCACACCTGCATGGATAGTAGTCATTTTGTGGGCAAAAGTGTTTGGCACAGAAGCTTGGAAACACTTCTGTAGTCAAATGGGTTTAGCAGGTGGTATTAGTTTCACATTCTGATGGAAGGCCAACTTCGAAAGTAGGTACTTGCGTTAGTCTCACCTCATCAAAGTTATGTGACCTCATCAAAGTTATGTGTTTAAGGACACTTGTGTGTTCTTCCTTTCCCCATAATTCCCTTGTTTCCCTTGTTTTTCTGCCCTTCTGCCCTCTGTTAGACTCGCTTTTTGTGCCTTAGACTCGTTTTTTGTGCCTTTCTGCCCCTATTAGACTCGTTTTTTCCCTTGTTTTCCTGCCCTTCTGCCCTCTGCTAGACCCGTTTTTTGTGCCCTTCTGCCCCTGTAAGACTCGTTTTTTGTGCCCTTCTGCCCCTGTTAGACTCGTTTTTTGTGCCTTTCTGCCCCTGTTAGACTCGTTTTTTGTGCTTTCTGCCCCTATTAGACTCGTTTTTTCCCTTGTTTCCCTTGTTGTTCTGCCTTTCTGCCCTCTGTTAGACTCTTTTTTTGTGCCCTTCTGCCCCTGTTAGACTCGCTTTTTGTGCCCTTCTGCCCTGTTAGACTCACTTTTTGCGCCCTTCTGCCCTCTGTTAGACTCGTTTTTTGTGCCTTTCTGCCCCTGTTAGACTCGTTTTTTGTGCCTTTCTGCCCCTATGAGACTTGTTTTTTCCCTTGTTTCCCTTGCTTTTCTGCCCTTCTGTCTTCTGTTAGACTCTTTTTTTGTGCCCTTCTGCCCCTGTTAGACTCGCTTTTTGTGCCCTTCTGCCCCGTTAGACTCACTTTTTGTGCCCTTCTGCCCTCTGTTAGACTTGTTTTTTTCCCCCTTGCAACCCCAGCATCACTCAGCGCAACCCCTGCATCACTTAGCGCAACCCCTGCATCACTCAGCGCAACCCCTGCATCACTCAGCGCAACCACTGCATCACTCAGCGCAACCCCTGCATCACTCAGCGCAACCCCTGCATCACTCAGTGCAACCCCTGCATCACTCAGCGCAACCCCTGCATCACTCAGCGCAACCCCAGCATCACTCAGTGCAACCCCAGCATCACTCAGCGCAACCCCTGCATCACTCAGCCCAACCCCTGCATCACTCAGCGCAACCCCAGCATCACTCAGCGCAACCCCTGCATCACTCAGCGCAACCCGTGCAACCCCTGCATCACTCAGCGCAACCCCTGCATCACTCAGCGCAACCCCAGCATCACTCAGCGCAACCCCAGCATCACTCAGCGCAATCCCTGCATCACTCAGCGCAACCCCTGCATCACTCAGCGCAACCCCAGCATCACTCAGCGCAACCCCAGCATCACTCAGCACAACCCCTGCATCACTCAGCGCAACCCCTGCATCACTCAGCGCAACTCCAGCATCACTCAGCGCAACCCCTGCATCACTCAACGCAACCCCTGCATCACTCAGCGCAACCCCTGCATCACTCAGCGCAACCCCTGCATCACTCAGCGCAACCCCAGCATCACTCAGCGCCACCACAGCATCAATCTCTGCAACCATTCAACAACAACTGGTTCAAATATGTTCTCTCAATATTTCAAGCTTTATTACAAATGTCACGAAAAGATGTTAATATTTCACTTCTGTTTTTGGATTTTCATCACAATAAAATACACTGAACATAATCTTCACAAAATTTATTTACAAAAGTTTAGGCTATTGCCATTATAAATTAGAATCACTTTTATTTAAGTATTAATTACTTAAAAAAATTAAAAGCCATTGTTATTTGTAATATCAATACATCTAAGTCACGTAAATACAAAACATGTTGAATTACAAATGCTATAGGTGATACATTTGCGAAAGTTATAACTATTGGCATTGTAAATGACAAAGCTATTAATTTAGCTATTTTCAAAACCAACACATAAATAAAAAAATTGTCATTTACAAGACCAATAGCTCAAACTTTCATAATGCGAGACCTGTTGCATTGCAAATGCTTGTCTGTGTTTTGTCTTTAATCGGTTTCCATGTCTTACTAAGGAATTTTGAATTTTGACAGTGTTGGTTTTGTGCTATATTCTTTTGCGTTCTTTTTGTGTTACATATTTAAATTGTGATGCTGTTTTGTCAAGATAGTGTGTTTTGTCACAATGTTATAGTGTTGCAATCTTACTTTGTGTTGTTGTTATAATATACTACTGTTGTTTTGTTCCATTCTATTTGGTTTTGCTGTGCCCTGGTTTTGCTGTGCTATTGTGACTTGTGTCGTGTTTGTACCGTTGAACGCTGTGTTTACTTGAGAGGCATTAGCAAATGCTTGCTAAAACAAGCGCATCATTTTAAATGTCCGGTGACAAACCCTCATTTACCACTGACCAAGCGGTATACTTAGGGAACGTGGCTTCTTCCTCTTGCAATTGGACTCTCGGAGTAATTCTCACACACATAAACATGCCCTCATACATGTGTTTGTCTCATGTTTTCATCAGCTGGCTTCATGCAGCTGAAGTCCTAGGTTTGCCTCGCAATCTGTGCGACTCGACGCACTGCGCAGAAGGTGCGTGAGAAAACCAAGTGCTGCAGAAAGCGTATTAGGTTGCTGCTGCTTTATGATTTGGAGGGCTATTTTTATCCCTCTCTTAGATAACTGCTCTCTCTGTCATACTACCTCTCCTCAGCCCACAGCTGCTCCAGAGACACTGTGAGGGGAGACAAAAAAGTGTCTTCCGCTCGATGCAGGGAACATCTTTTCTGCGCGGCTCCCGCCCTGTGACAGCCCTGCCAGCAGGAAATCGGTAGTTATTTCCCACGTGGGAAACATCCAAGGCATCAGCCTTCCGAGTCCTACGGGGGTTTGAGAATAGGTGGATGGTGTAGACGGGAAATCTTTTTAGCAAGCCAAAATATGCTTTTAATGTGTTTGTACTGATTTCAGGAGTTGCCTTATATCGGCCAACACAATAAAATATTGATATTTCTACTCGGGCGTCAGAACAGAGGGCGGCATACAATCAAACGGAGACATGATAGCAACCTGAAATCTTTCGCTGTGTGTATAAATAGGTGCTTGGTTGTTCTGGAGATATCCACCAAACCATGTTAGGATGATAAATATTGCCAACTTGCTGAACCGATTACATAATAAATCATGGGCCCTAGTGCAAGGAAGGAAATGGGGCCCCTCCGGGCAGATGTTTGAACCGTGAAATACAGCAATAATCCGGGATCAAGTGGGTACCGCAGGGCTCTGGCCCTGGTGCACTGCACCTGCTGCACCAATTGAAGCTACTCCCTTAACTGAAAGTTGAATGTATTATTGAATCGTATCGGTTATTTGTGTCATGTTGGCCAGTTCACAGTTCACGCACTCCAGATTCGCGGACGTCGCAGTGAAACCCAATCTAATTTTGAATGTACCCTTTTAACTTAAAAACACATGCATTTCGAGTTGTGCATTTCAAAGTGCTAGTAATAAATGAAATCGAAAGTGCCCATGGCGAGCATCATCACTAGGCCTTCAAATTTGTTTCAAGAGCAGCAATGCACGAATTCACCACACCACCCTCAGTGACTGTCATAAATTAGGCAACAGGAAGGAGTTGGAAAAATACAGGCTGCTATACACCCTTTCATTATCATACATTGCCCAACCAGGCACTAAGTACCAATGTACCTGCCCCCTCCTACCACATTTTTCCTCCACTTGCTACAAACAGCAGGTGGAGGAGAATCAAAGCAGCAAAAAAAATTCCGCTCTTCTGCAATAGTGGAATTTTAAAAAGTGCTAGGTGGTGTTCTGCTCATCCACACTGCATTGCCGCGCTCAAAAAAGTAACAAAAGAGAGGACCCACAAGCACTTGCTTCTCTGCGTAACCCCAGGGATGAAAATTAACTCTTCAGTTATCACCAGAGAAAGCCAGGCATTTAAAAGAAAGTACACACTTATTTCTATATGCATCTATCGTGGAAACTTTTTTACGGTAAAAATACCCCTCTCATCCCCTCTGATAGGTGCAGCAAGACCACAACCCAAATGACACCCCGTTTTGTTTGTATTCTGGGCAGACACCAACTTAGCTTTACATAAGGATTGCTGTCATTATTATTAATGTATTTGAATTTCGAATCTTCTATATTGTTTGTTTGGCAAAATGATAGTTCTATAAGTGCCTTTAACGATAATTTCACAAAACAAGTCCCCCAAATTCCACGTCTGCTCACCAATCGTACAAGCGGCAAACAGAACGCTGCACGGGCAAAAAAAAAAAAGGCTGATTGCCAAACAATCGATATATCCGATAAGATTTGAGTTTCAAATTGGACGACACTCACAGAGAATATGAGATTTTGCTTGATTGGATAAGGGCCACATGGGTGCCATACCTACTTTGCCCTGAAGAAGTCCCTGTGTTTGTGGGACGAAACACGTTGGCTGTCGTTGATACTTCACATGAGACAAGAAAATAAAGAATATGCTTTTAGAAATGAGACTACCTAATTTGTAATTTCACGTCTTGTAAAATACAACAATGCTGTATCTTTCACTCATGTTTGCTATGAACTTATGGGCCTACCTCACCTTCTTTTGTGACTCATTGTGAAACTAAGAATTTATGTTTAAGGTGTGCTTCTTCCACCAATAACTTGTAACTTTAAATAGGCGTAGTTTTGTGAATCCAGAAGATTAGAAGATTGCACTTCAACTGATGCAACAAATAAACAAATAGACTGTGTTCTTAAAAAGGCAGATGAACGAAGTAATATGGCTTTAAGGAAATTATGCATCATACTCCAAATGCTTAATCTTTATTAAAAATCTTTCAGATCCTTAATTTGTAAGAGTGACAGTGCTGTTGTTCTCTTTATCACTCCTTGTACTGAAAGTGTATGACTGGCAATGTTCAGATTTACTCCTCTTTTGAGGAGAACAGCTGTCATGGTACAGATGATTTACTCGAAGGCCCATATGAAGCATTCGGGGGGGAGGGGACTCACATTGCTTAGTACTAGAGACCTGCTCCATGTTTTGTTGACAGAGAATTGGTTGTTGTCCCTCAGTCTAATTGTATCTGGTGTGGGATAATGTGTGAGCTGACAGTCTCAGCAGAGTGTTTCCATCCTTTTAGGACTTCTGTTTAGGTCCAGTAATATTCTAGGGTGTTTGCCAAAGTGAGGGATCACTGTGATAACTCTTTAACTGGAGGGTAGATGCCCTGTCATGTTCTAGGCCTTTCCTATTTTCCTGGAAACTCGAAATTCTAACAGATGAAGTGGTCCTCTGTAATTTTGATTGATCTAGCTCGGCCTCACTTGCCTTTGTTATATCTCCTTCATCAAGTGTTGGCAACTCCAGATTGGGGATGTCCAACTCTGTTTCCTGTTTGATTTCCTCCTCTGTCACCTGAGATGCTTTTTCAACTCAGTCTTTCTGCTTCAAGATTTAACAGGTTGAGTTGCAGAGAAAGGAAATTCCTCAGGAAATTGACAGTTTCAGTTCAGGCATCCACATTGGTCACTCACCCTGCATAGTTTGTTGAGTTCAGAAAATCTATCTCTGGCCATTCCGTCTAAGCTATTGTTTGCTCCTAGGAGACGTTTCACATCCTTTTCACACCTATTCCAGCCTTATAGCTGGAAGAGGATTATGTTAATTACCCTTCTGAGAGTTCAGGCATGTATAGATTGACTTTCTAAAGATGAATTTTCCTTAGTATATATTAAAAATCAGACTTCACCATTGACTTGGACATTTAATAACTATTAAAAATAGCGATTTGATTATTTTTCTAGCTGATCCACTTTCCTGTATGCAGTGTTAGAATTTTAATCTGTACTCTGTTTTTTTAAATAGGACATATAGGACTGCCAGAGTGAAAATAGCTTTTACAGCCTTGTCACTAAGGGGGCATAATACCATTATTTTCTACATGTGCCACTTTTAAATACCACACATCCTACCTTGTGGGCTACAAGGGTTACATAGGGTGGACTTACTAATATTTATAAGGGGGGTTTTACCTGTCAAAAATGGTCATTGCAATAAGGCGAAATGCGGGTTTACGCTGCAACAGCCAGGCAATACAGGGTAGGCCTGTAGCCATGTTTGCAATGCCACTGTAGTGGATTGTATAATGGGTGCTGCCATCCACTAGTGGCACTTAACGTCCAGGCCCTGAGTACACTTTGTGCACCATTTACTAGGGATCTACAGGCAAGTTAAGTATACTACTCAGAAATAACCATATTTAATCATGATAAAGGGGAGGACACACTTTACTACTGGAAGGCAGGGATAAAGTGCAGAGAGTTCTAAAACCAGATAAAGTATAAACCCCAGCAAAAGTCGAAAGCTGGATTTCCCACACTTACACACATGAAAAAATATGAGAGGCAGGGGTATCTGGTCGAAGGTTCAAAAATTGCATTTTGTAACATGTTAGTAGGACTAGTAAAGTAGTACTACTTAATGTACTAAAATGTAGTTTTGTATTGGGCCCTATGTTCGAAGTCTTGAGCATTACATCAAGGAACTTAGGGTTGCTAAGCTCACCATAACTATTAACATTTTTAGGTTCAGAACATAATACCTTCAATTCATGTTTTTTCTTGAACTTGAGATTTCTTTCTATCACAAGAACTATTCGTCATGAGTAAACTGTAGATTCTCTCTTTTCACTTAATGTGTTTCTCCGTGATCTACTACAGGAAATCACATTACCAATTTCTGTCCCTGTTTCGAGCAGCAGTACCATGTTTTAGAAACCCAACTTCAGAAATGCTACATTTTGAACGCTAGTTAATGCAGATGAGTTTCACATCAACAAATATTTTTGTGCCCTACTCTGTCACTCCACAAATAGAAAACATTGCCATCTGGGATTGAATCAGAAAGACTGCTCATGATACCGAAAGACATGCTGTGTTGACTTCAGAACACATGTAGGTCAAACAAAAAAGAACTGATTGCTTAAACATGAAGATGATTTATGAAGCAATATGCTCTTTTCGTGCTAAGAAAGGCACTTCTTTTTGATTTTTTGATAAATACAGTTATGAAATAGATACTGCATATTTAAACTATCAAGGTAGGTTACAAGACATTTGTTGCGAGTGTACTTCCGCCAAATGATATGTTGACCAAGAATCACATTCAGTCTCCTGCATTTTAGGGCATTTTCCAATCATAACTTGTGCAGGAAATAGCTAATACCAAGCAGTTGTATTTTGTGCAAATTCCTTCTAAAAAGTAATACATGCAACTCCTCCAATACATGTTGAAAGTGTTTTAAAGACAGTAACAATACATGACTATGTTGAACAAAACACATATTCATTAGGTCATACTCTATTGAAATATGTGAAAAAATAATTTCCAACAGTATCTAAATTAATGTAAATGTTAATTCAGTTTGTGTGTTAAATGTCACAATTACTACTGATGCCTTCTTATAAAGGGAATCTCTTCCAACTCCTGCCACCACTAGGGCTCCCATTACTGTACAATCCCAAATCCAAATCAGCCAGTACTGCCGGTGAATCAAGGTTATGAGTTATGGTACTTCCAGGTCTATGAAAAATATGATATTCCTGCTTTACTCATAAGATGCACGGCCTTGGCGGATGTATTACGTTACAACGAAGGCTATTACAACGATTGCCTTTACAACGCGGTTTTTACATCGCATACCTTTACAACGCATAGTGCTTAGAGGTGCTGGATAGTGAAAAGTTGAATTTTCTATTCCAACTCCAGTCCCCGTGGACACTAGGGAAGGTGTTGGATAGAAAATTAAACTTATTCCCTATCCTAGAGCCCCCCCCCCCCCCCCCCCAGCGCAATGCGTTGTAATGGTTTGCGTTGTAATGACCGCGTCGTAACGGTAGTGCGTTGTAAAAGTTTCGTTGTAAAGGGTGTTTACCGGCCTTGGCATCTGTTAACTTTAGGGGCAGCCATTGGTTCAGGGAGTCAGCTTGAGGCATCGATTAGATGGGCACCCCATTACATTGTCACTGCTCTGATGCTGGTCACTGTACTCTTCTCTGTTGCTCAGAGCACCTCATCAGATCGGATGCCAGTTATTCTTAACTTCAGCTGACTGGCCCCAAGTCCTAAATCACCATCTTAAGTGCAAAATTGCTGGGAAGTGTGACTGACTCTGCCCCAGCTAAATAAATATTTGTGCCAGTCCCAGCGTGTCTATGTAGTGGTGCGGAATAAGATGAGGTTTTGCTACTAAAAAGAACTTCCAGATTCTGCGCACACGAAAGGGAGATATGGTGTTAAGGAGATGGTTTGGTTTAGAGAATATATTACATATAACAGAAACATGACTGACAGAGGAGTCTGCTCCAGATATACTCTCGGCTCTTCCTAACCATTATTACATATTACAAACTAATAGACCAACAGGGAAGAAGGGTGGGGGTGTTGTAGTAATCATAAAGAAAGAACTTCGATTTACTAAGATATCCTCACTAGTCCTCCCCTCGGTGGAGAATTTAGTAATCCATCATCATTCTTTAGCTCACTTCTCCACCTCAGTTCAGACCCAGCTATATGCAAATCAGTCTTGACCCCGTGCCTCATGGGAACAGTCCAGCCCGAACTGCCAAGCCAGGTCTTCCCTGAACCTGAGACAAGCATCCTGGGACCAGTTTCGGAGTAACACCTCTCATCAGCCAGGCTATCTTGAATCCAGTGGCAAAGTAAGCAAGGGACCCACGTCTGAGCATACCCTGCCAACTTAGGGTGGACAAAGCAAACACAAGGAGATGATGAACAGAGCGCTGAAACTTTTCAGACCCTCACCCCCAGTCACAGATCTGTCTTGAATCCATCATCATTCTTTAACTCACTTTGCCACCTCAGTTCAGACCCAGCTATATGCAAATCAGGCTTGACCCTGTGCCTCATAGGAACAGACCAGCCCGAACTGCCAAAACAGGTCTTCCCTGAACCAGAGACAAGCATCCTGGGACCAGTTATGGGATAGCACCCCTCATCAGCCAGGCTAGCCTGAATCCAGTGGCAAAGTGAGAAAGGGACCAACGTCTGGGCATACCCTGCCAGCTTAGGGCGAACAAAGCAAACACAAGGAGATGATGTACAGAGCGCTAAAACGTTTCACACCAGTGCTCTCCATGCCACTGGAGTCAAGCTATCCTGGCTGATGAGGGGTGAAACCGCGAAACTGGTCCTAGGATTCTTGTCTCCAGTCCAGGGAAGACCTGGCCTGGCAGTTCGGGCTGAACTGTTCCCATTGGGTGCAGGGACAAGACTGATTTGTATATGGCTGGGTTCAAACTGGAATGGTATGGGGAGCAAAAAAACGATGGATTTAGGCCAAGATCTCTGTACTGGGGTTGAATGTATGACATTGTTCTGCATTCTGTCCATCAATTGTTCTTTTTTTCTTTAATTATAGATCATGCCAATGTCCTACTTATAGGGGACCTAAACTACTGGGCTAATGGGTAAACAGGCAGATGGCAAGCCACTGATCTTACTAAGGCCATTAGTAATGTAAATATGGAACAGCAGATTTTTCTCCCAACCTATATTATGGGCCACATATTAGATCAGATATTGTCTACCAAATTCCCTTTGGGTTATCTGTTTATAGCTCCTTGTGGTTCGTCAGATCACCACCTGATCACTTTATCTCTATTCCTGTCTACTGGTAACAGGCATCCTACTAGTTCAGCAATTGTCTCAGAAATTGAGCTCGGGCTAACCTCACTGCCTTCTACGATGAATTACGAAAGTCCTCACCTGCTCCAAAGGAGGCTATAGAAGATTTTGAGAAGGGAATCACTAGCTGGCTTACTGAAGTCAGCGAGGTCTATGAACACCTTCACAGGACCAGATCAATTATAGGCAACGAGGCTAATAAGTGGTTCTCTGGCGACCTGACAAAAACCAAATTAAATCTTCGGCGAGCCAAATGGAAAGGGCAGACTAAGTATTCGCCTAACCTTAAAATACTGTATAACCAGTAACTTAAAACATATAAAACTTTGGTAAGGCAAGCAAAAATGAGTTTCTTTACAGGTAAAATCTTGAACGCCCCTAACAGATCTATGGAGATTTTTAAGATTGCCTCCGACATTCTCTTATTAGATAGAGTAACACTCCCGACTATACCTACCCAAACCTTGTGTGACTCTCTCAATGCTTTTTTTGTGAACAAGATTGAGCCATCAAAAACAGCATTCCTTCCTGCCGAACAACAATAATCAATCTTTAGGTGATACTAACTCTCCCCTGAGGCGGAAAGCCGGGGGTCTAGGCTGCCACTACTTTTTAAAACTGTGTAATTTGTGATTTTTGCATGTAAATACTTAATTTGGGATTTCAATACACAATTTACCTTCCCTTTTCGCTGAACCTTAATCCTTTGTCCACGCGCAGCCGAATAGGCGCTGACTCTGTGGGAGTCAGGGCTTGATGCCATCTTAGGGCGGAAAGGAGGGTAGCGCACCAGTTGTTGGCCGCCTCCCACCCTCCTTCTCCACTATATAATGAACATAGGTGCACGTCCGCGCAGCGGGCGGGCACAGTCGGCGCGCCGAAGGCACGCCAAAGGCAAGCCCGTCTGCGCCCGTCCGCGCCAAGACCGCGACAGGCGCAGGACATGTTGGACAAACATCTCCTACTCTAACCTATCAGGCAAGTGACCTTTTTAAACTGAATGCCTTTAAGAACTGCCCATATGGTATTTTAATGGGACAAAAAAGGGGCCCATTCTCATGTAGGACTTGCAAATGTACCAGACCTTGGTCCGTATCGGAATTGACGCCTCCCTCAGATACACTCTTAGGAGGTAACTCCGTCTTAAAAGGGGGGCTCATTTATGCGCGCTCCATGTGCCACCATAGCCAAGACATCAAGGATTTAATCCTTGATCTGAACTTGGATATTCTCTTCATAACTGAGACCTGGCTGAATGATAATAGTAATCCAGATCTAGCAAATGCTCTCCCCTCTGGTTTTACTATCCTGAGGCAGGACAGGCCGAAGGGTAGAGGTGGAGGAGTAGCCGTGGTTCTCAGAAGCACGATGAAGCATCATACGTTCAATTTAGACCCCCTTAAAGGGGCGGAAGGTATGGGTTTTTCCATTTTGCTAAACGCAACTACGTCTTTCACAGGTGGCCTAGTCTATCGCCCCCCAGGAAGTGCTGCTACATTTTTGGATTCCTTGAGTGATTCCTTAGGACAGCTCTTATTAGGTTACCCCTACTTTACACTGTTAGGCGATTTTAATCTTCAGCTAGAATCCAAAATGGATGCCCAAGCCTGCAATTTCCATCAGACACTTGAGATCTTTGGCCTACACCAGATGGTGAACGAATCGACTCATTATGCTGGACACACTCTAGATGGAGTGTGTTCCAATTTTCCGTCTCTGGTTATCCAGGCACCCATTCCGCAAATTTGGACTGACCACAGTCTTATCCCCTTTGATATTTGTATCCGTCGCGCCCCTAAAGCAACACAGATTAGTCAACAACCCTTAACTAATATCAACTGGAAGGTGGTGGAGGAAAGCATGAAGTGTAATCCCAGTCACCAGTCACAAACCCCCAGCATGACTGGAGACCTTACCCATGACTCTAAACTTTTCCACACCTGGATGCACCAAGTGATTAAAGAACGGGCTCCTCCTAAACGTTCTTCTGGGAAAGAGAAAAGAGGAAAGCATAATGCACCTTGGTTTTCACAAGCGCTGGCCGAAAAACACTTATGTAAGCAAAGCACATGAAAATGGCGAAAAACATATGATCATACCGCTAAAACTTTCTACATCCTGCAAAGGAGATCATACCATTCTAGCATTAAAACAGCTAAAAAGGACTACTATATAAAAGCAATTTAAGAAGCACAGCAAAAGCAAAACATTGTATTTTCCATTGTTAAATCCTTCACTCACCCCAAAGCCCTTCAGCCTGAAATTCCGCCTTCTTCAAGCTTCTGCAATCAAATTGCGGATTACTTCGAGAAGAAAATTGAATTGATACAGAGAGACTTGTCGACCCTTCCTCCATCTCCCCAGTCTAGTAGCCCTGACAAGGGTGAGAGGAGGGTCCACTCTTTCAGTGAATTCAAGCTGGTTTCTCTGCTTCAATCGCGTGGAGCAATTCTGGCTTGCAAATCGAGGGCTCCATCCCACTCTTGTCCCCCACGGATACTCCATAAGATAATCGTCGTGGTTAACCCCACTATTAACAAGATTATCAATGCATCACTTGGCTCAGGCACGGTCCCTTCCGATTGGAAAACAGCAATAGTCAAACCCTTAATTAAAAAATCTAATAAATCCGCTACAGACCTCTCTAATTTGCGTCCAATATCTCTCCTCCCAGTCCTGGGTAAGATAGCTGAATATATGGTCTATCAGGAGTTAAAAGACTTCGTTGATACTTTCAACATTCTTCATCCCCAACAATTGGGCTTCTGCCCAAGGCACTCGACGGAAACGGCCCTTATCGAGCTTACTGACTCAATTAAATTCCTGCAGGATGAAGGGAAAAGCGCCGTTCTGATATTATTGGATCTCACAGCGGCGTTTGATACCATCGCCCACACATAGGTCTCAAATTACTTCCCTGGGTCCCTTTCTCTCCAAGGAAAAGAAGGTCACATCAGCCGTTCCTCAGGGCTCGATTCTGAGCCCTTTATTATTTAATATTTAAATGAATCCCCTAATTTCCTTAATTGAGTCATACAGCATTCTTGTCACATCATACGCCGTTGACACCCAATTAATTGTTCCCCTAGATAAGAACTCGAATGAGGAAGAACAGAATCTAAAGAACTGTCTGACGGACATGTTCCAATGGATGGAAAAAAACATTTAAAATGTAACACCAATAAGACGGAGATTCTGCCCCTGGGGAAAAATTTTCATTTTTGCCCAAGCAAATGGTGGCCAGATGTCTTTCCTGTCCCACCTCAGGCAGTGGAATCAGCCAGAAACCTGGGAGTCATATTTGACTCCACACTTTCTTTTGACCAGCATGTGAGGAATATGGCAGGGTGCTGTTTTGGCATCATTAAATCATTAAAGAAGTTCTTTGACCTCCTCCCGACGGACTCAAGGAAGGCCGTGGCAGTAGCCTTAACACTCTCCCAGATAGACTATTGTAATGGCTTGATGGCCGGGGTAAAAAAGGCAACATTAATGAAACTCCAGAGCGTGCAACATGCCGCTGCTAGACTGGTATTGAAACTACTGAGAAGAGCCTCAGCTGCTCTTAAGAACTTGCACTGGTTAACCGTACACAAGAGGATCCTATTTAAAATTTTGGTGACGACATTTAGAGCTCTAAATCACACAGGGCCGAGGTATCTTGCTAGAAGATTCAGTCGCTATAATCCACCCAGCAAATTGAGTTCATCAGGGGGTAACCTAGTTGACATACCCAGATTCCACTACAAAACCATGGGAGGAAAAACTCTGACTGTCTTGGCCTCCAAGGCTTGGAACGCAATGCCCAAGGATCTCAGACTTTTGGAGCAAGAGCCTGCATTCAGAAAGCAACTAAAAACTTGGATCTTCAGTCTACCAGAGGCCTTCATAATGGCGGCCCTATAGTTCCATCAATGTACTGTATTGTTCTTCAGCGCCAGGATGCTCCTTCCGGAGCGATAGCAGCGCTCTACAAATACTAAATACAAAATACAAATACAAATACTAATAGTCACACTCTCTCCTGCTTTTCCAATATAACGCAAGAGGACCTAGCCAATCTTTTAATAAAAGTCAAGTCAGAATCCCAAAATGATATTTGTCCCCTGAAGGTCCTGAGAGTTGTACTTACTTGCGTTGCCAATTTAACACTGTCACTTCTCAACCAATCAATCAATACCAGGAACATGCCTAGTTCCTTCAAAAGAGCAATCATTGCACCTAGTCTAATGAAAGTTGGAGCAGATCCTTTGGATATGAAAAATTATCGGCCTATTTCCCTTCTGCCATACTTGGCAAAACTACTTGAGGCTCATGTATCTCACCATCTCTGTTCATTTTTAGAAGAGTCAAGCTTCCTGGACCCTTGTCAAGCGGGTTTCTGGCCAGCACATTCCACAGAAGAAGTAATCATGTCCGTAATAGATGACATGCATAATGAAGTACAGTGGTAACACCCAAGTATTGGTGTTATTTGACCAGTCTGCGGCATTTGACACATTCAACCATATCCTTTTGGCTGACAGTGTCAGGGCCTCATGGCAACGGAACTCAACTTTCGACTGGATCACTTCATTTTTGAGTGATAGAGCTCTGTCGTTTAGACAACCCCCATTCAATTCAACAGAGGTTAACTGTGGGTTGCCACAGGGCTCCCCTCTGTCCCCTCATTTTTGAACATCTACATCCACCCCTTGGTCAGCTCTCTTAAAAAGAAGGAAATCAACATCTTCAACTATGCTGACAACATTCAACAGCTATATACAGTCAACGAAACTTCCAGGTCTAGACAGCAATTTCAAGACATGATGCTATTCATCTGCGATTGGATGAGCAGTAACCACCTGAAGTTAAAACCCGGTAAAATAGAGATTGTTATAACCAAAAATAGGGTGGATCACTGGAATCCCTCCTTCTGGCCCAGTCAGATGGGCTTGCCTCCTTTGCCTAAAAAGGCGGTAAAAAGCCTTGGATCATTGATGAGGAGTTATCATTTAAACAACAGGTTGGCTCAGTGACATCGGCATTCTTCTGTCAACTCCGGCGCATAAAAAGATAAAAAGAATTCTTGACAAGGGAGGCCTTGATCCAAGTTATAATAGCCTTCTTCTTGTCACGCATTGACTATGCCAATTCCCTTTATCTGGGCCTCCCCAAACTTCTTCTGCATAGGCTCCAGCTAATCCAAAATCAGGCCACCCGTCTAATATACCATATACCTAACAATGGACACATCTCTCAGGTGACTAGGGAGCTCCACTGGCTGCCTGTGGTACAGAGAACCATGTTCAAGGTGTGCTGTATAGTCTTTAAGGGCTTACATATGAACTGCCTGCCTTTGTCAAATCCCGAGGTAGTAAATACTGTCCTAGGAGAGACCTGAGATCCAATCACCTACACTATCCGGATATTCCATCATACAAACTGAAGGATCGGAGGGTGTAGGTTTGCCATAATTGCTCCCCGAGCCTGGAATTAATTGACACTGGAACTAAGGATTATCACTAACTATGTCAGATTGAAACAACTAATGAAAAAAAGCATGGCTCTGTAAACAGGCTTACCAATAACAGTGGATCTATATTGAATAGCCTCATAGTGCCAAGAGACCACTTGGTGAACGTGCACTCTAGAAATACTCAATAACATAACATAACATTGTGCAGCGGAGATGGAAGATTGATAATCCAATTTTTGGAGCGGTTGAGCATAAAACTGTTGTGCATTGCAGTTCCTTATTGGAATAAGAGACTGTAGTTTGGTTCAAAAGGGCTACATTAGTGAGAGGAAAGAGAATCTTACCTAGAGCAAAAAATTGACTTGAAGTAATAAATATCGCTATTCTGATCACACCGTTCATCTAGATAAACAGAGCAGAAAAACGGAAAGCGAGGTTTAAAGTTTACTGCTTAAATTGAAGCTTCAATTATGCTCTGTGATCTGCCTTTCACCTTGGATGCTGGCTGCAGGCATTGTTTCGTCAGAACTCAACTATGAATAAGTTATTACAGTTGAATGGCTACATTATCTTTTTATTGTTATTGTTAATTTTGATTTGTAGAGTGCTTAGTACCAGAAGATCTCTAGGTGCTTCAAGAAGAGCAGTGACAGTTCCAGGCAGAGTGGTAACAGTTACGACCAAGCTTCTGTGAAAATAATAGTTTTCAGTTTTTTCCTGAAGGGGAGAAGGCGATTTTCCGCCCGGAGCTGGCTGGGCAGCTTGTTCCACAGTGTTGGGAGGAGGATGGAGAAGGCTCGGCCACCCTTGGTAGTGTATTTGAAGCAAGGGCAATGTAATAAGCCCTCCGAGGATGATCTTAGCGAGCGACCTGGGACGTATTTCTCAAGTCGTTGTGTAATATAGGTTGGGGCCTGACCGTATAGTGCTTAGTGAGTAATGCAGAGGCCCTTGAATTTGACCCTCGGTTTTATGGGCAGCCAGTGAAGACACTGCAGTAAGGGTGAAGCCCGTGTGCGTCTAGGTAGTTTAAAAATTAGCCTGGGGGCGTTATTCATGACTATCTGAAGTTTGCCCGTGACGGAGCCTCGTAGTCCAATTTAGAGCGAGTTGCCATAATCAAGGCGTGACAAGATCATGGAGGCTACCACCGTTCTCATGGTGGAGAAGGAAAGAATGGGGGAGAGTCTCCTTAATCGCCGGAGTAGGCCCACGCAATTGCCAAACACCGTGAGAACTTGGGTGGCCATTGAGAGCTAGGCATCCACTTTGATTCCCAAGCTCTTATCCACTGAGGCTGGGGCTGGAGCATCACCCGGCTCATGAGGCCAATAGGGGGAGTTCCAGGGGTTGTGAGCATCAGTCATGACCAGGACCTCGGTTTTGTCTGGATCAATCTTAAGTGAGTTGGCCGTCATCCAGTTAACCGTGAAGCGCAGCACGTCTTTCGACCGGGAGTGTGCTTGTGGAGTGTTATCAATTTTGCATTATGATTTGAGTGACATCTACATAATTTAACACTTGGCAGTTAATTGCCGCGAGGGCAGTGATCAGGGGTCGGAGGTATATGTTGAATAGGAGGAGTGAAAGGGCTTATCCCCTGTGGGACTCCGCAGGGGATAAGCCCCTTCTCCGAGACCCGGTCGCCCATCTAGGGCATGGTTGACCGTGTCGAACGCTGCCAACAGGTCAAGGAGGATAAGAACACAGGGCTTGTTGTTGTCAGCAGTCATCCTGATCTCATTAAGCACTGATAGCATTACCAATTCTGTGCTATGGTGTGCTCGGAAACCAGCCTGTCTGTCCCCTAAAAAGTGGTGCTCCTCCATGAACCTGAAGGTTTGCAGGACAAATTGCTCTAATATTTTGGCCAGGAATGGGAGTTGGGAAATAGGTCTATAATTTTTCATATTGGATTTGTCCTCACCTGACTTTTTGAGCAGGGGGGTGATTCTGGCTTCCTTGAAGTGTCTTGGAACCTTCCCAGTCTCTAGGCAGAGATTCAACAGGGTGAGGATTTCTGCCTTGATTTCTGGGAGGGCTAAATTAAAGATCGTAGGGGGACAAGGATGGGCAGGTGAGCCAGATTTGATTTTAGCAGCAATGCGTCTCAGGGTTTTGGAGTCAAGAGAGTGAAAGGCCGAGAGCAATTCTACCCTTTTTCCCAGGATAACCTCATCGTCCTTGGGGAACTGCTTGAATGGGGAATTGTCAATCTCGGTCAGGATGTCCTGTATTTTTTGGGAGAAGTAGGACAAGAATTGGTTGCATTGTTCTTGGTTTGATGGTGTCGTCAGTGATTGTTTGTCGCTTAGTTCTTTCAGGATTTTAAACATTTCTTTTTGTTTGTTAGTTGCTACGTTACGATACGTTACGTTACGTTACGTTAAAAGTATTTATACAGCGCACGTACACCAACGGTTTCATGGCGCTATTGACGTAACGGCAGCTAGGGTGGAGGAGTTACTCGGGGATTGACTGGAAGAGAAAGGTCTTCAGGAGTTTTCGGAAGTGATCATAAGTGGGACAGAGGCGGGGTGTATTAGGGAGAGAATTCCAGGTGGTGGGTGCCATGGCTGAGAAGCTGAGGCCTCCGTGCTTTTTGCGCCTGGTTTTAGGGATTACCAGGAGGTTGTGAGTAGCAGAACAGAGGTCTCTATGAGGGACGTACCGTGTCAGGCAGGACGAGATGAATGCTGGGGCTGAGTCTGAGAGGGCTTTGAAAATGACACAGCCAAGTTTAAAAATGCAGCGTTTAGTGATGGGGAGCCAATGGAGACTACGCAGAAGAGGAGTGACATGCTGGTATTTCGGCTGGCGAAAAATCAGGCGGGCTGCCTGATTTTGAACAAGTTGTAGCCGGTGAAGATGGATAGATGGTATTCCGACATACAACGTGTTCGCATAATCAAGCCTGGAAGTGATCAGAGCTAGGATGACCAGGATCAGAGCATCTCTAGTGAGGAACCTACTGATCTTACGGATCCGCCTAAGGTGGAAAAAGCAGGATGAGGTAACTGCATTAATTTGAGGCCTCATGGAGAGGTCCTCAGAAATGATCACCCCCAAGCTCTTCACCGTGCTGACTGGGTTAGGTGGAGTCCCCAGAGAGGCGGGCCAAAAGGTGGAATTCCACGGGTTGGTGGAGCCTCCAACTAGTACCAGCTCAGTTTTTGTAGGATTCAGTTTTAGCTGACTGTGGAGCATCCACTCAGCAATGTTAAGCATAATGGATTGAAAGTTGGAACGGGAGGAAGGGAGGGGGTCAATGGGAAAAATTAACTGAAGATCATCTGCGTAGTTAAAAATAGTGACCGGAGTATTGCGGAGGGAAACAAGAAGGGGCTGAAGGTACAAATTAAACAATAAAGGTGAGAGCGCGGAGCCCTGAGGGACCCCGCAAGTGAGAGGTGAGTAGTGTGCGGAAAAGGTAGATAAGTGGACTGCTTGAGTACGGTGGCTCAGAAAGGATCTGAGCCACTCGAGGGCCACCCCCTGGATGCCGGCATTGTGGACACGGTCGATCAGGATGGTGTGATCGACCGTGTTGAATGCAGCCGACAGGTCCAAGAGGACAAGGGCCTGGGAGATGTTGTTGTCGGCACCTTTCCTCAAGGCATCCATGACGGCTACTATGACCGCCTCGGTGGAGTGGAGGGGTCGGAAGCCAGCTTGTTGGTTATGCAGGAAGGAGGAGTTCTCTATAAAGGTACTCAGGCAGCGAGTGACATAAGTCTCAAGGATTTTGCCCAAATAGGGAAGGAGGGAAATAGGGCGAAAATTACTCAAAACTGTGGGGTCAGCGTTGGTTTTCTTTAGGATAGGAAGAACAGCTGCCTGTTTGAAGGAGCGGGGGACCTCCCCAGTAGCGAGAGAGTTGTTAAGCAAGGCTAATGGGGGGCCAGGGCAAGACAGAAAGGCTTCTCTGAGGATCTGAGGGGGGCAGCAGTCATTAGGGGAGCCTGAGCTAACTTTGCGGAGAAGAACAAAGAATTCATCTTGAGAGATTGGTGGAAGCTGAGTCAGGAGGATGGAATTCATAGGGGGGAGGGGTAAAGGAAGGGGAGATGAGGGGGGGGAATGTTATCCTTGATGGCAGAAATTTTGTGTATAAAATAGGAGTTCAGCGAGTCGCATAAGCTTTGGGTAGGTTGAGGTTGGGGGGTAATCCTATCCGGTAGGGAAAGCTCATTAACAATAGAAAAGATGTCTTTGGCTTTGGTGTTCGAATTAAGAATCTTTTGAGAGAAGTAGGCTGTTTTTGCAGATAGTATAGTTTTTTTATAAGTGTTTAAAGTGTCAACATAGACCGGTTTGAGTTGAGGATCATAGTTGCGTCTCCAGCGGCGCTCTGCCTGCCGCAGCGCAAGTTTATCAGTCTTGAGCTGATCGGAAAACCAGCGTTGAGCGTTATGGGGGCGCTTCGCTTTGATGGTTTTGTAGGGAGCAACTATATCACAGGCAGTTAACAGCCATTCCTCCAGATGGGCGGCTTGATCATTGACCGAGCTCGCAGGGACTGGAGCAGAGGAAGCCAATAGGGCGTGAAAGTCAGTTATGTTGGCTTTCTTCCAATTACGCGCAGATAGGTTTTTGATAGGGGGAGGTGGGCGAGGGATGTGAAGGTGGAGGGAGAAGGAAATTGAGAAATGGTCAGACCAGGGACAGGGGAGTACAGAGGGAGGGGAGATGTCAAGATTAGATGTCCACACTTGGTCCAGGACGTGACCTTTACAGTGCGTAGGGGTATGAATATGTTGGTGAAGGTTCATGTCTACTAATAGGTCCGTAAATTCCACGGAGAGGTGGCTTTCATGGTTATCAGATGGCCAATAATTAAAATCCCCTATGATCATGATGTTAGCATGATTGATCAAAAGTTGGGAGATGAAAACACCAAAGATCTGGGAGAAGAGAGGCATATGATCCGGAGGTCTGTAGACCAGAACACAGACAAATGAAGATTTAGGTGAGGAGAATTTTATAGTAAGACAGTCAGTTTTGGGGATGGGGGTCATCGTCAGCTCCGAGAATTTTAGTTCAGAACGGATAATGGCCGCCACCCCTCCACCTGTCTTGGCAGCAGGTCGGTTGGCTTGCATAATATAGTACCCTGCTGGAATAGCAGCTAAGATGTCAGGGCCTGAGTCCTCGGTTAACCACGTTTCGGTTAAAAGGAGGATGTCGATGGAGCTGTCATGCAAGAGTTGGAAAACCTCGAGCTGGTGGCGAACTAGGGAGCGGGTGTTTAAGTACAGCACCCTCAGAGGAACAGGCGCAGGAGACGTGGAAGGGGAAGGGAAGGCGTTCAGGGGTGGAGATAGTGTTAAGGGCAGGGAAATCCTGGGGGACTAAGATACCGCATTGTTGGGCGGCCCTGGTAGCCCGATCAGGGATGGGCGTAGGGAGGTTCAGGTTCAGGAGCTCGGTAGCGGAGTATGTCAGGAAATGGGCATTACGACGAGGCCCTGGGCCTGGTCGGCCGCGGACGGGCGCAGACGGGCTTGACTTGTGCGCGACTTTGGCGCGATGTCGGCGCTCCCGCTGCGCTCGTCCGCTGCGCTTCCTCCATACTGCCATTTATACCTGTGGGAGGGAACACTAGACCGCTAACCTGCGATGCCTGGAAGCAGGGCGGAAGTGGTGTTGAGGGCAGGCAGAAAGTGACGCTCCTCGGACTGACCCTCCGCGCAAACGGCACAGAGCCGGGGCGGACCGGGGTCACGAGCGTTGCAAAGTAGAAGCCAAGTAAAAATGAAGGTGAGGTTGCGCGCTAACATAGAACTAATTGCGAGAGTGCTATTAAAATCAGCATTACATCGGTAATTTAAAAAGTAAAATAACAGCCACTTTAGTCCTACTAGAATCCTGTTTTCGTAGTATTCAGCCTTCCACTGCGTGAGAGCTTTTTGTATGTTGCGGCATTAGCTCTATGCTCTATGAGGGCCTGAGGTTCATAGTTTTATGCCATTGTCGTTCATGGTGTCGGAGTGCAAGTTTCAAGGCTCTGAGCTCCTCAGAGAACCATGGAGCTCCTTTGCCTTTGCTACTACTTTTATTTTATTTTCCAGGGCTAGCTTATTGATGGTGGAGAGAATCCGGCTGCAGATGACTTCGGACCATTCATCAATATCTGCTGACTCCGGTCTTCTGAAGGGGCTGTCTCGGAGGGTGCTTACTAGTGTCTGGCCCTCAATTTTTGACCAACTACGGACATATTTCCAGTCTGGCGGGGGTCCTGCATCGTGCCTAGCTAGGAGAAGTATGAGGTTGATGCAGTGGTGGTCAGACCATGCGCATTGGGTGATATCCCTTAGAATCACCAGGGGGAGCGTTGACCAGGCGAAGTCTAGGATATGTCCAAGCTCATGCGTGGGAGTGGTTACTAGCTGGGTAAGCCCGAGAGTAGTGAGCGTCTCCTCTAGCTGTCAGGCCTGTGCCTCTCTAGGTTGTAGGTCCCAGTGGTAGTTGAAATGACCTACCACTAGGAGTTGTTGAAAACATGAGCGGAGGTTAGAGACATATTCCGTCAAGAGGTCTACAAAACACGGGGAGCATTTAGGTGTGCGATATGCTATAGTGATTGCTATACTGGATGAGTGGTGACAGATCTTGACAGCAAGGATATCTGCTCCTTCTAGGGTTTCTCCAGACACCTTTTCCAAGGTCAGATGACTTTTGAACATAAAGGTCTCCCCCATCCTCTTTTTCCCGCTGGCCTGTTTTGCCAAACGGCATTGTAGCCCTCGGGTAGTGCCGCCACGATACTAGGTCCAGAGTCATCATCTAGCTACGTTTCTGTGGGAGCTAGGATGTCAGGAGCCTCATTTTGTAGGAAAGTGAAGATATCAATTGCATGTTTTCGTAGTGAGTGTGCATTGAGGACCGAGAGTTTGAAGGTGTCGGTGCCGCTGGGCTTAAGGAGGTCCGGGTTATGTGGCGGGTGGGCATTGGGTGTCTCTCCCCCCGCAGAGGTGAGAAGACCTTCTCTCTTGAGAGCAGTAGCTGTCTCAGATTTTAAGGTGCAAGGTTTAAGTGCAAGGTACTTAGGTTTGTGACTTGTATATGCCCAGGATTGGCCAGGGGTCCTGGGCCCGGCTGGGCACGGATGGGCGCAGACGGGCTTGCCTTAGGCGCACCACAGGCGCACCAGCATTGCGCCCGCTGCACCAGTGGCGTAACAAACCTTGACGGGGCCCCCCTGCAGGGTGCGTGAAGGGGCCCCCTCTGGACTCAATCTAGAACTCCCCAGCAGAAGTGGGGTGGTGATGGGGCCCCCTGGAGGGTGAGGGCCCGCCGCACCACGGGGGCTGCAGGGGCCTGTGTTACACCCCTGCTCTGCACGCGTCCGCTCCAGCGTGCACTCTTATGCCCCCGTGACCCCTGGCTCCTCCCCTCCAATCAGCCCTGCTGTGCAGCAGCTGACACCCTCACGGTCGCTAGACCATGTGAGAGCGTGCGGGGAAAGGAGGACAGGTCAGGAGAGGATCGGGTGAGAAGCGCGGAAATATGAAAAGATTGTGACACTCAAATGCCTAAAATGATTAAAAACAGTTTACGAGTTAAAAAACAGGTGACAGAGCTTGAAATTACCAATAAGCACTGCCTGGGCTAGCATGTCTTCTTTATGGCAGGCGAATATGCACCTCACAATTTACTGGTAAAAAGAATTTAAAGAATTTAAAGGGTGGGTTACCTAGTGTTTGCAGGATCCCAAGTATTATGCCGAAATTATATTTCACAGACCCAGTGCTTGATACAGGGATCCAAGGTATTATCATGTTTGGCTCTCATTGAAGAGTGCATGCCTGTAAAATAATCCTTTCAAGATGTGTTTCTGAAGGAAGATTGGGCCTTGGGACATTGTAGCTATCTCCTGTGACCTTTCGTTCTCTTTAGTAGGTAGTCAAGCTAAAACCTACAGATTATAATGTATCTACAAGTTGTAACGCTACAATGGAAGATTGACTAGCGATTATTTAAAGAGAATACTTTGGTATTATCTTTGTTTTATGTTATGTTATATGTTGTCTTTTATAGCGCACGGCTACTCAAAAAGAGTGTCCCGGCGCTTTTATTAAAAACCTGTAGCAGAGTAACACAACACAGTGATATAAAAGCAAATCAACAGAAACAAAAAAACAGGATAAGCAGCCTAAAGGGTTTTGATATCATTCAGTAGTTTAGTCTCCTGTACCTGAACCTGTACAGTTCTAGGTTGCATCAAGTTACTGTAGACTTCAATGACATGCCGTATACCTATTGATGCAAACAACATGTCCAATGTGGTACAATAATGTAAATAATTACAAGTGACGATGCACTTGTCCCCCTTCCGCAATGCTGATGGTGATTTTTATGTCACTGAATTCAATTAGGTTCAAAAATATAATTACTTCTTACTTTGGTTTATTACAGATAATATATGTGAGAAGTTTCTACATTACATACACAAGGTTAACCTTTGTGAAATTTGAAGTATCACAAAACCATATATTATGATTTTCTTGTAAACTGTTGATTTTGAAGTTCTTGTATCATGCAAGATAAATGTATTTGTAATGTTAAAACCTCTTACATATATTGTCTGTAATAAACCAAAGTAAGAAGTGATGATATTTTGGGTAATAATTGTTGTAAAAATTGTGACTTATGGTGTGAACCTAATTACATTCATTGACATAAAAATCACCATAAGCAGTGCTGAAGGGGAAAAGTGCATCTTCACTTGTAATTATTAACATTGTTGTACCATGAACCAGGCTACCTCATCCCTACCCAGCAACCTACCAGATAAACTGGAGTGCTCAACTACCCACATTTACAATGTGGTACAATGATATGTATATTGACATGACAATAATTATAAATGATAAATAAATAATTTAAATCCTCCTTGAAATCCAAACCTACCTATTATTCGGAAAATCCCCTGAGAACCCATATATTCAGAATGCCTTTTAAATTTGACACTTCCGTAGTTAGGGATTACATCAGAATAATATTGGATACAGGCAACAAAGTCCTATCCCATGGGCCCGTGACCTCTCTTTCTCTGGAACAAACTGTACATTGTTAATGACTTTTGTGCTAAGAAGTAGTCAAAATGTAACTTAGTGCTTAAACAAACCCCTCAATAAAAAATAAAAATACCAGAATCTCAAACACAAAGAAGGCCATTGGTGTAGACTGCCATTATGAAAATCAAACACTCCAAAGAGTATTACACCACTTTTGTCAACACAACAAAGGAAAACACTGAAAAGATGAAAAAGTCTTCCCAGACTGGAATACACTAAATCATAGGTGTCATCGCCATCCTCAAGGCGAAGCTGAATATGTGAAATGGAAAATAACTCTAGTCTGCAATGGTGGCCAGTAGTCAAGTAGGTTAACTATACGACCATGGCATAGAGTCTTGTTAGAAATTGGGTTGTAGGTTGACTGAGGAATGACCCCTACTCAAGCAACAACCACAATCCTAGTCAGGGTAAGAAGCACGCACACCCTCAATTAACATCTGCTCACCCTCTGGTAGCTTGGCACAGAGCAGTCAGGCTTAACTTAGAGGCAATGTGTTAAGTATTTGTGAAACAGTAAAGCAGTGAAAACACCACACAAAAGATTCCACAACGCGCTAGAAAAGTAGAACTCAATTTAATAAATCAAACAAGACCAAAATGACAAAAATTCAATAAGTAGAACTTGAGATATTAAATTTCAACGTTTTAAGGTAAAAATTGCACATATAAGCAAAAAGCACTATTTAGCATATCTGGTCGAACCAAACCGGGAAAGATGCGAAAGATCAGACCGACAGTGATAGTGCCTGAGTCAGATAAAGAGACCCAGTGAGGCCCACTGATCAAAAGTACCTTTAATCTGGGTGTGTCAACGTCGAGGATGCCTGGTGTAGTAGGGGCGATGCGTTGGGGCTGATCCACGCAGCGGCATCAATGCGCATGCCTGATCTGTGCAGTAGCAGCGACGCGTCAGCTTTGATGACTAGTACGCTGTGATGCAGAGGTTCAGTGCCGTCGCCGAGGCTGTCGTTAACAGAGATGTAAGGAAATTTGGATGGGAATACGTTGAGCGGAGGTGGTTACAAAAGCGATGCTTCAGGTCCGATCCACGCATTAGAGGTGATGCATCAGTGCTGATCCACGCAGCATCAGTGATGCGTTGTTTCACCAGCAAATGCGCCGGTTCTGCTGGAACAAGCACCTTAGGCCCTCTTCCAAGGGTCCATAAATGGGTGGCACCACTTGGCAGGGCAGATTCACAAATGGCAGAGTCCAGGTGCAGAAGCAGGGTTGATGGAAGTTATTTATGTCCCTGCGACCTCAAATCAGGAGGCCAGCTAGCTAAGCCTTGGAGTCAACTGGGTTCAAGTAATGCAGTCCTAGTCCTTCTCACCCAGGCATGGGAGTAACCGGCAACAGGACAGCACAGCAAGGCAGGAGTCCAGCAAAAATGGAGTCCATCAAAGTAGCATTCCAGAAGAGTTGTAGTCTTTCAACAGAACAGCAGCCCTTCTTCCTGGCATATTCTTCACAGGCCAATGTACTGACATAGTGGTGTCTGAGGTCCAGTACTTATACCCACTTGTTCCTTTGAAGTAGTGGAGACTTCAGAGACATGCCATTGAAGTGCACATATATCCTTCATCCCTGCCCTGGCTCCAGTCACACTATGGCAGGTATGTAGCCCTTTGTGTGGGGACAGGACTCAGCCTATTCAGGTGTGAGGCTGGGTCCAGCTCCTCCCTCCCATCACCCCAGGATGGCCCATTAAGTCAAACCTAACCTCCCATTGTGTGTGGCTGTCTGGGGGAATAGTCCAGGGCTTACCTTAGAGGTGCTTAATATGTGTACAAAGGGAAGGTTTGGGCCTGGCAAGAGGTTCTGCAATGATAGATCTGAGCCATGGTTAGGGGGCTACTTAAGTAGGTGCACAATAAGTGCTGCTGCCCACTAGTGGCATTTAATTTACAGGCCCTTGGCACATGTAGTGCACTGGGGGTTTATACATAAATGAAATCTGCTAATTGGAGATGAACCAAGATTAAACATTTTTAGGGAGAGAATACATGCACTTTAGCTTTGGTTAGCAGTGGTAAAGTGCTCAGAGTCCTTTGGCACTTCAAAAACGAGGTCAGAAAAAGTGAAGGAGGAAGGCAAAAAGTTGGGGGAAGACCACCCTAAGATTGTCAATTCTAACACACCTCCTCAGGAGAAGCCTAATTTGAGTCTTTAGTCAAGTAAAAGGGCTGCACTTTAGCTGTGGGTTCTAGCTTTTGGATTGGGTTGCTGCCAGTTCTTAGCAAAGTACTCACAAAATACATTTTCTTAGAAGTGCCTGTAGACATTGTTGTATAATCTATTCTCCATTTAGGGTGTTACTTGATTAGCACTAGCTAGGTCGTAATACAGCCAAATGGACCAATCAAAAATCCATATCATCTGAATAGGCTTTCAGAATTAATAAAATGCAATGTCTATGAATCCCCCAATAGCCTAACATAAATTAAAACATGGCTGCATCTAATTAAGCAGACAGAACAGATTATCTTAAGGCATAAGTCCCAAAAATACCAAAAATGGAGTGAGCATCAGAAATGGTCACACAATCAATCGTGTTTTTAAATAATAAGTGAGGTACACATTGAGGTAACCAGATAGATGCTGCAGATTGCGTCATCTTCACCACAGCTCCCGGGAACACCAGTCCTGCATTAAGCAGCACATACTCCTTCAGATACAATTGTTGTCTACTCCTGCTGCATGTTACACCTTTTCATTAGTGCTAAACTTTTAAAACTTGTCATGATTTATTGCATTGAATTTCAATGTGCCTGATTTTGTTAGCTTTTTAACCTTTTAAAGTCTTTGTAAATGGGGCATTTGTTTTTCATTGTTTAGGGTATACTAGGTTTGTTTTTAGGGGCCACTGTGATTAAGTCATTTTCTAGATGCCATCTTGGTTATTTGATGATCTAGTGGTTTCAAGGGAGGTGAGATTTGGAGGGGAACAAGCAAGCATATGAAGGAATGTGTGGCAGGTCTGTCTGCACCCATCTGCATCCAGTCCGTGTCCAGCACCAGCCCCCCTGCCAAGTAGGGATCACAAATGTCACACTCTGCATTTGCACTGCCACCCAGGAATGATATTTAAAGCATGTGGTGATACTTTCTGGAGAAGTCAGTCTGATCTCTTGCCTAAAGTGTAGGTGTGCTCTCGTTAAGGAAGTAGGTAGCTTACATTACACCGCCTCTGCTTTCCATGCCCATCTTGCTGCACTCCTTACAAAAGCTTCCTCAACTTCTTTGCAGAACACCTTGCATACCTGACCCATTAATGTGTGCTCTCTAACTAGACAGTCAACAAATTTATGACCTCCTCTCTGACCGCCACTTCAATTTTGTATTCATTACGGAGTCGTGGCTTAAGAGCTGGTATAATCCAGACATGTTAGCTGCCCTCCCTCCAGGGTTCTCCATTCTCGGGCATGACAGACTACTGACCAAGTGGGCACAAAGGTATCCCCCTATTTCATTGAGACCTAGGAGGGGTGGGGGATGGAATCAATATAAAGAGAAATACCTCTTATCTGGCCTATCTGATTTTCAACACGGTAATGACTCTAATCTAAACATTTCCTCACAACATTGAATCTCAGCACACAAATAACCTTTCTTTTTAGTTTTATTTATTTATCAAAAAATATTGTTATCTGTTTGTATTTTATTTTCACACTCTTTTTTTGATTCAATTATATAGACAAAACAATTTTTACATAAAATGAAATCACAATATTGTTTCAATTAGGAGGAAAGAAGCATCCTTTGACTTTTCTAAACCATAATTTATATTTACAGTGACCCCCAAAGTTCACTTATCGTTTTTCCATTTGCTCCTTTCATTCTACTCACACATACCAACTGTCATACCATACAAACAGGTTCATAATAAAAACACAGTGACACGCTCTCAGATGCGTGTCATTGGCCTACAGACGTTTCGGTGAAACCAGAGTAATGTCACCTTCATCAGGACCAAGAAAGTACATTTTCCATCTTAAAAGTGGTCTGGGGGTCAGTCTGTAATTAATGAATGAGGGCATATTCTATGCTATATAAATAAACTAAAGGTACAGTCAGTTTACTTAAAAAAAACATTAGTAAAACTCTAATGTGATGCTTTGAGGTTAAACACAACAAAATGAGCGCCACACATGAATCACCTAAACCCTTGTTTGAAAAGCCAAGGAAATGTGAGGGGGTTTAGTATAGAGAGCATTAAGAGAGTTCCTACATGCTAGGTAAGTCACAGCCATAAAGGAAAAACCCATTTGTGAGGGCAAAAAAGAAAGAGAGTGATTTGGTAGAAGAAGCCTACACCAGATTGAATAAAAAACAAGAGTTTATCTTTGGCCTACATGTCTCACGGGTAGCTGGAGGTGTTTTAAATCCTCTGCAGTATGAGACTTTCCAAGCGATTGTAAGATGTAAAAATGATTCTATTGATAAGGATAGAGATTTATAGTGAGATTATTTTTGTTATTTTGATTATTTGTTTCTATCCTCAGAGACTAGGAACTAAGGTACTCGCTTACCCTTGAAGGATAGAGTCTTCTCTCTTGGGTAGAATACTATGATGCCAGTGTTAGGGAACTTCTTCAATCAAAGGGTATGCTCAGATGTGAGTCCCTTACTCACTGCACCATCAGGATTCAAGCAAGCCGGGCCGAAGACGGCTGTTATGCCAGAAACCGGTCCCCGGAAGCTTGTTTCCTTTCCAGTAAAAGAATTGGCTTGGTAGTTTGGTCTGCCCTGTTCCCATGATGCACTGGGCCAGGGACAGACTAATTTGCATGTAGCCAGGTTCTGAGCTGGGATGGTGCAGTGAGCTAAAAAACGGTGATGGATCAAGCCCTGATCTTTGGACTGGGTAGGAGTGTTCTGCTTAATTCAGATACTCTGCCCATCACCACCCCCTTTTCTGAATCGTATATTATTAGCAACACCATCAATTTAGAGTGTTACTAACTAATTAGGTCTCCTCTTTGAATATTGGAGAGTGCCATGATTAAGACAGGAAACATACTATGCACTCGATGAGACCAATAGTGAATACAAAGTCTCTCCACACTTAAACAAAATCCAGAGATATTTAATATGGTGCAGGGAGAAAGGGGCGTAGCTAGATAGACTAACTGCATGTAAAGGCCCTACTATGAGAGCGACTATTGTTCCTCAAGTCTGTAAATACAAAAATACCTGCCATAATGATAAATAAACCTAGGGATGGTCTACTGAGAAAAAGCTGTCCCCCGGCTAGGCATAACAATATTTCCAGAGGTATACATATTATTTATTTTTTAGGAGAGACCGGGGCAATAGTCCTCGGTGTAGGGATTTTTTATCTGCTCGTCAGGGCTGATCTATTAAAAAACGGCTGCCTTGCCTTGCGGAAAAATTAGAACATGTCCTGGTTCAAGCAAAAACGATTCAATTGTGTGCTAGGAACAAAGGAAAGTCCTCTTCTCAGTACTTTCACTTCTTCTGTGATAATACATGTTGTGACAGGTTGGAAATAGGTATCTGTTCATTCTCATCTTCGGGTACTCCTATGACTTCCAGGATTGGTGATTCCTTGTCCGCATATATGGCTGAGGATGTGGAGGGTCTATTGGTTGGTAAAAATTCCTCTCTGTCCTCGGAAATCTGGCTCTGGCTCTGTCTCTGCCTCTCGACAAAAAAGGAGAGTGTGATTGGGCTCTTGGGTATTAGTCTGAGAAATTACCTCTCTGGTTCCTTTCATTGTAATTAGAACCTTCTCCTCCTCCTAATCCGTCACAATCAGAATCTGACGCGTTGGTGTCTGAGAAAGTAAGTGTTTTACCATGTCTGCTTGATTGCTGATTATATTAGCCTTGCTCTGATGGTCCTTCTTGATAGTAATAACTCACTAGATTTGGATATATTTTTTCCTGTGAGAACCATCTCATGTCCATTTTTAGTTTTCCTGTTTTTTTCTTTTTGAAATATTCATCAAATTCCTGAATCTATTGGTTGATGCTTTGTAATTTAGCTTTGGCATCATCCGAGGCTGGGCTCGCTTTGAGTTTGTCTTCTAAGTCAAGAATTTCTTGGTTTAGGAGTACTATCATTTCACGTACCATCTCCACAATGAGCAGCATTCAATCCCTGGAGCATCGGTTAGCTATCAGCGACCAACGCTCCAGGAACTTTCGCACCTCTACAAAGAGAGCCGGTACGTTTCTCACTCTTAGTCCAGATGGTATTACTCCTATTTTCAAGTACTCAGATTCCATCAATTTAGCCTTTTTTTTGATTTAGCAGTTTCATCCATTCGCTACTGTTGTTATTGCTAGTACTTAAATTGGTATTGCTACTGCCTGCTATTTGGCCTACCATTGCTACAAAGTCATAATCTGAAAAGCTGAAGGTTTTAAAGCCTTCCATTGTGAAGAAAATAAAAAAGAAGAAAGGCAGTGAAAAAAGAAAGCAACTAAAGTGTATACAGCATAGATAGAGCTAGATGAGAGGGAGGAGTTTTAGTGACGTCACTTTAACAACAAAAGCTAACAACAATAATTTCTTTTTGTAAAGAAAACCTGCGGTAAAAACCACCAAGAACAAAGTGGGCACAAAGGTATCCACCTATTTCTTTGAGGCCTAGGAGGGGTGGGGGTAAGAAATCAATATAAAGAGAAATACCTCTTTTCTGGCCTATCTGATTTTCAACACGGAAATGACTCTAAACATTTCCTCACAAAATAGAAACTCAGCACACAAAGAACCTCTCTTTTTAGTTTTATTTATTTATCAACAAATATTTTTATCTGTTTGTATTTTATTTTCACACTCTTTTTTTAATTCAATTATATGGTTAAAACAATTTGTACATAAAATGAAATCACAATATTGTTTCAATTAGGAGAAAAGAATTAAAAAGAAAGGTTATTTGTGTGCTGAAATTCTATGTTGTGAGGAAATGTTTAGATTAGATTCATTACTGTGTTGAAAATCAGATAGGCCAGATAAGCGGTATTTCTCTTTGTAATGACAGACTACAGAGCCAGGGGTTTAGTCATTATTTTCCATGAAAAGTGTTTGTACACAACGTTTGTTGTTGATGAATTAAATGGCACAGAGAGTCCTAGTTTCAGTAAGTCAGTTATATTCATTTGCTGAGGTCTTGCTTTACCTGGCCCTTGCTCTAATCCACTGAGCTCCTTAGGTGATGCTCTTCCCCCTTGTGCTAGGTTATTTCACTTTTACAGTATCAGGGGACTTTACTTGCCTTATTGATGATTCCATTAACCAATGTGGTAAGAGCCTAATTGATAGCTTGGCACTTTTGGAGCTTACTCAATGTGTGGCAGGTACCACCCATGTCACCGACCACACTTGATTTTAACCAATCATTCTCGGTTGCTTTCAGCCACCCTGGAAGTCCTGGTGTGGTCAGATCATTTTCTTATTCCTTTTGAATATATCAGTAGATCACTGCACACAAGCCAATATCACAATATATTCTGGGAAACTTGCTATTCGGAAAGTGGTAAAAATATTAGGTGATAATTTGAACAGCCATCTAATTCTGTCTTCCCCACTTCTTTCCGGAGAAGCATTGGAGGATGTGGATTTTTTAAATATTGGACTTTGCAAGCAGATTGAAAGAAAGAGGTTTCTTTTAAATATAACTCTCTTCAGCAATCAGAAAGTGCTTCATCACTCTATAATTCAGGATCTCCATTGTTCCCATGTCTTTTGGTTGTCTTGCGGAAAGCTATTGAAGTAAATAATCCTGAGATTAATATTATTTTCAATGCCTCTCTTTCATTAGTGTTGGTGCCTGAGACATGAAAGTTGCTGTGGTTTAACAATTATTGAAAAAGCCAACAGCAGTCCCTAATGTTCTATTTAATTTATGGCCTATCTCCCTCATCGGCAGCCCCTAAGAAAATGTTGGAAACATTAGTCATCAACCAACTTGTGGTGTTTCTTGAAAATTCCAGCATTTTTCATCCCGATTAATCAGGCTGTACGCCCAGCCACTCCACATAATTTGCTCTTTTAGAAGTATCAGAAACAATAAAAGTGACACTGGACACTGGATAAGAAATTGAATGATATGTTAATTCTTTGAGGTTTATCCGTAGCATTCAACACAGTGTCCCATCCTATACTCCTTCCGCGTCTCAGGGAGATAGTCATCTGTACCCATGCTTGGGATTGGTTCCAGGCCTTTCTTACTAACAGGAGGCAGGTGGCATCCTTAGGCCAGTTCTCCAAAAAAAAAGAAAATGTTTTAGGGCATGGGGTCTCTCAGGACTCATCACTTAGCTTTACTTTATTAAATATTTATATTCCCCCTTTTACATCTTTGATTGGATCTTTTGGTTTTTCTGCCACATCTTATGCAGAAGATACCAAATTGCTCTTGTCACTTGACAAGAATTATTTTGGCTCTGAACTCAATTTTAAGAACAGCCGTTGGATGGAGCATGATAACCTACAGTGCAACACCAATAAAATGTAAATACTTCTATTTGGTCACAATAATTTGTTCTCTCCCCGATGTGGTGGCATGACAATCTTATCCCTTCTCCTCCACCTGTAAAGCTGACTCAGAGCCAAGGAATCAAATTTGATAGTTCTCCTTCCTTCTGTTCTCAAGTTTTATCTGTGTGGGGCACCTGTTTTTCCTTTATTAAGGCCTTTATAAAATACTTTGAATTTCTCTCTCCGACATCAAGGAAATCAGTGGCTCTGGCACTCATCGCTCATAACTCCAGATTTTCCGTTCCTGCCCCATGTATCTGGAACTCCAGCCCCCTGAGTTGGGATTTACATCCAGCTATATGAGATTTCAAACTTTTGAAGACTTGGCTTTTCAGACAGGCCTATGACTGAGCTTCTGTAAGCTGTATGTTGTCTCTGTTACCCAGCAAAAAGAAACCTGCCCGGTGTATGAGTGCTTTATAAAACCTAGTAATATAACAAGATTGGATTACTGCAACAGCCTCTACCTAAGGATTAGCATACATTTGCTGCATAAGCACCTGCCATGCACAGATTCCTCGTCAATAATGTTATTGCAAATGTTGCTGTAATATTATTAATGTTAATGAAGATGACATGACTAATGTAATATGGGGGGTAATTGGCAGTGCATGGTGTGAGCTATAGTCTACTCAGGGCGGGAGTTATGGGGTTTTCAGTGAATTTCTACATTTTTAATGCTATTTCCTAACTAATGTCCCTGTAACCTTTTTCATTTTTTGTTACATAAAGTAATATTTAATTACCATATGTTAATCCAACTGCTGCCGCAGTTGGCCATAGGGCCAGGTCTGCGACCACACCCTCCACCCAACACCTGCATGCAGCCATCCCAATGCTGTGTATGGCCTCTGGTGGTGCACAGCATGGGGTTGACCACAAGGTCTGTGGTCAACTCCGGCATGTAGCCAACCCCACTTTGCACACAGAATTCAGCTGTGCACAGTGGGATATTGGCCACAATGTCTGGCCTGCAACCAACCCCCACAAAGGCAGACAACACAAGGACACTTCCCCCAACTACTTTTGGCCTTAGGGACCCCATCCCCAGTGACATATTTCAGGGTGAGGGGGCTGCATGGTCCCCCTCCCCAGGCTGATTTCGACACCAGGGACTCCATCCCCAGGGCCCAGCACCAGTTCAGAAAGGGGGAGGGGAACATACAGCCCCCTCCAGCACCTATTTAAATGGGGAGGTGGCATGTAAACCCCTTCTCTGGACCAATATTGACCCCAGGTACCCCATCCCTGGGAAAGGGGAGCACATGGTCCCCCTCTCCGGGTTGATTTCAGCCCCGGGGACCCCATTACCTAGTGCCCAGTCTTTCACAAAAAGTTGGAGGGTGCATGAGGTCCCCTCCCGGGCCAATTTCGGCTCAGGAGACCCTATTCTTCACTGCCTGGCTAATGTATTAAGAGGGAGGGGGACCATGCAGCACCGCTACCTAGGCTGATTTCGGCTCTGGGGACCCTATCCCCTTTGTCACCAACGACACTATGGTTGATGGCTGTTGGGTGAGCCCGAAAGTCCCCGTAGCCCCAGTGAGCTTCACACCTCCAGTGAGAGCCCGCTTTGCTTCCACCTAGGGAGCTAAAAATGCTACTCCCTGTGGCAGGAGCAATCTTTTCATCTGTTTCTCTGCCCTATTCAGTGCGGGCAAGAAAACAGAGGAAAAGTCTACTCCCAGAAGGCAGGAGAATTTTTCATGCTCTTGCCCGCTGGTAGTGCACTTAGTATTAACTTCCACTTGGCATGAGTTTTAAAATTGCTCCCATCAAGTGAGAGCAAACGCAGGTTTTCCTGCCCGTACCAGTGTGGGCAGGAAACCTGCTATGTCTCAGGGTAGGGACATAGCTTACGGCCCGGTGCTGAGGGATTGGTCTCTTGGGCCATTAGTGGCTCAAGGAGTGGGCCTCATGGCCCCCTCCCCTTTGCATTTGCGGACTGGCCAAAGGGGATTGGGTCTCTGGGCAGTAATCAGCCCAGGAAGAGTGCCTTTGTGCCCCCGCCCCCTTTTTAACTGTGGCCAGCCCCAGGGGATGGGATCCCTGGGGCCTAAATTGGCCCAAGAAGAAGGGCCGTGCAGCACCCTCCCCTTCTCAAAATCAGCCAGGCCCTAGGTGATTGGTCACTGGTGCCAATATCGGCCTGCAGAGGGAGACCACTCACGACCCTCTTACCCAAATACATATATATATTGTCCCTCCCCTGGAATCTGAACCACCTGGGGGGCATAAAAAAAGCAAGCATAGAAGACTGTGCTTCTTCGTTTTTATATTTTGCTGCAAATCCCACGTAAATTTAATGCAACATTTAAAAACAAATGTTCTTGGCTCCAGGAAGGGTCAGGTTATGAGTACCCTGCCACATAGTGTTTTTTTCTCAATTTTTCTTGATGCTCAGGCCGAGTCCCTAGATGGCTGACACCACTTCATGGTTGAAGTGGTGACAGCCATTCAAGCCATTGCTGTTAGCATGTGGATTTGCGGATCCAACGCAGTGGCTCCACGGTGGATACACATCTCCAGATACACATAAATGTTCCTTTTTACCCAAAAACTACTGAACAGATTCACACCAAATTAAAAGAAGCACACTTTATGGGCCAAGATCTAGCTACTACCAAATTTATCCTTTATGAATTTTGATAAAATTAGCAAAATAAAAATCATATATGTTTTTCTCTATTTGCTGTTTCTCATTCGTGTGGGGAACTTTCTCTATTTGTATAGCAATGTTCTAATGTACCAGTGACTTTGTTAGCACTCCATTATCGGTATCCAGGCAGTTTGGGTCTTTCTAAATTGTATTTGGTTGTTTCCCCTGTCCATCCTGCCTGTTATTTGCCATCAAGGGCCCCCTTCTGTAGTAGAAGATCCTTCACACACCCTACGACACACACTGTTCATCTGAGAGCGAGGTCTAAAAAGGGAGGGCATTTCCTCCACACATCCTACTACGTATAGCCACCATCTGAGAGAGAGGTCTAAAAGGAGAGACTTTCTTTCCCCACACTCGAATATGCACATCTGTCATCTGAGAGAGAGGTCTAAAAGGAGAGCCCAGTCCTCCCCATACACCCTACTGCACACAACTATCAGTACAGAGAGAAGTCTCAGAAGAGAGGCCAATCCCTCCACAGACCCTCCTATGCACACCCGTCATCTGAGAGAGAAGTCTAAACAGAGAGGGTAGTCCATGCACAGCTGTAATTTGAGAGAGAGGTCTCAAAGGAGGAGCCAGTCTCACCCCACTTCACAAACCCTTAATCTGAGAGTGAGATCCCATAGGAATGGCCAGTTGCTCCCCATACACCCTTGTATGCACATCCGTTATCTGAGAGTGAGGTCTTCAAGGAAAGGCCTGTCCATCAACACACACACTACTATGCACACTTGTCATTTGAGAGCGAGGTATCAAAAGAGAGGCCAGTCCCTCTCTACTCACTACTACGCACAGCCATCATCCCAGAGAGAGGTATAAATGAAGAGGGCAGTCCTCCCCAACACCCTACTATGCACTCCCATCCTCTGAGAGCGAGGTCTCAAAGGAGAGGTCAGTCCATACAAAAACCCTACTGCATACACCTGTCATCTGAGAGAGAGGTTTCAAAGGAGAGGGCGGTCCATCCACACACCCTACTATGCACACCCATCATTACAGAGAGAGGTGTTAGCAGAGAGGCTAGTCCCTCCACACACGCTACTATGCATACCTGTCTTCCGAGACAGCGGTCTAAAAGGAGAGTACAGTCCCTCCCCACACCCTACTATGCAAATCCATCATTACATAGAGGTCTCAGCAGAGAGGCGGTCCCTCCACACATCCTACTATGTTCACCTGTCATCTGAGAGAGAGGTCTAAAAGGAGAGGGCAGTCCCTCTCCACATACTACTGCATACGCGAGTCATCAGAAAGAGAAGTCTCAAAGGAGAGGGCTGTCCATCCACACACCCTACTGTGCAACGCCTATCATTGCAGAGAGAGTACTCAAAAGAGAGGCCAGTCCCTTCCCACTCACTACTATGCACAGCCATCATCTGAGAGCGAGGTATAAAAGGAGAGGCAGTCCCTCCCCCTACCCTACTACGCATACCCATCATTGCAGCGAGAGGTCTCAGCAGAGAGGCTAGTCCCTCTATACACCCTTCTACATGCTCCCTTTATTGCGAGAGTAATGAAACCTCAAAAAAGATTGCTATTAACATTCTTGTTATCAGAGTTACAATAACTAAGTAAATAAACAATTTATGTTTAATATTTATCTGTTTAATATACACAGACATTTTCCAAAGATCTGTGAACCATATCCTGATACAAGAAAATAACACTTTTAGTAAAATAATGTAAAAAAACAACATATATTATACAGTCATTCTGCCATACATTCACTCACAAAAATAATTCACCTGAAAAGACTAAAGGTTAAAGTAACATTATAGTTTAATTAAAACTTTAGAAATCTACTGAAAAAAACAAAGGTTAAATTAACGTTATGGATGGGGGAATTTGTCAGTGCAAACATTAACGTTGTGAACACAAAAAAAGAAACACAGACCTTTAGCAGTTGTATTTAGCAGCCAGAACTATAATTTGCGCTCCTACCATGCACTGTTTATGACCTCACATATGACCTCACTCATGACATGTTCTATGACATCATTTATGACATCACTGATAGCATCTCAAATTACATAATTGATTACATCATCCAAGCTTTGATGTCCGGCATATTGCTGTATAAATTGCTATAGCTTTATATGTGGCATGGTTTACATTAACAATCAACCACAGATATATGGGAAACCCTCATTGAGTAAGGTGTTAACTCTGTATACAACTGTTTAAAGAAGCCAAAATACTGAATACCAAATCCAAACCAAATGTCCTACTACTAACAGGTTTTATCTGTTTCAAACCCCTGACACATGCTGAACCTACATAGAGAAGGGGAATTCATATCAGCAGGGAACTAAGTACAGGAAACTGTGCTTACTCTACAGAGAGAGTTTACTATATACCACACTGTTTGCAAACACTGAAATTTTCATAAGAAATACTTCACAGACTATTAAAAAATATCTACTAAGGAAAGTGAACACGCTATTCAACAGCTGTCAAAAAGTACAGTATTCAATAAAAATATCAAAGATCTGAAGGTGCTAAACATTTTACTACCTCCACTATTCGTACGGTGGTGAAAACTTTACAGCTTTACAGACAGCCCATTTGCTGAAGCAAAACATGCACACATTTACAGGTTAGTACCTGGTGCACACTGTCTCCTAAGTTAAGTAGAAACTGTCATGCCGAGATGATTCTCCTCAATAGCACAAGGCTGCTTACAATACTTAGTGTGTAGTATGTAGAACCTATACCCTGCTGGAACATAATGAACACAAGTATACTGTCACCTGTGCAAAAAAGTACTCTTGAATACAAAGATGTGCAGTGTGTTCAACACCTCTACACAGCTATGGTGCATTAGGAGGACATGTATTTTCTAAATACTTACACCTACACCCATTAACTGGACCCAAACTGTATACAATTAAGTGGAAAAGTAATATGTTAGTTATTTGCCACAATCTAAACTAGTGATGTTATCAATTAATTCATTAGAGATGTCATCAGTGATGTCATACATTATGTCATAGAACATGTCATGAGTGATGTCGTTTGTGAGGTCTTAAGCAGTGCATCTCCGGTGGCACAAGTTATAGTTAACGTTGCTAACTATAACAAGTGCATTTCTGTGTTTTTTAGTTCAAGACGTTAATGTTCACACTGACAAATGCATTCAACTATAACATTACTTAACCTTTGGTTTTTCAGTGAATATATATATATATATATATATATATATATATATATATATATATATATATATATATATATATATATATACACACACACACACACAATGAGATTTTACACTGTCGAAGCAAAAGAATACGGAACAAAAGTAATGGACAATGTTGATTTAGAGAACCCAGTAGAAGACTTCAACTTCTTCTTAATGCTGATCTATTCAGTATGTAAACTCATACAGAGGTTCAGGAGGAGTCAAAAAATGAGGATGGATGGATTCAGTATCAAACCCAAGGACATCACTAATAGGGAATGCATTCCAAGAGCAAAATTGAACAAGGACATCACAAAGGCATTCTAGGGGAGGAGCTACGCGGGCATCCAAGATGGTCGCGTGAGCAGAGGGCTCCCGAGACCCGCGCGGCCCTCATCAATCTATCCTTTCGATATCCTGATTATTTTGATGGGCTTTTGAAGTTCTACTTCTGCTGATCCTGCTGCACCTTTCAGGGCTGAGATCGGACTTGGGAACCATTTCTACGTCGTCATATTTTTTCTGGCCTAGCCCCGGATGGGACCGGGGTCTCTGCTGCTCTGGCTGGCCGAGACGTAACTCAACAACAACGGTCGCCGGACATCTGCCCCACCGGTGCCGCTGTCACTTTCACTTTCGGTTTTCTTTCTACCTCCGAGCTGTCTGCCTCGGAAGCACTCCTCTTCCAGACCACGGTAGCCTAGCCCGCTGTGCTCTCTGACCATAGCCCTGGTCTGGCAGGCTGCAATTCTTGGTAGAAGTGCTGCTTTGGTGACCTGCAGATCGCTGCCATTTTTACCAGGTCCAGGAAGACCCTTCGGGGTGCTGATTCCAATATGGCGACTAAACTCGATTCTGAGAAGCGCAGAACAAAGTGCCTACTCGAGAGGGATCGGTCCAGTCCAACGATATGGACCACTACACACAACCGAAAGGCTCCCCCAGTGCTGCTGGCCGTAGTCTTGAGGACCCGAGGACGGACCTGGCGGCAACATCGGAGGTGTCCCTCCAAGATCTCATGGCTGCCATTGCTGGGATCAAGACGGACATGGGACAACAGTACGAGGCCATTGTATCGAAGATTGACACGGTGGTGGTTGATGTCACCCTCATTAGAGCGGACTTGGCTAAGACCAATGAGAGGGTCAAAGCCTTGGACCTTAAGGCCTCCAGTCTTGTTACCGACATGGCGGACGCACAGTCGGAGATCGGCAATCTGCGGTCATCGCATGATCTACTGGCCAGGGGTCTGGAGGAGTACGATAACAGGGCCCGACGGAACAAAATTCGCCTGGTTGGGGTACCAGAGGACAGTGGTGCTACTTCTGTCGATCTATTGGTCGAGGACTTAATTGTGACCCATCTTGCTCCCGCAGGCCTCAGTAAGGTCTTTGTGGTTGAGTGAGCGTACCGCTTCCCGGGTGGACAGACCAAGCCGGGGGCTCCCCCGAGGTCTATTATCGCTAGGCTATTCCACTTTCGGGATAGGTACGCTATCCTTCAGGCCTCTCGCAGACATGGCCCACTGAAATTCGAGAACAGCTCCGTTTCTATTTACCCTGATTCCACTCCTCAAGTGCAGCGGCAACGGACGGGATTCCAGGGAGTGAAACGTTGATTGCGGGACTTGGGACTTAAGTACACAATGCTGTTTCCAGCTCGCCTTCGCATCGAGTACCAAGAACGTACTTTCTTTTTTGATCGACCGGACAGTGTTGGCGACTGGCTAGACTCATTGCCCAAGGAGAACGCTGGGGGCGGGGGCCTCGGGGGCGAGGACGGGGGTGCATCGGCACAGGGGTGACATTTTGGTTCCGGAGGTCCGATTCTGGGTCGCATTAATGGACAGAGTATTGTTTATATTTTCTTATTGTTAGGCCCGGGGGTGGGGCGGGTGGGATTGTCTCTCCCTTCCTCCTCAGGGGTTCTTTGTGTAGAGTTTGATGATGGGGCAACAGGCACACTGCAGTTTGGGGTGGCTTCTTAGTCAGCAGGGGTGCAGGGTGGGGGGTGTTGAAACGGGTTCTTGGTTGGGGGTGGGGGGGTTCTTTCTGTTTCCTGTTTTTGTGTATGTTTTCTCACGTGGTACCATTTCATTTACTTGTATCCTTCTGTTCTGGGGTTTCGAGAGAGGGTGGTTCAGGGGCTCTACTGGGATGGAGGGGTGATATGAAAGTCGGTCTTGGAACGTTAATGGTCTGGGTGACAGGATTAAGCGTGGTATTGTGCTTCAATTTGTTAGACGGCATTCCCCTGATGTAGTTCTGCTGCAGGAGACCCATTTGATAGGGAACGCTAGTAAGGCCCTTGATCGACGAGGCTACCGACTAGTGGCGCATGCTGGCTTCACATCCCGCTCCCGGAGGGTTGGTACAATGGTTAAATCCTCCTTGCCCCTTGAAATAGATGAGGTCACCCTTGACGATCGGGGCCGATATGCTGCTGTTTCGGGGCGGTGGTAGGGGAAACTGATTATAATTGTCGTTGTTTATGTTGCCCCGGGACTTAAGGCTACCACTTATGCCGATCTTGGTAAGACTCTCCTAGGGCTCCCGGATGGTGTCCTTATAGTGGGTGGAGATTTCAATTCGGTGGTTTCGGGTGAGTGTGACTGACTTCCCCCCAGGGTTTTGCCGTCGTCCCAGTTGTGGCTGACTGAGTTGCTTGAGACTTTTGGGTTAGTCGATGTCTGGCGGATGTTGCACCCTACGCAAACTCAATACACTTTCCACTCTGGTGCACACGGCAGCCTTTCGAGGATTGATTACTTTCTGATGTTAACTGCCAATACCTCCTTGGTGCGTGGAGCTCGTCATCTTCCTAGGGGTATCTCTGACCATTCCCCCCTGATGCTTGAGGTTTCGGTGGGAGGCTTTTGTGGGGGTAGGGTCCCCCCTCTTCATCCTTGGCACTTTAGGAATCCTCAGCTCCGTTCGGAACTGGTCAAGGCTATTGATTGTTATTTTGATGAGAATGAGGGTTCCGTCTTTTCCCCTACTACCTTGTGGGAGGCCTTCAAGACCGTCATACGGGGTTCTGCGCTGTCCCTTATTGTCGCTGACAAGAAGGCCAGGAGGGAAAATGTGTTAGCTCTTGAGGCCGAAATTACCTCGCTTGAAAGTGAACTGGGTGGTGACGATACCCCTGCAATTTTGCACTCCTTAGCGCTGAAGCAGGCCGACTATAGGGCCCTGGTGACCGATGCTGCTTAGGTAATGCGCACGAATCAACTGGACAGGCTCTATGATGTGGGTAATAAGGCTAGTAAGCTATTGGCATGGTTGGATAAATCTGAGCGACTGAATCGTGTGGTGCCCGTGATAACCCGTGAGACTGGGGAATGCGTGTCTGATCCGTGGGAGATTGTCGAATGCTTTGTGGACCATTTCCAAACAGTATACCGGTCGGTGAGTGATAGAGACGAAGCTGACTCCCGCTTGCTTTTGCGCGATATTGCGCTGCCCTGTGTGTCGGAAGAGGATAGGTCCGCTCTGGACGCGCCTATTACGGTGGATGAGGTTGCCATTGCCATACGATCCTTGCGATCGGGTAAGGCTATGGGGCCTAATGGTCTACCCATCGAGCTATATAAACTCCGACCGGACAAGATGGCGGCCCATCTGCGCAATATGTTTGTTGATGCATTTGAGGCCGGCCTCCTTCCCCACGACCAGCGTTTGGCCACTATAGTAGTCATTTACAAGGACGGCAAGCCTCGTGATCGGTGCACTTCTTATCGCCCTATCTCGTTGCTCAACGTCGAGCCTAAGATCCTGGCTAAAGTCCTTGCTAATCGCTTACTGACAGTTATTTGCGACTTGATCCATCCGGATCAGTCCGGTTTCATTCCTCATCGGAATACGGCGCTCAATCTCCGTAGACTCCACAGCGTTCTCGCGAGAGCTGGGACCCTTACTGAACCCGCCGTCTTGGCCTCCCTGGATGCCACGATGGCTTTTGATACCATTGAGTGGCCATATTTGTGGGCGGCCCTCTCGAAGTTTGGTTTTGGCCCCAACTTTATTGCGTGGGTGCAGCTTCTGTATGAACAACCGTTGGCCCAGGTCGTTGTTAACGGCAGAGTCTCTGGATCGTTCACAATGGGGCGCGGCACCCGACAGGGATGCCCGCTCTCTCCTCTCCTCTTTGCTTTGGCATTGGAACCACTGGCGGCGTGGCTTCGATGGGAGCCCTTGATTAAGGGGATCCGGTGGGCATCGGACCTTGAGGATCGTGTCTCTCTCTACGCAGACGATATTCTTCTCAATTTTACTTCACCTCAGAAGTCCCTCAACGTGCTCTTTGATGTCCTTACCTCCTTTGGGAAGAACTCGGGGCTTGTTATTAACTGGACTAAATCGTGTGTGTACGTTATAGCGAGGGAGCTGCCTCCGCTATCCCGTAGATTTCCGATCCAAGTGGCAGAGACTGGGTTCAAGTATTTGGGAATTTTCGTCTCCCTGGATCCCTCTGTGCGATATGACCGCAATCTCTATGTTCCTCTCCGGCGCCTTAAACAGGACGTGCAACGGTGGCGTGGCTTGCCTTTGTCCCCATTGGGACGTGCGGCCCTTTTCAAAATGATGTCCCTTCCTAGATTTCAGTACACCTTGCAGAATTTCTTTGACCCTGTTCCCTCTCGTTACTGCCGCGAGGTTGAGGGTCTTCAGAGACAGTTAATTTGGGACGGGCGGGCTCGCATCTCTTTATCTAATCTCACGCTCCCATGGTGCGATGGTGGCATAGCCCTCCCGGACATCAAGCGTTACTATTGGGCCTCACAGTTAAGTGCGATTAATCACGTGACGTATTCCCCGGGTCCCGTTCCCGCCTTCGCTATGGACAAATTACTGTTGCCGGGCGGCAACTTTAACAGGGCTTTGTATTCGAAGGCGCCATTCCGACTTCTGACTGGACCCACAAAATGCGCTGTGCGTGCGTGGAGAGATGCGACTGTGGCCACGGGTTGGAGTGATAGGTTGACACGACTGACTCCGTTGTATGACTCAGAGCGGTTGGGTGGTCTGTGGCGAACGAAAGGGTTTGACAGATGGGAAATGATCGGCATTAGCAAGGTGGAGGATCTTTGGTCCAAAGGCACAGTTAAGTCCTTTGAGGCCCTTAAGGTGGAGTATCAGCTAGATGACAGGAAGTATTTTCAGTATCTTCAGGTGCGCCATGCCCTGCTCTCCGTTTTCCCCCCCTGGGACGGAGATCCCCCAGTCGTCCCCACTTGAGGATCGGATCCTGGACAGCCATGTGCCAGACAATACGATTTCCTTAATTTACAAGAAGCTTATTAACACCAGGGCTGATCTTCTGGTGCGGCTTAGGACCTCTTGGACTGCGGACGGCCTCGAACTGGATGACGAGGATTGGCAGATAGCGATTTCCTCCCCCAAAGAAGTGGCTATTCCTTCACTTTGTGCAATTGAAGATCCTCCACCGAGTCTACATGACTGGTACGCGTCTGGTTCGGATGGGGTTTTTGACTGATGGGTTGTGTAAGCGTGGCTGTGGCATGGATGGCACCTTTCTCCACATCATATGGGAATGTCCGGTGATCTCCGCTTTCTGGTCCAGAGTGCATGATATAATGGGGCGGGTCACCGGGGTCTCTCTTCTGCCTGAGGCGCGGCGTTGCCTGCTTAATGTATGGGAGCCTACGGATTGTACGGCCGCTCAGACCTTTTGGGTCACTCTGGGCAACATGGTTGCCAAGAGGGACATAGCGCAACTCTGGGGCTCCCATAGACCACCTGGGATAACTGCTTGGAAGGAAAACATGGACTGGTGCATGTTTCGGGAGAAGACGGTCTATGAGGCTCGGGCCGTCCCAGGAAGTGGGGTAGGATCGGGTCACAATGGAATGAATACCGTGGAGATATCTGCACCCTTCCACTTGATTACACTGCTGATATCCCCTCGTCCCCGTAATTGACATTCCTATAGACTGGCCAATACAATTTTCTAGTGATCCTTTTCGCCGCCCCCCGCCCCTCGATAGTTGTCTTTATTCTTAGCAATAGACTTCCCCCTCCTCCCCTCCTCATACCCCAGATACTGCTCCTACCATGTGAGTGTTTGTGTTGTTTTAATTTCATCAAAATTATAAAATAAAACCTAAGTGATCCTTCCCTATGATGCTTGATGCCAGTGCACCGAATTGTTGCGATTTATGGATTTTCCGCTACGCACTGTTGTCTGATATCCTGTGGATTGTCATAGCGGCCGGCCCGATTGGGTTGTAGGCAGACGCTGTGTACTGTGCAATCGAAAATAAAGTTTTTTAAAAAAACCAAAAAAAACAAAGGCATTCTACATCACATCATGTTCCTAGAGATGTGCCAGGACAGGTAGAAAAAGTTGAAAGGGAAAGAAAATGTCATCAGTCGGAAAAGGCTGATGAAATTTTCTTTTCCTTTTGAATGACCGCTACAAATTCAATTGATTACAGCAAAAAGCGGGAGCTTTTACGAATCCTGACACCTACAAACGAGTAACTACTACTTGTGCGCTCAACTCCCTGAGGAAGCCCCAGGATGATATGGCCCATGTGAAGGTGCGAAACACGTGTTGGCTGTAACATGATTGGCTGTAACATGATTGTGGTTTCTTTTGAATTCATGAATTTTCTTTGTTCTGTAAGACTCTGAACTTTCCTAAAAGAGTCAAGTGACATACTAAAATTACAGCAATCAATTAGTGGAATTATCTCCACACAGACGACAATTTTTTATACCTGTTAAGGCACATCTCTAAGTCTTGAAAACCAATGGGGAAAGGGTCTCCCATTGCCGAGGACAAGTAGCCTACCTCAATTACTCTCTATTGAATACATGCCCTCTTATGATCTGGATCTGTTGTCCCCTTCTCTTCCTTTCATCACATCATGCTCTTCCTGCAACTCAAGAAAGAAAGCCTCACTTCATGGCCACCGACACCATGCTACTGTTTATGCTACACTACTATTTCATTACGTCACTTTAGAGAAGTATAGATGACACATTCTGCCTCTAACAATTATCTTTTCGGAAGGCTCCATGGAAAACCACTTATTAAGATTGCTTCTACATCACGTAAATTCTGTAGTCCCATTTGATGCACCATGTGACCACCTTACCATTAGGTCCACCATTTCTGTCACAAATTCTAACAGGTGCTCATTCTTCTAATTTAAATTCAAAGGATAAACCTGATTAAAGATTTAGTTGGCATTTGATGACAAGCTACAATGCACCACATGCCCAAGTCTTCCAGAGCCACATGCTCGTTGCTGCAATCCTGGTTATCAATAGAGTTTGTGCAAGAATTAAAAGCAATTGTATACATCAAGATGAGTATGCCACACACAAATTTACAACACTACATGACGCTTCTGTCTCATAACTCACACTTCCACTGGCAGGTGGCTGTCCATAAACTGCTAGTGACAACCTACATAACCCAGAAAACACAGATCAAAGGTAGTATTACCTGGCACATGTCAGACATGATTCACTATCAAATGGACTAATGGTGTACGCACATAAAAATAAATTTGCCTACATCAAGAGACGTGTAAGAGATAAGCTGTGCCAATTAACATGTAGGATCGACTGCAGGCTTGCTCATGCCCACCAAATGACTCCCAGTCCTGTACGGCAACAGAGATACTAGAGCCACAAATGTAACTATTGATGCATGGGGTATTTGGGCACCATCGCAACAGCAGCATCCTGGGACAAACACTGACTAAAGAGAGGTGGCACTGTTTCGGAATCTCGGGGAGTGACACTGTCTCGGAATACTTTGCTGGCATATTCAGAGGTAAGGTTACCCATGCACCTATATGTTTTACAGATGCACAGGTATGTGTAGCAATCTTTTGGAGCCTGTAAGCTATTTCGACCAGTTGTATGTCCATGGTCACCCCTTCTTCAACTTGAACATCAAAGATACGTCAATAGTCCTATTTCAATGCAGCCACAGAGAGCTTGCAGTGGTGGAAAGAACACAGAGGCAAAAGACCTGCTGCATTAACCACAGTCCCTCACAAATATGATAGAAGCACCTCCATCAACTGGGAAATGAGAAAGATGCAAAGCCTTAGATGTGCCAGCCAATATGATACTCGCCTATCACTCATCTCACCCCGAACCAGACCTTTTTGCAGTTCCATGTTATTGTCTAAGGAGAGAGCAAGAGAGCGAAGGTGAGAGAGAGGCAGAAAGAGAGATACTGAATAAAAGAGAGAAAGGGAAAAAAGATCAGAGCTGGAGATAAAAAGAGAGTGTAGGTATTTGGGTTTCTGTATGTTTTCCGTTTAAATGCCTACTTTGTTTCCATTATTTCAATCACTATTATGCACTGTGGTTCTGCAATGATACCCACGTCACCAATATCATTTCATCTGTCACCTTCAGGTCATGCTGCTCATATTGCCAGTTTATTGACCAGTCTGACTACTTTGTTAATTCTTCATATCAGGCTCAGCGTCTGCCTGGGTCCATCCACCTACTGCAACTTCATCTTGCACATGCCTGCGTTTTAAATAGCGCAAACTAAACCCGAGACATCGAGTATCAGAGCGGTTTACATGAGCACCAGTTTTGTTACAGAAGAACACATACATTTTTGTTACGCACGGGGAGATTAAGGGACAGATGTATCAACCGATTTTTTTGTCACAACGCTGCGATTTGCAAAAAGGCAGTGTTTGAGACAAAAAAATCGGAAAATGCGATGTATTATTGAAATCGCATCGCAAAATTAAGGAATGGCAAAATTTGCGATTCCTTAACTTTGCGTCAGCATTTAAGGAATCGCAAATTGCAATTCCTTAAATGCTACGTATGAAGCACCCAAGTTGTGCGATTCCTAATTAAGAAATCGCAAATTACCACCAACTTGAGGTTGGTGGTAATTTGCGATTTCTTTCAGAAATGCACTTTTTGCCATTTGTGAAGGTGCCATGTGGCGCACATACATGCCCTTAGGGGGGTATGTGTGCCATATGCGCACACATGCTCATTTCAGGGGTGCATCAGGGTGTCCTTATGACACCCTTGCACCCTTGAAATTATTCTCAATTTGCGATTTGCAAATCAAGAATCTCAAATTGAGAATAACTTCCCATTCATTCCTATGGGCCTCCTGGCCCATGGAAATGAATGGGAAATTATTCCTTAATTGCGAATTCGCAATTTGCTATTCGCAAATAAGGAATATTAAGAAATCGCTAAAAAATAGCGATTTTTTAGATACATACCATTTTGCATTTCTCAAATAGCGATTCGCAAAAAATCGCTTTTTGAGAATCGCAAATAGGTATTTCGATACATCTGCCCCTAAGTGATTTGCCCAAAATCACGGACATTAAGCGTTGTTGCCGAGACTCGAACCCGGTTCCCCAACTTCGAGGTTGACCGCGCTAGCCGTTAGGCTACATTCTCTCCCGCTACATGCGAGTCCTTAGTCCTATGGATATTTGGGATTATTTATTAAACTTATTTGTATACTACAACCCTAGACATATGGACATTGGAGTGCTTAACATATAACAAAAAATAAACTGAAAGATACAAGCACTTTGCATGGGCCCCGTTGGTAAATTATTTAGAAAAGGGGGTGGTGATGAACAGAGTGTCTGAGTTAAACAGACCACTCTTACCCAGTCCAAAGATCAGGGCTTGATCCATCACCGTTATTTATCTCACTGCCCCATCCCAGCTCAGAACCTGGCTATATGCAAATCAGTCTGTCCCTGGCCCAGTGCATCATGGGAACAGGGAAGACTAAACTACCAAGCCAATTCTTCACCAGAAAGGAGACAAGCTACCGGGGACCGGTTTCTGGCATTTCAGCCTTCTTCGGCCCGGCTTGCTTGAATCCTGATGGGGCAGTGAGAAAGGGACTCATGTCTGAGTATACCCTGCCACACCTATAGTGGCCAAAAACGATTTAGAAAAGGGGGTGGTGATGAACAGAGTGTCTGAGTTAAACAGACCACTCTTACCCAGTCCAAAGATCAGGGCTTGATCCATCACCGTTATTTATCTCACTGCCCCATCCCAGCTCAGAACCTGGCTATATGCAAATCATTCTGTCCCTGGCCCAGTGCATCATGGGAACAGGGCAGACTAAACTACTAAGCCAATTCTTCACCAGAAAGGAGACAAGCTACCGGGGACCGGTTTCTGGCATTTCAGCCTTCTTCGGCCCGGCTTGCTTGAATCCTGATGGGGCAGTGAGAAAGGGACTCATGTCTGAGTATACCCTGCCACACCTATAGTGGCCAAAAATGATTTAGAAAAGGGGGTGGTGATGAACAGAGTGTCTGAGTTAAACAGACCACTCTTACCCAGTCCAAAGATCAGGGCTTGATCCATCACCGTTATTTATCTCACTGCCCCATCCCAGCTCAGAACCTGGCTATATGCAAATCAGTCTGTCCCTGGCCCAGTGCATCATGGGAACAGGGCAGACTAAACTACCAAGCCAATTCTTCACCAGAAAGGAGACAAGCTACCGGGGACCGGTTTCTGGCATTTCAGCCTTCTTCGGCCCGGCTTGCTTGAATCCTGATGGGGCAGTGAGAAAGGGACTCATGTCTGAGTATACCCTGCCACACCTATAGTGGCCAAAAACGATTTAGAAAAGGGGGTGGTGATGAACAGAGTGTCTGAGTTAAACAGACCACTCTTACCCAGTCCAAAGATCAGGGCTTGATCCATCACCGTTATTTATCTCACTGCCCCATCCCAGCTCAGAACCTGGCTATATGCAAATCAGTCTGTCCCTGGCCCAGTGCATCATGGGAACAGGGCAGACTAAACTACCAAGCCAATTCTTCACCAGAAAGGAGACAAGCTACCGGGGACCGGTTTCTGGCATTTCAGCCTTCTTCGGCCCGGCTTGCTTGAATCCTGATGGGGCAGTGAGAAAGGGACTCATGTCTGAGTATACCCTGCCACACCTATAGTGGCCAAAAACGATTTAGAAAAGGGGGTGGTGATGAACAGAGTGTCTGAGTTAAACAGACCACTCTTACCCAGTCCAAAGATCAGGGCTTGATCCATCACCGTTATTTATCTCACTGCCCCATCCCAGCTCAGAACCTGGCTATATGCAAATCAGTCTGTCCCTGGCCCAGTGCATCATGGGAACAGGGCAGATTAAACTACCAAGCCAATTCTTCACCAGAAAGGAGACAAGCTACCGGGGACCGGTTTCTGGCATTTCAGCCTTCTTCGGCCCGGCTTGCTTGAATCCTGATGGGGCAGTGAGAAAATAAGGAATATTAAGAAATCGCTAAAAAATAGCGATTTTTTAGATACATACCATTTTGCATTTCTCAAATAGCGATTCGCAAAAAATCGCTTTTTGAGAATCGCAAATAGGTATTTCGATACATCTGCCCCTAAGTGATTTGCCCAAAATCACGGACATTAAGCGTTGTTGCCGAGACTCGAACCCGGTTCCCCAACTTCGAGGTTGACCGCGCTAGCCGTTAGGCTACATTCTCTCCCGCTACATGCGAGTCCTTAGTCCTATGGATATTTGGGATTATTTATTAAACTTATTTGTATACTACAACCCTAGACATATGGACATTGGAGTGCTTAACATATAACAAAAAATAAACTGAAAGATACAAGCACTTTGCATGGGCCCCGTTGGTAAATTATTTAGAAAAGCCAATTCTTCACCAGAAAGGAGACAAGCTACCGGGGACCGGTTTCTGGCATTTCAGCCTTCTTCGGCCCGGCTTGCTTGAATCCTGATGGGGCAGTGAGAAAGGGACTCATGTCTGAGTATACCCTGCCACACCTATAGTGGCCAAAAACGATTTAGAAAAGGGGGTGGTGATGAACAGAGTGTCTGAGTTAAACAGACCACTCTTACCCAGTCCAAAGATCAGGGCTTGATCCATCACCGTTATTTATCTCACTGCCCCATCCCAGCTCAGAACCTGGCTATATGCAAATCAGTCTGTCCCTGGCCCAGTGCATCATGGGAACAGGGCAGATTAAACTACCAAGCCAATTCTTCACCAGAAAGGAGACAAGCTACCGGGGACCGGTTTCTGGCATTTCAGCCTTCTTCGGCCCGGCTTGCTTGAATCCTGATGGGGCAGTGAGAAAGGGACTCATGTCTGAGTATACCCTGCCACACCTATAGTGGCCAAAAACGATTTAGAAAAGGGGGTGGTGATGAACAGAGTGTCTGAGTTAAACAGACCACTCTTACCCAGTCCAAAGATCAGGGCTTGATCCATCACCGTTATTTATCTCCATGCCCCATCCCCCCTCAGAACCTGGCTATATGCAAATCAGTCTGACCCTGGCCCAGTGCATCATGGGAACAGGGCAGACTAAACTACCAAGCCAATTCTTCACCAGAAAGGAGACAAGCTACCGGGGACCGGTTTCTGGCATTTCAGCCTTCTTCGGCCCGGCTTGCTTGAATCCTGATGGGGCAGTGAGAAAGGGACTCATGTCTGAGTATACCCTGCCACACCTATAGTGGCCAAAAACGATTTAGAAAAGGGGGTGGTGATGAACAGAGTGTCTGAGTTAAACAGACCACTCTTACCCAGTCCAAAGATCAGGGCTTGATCCATCACCGTTATTTATCTCACTGCCCCATCCCAGCTCAGAACCTGGCTATATGCAAATCAGTCTGTCCCTGGCCCAGTGCATCATGGGAACAGGGCAGACTAAACTACCAAGCCAATTCTTCACCAGAAAGGAGACAAGCTACCGGAGACCGGTTTCTGGCATTTCAGCCTTCTTCGGCCCGGCTTGCTTGAATCCTGATGGGGCAGTGAGAAAGGGACTCATGTCTGAGTATACCCTGCCACACCTATAGTGGCCAAAAACGATTTAGAAAAGGGGGTGGTGATGAACAGAGTGTCTGAGTTAAACAGACCACTCTTACCCAGTCCAAAATTCAGGGCTTGATCCATCACCGTTATTTATCTCACTGCCCCATCCCAGCTCAGAACCTGGCTATATGCAAATCATTCTGTCCCTGGCCCAGTGCATCATGGGAACAGGGCAGACTAAACTACTAAGCCAATTCTTCACCAGAAAGGAGACAAGCTACCGGGGACCGGTTTCTGGCATTTCAGCCTTCTTCGGCCCGGCTTGCTTGAATCCTGATGGGGCAGTGAGAAAGGGACTCATGTCTGAGTATACCCTGCCACACCTATAGTGGCCAAAAACGATTTAGAAAAGGGGGTGGTGATGAACAGAGTGTCTGAGTTAAACAGACCACTCTTACCCAGTCCAAAGATCAGGGCTTGATCCATCACCGTTATTTATCTCACTGCCCCATCCCAGCTCAGAACCTGGCTATATGCAAATCAGTCTGTCCCTGGCCCAGTGCATCATGGGAACAGGGCGGACTAAACTACCAAGCCAATTCTTCACCAGAAAGGAGACAAGCTACCGGGGACCGGTTTCTGGCATTTCAGCCTTCTTCGGCCCGGCTTGCTTGAATCCTGATGGGGCAGTGAGAAAGGGACTCATGTCTGAGTATACCCTGCCACACCTATAGTGGCCAAAAACGATTTAGAAAAGGGGGTGGTGATGAACAGAGTGTCTGAGTTAAACAGACCACTCTTACCCAGTCCAAAGATCAGGGCTTGATCCATCACCGTTATTTATCTCACTGCCCCATCCCAGCTCAGAACCTGGCTATATGCAAATCAGTCTGTCCCTGGCCCAGTGCATCATGGGAACAGGGCAGACTAAACTACCAAGCCAATTCTTCACCAGAAAGGAGACAAGCTACCGGGGACCGGTTTCTGGCATTTCAGCCTTCTTCGGCCCGGCTTGCTTGAATCCTGATGGGGCAGTGAGAAAGGGACTCATGTCTGAGTATACCCTGCCACACCTATAATGGCCAAAAACGATTTAGAAAAGGGGGTGGTGATGAACAGAGTGGCTGAGTTAAACAGACCACTCTTACCCAGTCCAAAGATCAGGGCTTGATCCATCACCGATATTTCTCTCACTGCCCCATCCCAGCTCAGAACCTGGCTATATGCAAATTAGTCTGTCCCTGGCCCAGTGCATCATGGGAACAGGGCAGACTAAACTACCAAGCCAATTCTTCACCAGAAAGGAGACAAGCTACCGGGGACCGGTTTCTGGCATTTCAGCCTTCTTCGGCCCGGCTTGCTTGAATCCTGATGGGGCAGTGAGAAAGGGACTCATGTCTGAGTATACCCTGCCACACCTATAGTGGCCAAAAACTATATTTTTGTCCACCCTAAGCGTGGAAGGGTATTCTCAGATGTGAGACCCTTGCTCATTGCACCATCAGGATTCAAGCAAACCGGGCCGAAGACGGCTGTAATGCCAGAAACCGGTCCCCGGGAGCTTGTTTCCTTCCCAGTGTAAGAATTGGCTTTTGTAGTTTGGTTTGCCCTGTTCCCATCATGCACTGGGACAGGAACAGACTAATTTGCATACAGCCAGGTTCTGAAACTGGGATGGTGCAGTGAGCTAAAAAACGGTGTTGGATCTAGCCCTGATCTCTTGACTGGGTGAGAGCTTTCTGCTTAATTCAGAGACTCTGTCCCTCACCACCCCTTGTTGTAAATATTTTTGTCCACCCTAAGCGTGGAAGGGTATTCTCAGATGTGAGACCCTTGCTCATTGCACCATCAGGATTCAAGCAAACCGGGCCGAAGACGGCTGTAATGCCAGAAACCGGTCCCCGGGAGCTTGTTTCCTTCCCAGTGTAAGAATTGGCTTTTGTAGTTTGGTTTGCCCTGTTCCGCTCATGCACTGGGACAGGAACAGACTAATTTGCATACAGCCAGGTTCTGAAACTGGGATGGTGCAGTGAGCTAAAAAACGGTGTTGGATCTAGCCCTGATCTCTTGACTGGGTGAGAGCTTTCTGCTTAATTCAGAGACTCTGTCCCTCACCACCCCTTGTTGTAAATATTTTTGTCCACCCTAAGCGTGGAAGGGTATTCTCAGATGTGAGACCCTTGCTCATTGCACCATCAGGATTCAAGCAAACCGGGCCGAAGACGGCTGTAATGCCAGAAACCGGTCCCCGGGAGCTTGTTTCCTTCCCAGTGTAAGAATTGGCTTTTGTAGTTTGGTTTGCCCTGTTCCCATCATGCACTGGGACAGGAACAGACTAATTTGCATACAGCCAGGTTCTGAAACTGGGATGGTGCAGTGAGCTAAAAAACGGTGTTGGATCTAGCCCTGATCTCTTGACTGGGTGAGAGCTTTCTGCTTAATTCAGAGACTCTGTCCCTCACCACCCCTTGTTGTAAATATTTTTGTCCACCCTAAGCGTGGAAGGGTATTCTCAGATGTGAGACCCTTGCTCATTGCACCATCAGGATTCAAGCAAACCGGGCCGAAGACGGCTGTAATGCCAGAAACCGGTCCCCGGGAGCTTGTTTCCTTCCCAGTGTAAGAATTGGCTTTTGTAGTTTGGTTTGCCCTGTTCCCATCATGCACTGGGACAGGAACAGACTAATTTTCATACAGCCAGGTTCTGAAACTGGGATGGTGCAGTGAGCTAAAAAACGGTGTTGGATCTAGCCCTGATCTCTTGACTGGGTGAGAGCTTTCTGCTTAATTCAGAGACTCTGTCCCTCACCACCCCTTGTTGTAAATATTTTTGTCCACCCTAAGCGTGGAAGGGTATTCTCAGATGTGAGACCATTGCTCATTGCACCATCAGGATTCAAGCAAACCGGGCCGAAGACGGCTGTAATGCCAGAAACCGGTCCCCGGGAGCTTGTTTCCTTCCCAGTGTAAGAATTGGCTTTTGTAGTTTGGTTTGCCCTGTTCCCATCATGCACTGGGACAGGAACAGACTAATTTGCATACAGCCAGGTTCTGAAACTGGGATGGTGCAGTGAGCTAAAAAACGGTGTTGGATCTAGCCCTGATCTCTTGACTGGGTGAGAGCTTTCTGCTTAATTCAGAGACTCTGTCCCTCACCACCCCTTGTTGTAAATATTTTTGTCCACCCTAAGCGTGGAAGGGTATTCTCAGATGTGAGACCCTTGCTCATTGCACCATCAGGATTCAAGCAAACCGGGCCGAAGACGGCTGTAATGCCAGAAACCGGTCCCCGGGAGCTTGTTTCCTTCCCAGTGTAAGAATTGGCTTTTGTAGTTTGGTTTGCCCTGTTCCCATCATGCACTGGGACAGGAACAGACTAATTTGCATACAGCCAGGTTCTGAAACTGGGATGGTGCAGTGAGCTAAAAAACGGTGTTGGATCTAGCCCTGATCTCTTGACTGGGTGAGAGCTTTCTGCTTAATTCAGAGACTCTGTCCCTCACCACCCCTTGTTGTAAATATTTTTGTCCACCCTAAGCGTGGAAGGGTATTCTCAGATGTGAGACCCTTGCTCATTGCACCATCAGGATTCAAGCAAACCGGGCCGAAGACGGCTGTAATGCCAGAAACCGGTCCCCGGGAGCTTGTTTCCTTCCCAGTGTAAGAATTGGCTTTTGTAGTTTGGTTTGCCTTGTTCCCATCATGCACTGGGACAGGAACAGACTAATTTTCATACAGCCAGGTTCTGAAACTGGGATGGTGCAGTGAGCTAAAAAACGGTGTTGGATCTAGCCCTGATCTCTTGACTGGGTGAGAGCTTTCTGCTTAATTCAGAGACTCTGTCCCTCACCACCCCTTGTTGTGAATATTTTTGTCCACCCTAAGCGTGGAAGGGTATTCTCAGATGTGAGACCATTGCTCATTGCACCATCAGGATTCAAGCAAACCGGGCCGAAGACGGCTGTAATGCCAGAAACCGGTCCCCGGGAGCTTGTTTCCTTCCCAGTGTAAGAATTGGCTTTTGTAGTTTGGTTTGCCCTGTTCCCATCATGCACTGGGACAGGAACAGACTAATTTGCATACAGCCAGGTTCTGAAACTGGGATGGTGCAGTGAGCTAAAAAACGGTGTTGGATCTAGCCCTGATCTCTTGACTGGGTGAGAGCTTTCTGCTTAATTCAGAGACTCTGTCCCTCACCACCCCTTGTTGTAAATACCGTTGGTAAATTAAGCTGGGTGTCATCAAGGTTCTACTGTAGTGTTATCACTTTAGAATGCTGTGTTCGATCAAGAGGTTTCTTGTGGATGTTGAGTAGAACAGTATAGAGAAGAGAGCTTTGTTGTCCACCACAGTTGAATGGCTGGGGGTGTGATTTAAAATGCATTTTTCACAAAACCAGAATTTGCTGGGCTGAGAGATGAGAACCGATTTAGAACTTAGCATTCCATTCCCATCCCTGAGGATAGGGGGTTAGTCAGGTTCCGTGATCAATGGTGTCACACGCTGCTGACAAGTTCAACAGACATGTCCTTCAGCCAGTACAGGGAGGGCCCCACTGAGTATTTGTAAGGTAGTTGTTCAATTTTGCTTCTGGGATGGCCTCTGAATTGTAGCAGTTTGATATTCGAAATGGAGAAGAAAAGTAGAGATTAAAAAGGTGGCAATTAGATATGAAGTTGGAAGTATATGTAAAGTGGGGTATAAGCAGATTTGAATGATGGTTTTGTACCAGAATATTGTAGTCAGAACCTCATCTGACAGAAATGTCATGTCCTAAATATTGTAAAAAAATTACAGTCCATTTAAGTTAATAAAAGTTACACCCAATTGGACAAACCAAATTAACTAGTATGCACAATACAATATTTATGTCAGGTAATATTTCTGACTATGACATTGTGACATACAAATAAAGATGGTGAGTTTACCTCATACCTGGTCTGACCAGTAAATCTGTGCCATTATTAAACCACTGCATCCTCTGAAATCCTACATTCAAGGTACAATTAATCAACGAAATTCTGTTGAAAATAAATATGCCTTTCCATCTTTTGAAGCACCCTCGTTTTGCTCATTGTAATACTCTGTGCACTTTACCTCTGCTAACTAGGAGTAAAGTGCTTGTGCTCCCACTCTGAACATGGTTAAAATGGCAGATTTCTAAATAGCATATTTAACTTGCCTGCAAACCCCTAGCATACGGCGTAGAATGTGCACTCAGGGCCTGGAAGTTAAATGGCACCCTGTGCAGCCAGAACTGCTGCAGTATAAACTCTGCAACACAAACTGTCAAAACAATCCTTTTTTGGGAGTTAAAAACCTCCCTTTTGAATATTAATAAGTGGATGCTATTTAAAAGTGGGCCAGGTAGAAAATGTATATCATTATGTCCCTGCACCTACAACCTCTGGAATGAAACCTGTTTGAAAAAAAAATAAAGAACTATTTTTAATAGCTATTAAAAATCAAATTCAATGGTGGAGTTGGATTTTTTAAGAAATATTGAGGAAAAGTAACTACCATGGGATTCCAAGGGATTAAACTCAGGTTAATTTGGTGACTTTAAGGATTCCCCATGAGAATAGTATGGGTTGGTGTAACTGGCACAATTCACTTGAATGTAATTGCTAGTAAATGTGTGGAATTAAATAAAATGTGTAATCCAGTATTCAGTCTTATTTTTGTAGTGAAAAATTGTTAGAAATTGGGGTTTTCTAATTGGCACAGGTATGCACCTTTGTCCAAGTAGGGACCCTTGCTTCTATTCAGAGAAAGAGGGATACACACTTTAGATAACCCCTGCTCACCCGCTTGGTAGCTTGGCACGAGCAGACAGGGTCATCCCAAAGGCAATGTGTGAAGTATTTGTACACAAAACACACAGTAACATAGTGAAAACACCACAAATGGACACCACACCAGCTTAGAAAAATAAAGTATCTTCATTTAAACCAAACAAGACCAAAATGACAAAAATCCAACAAGTCTATGGATGATGCACAGCGTCGTGGAGCTGAGGCGCCGATGCCAATATCAAGGCCGGTTCTCCCGTTGCCATGCGGGAGGCGAGGCGTCTTGTCCACGTGGAGGCAATGCGTCAAGTCCAGGACAGGTCAAGTCAGCGGCATCGTGGTGAGGCATTGGTTTCAGTGAGGGGATGCAAAGTCGAAGAACTAGTGAAGTAACGCTTATCAGTTATCGGCTCCACAATAACGGGATACAGGAGCTGACCGTTACGGCATCAGGAATGTTGACAACTGCAGGCATCGGTAGGCAGCAAAGGGCGTCAGAGATAGTGCAGGCGGGGCAGTGCATTGTGCACTTAACTAGCGGGGCCCGCAGGCTCAGTGCAGGTCGTGGCATCCCTGATGGCGTCGCTGACTGCGTCAGAGTTGTTTTCTTTTTGCTTTGCAGCACCAACAACACAATTCTCAGTGGCCAGGAACTGGAATTGGCACAGTGGGTTGCAGGTGCAGTCTTTGTGCCCCTGAGACTTTAGAACAGAAGGTCAGCAAACACATACCCTTGGAGCAGGTTCACAGCAAATTTCCAGTCTTTGCCCTTTCCTTGGCAGAAGCAGCAACTGCAGGCCAACCCAGCAAAGCACACAGCGAAGGGGCAGTACTCCTCCTCACAGCTCTACACCTCTTCTCCTTGGCAAAGGTTCCTCTGGAGTCCAGAAGTAATGTCATCCACTGGCTTTTAAGGTCCACTACCTATACCCTATTTTTTCTTTGTTCACTTTGTGGCAAGGGTCTCTAACCCCAAACCAAACCAGTTCTGTCCTCTTTGTTGCAGCATGACCACAGGAAGTGGAGGCATCTGTTAAGTTAACGTCCTCAGGATCGGTTTGTGGAATAGCATGCCCACCTCTAGATCGAATCAATGCCTGAATAGCCGTAACGGCACAGAGCATTGAGAGGATCAAGCGAGGGGAAAAGATGAAAGAATCAGGGAAGGAAAGGAAGGGGACAGCATGGAGGGAGATCTATAAGACATAAACAGAGCACACACATGAGACTATGTTTTGCACTAATCAGAACTGACAGTACATATGAAACTACCGTATAGGAGATATACCTGTAAAGGAAAATATAACTCTTGTAGATGTGTAGAGGTATCTGGCAGCGTAGGAATTGTTGCGGTGTAACTATAGCAATACAAAAAGTACGTAACAGTAATATAATAATTGTTAACACCTTTCAGCTTCTCTCTATACATACAGCACATAGAGAAGAACCTACCTAAGTATACCTCTAACTGTGCATCACAGGGGAAAAGTGTAACCATACACCTCTAGTATACCCCTGTTAAGTGGAAGAGGTGAATACAATTGTTAGCACCTATACACAATGCAATACACGCTGCCACCTTTTGTAATATCCATTTCTATGCAAATAAACATGTGAAGACCCCTGGTACTCTCGTTCAATGAGTCGCCCAAATAATACCTCTTAGATAGGTTATAGGGTATAATCCAAAGTATGCGTGAAGAATAACCATAACAGGTAATGTGCGCCCTGCACACCCCTAAACCCAGTCTGGGTATTCTCCGTTGGCCGAAAATACCAACCGAGCCAAATCCAATGTGAAATGGTCTCAACACCCTACTCCACGGTAACCGATGTTACCGAGTAGATCAAACGAATTACAAACAATGAACTCAGCGATCCAGCTGAACAGCGCTGTGGTGCCAGACACCCTTACAGCACCAAGCACACCAAGACTCCAAACGCCGCAATCCAAACTCTGGAGGAATTCCCGACCCCGAGTCCAGCCGCCAACCTCCTCAAATGGTCTCTCGTGAGTTCGCGCTCTGCCGCGAAGGATCACGAGAACTGTAGTTCCTGCCCAGGGCATGCCGGGAACTGTAGTTCGTTCGATTCATGATCGTGACAGCATCATTGTGCAAAGGAGGCATGGCATTTTCTGGTGCAAGTAAAAACTTCCCCTGCCACTCTAAGTGCAGCCAAAGTCTATTCCGCTCAGCTATGAGTCACCTAGGAAAAGCAGGACACACCTCACCCCCCCACCCCCCTTGGGGCTGTCTTCAGTGAATGCACATCCCCAGCCCATGTCACTCCAAAACCAGACAGTCAATACACAAAACAGCAGAGGCATACAGAATGGTTAAATAAGAAGCTGCCTACTCTCTAACAGTGGCATTTTCAAACACACAATTTAAAAACCATCATCCTAAAAGATGGGGTATTAAATTCTGAGTTCAGAGAGCCTAAACTCGACTTCTCTATCTTGTCCCAATGGAAAGTTATACTTGCAAGATGTTGCAAAGCAACTTCTATGTTAGCCTATGGGACAGATAGCCTTTCAATAGTGAAAAACAAAGAACACAGTATTTCTTTCTCTATTATGACATGTCACACTGTAGTGTAGTTCCTATATTCCCAATAGGCTCTGCGCATTGGAATAATATATTTAGCAGTGTAGATGTAGGACTGAGGTCGACTAGGTCTCTACTGACTATATTAGACTTAAGGTTTGCCAGCTAGCTCAGAGGTCACTAGAAACTTTCTCGAATAAACAAGGAGGAATTTAACCTCCTTGGATAGACAAGAAGGGATTAGCTTCTGACAACCATATAACATGACAACTTTGCTCCCTCAGAATAAGAGTGTATCTCTAGAGTCCTGTGAAAACAATAGACAGCTATTTCACTCAGTCAATTGTACATACTTAGTTTCACCAGAGTGCAGAGAAAAGAGAGACGGGCGTTTTTCAATAAAAGGTGTAATTTATTGAGCAGTCTTCTTTCTCCTGCAAGAGAAATGAATTGCCATAATTGCAATACTTAATGTAAAGTAAAGTGCGTACAGTAAAAGGAGTATTATGAAATAATACTGTAAAAGCATTGATATGGTTTCTTAGCCATAAGATACTTTAAAATGGATAAAATATATACATACATATATACATTGACTAATCGTACTCAACTGGTGCTTCTAACTACGCCTACCCCGGTGTACCTGACCTAAGCCTAATACGTGGGAAGGAATAAGTAAGTAGCAGTTTAAGTTAAGTTGGTTTTGCCAAGAATCTGACTCAAGAATTCTCTTTAAGGGTTTAGTCAGCTCCGTACCTGGGTAATAGAATGCAGGAGGTCTGGTATCTCTCTTTCAGGACTCGATATCCCAGCAGCCCGCGAAGGCGGCTGAGAACACCGGAGCTGGATTTCTCGGCAGAAGAAAAGACAGCGCCTCTCTCAGTGTGTCAAAAGGGAGGGGCAACGTCTGTGGGCTCTCGCATCAGCTGGGCTCTCGGGCAAGTAGATAGCTGCTCGGCTCCAAAACCACCATCATGTGTTTGCTTAAGGCAACATTGGTATATTTATACCTGAAAGGTGCCGAGTTTGACGTAAGGTTTGGACATAAGACGTCAATAAAGATGTCACTAAGAAATGACTGTTCCTTTAGTGTTCGCAGGAGTTCAATGACAAATCAAAACAAAAGCAAATGGGGAGTTCCCAGGTTGCTGGAGGTTTGGTGTGTCGAAAGAACTCGTTGTGCTTTCTAGGAATCTAAGGAAGTAGTTTTGCCATGCTTTGGACTGCAAGGCCTATTTACTAAATATGGATCTGATTCTTATGCCATTATAGGGATATTATTGATTATAGCCGTACAAGGGCATAAAATAGCAATATTGATTTAGGTTCCTAGATAAAAACACAATACCCACTCCACGATCTAATGTCCATCATTACTACAACTAAGCAATAGTAAACATTTAAAGGTGCATGTGTATTCCAACCCTCCCCAAAATACATTTTTTACATTTGAAATGGTGTATGCGAAATACACGAAAATGATTATTGGTACTGTACGCTTTTCAAGCAGTGTAATCATTCAGTTAAACATGCTTATATATATTAGCTGAACGATTTGCGAAAATTACACATGAAATGGCTCTTAATACAAAAAAGAAGGTCGAGACCATTCCATCACATATAAATACAGTTGCTGTAAATGTGCTAGAGGCTGAGGTAATATGTTGTCTCTAGAGTTCCTAAAAATAGAAGCTCTGTTCTTTAAGAATAGTTCTACTTTAAGCAGAGTACGTGTGCCAGAAAAAGGTAAATATTTCGGAAGTTTCAGAAAAATAATTTCGCTTTCAGGGGAAAAAATAGTTCCAAACGTTTTTAGTAGCTTTTGTTTATCAAAGCTGAAGGCCAAATTCAGAGTTCAGGGGAACGCTGTGTGCTCGTTGCTTAAAGTTATTCTTTCTGTTCAGGGGAGAACATCATTTCAGACAGACTCGCAAAAAATTGGTCTACGACATCAGGTGAAAGTTCGACCAAGTTTGAAAGTGCCGCAACAGTGCAGTCGTGAGAATGATTGCTATCATCGATGTCAGGATCAGCAATGCTCACAGAAGGTCGTACCTGGGTGATGCTGCTCTCATATCGTACTTCACTGCCACCTAATCGTAGTGGTGAAGTCTCAACGAATGCCGTCATCAGAATGGGTAGCCGCTGGGGACAACACAATGCTTGAGCCGTTACAGGACTTAGCAAAGTATCTGTATCCAATGGTACTGCTGATGGTAGTGTAAGACAGACGTCCAACACGCATTCTTCTCCGCATAGCATACATCAAAGCACAGGTAGGATGCAATTTTTCCAGATTGGTCTGAATGAAAGAAACCAGGTCATATTCAGATCTCTTAGCCGGGCTATTCCAAGGACTTTAGTTATGCGGTCCCGATAGCGTATAGCTAGGATCGTTTCTTCCATCGTTGCTGGAGTCTTGTCTGCGACTTTGTTTGCCATATCAGAGCAGAAGGATCAAAAATAAAATTCCTGCTACGAGTCTCAAAAGTAGTGGTAGGCCGCCAAAGACAGAATGGACAAAATTGGGAAAAATGCCCAGAACTGTTTCGAAGGGTGTTAACAGTCCCGTAAAAATTGTCATAAATATATGTGGGATACCACTGGCATCAGACATATTCAGGATTTGGCTTAGCATTTCTACGAAATGCACGGGCAATTTGTTGATAAAAGGGTATGTATCTCTGCCGTTGTCCTTGCAACCAGAAGATCATACGTTTCTTTTGATGACGTTAAAGGCACGGTTGTCTGTAAAAGAACAGACTTCATTCTGCTTAAAGTATCAATTCGAATAGAAGAGATATTCAAAGAAAGCCAAATCGTCGCCTCCGTATCTGGAGTGCTGTTTGGATACAATACTTGCATACAGCAAGTGACCATGGAACTAACGCTTACGAGATAGGCTTTCCCTGGCACCATGCCACAACAGCTGTGGTCCATTATGAGAATATAGCTCCCGTTAGAAAGCCGTCTAAAGAATGGCTCTATTTGTGTTGCAGGTGTGCCGTGCTGGTGACATGAAAGGTTATTTGAAGTCCCCTCACAGGCCCAATGCAAATTAATACCTTGGCACAGAAGTATACCGCTTAGTGATTGTTTACAATTGTTACCACTAAGAAATACATTCTGTTTATTTTCACTATAGCATGTGTGTGTGTAAGGTAATTTCCATGATGACTTAATGTACCCTTTACCCAACCTTTCAAACTGGCCCGCTGGTATATACTCTTGGCAGTATTCAAATTGGAAAGTTGTTATCGGAATTGTAATTATTCCGTGTATTATCCATTCAATGACAGGTCTTTCTGACATTGTCAATGGTAATCTCTCAAGTTTTTCAATGCTCAGAATCGTATAGTCTGCTCCTTTTTGTGCCAAATTGATTTGTTTATAAGTAAGGTTAAAAATAGAGAATAATGCCATTGTGTTTATCAAACGCCATGGCACGTATCCCGAACGCAGATTTTGCAACGTCCAGCCGAGCTGTACAACAGAACGTAAATGGGACTGACTGTGTTGTAACATTAGTAAGTCCTGATCTATTATATCGGTAGCAGATGATACAATACTGTCCAGTGAATATATTCTGGAGGACAGAGTCATTAACCCATTGTCCACAACAGAAAGTGATTTTTCCAAATTAATACGATCAATTTCTCTTATTTTCTCTGCAGTCTCAATTTGAGTTATTTTCCAAGCTTCGTGGTATGCAGCGTATATACCGGCCACTATGAAACGTTTTTGACGCTGTTTGCGTGGTCCCATTATGAAATCACGCAAGTCAGCACCGGCTGTAAGTAAAGTCAAGTGTTGCTTAATTTCAGCCAGTGTGGATGTCTGTAGCCATTCAAGGCATAGTTTCCCTACACTGTATGTTGTTACTATCCCTGGATGTTGTCTCTCGGAGTATCTAGGGTCTGGTCTGGTCATTTTGAACCCCTGTATTTTGTTCGGGAATCTATCTTGACAGTTATTTGTGTCTGTTGGCCAGATCAACCACTTTTTCCAATCAGGATGTGTTCTTTTTTGGTGTAAAATACGTCTATCTCAACATCTGTAGTGGTATTACTATCAGGTATTGGCTTTGGAATAGACGGTTTGTTTAAGTCTTTAATCTTAGCTAGGCCAAGACAAGTAGTCTGTTGAATGGTGTCATTCAAGAATATTATTTGTTTCGGGATCATGCAGGCTCTAAATAATGCTTCAAAACCTTGGACCTGCCAATTTTTTGTACCCCAGATGGGTTTTGTTTCAATGTTGTTTTTCCAGAATTCAAAACCAAATGTAATCATTTTTTTATAAAGTGTTTCGGAATAAATCAATTTAGTATTTGTCAACATTGTTTTTATCCCTGTCTTATTTAACAGTTTAAAATAAAACGTTTCTGCATCACTTGTGTTAAACCCTGAGAAGTATGGGAATTTCTCATAAAATGTTTTCGAACTGCTTTTAGGTGGAGTTGCACAATGTTCCCATTGATTATACTTAAAAACATTTCTAGGTTGAGCAGATTTATGTAAATAGTGATGTGCAAAGTGATTGTAACAGTACATTTGTTCATAATTCAACGAACCCTGTAAGTAATCATGTTCTGTAAATTTTGCTGACATTACTAAATCTGACATCATATTATTTATGCTTTCAAAGTCCCAATCATCAGAGAATGTACTTGGTTTTACAAAGTCACTTAATAAAACCTTGAACTGATGTGGATATTTCAAGAGTTCAACCGGGCCATAGATTTCGTAATCCGTTTCGTCCCAAGCTACCCCACCGGGTATTGAAATGGCTGTGACATTCACTGATGATAGTTCTCTTTTCTCGATGTGAGATGACTTGTGTTACTTTAGGACCAAGTTGATGTTCTGACTTGCTGTGTCCATTGTACTGTATTTTCCCTCAATGAATTTTCCCAAACAAAGTACCATGATGAGCCAAAGCAGGAGGATTCTTTGAGTTGATGAAAGAGTCCAGTTAATTTGTCTTTGAAAGTTTTTATTGGTGGCGTTTCTTCAGGTTTGCTTGGATCTTCAGAAAAGTTATCGAAATTTATGAAGTAGCCAGATGCAGTTCTGTCAATTGTTGGATTTGCTTCTGAATTTTCCTTTGCTTTTTCATTTTTTCTTTCTTTAGCATAGTCTGAGGCTACATCGTTGTAGACAGGTGTTTCTTCAAGAACTATTTCAATTTGGGTTTCAAGAGGCACAAGTTCCATTGCATTGTTGCATAGTCCTTTTTTATTCACTGCAGGTTTATCAAATCTGATTAGTCTCTCAGTTTGAACCTCTTAGATTGTAGCAAATGTTGGTATTCTGCTATTTCTTGGGAGTCCACTGGGCCTACTGCTTATTATTGGCCACATGATTGTGGTTTTACCAGGTCGATGGATACAACTCGGTTCTCCTTTTTACCAGCAAGGGGCGGTAGTACAACTGATCTTGTTCCGCTGACAGCTAAGACAGGTACTGCTTTTCTGTAAGAAGGCCCAAATTCCTTCTTCACCGCGATCTTCTCTCTGACCAAATCCCCAATCTTTGGAATCCAGACAGGCCTTGCTGGGACAGGTGGTTTATCTTCAGTGGCTGTTGGCTGCTGTTTTAACTTTATGTTGCTCAGGGCTTTGCTTGTTTAATTTAAGTCCTGTAAAACAGCCAAACGATCTTTGATATCAAAGCATTTTCTTTCTACCACTGAAGTCTGACTATCTAAGTCCTGAATATGCATTTTAGTACCGAACAATAGTTCGTACGGACTGAAACCTTTTAGAGAATTTCTTGGCAGATTATTAAGACTATGTTGGACACTTGTTAAATGTTGGACCCACCCAACACCCGAACCTAATACCCTCGCCGTTATAGATTGCTTTATGTCCCGTTTTTTTCTTTCCACAATCCCATTTCCCTCAGGATGGAAGGGACAAGAGTACCGCAATGCAATGCCCATGCTGGTCATGGCCTCCTTATAAGCTCGAGAGCTAAAAGCAGGACCCTGGTCATAATGTAGCATGCCAATTGCGTATGTGCCGATAAAGACTCGCACATCTTTTATAACAGTTCTGGCGTCAGCCGAGCGCTGGTTTCTGTATTTTTAAGTGAATCTAGTCTTAAAAATAAATGGGACGCTGGATTTTACTTATAGATATCCTTATGATAACTACAAGAAGGGCCATGGCAATACTCCGGTCGGTTCGCTACTGCGATCTCTGTTGCAGTTAGGACAGCTCTTTGCAAATTTGTAATGTTGCAGGCTCATCCCCGGCCACCAGTATTCTGATTGTAATTCTTTCAGAGATTCCTTGATCTCTTAGTGCCTTAGATCCAATCCCATGTGTGCGTCCGCTATTAAGAATATTCTCCTGTTCGTGTTTGGAATTACTCTATCTCCCACTCCAGGGATTCGGCAAAAGGAACGGAGTTTGCATCAATTATGTATGTATAATTGAGTGGATAGTTCTTGGGTAGTACTGCACAGTCGCCTTTTGAAGACGTTTTTACCGCCAGCATGGTTTCCCCGTTTATGTATTTTTCTGAACGCTTTTTTGTGGCTACGGAAGCTGGTTGAGCTGCTTCCGCTGTGGCTGTATTAGCCAATGAATTCCCTGCAACGTGAACGCCATCCCGTTGATGACTCAGTGTATGTATCACGTGAGGCTTTCGTAGTTCTTTCTGCAAAATAACTACCTGTTCCCAAAGCTTATTATGCTTTATTGTGGCACCCGTGTCATCTTTGTAATCGTTTTGAACCCAGTTCTGCAAGTCATTATTGTAAGATTTGATGCAGATATGTGAATCGCACACTATTACTGTCGGGAATTCACGATCGGCATTTTCAAGCGCCATCTTTAAAGATCTGATTTCAGCTCGCTGAGCCAAACAGTTTCTCAGTGATTCAGTTTTTGTTATTTTTGGTCTGAATTTACCACAGCGCCAGCGACCTTTAACAATCGCGCATGCTGCATTGTAGGATTTATTATCCACATCGTAATGTTGTGCAAATCTGTCCATATAGATTACACAAGAGTACTGTTGAAGAGGCAGAATTTCGATTGGCAGAGGATATTCTTCTTCATATTTTAGATCTTTCAGTTTTTTCATGTTCGGGTCAAAATAGTATTTCACATTTTCTGCAGCAAGAGAATTTTCCCACTGTATCCATTTTGGATCTAATGCCACCGTTTTTAGATTAACAGGGCTTAATAACGCCTCAAGGGCTGATTCTGCTGTATAAACAGTTATTTTTTTGCCTTGGGCTTGGGCTCTTTCTTTTGCTACAGCAGTCTGAACTGCATTTACAATATTTTACTGTAAGACTGAATGTTTTTTCAGCTTGTGTGTACCAATGTGATTTGTAAGCTATTGGTACCTTTTCTCCCTCATTGGAGGTCAGGTACGTGAATCCGCATCTTCCTGGGATGACTCGGATTACAAGGTTGCGTGTGTTGTCGCGAGTTTGTAATTTTGTTTTAACTAACATGTCTGTTTGCAATGATCTCAAAATTTCTGTGTGTTTCTGAGTCCAATTGATTGGTTTAAAATCAGGTTTTATTAATTCGTAGAGAGGTTTAACCCTCTCTGCATGATTTAGAATGTACGTTCTTCCGAAATTCAGGAAACCTAGTATTGATTGTAAGTTCTTCAGCGTTTTTGGTGCTTGGAGTACAGCGCACTTCTCTAAGAAGTTGTCTGCTAGGCTTTTGCCTTCACTTGATAATTCATATCCTAAAAACAGGACAGTTAGGTGGGCAATTTGTGACTTTTTTAAAGTTGAATTTGTAACCCTCTGCTGCGAACCCAAGTATTATGGTGTTCACTCTTTTCAAGTGAGTATCCAGGTCATCATCTGTGAGATAGATGTAATCGACATAAGATAATGCCTTATCATCATACATTTGTAGTAACTCAGTTACCCTTGCTGAGAATAATCCTGGGCTATTCTTGAATCCCTGTGGGAGTCAACAGAAATTTCTGTGACCCCATTATTGAGAAAGCAGTTAAATAACTGCTTTCAGGTGCAATGTTTTGACAAAAGAATCCATTAGAGATGTCTAATGTTGTTTTGTATTTTTTGCGAACTATGTTATTCATTAGTGCTGCACTGTGTGAGTTTTGTACTGCAAATGTTTTGCAACACGAGTTAAGGTGTCTGTAGTCCAAGACTAGACGATATGAATCGTCTGGCTTGGAGACAGGAAACAAAGGATTGTTTATTTGAGAGGTGCATGTTTGGATCACCCCTTGGTATTCAAGTTGATCTAAGATCTCCCTGACTTGTTTTTTAGCTTCTTGCTTAATTGGGTACTGCCTTTGTGCAGTTGGTTGACATTTTAACTGGATTTTGTGAGGAGGGGAGTCCTCATCCCATCCTACATGATTTTTATATAATGGAGGAGCTTGACCTACTGCCGATTTTCTTGCATATGTGCATTTTCTATGAATTGGAATATGATTTGAGAAGGCAGGCATAATCATTTCTTCGCCATGTGTGCACTCCCTGACAAACTCTGGTGGCTAGTCTTTGTCAGCTAATAGGATGTCATAGCCTTTTTCAAAGGTTATCCCAAAACAAACCCCTTACTTTCCTAGTCTTATCTCCCTCAATACGCAATGCTATTTCATATATTTTATGACGTTTGCTAACTCTGGTATCTGCAGTTTCCACCTGAATGTATTCATTCGTGTCCACTGTCTCCAGATGATTCATCAGGATCTTGCGAGCTATTGTCACTTCTGCTGCGCTGTCTAGCATTGTCTGGGCCCACTCTCCGTTTTTCAGCTGTGTCCTCAGTATCCTCGGCATGTTTGATTATTTTAATACTGGCTACCTTCTTTTTTGGAAATTGTAATTTTTTACTTTGAGCAGGTTCCTTGTCTTTGGACTTGACGTGCTCTTCCCTGTGTTCTGACTGTCCGCTTCTTTACGATTTCTGCGAGGAAGTCTGAAAAGATCGAGAGGGACGTGTATCAATATCTTGATATCTATCAGGCTTTTTCAAATTATCCCTATTTCTAAGGTTGCATCTTTTCTCAGAGGGCTCCCTCTGGGGATACTTATGTCCTTGGTCCGGAGATCTTTCTCTCCGCCGAGGAGACCTTCCTCTGGACTGGAATCTTTTTTCTTTGGGAGTGGATTGTTTATTTCCATCCCAACTCTTTTTTGGAGTGTTTAGATTATTTTTAATAAATATCTTTTCAGGATTTTCAGTTAGTTGGGGTTTTACTGGTTTCCCACCAAAACTATCTCTACCTAGTTCTTCATAGGATTTTTCTATGATTCTGGCAAGTTCAATTGGTTGGGCTGTTATATCTGTTTCTTTCAATTTCTGGAGTAAGTTATATCCTCCATTGCCAATTGAACTAACTCTCTATATGCCTTTGTTAATTCTTTTATTTTAACTAAGAGTTCTTCGCTTGACATTTTATCAATGTCTGGATGTGGTGTGTAGCTGGCTAGAACCGGCCACGTTGCTTCTGGTCTACCTAGTGGACCAAGCCTGGTTATGTGAATATTATGTTTTAGGGCGCCTTTAAACCAGAGCAGGTGCTCTTGGTAATTTAGTGGGATTTCAACGTCCTCGAAAGGAGTGTATTCATCCGGAGGTTCCTCTATTTTGTAATAGTGGAATTCGTGTGTTACAGCGTTTGCTGCTGGAAAGTTTATCCATGAATAGAATACCTCTGTCTGCCGATATTCATGGGCGTCTATCACGAATATGACTGTACCACCTCGTGATGTCAGTCAGTTTTCTATAAGTTTAATAGTTATAGTTCTTCTTATATTTGCCGGGATGATAATTGCACCTGGTTCATTTTTATTAAACCCTGTAACATCGAAACCCCGTTGATTCGCATCTACTGCGGCTTCACCGGTTTCGTTGCTGTCGTCGTTAGTTGTCATTGTTTTAATGAAAGTTTGCAGAGCAGGTTTCCAAGGAAACAAAGATTAGGTGCACAATATTTTGGAACACTGTATCCTTCAACGTTGACTAAACCAAAACCTATACATAGGAATCTCTTCCTACTAAGTTCCGGACGATTTTAACCTCTTACCCACTCCAGATGTCTTTTGGAGTATTTACGGGAAAAAGGGTCTGTGTGAAAAAGCACGACTGAGTTACTCTAACGTCTTGCGTTAGATTTATCGCCTTACCAAACGTTGGGCGCCATGTAGTGTAGTTCCTATATTCCTAATAGGCTCTGCGCATTGGAATAATATATTCAGCAGTGTAGACGTAGGACTGAGGTCGACTAGGTCTCTACTGACTATATTAGACTTAAGGTTTGCCAGCTAGCTCAGAGGTCACTAGAAACTTTCTCGAATAAATGAAGAGGAGTTTAACCTCCCTGGATAGACAAGAAGGGATTAGCTTCTGACAACCATATAACATGACAACTTCGCTCCCTCAGAAAAAGAGTGTATCTCTAGATTCGTGTGAAAACAATAGACAGCTATTTAACACAGTCAATTGTGCATACTTAGTTTCACCAGAGTGCAGAGAAAAGAGACAGGCGTTTTTCAATAAAAGGTGTAATTTATTGAGCAGTCTTCTTTCTCATGCAAGGGAAATGAATTGCCATAATTGCAATACTTAATGTAAAGTAAAGTGCGTACAGTAAAAGGAGTATTATGAAATAATACTGTAAAAGCATTGATATGGTTTCTTCGCCATAAGATACTTTAAAATGGATAAAATATGTACATACATATATACATTGACTAATTGTACTCAACTGGTGCTTCTAACTACACCTACCCCGGTGTACCTGACCTAAGCCTAATACGTGGGAAGGAGTAAGTAAGTAGCAGCTTAAGTTAAGTTGGTTTTGCCAAGAATCTGACTCAAGAATTCTCTTTAAGGGTTTAGTCAGCTCCGTACCTGGGTAATAGAATGCAGGAGGTCTGGTATCTCTCTTTCAGGACTCGATATCCCAGCAGCCCGCGAAGGCAGCTGAGAACACCGGAACTGGATTTCTCGGCAGAAGAAAAGACAGCGTCTCTCTCAGTACGTCAAAAGGGAGGGGCAGCGTCCGTGAGCTCTGGCATCAGCTGGGCTCTCGGGCAAGTGGATAGCTGCTCGTCTCCAAAACCACCACTGTGTGTTTGCTTAAGGCAATGTTGGTATATTTATACCTGAAAGGTGCAGAGTTTGACGTAAGGTTTGGACATAAGACGTCAATAAAGATGTCACTAAGAACTGACTGTTCCTTTAGTGTTCTCAGGAGTTCAATGACAAATCAAAACAAAAGCAAATGGGGATTTCCCAGGTTGCTGGAGGTTTGCTGTATCGAAAGAACTCGTTGTGCTTTATAGGAATCTAAGGAAGTAGTTTTGCCGTACTTTGGACTGCAAGGGCTATTTACTAAATATGGATCTGATTCTTATGCCATTATAGGGATATTATTGATTATAGCCGTACAAGGGCATAAAATAGCAATATTGATTTAGGTTCCTGTATAAAAACACAATAACACACGCCAGTACATGTCCTACCTTTCACATACACTGCACCCAGCCCATGGGGGTACCTTGGGCCTACCATAGCGGTGCCTTTCATGTAAGGGAAGAGAAGGTTTAAAACTGCGCACAGACACTGCAGTGGCAGGCCTGAGGTACCTTACAGGCCTACTCATGTGGGTGGCACAATCGGGGCTGAAGGCCCACTAAAACCATTTGATGTACAGGCCCTGGTACACTCAGTGAAATTTACTAGGGACTTATCACTAAATTAAATATGCCATTCATTGATTACCAATCATATTAACAATTTATACAGGGAGCACTTGCATTTCAACACGGATTAGCAGTGGCAAGGTGCTCAAAGCATCTAAGTCATCTAAAACTAAATCAAGCACAACATCAAAAATACAGGAGGTAGAGGCAAAAAGTCAGTGGAAACCATAGCAAGAATGCCACGTCTAACAAAAATTAACCCTCATGTCCAAAGTGGCCCAAGGATGCATTTAGTGCTAAGAAAATAACACTAAATGCTACATGCCATTGAACAGCAGTAATTCGAAGCCGCTCGCATTCACTTAGTGCATTGTTCCTGCACTCCTGCAGTATTATTATTGACCCACATTACCCTTAATTACTCAAGCTGGCGTAATCAAGCATTTTCAGTCATTTTGCATCACATGACACCGTCCCTCATGCCCTGCTTCTTAATCGTCTATCCCCCATAGGTATCTCTGGCAGTGCCCTGCAATGGATTAGCTCCTTCTTGGAGGGCCGGCAGCAGCAGGTCTGGCTTCCACTGTGTGCCTCTGCATCCATGCCTGAGACTACAGGCGTGCCGCAGGGTTCATCACTTAGCCCCCTCTTGTTTAACCCTTTCGATGCTCATGACGAGCTCAGCTCGTCATGATGCACAGTTGAGCTGTGCTGATGACGAGCTGAGCTCGTCATGACACCAGCAAAATGGCAATTTTCAGCACAGGGGGGGAAAACGCCTAGCAGCCAAGGTGTTAACATCTATGTGACTCCGCTGGTGGTTCTGGCGGAGTCACTGGGGGCTAAGGTTATGGCATACGCAGATGATACACAGCTGCTGTTTACTTGGCCCAAGGGGGAAGTCTCCATGGAGATACCCCAACACTGTTTATCTTCAGTCTTTCACTGGTTGGCCATGGCTCAGCTGAAATGTAATGAGGCAAAGTCAGAGGTTCTGCTGTTTGGCTCCTTTCCCTTGGATTTCAGAAAAAGGTTTTGGCCTCCAGGTTTCCCCCGTCCCTCTGAAAGAACTGGAGCCGTTAAAAATCTTGGCGTCTGGTTTGACAAAAATTTGAACTTCACAACGCAAGTGAAGAAACTGTCCGGAACCTGCTTTGGCATGCTCAAGACTCTGAGGAAGCTTCTCCCTTTCTTGCCTAGCCCTTCCAGAGAAACAGTGGTCCGTGCATTAATTCTGGCCCGTCTGGATTACGCCAATGCCCTCTTGGTCGGTTGTCCGGGGTCCCTGGTAAAAAAATTACAAGTGGTCCAAAACTCTGCAGTTAGACTTCTTGTGAACCTGTCTACCAGGGACAGTGTTAGGTTACATTTGCGCGCCCTGCACTGGCTTCCAGTGGAATCGCGCCTGAAATTTAAAATGTTGACCATAGCGCATCGGGCCCTGTATGGCACAGGACCTGTTTACCTGCAGGAGAGATTCTCCTTCTATGTGCCAGGGAGACAGCTTTGTTCCTCTGCTCAATTGCTGATGCAGACCCCGAAGTTCAAGCACCAGCGCCTGGGTGGCAATTCCTTTGTGCGCAGGGCTGGTGTGGCCTGGTACTTGTTGCCTTTAGCCCTACCGAGCATTCAAGACCCATTGCTGTTCAGGAATAAACTTAAAACGCTGCTTTTTTAATCAGTTGAGCGGGCACTTCTTTATTTTGGAAGCTAGCGCCGGGACACTCCCAAATAGCTGTACGCTCTACAAATTAAATATAACATAACATAACAAGTGATTAATCTGGCATAATTAAAGTTTCACATAGGCCTGGACAAGAGCTGTGATTATCCTTTGAGTTGGGCACTCCTCCATCCCAAACAATAATCCAATTTCTTACCATGTCCCTCCCACTTACATGGTCAATGCCCTCCTAACAATATTGTGAAATATTGTAATAGGCGTTTCTATACTTAGACCCTTAGGTGATGACAAGGGGGAATATTGTCCCGTATTAGACAAATTGCCAAGATAGGACAAAGATAGGAAAGTGCAAAGCACATTCAAACATGAGGAGTGGGGGATCAGGAAAGGGTAATGATATTGAAGTTGCAAATGCTTTTTACTTTCATACAATATCATGTTGCTGGTCGGACATATTCTGATATATGGCAATTATGACCCAAGGAACGGATTGACATGCATTCTATGCACACCTTCAGGGGCAAAGTGGCAAAAGGGAAGATGTAAAAGTGAAAAAGGTCTATTTGAAGTGAGAAGCAAACACAGATAGAGTGAAACTGTTCTATCAACATGTCAAGTTGCTTTTTGAACGATATATTCAAGATTAATATGTTACCTTCTTCTCTAGTAGCAGTGCCTCAATTGTGTAAGTTTTGCTCAAGTCACTGCAATTGGGTATGTTTTGTGCTTGTCTGACGTCATAGCGGCTGAATGAGACATGTCAAAGGCAGTAAATAGAGAATCTATGTTTTGCTTCCAATACTTTCTTGTATTACAAGTGTATCTTGCCCTACAGACCTTGTTAGGTTGGGATCTGGGCTTCTTGTATATATCAAAATACGATGACAACTCATACTCTGTACGTGCAGAAGCAAATATACAAAAGTGACTTCATGCAGCTTGATGACAGGGGAATATCTTTCTATGTTAGATCTGGTAGAGAAAGACAGGCATAAATAGGGTAGAGGTTGCTTCAGGCAGTCAATAATATTTATTCAGTGTAGGTCCCATTTAAGGTACGCATGTATTAAAAGTGGGAACTTTATAAGCTTTTCTTTACATTCTAAACAAATTGTAGATGCATGCTATGCCATCGCGGAATACAATGTATCATACATGTATACATTCTTCACGTACTAGCCACTCATTAAAAACATGGGAGACATTTCATTTCCCAGCTACATTTGTGCCATCCACTTGTCAAGGACCTGCCTGCATACAAAATGTTCTAAGGCACAATCTCCATCATCTCCACACTTCAATACTTACACTTTCTGTGAACCACCTTGACTCCTTTCAGGCCATAATGAATGCAAAAATACACATAGCCCGTAGGTAACACAGCACTCCCAGCTGTAGAGCAGAAACTCTAGCTTTGTGAGTGTTTGATAATGCAATGAAAATACAGGGATGGTGAATGTTTTAGTGTCCCGTCAAATTAGGGTGGGGACTCTGGAAATTCTTTAAGGAGAATGTTCGCGCTTTTCTGAGCCATTGGTGATGAAACTGTTGTCCTGGGGTCACCACAGGGGGAGAAATCACCAACTAATTGGCATATAATCACCAGGCCCCACAGGGCAATATGGGGCGTTCCTCTGGGAGCAGAGAACATTGTGATAGCTGCTTTCCTGCTGAGCTGGAGAGCCATGCTGCTTTTTATTTTGTTTTTTCTTCATTTTTTGGAGGTGCCTGATCCAATTCAGGCACCCAATGCATCCATTTTATTGGGAGCAGTTGAGGGAGCCAACGCCTTGCTAACCCGCCGGCACCCACACAGCCCGCACCTCTGTGTGCAGTTGCAGGAGCTGGATGCTTCATTGTCCCTGACTGCTTATGAGACAGGGCACAGTCATATGCTGTGGTCATCCAGCTCCCCCAAGACATGGCTCGGAGAGTGGGGGTGATGCCACTGCCATTTTGGGAGGTGCAATGGCACTCCCCCTTCATGTTTGACTTTCGGTGAAATGAGGCCCGACCACCTTCATGATAAAAATACCCAGGAGATGGGGTCCCCTGGTGAAAGAGTCTGGGGAGGGGACCCCTGGCATTCCCCCTTCCTAAGAAGAAGATTAATAAAATAAGTCCAGCACTGACCCCTGGTTCCTAGCCCACAGCGGGGGTAAAGTAGAAAAACAGCTGCAGAGCCCTTACTCACTTTCATCGTTAAAAGATTGCCAAACCTTAAAATGCCATAACTCTGGCCTCGTTGGGACAATTTAGATGCCCCTGGACTCATTTTACTCATGGGGATGAGCTCTATCCACCGTACATTTGCAGCAACCTTCCTTTCCTCTAAAGAGGTGCAATCCTCAAGGAGCTGGTTCTCCTTGTTCCCTGCACCAGCTCTCCTCCTGATCCTGCTTTCTGTGTGCCGAAAGGTCCAGGGCTTTCACTCAACTGGTTCTATGGGGGGTGTAAAGAGACCAGCCTCACTGGACCTTGGGGAGACCCACAGTTTCTGGAGTCATTTGGGCAGAGACCTTGGTCCTGAGTGGGGTTCAGGTGTCTCCTTCCAGTTCTCCATGGCAGTCCCATGATCCAGCTGCAAAGCTTAGAAAAATCCACAGGCAAGAGAGAGTCTTCCCCTTATGCTAAAGTTTTTAAAGGAGAGAGGAAGGTTCCAGAAGACCGGCACCCCTGGCCAATCCTAGGGTGCAACATCACCTCTCCACCCCTGTTGCAACCCTCCAACACAGTATGCAGAGGCAGTCCAAGATGGTGCCATTTGAGAGCCACTAGTCACATCAGCTCCTGGGGTCCCAGGTCCACCCCTCACTGACTTCCTTGCCAGGGATTTGCACACTAGAATTTTAAAGAGGGTCCCCCTCTGGGGTGTTCTCCAGTTGTATGTGCACTCTACTTTGTTTGGGGGCTTGGGCTGGCTCATCCCGGGTACAGAGTGACAGCTGAGTGATTAATGGAGGTCATTCCGCCCTAAGGAGCTTGGAGAAGTACTGCTAATTGCTCCTTGTTTGTGGAGCGGCCTTTGTTCCTGCTGCTGGAGAAAATATAATTAACTGGGCACAGCAGGGTGATACAAGGCCTGGGCTCTGATCCTGAACTGAGCCAGGGAAATATGGAAACTCTGTTTGACCCATAAGATGTACAATTATTATGTTGGAAGTTACATATTTGGTTTTCCTGCATAGGTTATACTACAATTCAAGACATCAATGATCTCTGTAGGCCAAGGGGAATTAAACTACACTCTAAGCCAGTGCTCTTCCTATGAGTATAATGGGGTGCCACTACAGGCAAAACTGTAAACCACACTAACTTCCCCAGTTAGTGTACACTACCCTCATAAGGCCTGTCCCAAGTGAATACCTAATCCTGCAGAGTCTCCATTGTGCCAGGCTACCTATGCTCTGTCACAGGGCTGTGCATGACAGTAGGCTCCCACACACAGCCCACACACATTTGCACATGTGTTCATGTGCATCCAACCAAGTGCCCCTTACCCTTGCTGCATCACAGAGGCCTTATCGCAAAAGATTCATTCATTATATGCCTACCACAATACAGGTTACTAGATGACATATTGCGGGTATTCATGGCAAAGGTGTGGTCTATCCCTAAAATATTGTGGGCATTCCTGGTGACATTTCGGTTATCACTACCATATCTGTGCCTCGGCCCATCTAAGAAATAACACAAGCATTCTAGTCAACAACGGGGCATTACAAGTGCCTTGTATAACACTGTTTTATCTCAAAGTGGTACCCCCTACACCATCAATCTGAAATCTCACCTAGAGAAACTTTGCAATTGTTTCTCTAGCCATCAATTAAAATTCACCTGACAATTTAAACAATATCAACCAATGTAAACTGAAATGATCACATCCACAACGTTAACCATAAGCCCCAGGAGAGAGACAATGAATTCTATTTATCAGTAGATATTTTTTTTAATGAAATACCTTTGACTTGAAAAAAGTAAAAAGTATACAGATAGCATTGTTTCCCACACATATATATAAAGATCATAATCCTTCCCAGTCAGCTTCATGTCGTGTTACAATGTTGCAGAATATGTAAGCAAATAAAGTTACATGCATTTAAAAGAATGCTCCTAGCTTCGCAAATAATGGCCATGAAAGCCATTCGAACAAAGATAATGAATATACTCTTATGAAAACTATTGTCAGACCTATGTACTTTTAATTGTTGCCTCGCTAGGGCTCATCACACGGGCTGTTCCACAACAATAAGTCTTTCCATTCCAAGTTGTCCAAAATTCATTAAAATTTATTAAAACATGTCTTCATTTTATATATGTTCAGCATTTTCTCAAATTTTTATACAATGTTATGGTTTTTGTTTACAATATCAACCAAAAAAAAGGTATACAATTAATTTCAAATGTCAAAGTATAAAAATACATCAAAGTTTGTAGAAAATATTTCATGATTAGCATCGCCACAAACATTATATTTACAGATAAAATACACAGAAAAACATGAAAAATCCTTTTATGCAATGTTAATTATGCATTATTTTCTATGAACTCAAATGCATATTTATATATAGATATTTGAAAAGGATTGTATGTTTGTGTTGAATGAAACTGTGAACAAAAAACTATATAAATGTAATACAAATTCTGAGAAAATGCTGTATGTTATGTTATGTTAAGTGTATTTTTGAGCGCACAGCTGCCCCAGCTAAGGGGCGTCCCGGCGCTATATCTGAAAAGGAACATAACAAACAACAAGATAGGAAGCTAGTAGGGCAGTGGGAAAAGATGAGTTTTCATAGCTTTCCTAAAAGCAAAAAGATTTTCTAATGAGCGAATCTGGACTGGAAGTGCATTCCACAATTTGGCAGCTAGCACCATAAACGATCGACCACCCAATTTGCATTTGCGAAATCGGGGAATAGATGCCAGACTTTGGCCAGCAGAGCGCAGACTGCGGGAGGGAGTGTAGGGGGTCAGGAGGTGCTGAAGGATGGCAGGAGTATCAGACTTAAAAATTTTAAAAGCAAAGCATAGTGCTTTAAATTCAATGCGTCTGATAACTGGCAGCCAATGTAATTTGGCAATTGTACTGCGGGCTGAACAAAACCGTGGAAGGCCCACCAAGGCCCTGGCTGCCGCATTCTGGACCCGTTGGAACCGCAAGATTTCCGCCTGGTTAGCGCCCAAAAGCAATGCGCTTGCGTAGTCAAGTCTAGATAGTACACTCGCTTGAACTACCATCTGGCGAGTAGGGGCATCAAAAAATTTGAGGATAGGCCTCAACCCACGTAAGATGCCGAAGCACACAGATGCCACCTTCTTAGTGTGATATGAGAAGGTAAGTTTGGAATCCAGCCAGACGCCCAAGTTCTTTACTTCAGACACCGGTTTTGGGGAGGGTCCTAACTCCTTAGGCCACCAATTTGCACCCCACAGATCTAACTGTATAAACATATAACATTCCTGACAGGCCGCGGTGATGCAGTTCCCCAGCTGCATATCCATACCACAAGGAGTCAGATAAGGGCTTACCTGCACCTTTGTTGACATGTCAGAAATATAGTACTTACTTTGTACCAAAACAGCTTTAAAGCGGGACAGTTTCCAAACATATGCTCGGCGTTTGCTCACTCTTCTCCACACCTTCTGCATCTAGGCACCACACCGTCCTTTACTGAATGTCATCACCTGTCTCTGCATCAGGTAGATTATGTGCAAAGTAAAGAAATGATTCTTCTTTAAGGCAATGGGTTTAACCAGGGCAGGGCTGGCCATAGAGGGCCCGACCGTTTCCCCGGAGAGCCGCCAGGGTGGGGGGTGGTTTTAGACCCCTGTGGGGCCGTTTTTGTTACCGGGGGCCGGTTTTGCAGCATATTTGCAATATTGGCCTCCAGCAAAAAACGCTACACAAAGCTTTCCACTAGAAATACCCCCCACGAGGCCGGCTGAGCTCTTTGCCAGGGTTGGTTTTAGTTCCCAGTCCGGCCCTGGGTTCAACTATACCATATACATAATTCCAAGATACTTGCCATAAATCTGGCTGCTCAAAGCTTGCCAAATATCCTTCCCATGTATAGTCCGTAATCTTGAATTGGCAATATTGGATTAGGAGTTTGTAAAAGCTATTGGGGAGCACATGAAGATGACGGTCCCCTGCATTTGATGATGAACAGGCTCGAAATTCTGAATCTGCCTTGTGTGGAGTAGTACAATTGAGTACCAGGCTAAGAAGGCACACTGCTGTTGAGAGAGCAAACATTTCCACGAAAATGACAGATTCAGTAAATTGAGCTTATTTAAGTAACACGAAATTGAGCAGCTTCATGGTGAAATGTCCATTTTTCATCAATTAGAAAAAAGAATTAAAGTTGATGTTCTGCGCAAGACAATTTTTTTGCAAATCACATTGAACGCTGTTTTTGATCATTCATGGGGGCTTTGTAAGTCTGTCTGCTATTTTAGCTGTTTGTAACCAGAGCATATTAACTGTCTTTTGTTGTTATTTCATGACTGGTAAAACGGCGTTTGATCATCTATAGCAATAAGGCTTTCTTCGGTTTTCTCGCTATTGCTTTTTTGTGGCGTGAGCATGTACAATGAATGTCGGATTTTGCCGGCTGTTAGTACGGGGGAGTAGACTTGCTGTTAGAGGATGTATGAGCCTTGCAATGTTTTTGGGCTGTGATCCGGAGATTTACAATATGTGTGTTTCTTTCTACCCTGGTCCTTTCAAATATGGATTCAGTCATAGCATACCAATGAGTATCTACACTGAAGGGGGCAAGATGGAAAAACGAAGTGGAGAAAGATGCTATCTATATTTTGAAAAATGATGGGCAACGTGACACGGCATACCTCTGTTTCTTAATTAGCTACACTTTCCTCTTTAGCAAACCTTCAAGAAAGATATCCTGAATAATACACTAAGAGGGTACGGTTTGGCCGACTCATCATCACAACTGTTGAAATTGTTCTTTCAGAACCTCAGAATTTTTAGCTAATATATATGCAAATTCTGCTGCAAAATACAGCAATTATACTCGGGCTTGAAGGGTCTGCTTCTCTTGCTCAATCACTCTTGTTCAAGGTATCCATTTAAACTGTACCCCTTTCAAGCTATTGCTGTTACTTTATGAGAAGAGAAAGTGAATACATTACAGGAGCGGCTTGTCTTAAGCTATACTCACAATCAGTCTCATATTAGGAACTCAGACTCATTATGGATGTTCACAAGCCTTTGGGAGGCACTATAAGGATGGCAAAAAAGAACAAGACAAGAGGCCTGATATACAAAGATACAAGTCGCGAAAAAGTGGCCACAAATAGTGCACTGACATTTTGTGACCTGTCTCTGATTTTGTGATGTCGCTGTAGTCTTCAGTTGCATGAGGTCATTGCTTAATGAATATTAATAAAGCAGGTCACTATTTGCTATCCCCTGTGACTGTCTGCAAACACAGGGATGGTGCCCAGCAAGAAACAGCATGCCACCTCCCTTTGCTTTCATCCCCAAATGGGAAACCCTTTATGAAGCAGCCCATGTTCCTTAAACAAATTGGCACGGAGATAAAAAAAGGTTTCCTATTTGGGAACACCTCTAAGGGAGCAGACAGTGGTCTTCTAGAACTTTGCCTTTTCTGCTTATGTCATTCAACACATTTCCCAAAGAGGAAGCTAACTAGCAGGGACAGCTTCCCCTCTGACAATGTGTTAACTTCTTCTTTAAAGAGTACATAACTTATCAATCGTTTGCAAGCTCAATTGCAGTTGCGTACAATAAATAAGTATGATTCCAAGTTTCAATCCGAAAAGAATGCCCCGTTCACAACCACTCCTAATTGCAATTTAGAAATGATCTTAGACCCATTTTGCAAGTTGGGAATACTTTTTCTGACTCGCAAAACCGGTTTAGTGCATAGTCAAAGGCGATTTTGTTTGTGGTTGCAAACCCTGTGATTTTGCTAAATGCTGGATTTGTTACTTCAAAATAAGTTTGTCCACAGTGACAGGAGCAGATCAGAAACTGCAGGAAACAATCAAAACAAAGAGTGCAGGAGGAAATATTAGAAATAAAGGTTATGAGATAGACAGTTGAGAGTAATCATCTAAATCTGATTTACACAAGGCCTGCTGCTCAATGCAAATTAAGATTAGAAAGTATGAAATGAAGGGGTGGAAATGTGCTCAGCGTGAGACCAACAAATAGAAACAGTCATTACTGCTGCACATAATCATGGTTCAACACAAATTTAGCCACAGGCATCAACTTAGAATTTTAAAAGAGCAGCATGGAGCCTTAATAAAGACACAGCAGGAATGGCATACAGAAAACTCTACATGCATATTTATAAGATTCAAAAATAGTTTGAAACGTATATTAGCAAAAACTGAAACACTAAAATATGATATTGGGTCAACCAAACTCACCACCGAAGATACAGGAGAAGGAGTGTTAGAAATGGGGTCTTTAGTTGGCAATGGTTTGCAACTTTGTCCAAATAGGGTTTCTTCCTTCTAGTCCGGATAATTGGGATACACTCTTAAAATAACCCCTTCTCATCCCCTTGGTAGCTTAGCACAAGCATTCAGGCATATTTCAGAGGCAGTGTGTAAAGTATTTTCACATAACCAACAGTAATACAGTGAAAATTCTACAAATGGACACCACACCAGTTTTATAAAAATAACCAATGTTTATCTGTGCAAACAATACCAAAGCGATAAAACACCAACATACAGTAATCAAAAATAGGCACTTTGCAGAAATAACTTTAAAATGCAGTTCCTTGAAGCCAAAAGCTCTGTCAGGCCCTACCGCGGTGCTGAAAACAACAGAATCCAACAGTTCTAGCCAACCACTTCGGTTAGGGTGACCAACCGTCCATTAATTTTGCGGACTAAATGTAATTTGGGCCTCTTGTCTGTTGTCTGTAAAGGTTTCATCCACAGACACATTTTGTCTATAATTTCAGGCATTGGATCGAGCTGCTCCCGGCAAGCATCCTGTAACTCTCACGGCAGGGGCCAGCTCTCACTCCTGCTGTGATCAATGGCCTGCAGCAGCCCCTTCTTGACCTGGCACAGACTGCCATCAGGCCTATTATCATTCTGTATGTTGGCCTAATTATCATATACAGAATGATAATGAGCCCCTCTGCACAGTGACAGTGTTTGCTGGGCCTACTCCTGCCAGAGCCAATGCATGGAAAACAGCTTTTGTTTATGGGCTCCTGTCACCTCACCAGGGGCCAAGCTCTGGGGAGATGGAGGTTTAATTTTGGCGCATGTTACCCAGGTGCATCCACTGTTAGCCTCTTAAACTATCACACAAGCAGTGATAATGGAACACATACACATTTTTTGTTTGCAGATTTATATAGCACAAACTCGACCCGAAGGCATTGGAGCGCTTTACATGAGCACCAGTTACGTTACACAAGGACACATTTATTTTTTGGTAGGCACGGGGAGATTCAGTGATTTGCCCAAAATCACAGGAAGCTGAGTGGAGGCGGAGCCTCAAACCTGGTTCTACAGCAAAAGTCAGCAACTCTGGTCGAGTCCTTATTTATTTATTTCTTTTTCTCCAATAGTGCATAGTTCCTGCTTTTGTGCTGTGATTATTTTCATGTTTACCCTGGCCCTTTGAGCCTCCGTATCTGTTACACATCACATCCCCTTGGGATGATTGATCAGATCAGGCGCTTTTCTTCAGTGGGGGAGAGGGGGCATGTTATACCTGAGAACCCTTCAGCTTTGAACTTTTTCTTCATTTTTATTTATATGCAAACGCAGGTGTTTAAGTTTCATTCACACACACAACAGATGCAGTGCAAGGTTCTCTCAACCTAATATAAACCTATTTTGACTTCTGCTTGTGTTGGTAGTCTATTTACTTATGTATTATTGCACACCCTCTTCTGAAGTGTACATTGTCTCGCATTTTTGTCCTAAATTTTGATCTTCTGTCCTGAATTTGTGTCCTGATATTTGACCTTTTGTCCTGAACTTTTACACTCACTGCCCTGAATTTGTACCCATGCCAGTTGGTCACCCTAGCGTCGGTGCTTATCGACTTTAGTGTCAGCAGACTAGTAAAACGTACCTTTGGTTCCGGCCGGCCCCGTCGGTGAGGGTCGGTCGTGGCAACTGTTGCGATAGCGTTGTGAAGTGTAGCAGTGCGACATGCGGTGCCTTCAAGTTGCAGTGCAAGACTCGGCTCGGTGATGGTTGTCCAGCTGTGTTGGTGAGACCATGGCTTGCAGTGCGGGTAGAGGAGGTGCTTGTTGTGGTGCTGACAGGTCACCTTGTAAACGATAGTGCCCGTTGATGGGAGCTGCTGTTGGTTTGTCCTGACTGCTGTGTGGGACGGGTTGTGCATCATGTAACTTACGGGCTATACCCCCAAGCCACAGTGGGGTCACGGGTGTCTCGGTCAGCAGACTGCAACGTTGTCGGTGAGACCAGGGCGCTAGAGTAAAATGAGGCGGTGAGGAGTGCAGTGCCCACAGGTCGCTGTGCAAGCAGCTGCTCGTGGCGGCAGTGGTTGTCGTCATTGGTGAGACCAGGGTAGCAGTGCAAATTGCGGTGGAACCCTTTCTAGTGGCTTTAGGACACGGAGCCTGCAGCGGTGTCGGTGACAGTGTTGGCTGCTTTCCCCCTCTGTGGCAAATGAGCGCCACGGTTTCAGAGTCACTACCCAGAGGTAATTGAAGTTTCTACTGTCCCTGAGACTTCGAGAACAGGAGGTAAGCTCTATTTCAAGCCCTTGGAGATACTCAGCACAAGTAAAGAAAGTTCAGTCCAGTCCTTTCACTGCCTAAGCAGAAGCAGCAACTGCAGGCCAACCCAACAAAGCAACAACTCAGCAACGGGGCAGTACTCCTCCTAGCAGTTCTTCGAGCTCTACTTCTTGGCAGGTTCCCTGAATCCAGCGAGTTCTAAAGTTCTGGGATCTGGGCCTCAATATTTATACTGCATTCCTCTTTGTTCTGGTGGGCAGAGAGTGTCTGTGCTCAGTCCAAACCAGATTGGTCCTCTCTGGCCCAGCTTCTCGGCAGTAGGTGGAGACAGAATTGTCCAAGGCAGGACACACTTCAACCCCCTCCCCCCCCCCCCCCAGTGGCTGTCTGAAGAGAATGCACATCCACAGCCCCTGTCACTCCAGACAGTCAGTCCACAAACCAGCAGAAGCACACATGATGGTTAAGCAAGAAAATACCTACTTTCTAAAAAACTGTATTTTTAAACACACAACATAAAAATCATCTTTACTTAAATATGTCTTTTTACATTCTGAGTTCAGGCATATGTAACTCCGTTTCTCAGTCTTGCACCAATGGGAAGATATAGTCGAAAAATGTTACAAAGCATTCCCAATTCTATCCTATGGGACAGCTAGCCTTTAAACAGTGAAAAACGAATTACACTGTAGTTCACTCTTAGGATATGTCACACACACCAGTAGATGTCCTACCTTTCACATACACTGTACCCTGCCCTTACGGGTACCTTGAGCCTACCTTAGGGGTGCCTCACATTTAATACAAGTGAAGGTTAAGGCTTGGCAAGTGAGTGCACTTGCCAAGTCAACATGGCAGTAAAAACTGTGCACAGACAATGCAGTAGCATAGTCTAAGAACCCTTTGAAAAGCAACACCAATCCATAATCCAATTTACAATATGAGCACTTGCACTTTAACACTGGACAGCAGTGAGAAAGTGCACAGAGACACTAAACCAGCAAAAACAAAATCAAAACCAGAAGGTCAGAAAGGAAAATGACTGGGGAAACACGCCAAAAGTGCCAGGTCTAAGAAGGAAGAGCAAGAATGCCTCAGTACTGAGGTGGAGAACAAATGATCTGAAGATGAAATTAAGCAACGCAGAATAGAACATCAGAATAGGTATAAGAGACAATTTGGTGACAAAAACTGCGTACATTGGTAAAAGGGTGATAAAGTGTTTGTGAGAAAATCTGGGTTGGTGAGAAAAGGAAGGCCTACATTCATGGGCCCTTTCAGAATTTGTGATGTGTGTAAAAATGTGGCAGTTCTAGATTCTGGTGATGTATAGAGCTTCTCAAGACTTGTAAGAGCTGAGAGCTCCCCTGTTCAGAGTGAGAGGCCCGATACATTTTCCATTGGTGACTCAACAGTTGATGTTTATACTCATAATTGATCTTTAATCAGGCCCAAGTGGAATGATTACTATGTGATGCAATAGAGGGTTTTATGTAAATTTTTGAATGTTATTCCAATGTTGCGATTGATACTGACAAATTTTGCTTATTGCAGTCTTCTACTTGTGTATATATTTTTATTCTTGGAGAATGTGAAGGGGACAATGTGCTATGTCCAAACCTACTTTCCTTCAGAGTCTATGTTAGAAGGCTGGCTATGTCACCTGGAATGGAATGAGAAGGTTTGGGATGTCACCAACAGAATGTGGGTGATGGGGCAGAGAGAGCTGTGGCTTGAAGTGCAACAGTTGGTGGTTGTCCTGTTGTTCACAGGGTTTGATGAAGCAATCTTGATGAAATGACCAATAAACCCCCTGTCTTCCAGGACGTGTGTATTGGACTTATTAGTACGGTCAAAACTAATTCAGCTGGATTCATAGAGCAGCTAAAAGTCAATATTTTGTTTTAATTAAAGCCATGGAAGACGTGGGCCAGCAACATTTTTGTATGTCAATTTGACTTTAGACATTATAGTAATACTGCAAGATCAGCATTTATCTTATGTCAGCAAAATGGAAGGCGTAATTGAAATATTCTCTAGTATTTCTATTATGCTGTAAGCCCACAGTGCTCCAGACATAATGTAAACACCACCTTATGCAATACATAAGGTAGTGTTTATTTTATGTTCATCCTGTGAACAATGTGAGGTGCAATCATCCATGCTTATAAGAACCCTACTGCAACATTATTTTGTGTGTCCCTACTCAACCTTGCCTTGCAAGGTAGAGGCAATGACTACCCTCTGCATATCACTTAATTTTTTCCTGTTATGTTTCTTATGCTCATACCTAAATAGAATATTATGGGGGGCATTCACAGTCGGCAGGAAGTCTGCCAGGGTGTTACATTTGTGGGATCTATTATCTCTGTCTTCTCTGTAGAAGACCACCCATCATAGTTACAAATGTTCAACACACAGCAAGGAATCTCTCTTTCTTCATGGAGCTTCCGCTGCCACATTGAAGGCATTGAAAGCATTGAAACTTTGATGAGCAGGCACCATGACTAATACATCTACTCAGATTTCCAAGAATAAACTAACAAAGCAAGACTTTATTCTTGAAAAAAGAAAACAAATCATTGACCTTGATGCTTCCTGCATGTGGAGGCATTTGGTTGAATTCTATGCCATGACCACCATGTCTGGGCATCATGATTCTAGACAGGGAAATCTAGCGAAAGTTGTGCTGCCTCAAATAGGGCATGATGACTGCTACTAAAACCTGACAGCTCTGTGGCAGATCGGCCATCAGCCAGCTGTGCCTCCACATTTGCAGAACCAGTGCTTCTCTCCACTTTAAACAGGGGGGAGAACGAGGCATGAGGGGCACCACTGATTCAAAGCTGTCCCCTCACTCCACCAGACTTTAAATGACCCCATATCTCAGTTATGTCTACTCTGCTAGGAAGTGTAACCTGCAAGTCGGCATCAATAGCGACAGCAGTGAGGAGGGAAAAAGAGGAGGAACATTCATGCCTATCCTTCTCCACAAGTTCGAAAACGCACAAAATTGTGGATTTTTTTAAGGGTGTCAAATGTTCAGGCAAGAAAATAAGACCACATATATTTGCATTTACTGGGTGAACTGCAAATCCTTACAGATCAATTTTCTTATCTGTTTATCTTACTTAACCAACGCCTACTCACTAATTCTATTTTTAGCAATATGCATTGCCAAAAAATATAGATGCAACAAAATGTCTAAGTGAAATTTACCTCCGAAAGTCTCCTTTTCTTACAGAATCTAAAGGACATGGTCACAATCACTGAATATACATATTTAATAACTTGTATCTGTTTTTTGATTTCAGATGACGGAAAACTGTCCTTTGACGAATTCAAAGCTTACTTTTCAGATGGAATACTGAGTGCAGAGGAGCTGAGTGAGCTTTTCCGCACCATCGACACGCACAAAACTGAGTAAGAACTATAATGGTTACTGCTACTTAAAGACTTATTCATTAAATAACTGATTTTCTCTCAGTCCGTAAGTTGATCTACAAGGATTTCAAATCACCAAAATGTCAGGGGCATCGGAAGTGGCCTCATATACGATGCGCCTACTCCGATCACCCCGCACCCCTCCAAAGGCATTAAATGGTTGACCACTTGTGGCAAGGCTACCCACTCAAGTCCCCCTTTTGCTGCTGAGAGTCTATAGTGAGGGTAAGGAGTGGGAACTACAAAAAGATAAAGAAAAACTCTCAGACACCTCTGAATCTTCAGTGAACATTAGGTAGCTAGAGCAATATCAAGGGTATGTAAGAATAGGACAGGGATAGTAGCTGGTACCACTAACTCCTTAATGACATCCATGTTGCAAACAATGGCTGAGAGAAAGTCAAGAGATTAAGAGGGTGTCAGTAGTGAATGGGTGGCAGATATATGGCAGACTGGAAGGGAAGGACAAACAACCCAGTATACAGATGTTGGTTCTATGAAGCTTGTTGTCATGCAAATTGTTTTGTATGTTCTCATTTAGATGTCGTATAAAAATATTGTGACCTAAAGTTTACTATTTATGCGCCACACTTTTCATTATGATGCAACACAACACCACGTTGTGTTGTGGGGGTTGTTTTTGGTGTAAACCATTACAATGACAAAGTGAAAAAATAATATTGGACTATGTATAATAAGATGATACATTATGAAGTTTGGTAAGTTGGTATGGGTAGAAGGTGGCAAAGAAACAAGGATACCATATTTACAAAATAAATTGAAATTCTTAGTTTGCTAGGTTTCCTATCTATGATTTGTATATATGTTTGAGATTTTTTCTGAACTTACCAGCATGCATGAATATGTCTTGGAAATCTAGGCTAATAATCGATATTCAGGAATACTTATAACCCTTTATACTCACTCATGTAGATCAAGGATCTGCATATACACATTTTACTTTTATTTTTTACTTTTTGTCTCCCTATGAAAGATCGTGTCGTGTTTTATACAATTATAAAACATGGACACCATCAAAAGATATGGAGGTATTTGTCACACCAAATGGTAATCTATCCACAGAATTTTCACCAGTGCATGTCAGAAGTGAACCACCACTAGGAATGTTTATGAATACCTATAAAGTAATCACATTCCTTTCGCAATGCCCTCTGTCTCTCACACTTGGTTTACTATGGATGTATCTACAGGCGTATCGCTAGTTTCCAGGGTCAAGAATGTGTTGAGCAGATTGGTTTTCATGTCCTTTCTAAAAGTGAGGTTGGAAGTGTACCAAATGAGGTCTGCCATTCAGGTATTTCATGATTTATGGACCAGTCAAAGAATTCATGATTCTCATTCTTGGCTTTTGCTTCTATCACGGCCTCTAGCGTTAGATGAGACTTGTTGCTTGCTAATATGGCCGAGATACCCGCCACCCCCTCTCAACACAATCCCCAAAAGGAGTGAAACCGGAAACAGTTCTTGAAGTTTTTGGAAGTGGGATGGAGTGACCATCCCGGCCGTATTTATTAGAACAAAATTAAAACATTAAACGTTTCATGTTATGTACAATTTCATTACCATATTGCGATGTTTGGCTAACCTTAACAGATTCTCTAATACAGAGGTTCTCCTAGCCGAACTAGCAACCTACAAAACATTTCTTGACATATTGAAATTGTACAACCTAACGTTTAAGGGCCAACGGCAAGGTCATAACCCGGTGTCAAGATCCCTAACCAGACTTACCCCTCCCACTTGGGATGGGCGACAGCACGGAGGCGTACCTCAAGTGCAACTACTACCAATTTCCCTTGACTTGACGGGGGCACCTAAAACTCGACGCCAGTTAAAGGTCGTTCGAATACTCGTGTGAGGTATCTAGAAGGTATCGTGGCCCTTATCCCAACCCCACACAACTTACCGCATCCGCCGTCGCAGATGTCACTGGCCCCGGGAAATTCCCCAGGAGGGGGCTGTAACCCCTCCTACAAAGGAAGGGGCCTTGACCGCCTTTCCTTTACTTCCGGCGACCCATCCTTAGAAGGGACCGCCTCCCCATTGAGGGGCCAATGGCCACCTCTCCCGAGCGCTCCCATCCGTGTTGGGTGACGCCCACTCATAGGGATCTACTAATTAGTGCTCACCGATCATGACCTTACCGCCTACCAAAATAAATACGACAGTGCAAATTAACCTAAGAATACATTGGCCACTATGACCGAAAGAGCATACATCAAAATTCAACACTAAACTGAATATCTTTAATGGCAAACATACTCAAAAACGACCATTCTTTATTAACTCAAAATCAACATGGCACTACGACCTGTAAACGAAAACAAAACAAAATTAATCAACTTTATTATACACAACTGGCTGTCTTCAGGGGCTGGTGGGTGGGTCAAAATTGGCTCTTCGTTCTGTCCCGAGCTCACGTGCAGCGAGGAGGTGCAGCTTCAGAGCACAAGAACAAGAGGATGTCTTCTGGTCTTGCGTCCCTTTTTATCCGTCTTCAGGGCGGGCGTATACCCGCCCCTGCCTGCCCCTGAGGGCGTGGCTGGCTGCGTCGGTGTCTAGGCCAGCCCACTCTAGGGCGGGAACGAGCGCGCCCCGGCTACGCCGCTTCGGGCATACCAGCTGAGACGCGCCTCCCGCCCAAAATGGCTTCCCGGGGGGATCGAGGCACTCGGCCATACGTTCGGGGGGACCGATTCGGTCGCCCCTTTCCATATGGCCGAGATACCCGCCACCCCCTCTCAACACAATCCCCAAAAGGAGTGAAACCGGAAACAGTTCTTGAAGTTTTTGGAAGTGGGATGGAGTGACCATCCCGGCCGTATTTATTAGAACAAAATTAAAACATTAAACGTTTCATGTTATGTACAATTTCATTACCATATTGCGATGTTTGGCTAACCTTAACAGATTCTCTAATACAGAGGTTCTCCTAGCCGAACTAGCAACCTACAAAACATTTCTTGACATATTGAAATTGTACAACCTAACGTTTAAGGGCCAACGGCAAGGTCATAACCCGGTGTCAAGATCCCTAACCAGACTTACCCCTCCCACTTGGGATGGGCGACAGCACGGAGGCGTACCTCAAGTGCAACTACTACCAATTTCCCTTGACTTGACGGGGGCACCTAAAACTCGACGCCAGTTAAAGGTCGTTCGAATACTCGTGTGAGGTATCTAGAAGGTATCGTGGCCCTTATCCCAACCCCACACAACTTACCGCATCCGCCGTCGCAGATGTCACTGGCCCCGGGAAATTCCCCAGGAGGGGGCTGTAACCCCTCCTACAAAGGAAGGGGCCTTGACCGCCTTTCCTTTACTTCCGGCGACCCATCCTTAGAAGGGACCGCCTCCCCATTGAGGGGCCAATGGCCACCTCTCCCGAGCGCTCCCATCCGTGTTGGGTGACGCCCACTCATAGGGATCTACTAATTAGTGCTCACCGATCATGACCTTACCGCCACAGGCCCGGATAGTTGACCGGCTATCCGGGCCCCCCACAAAAACTCCTAGCTAAAGGTCATGTTCCAACGTTTTTAACCATGCTAAGAAGTCTCCTATGAGTAACTCATTTCCCACCCGAGACAAATGCACACCATCCCCCAGATACCTACTGTCATCATTAATACAACCGTGCGAGATAGAATGCAATGTCCTGGAACGGAACAACCTACTCATTTTGTTATTAAGTTTCCTAACAGAATGGTTCAAAGCAGGGATCGAAATAGCCCCCCGCCACACTTTTCGTGGGATCATATGAGACCACGCAATTACGCACCCCGGAACTTTCCTCGCCAACCAACTTACAGTGGAAAGCATTGCCTCCAGGAGAAGTCGTCTACCGGTGGTGACCAAATCATTGCCCCCTAAATGTACTATGACTATAGACGGCGGTGACCTCATCCGCCCTAACAAACCCTCAAAGTATGCCTGAAACTGGTCAATACAGAGACCGCCCCTTCCGTAGAAGGACATCCTGTACCCGTATTCCCCAGCTACGTGAATCATGTCACCTGCTTCGAATACGTCTGCGGCACGCCTCACGTATGAGTGGCCCACGACCCACACCTCCTTTTTCACAGCCGGTGATGTCTGACCGCTGGCCCGGTGTTGGGTCGACTGCATAGTCCGCCCCGCCTCGAAGGCTTGCGTAACTGAAAACCAAACAAAAGACAAGAAGCGTGAGTACATTATTACAGCTTCACAACATGTGCAACCGCACATACCTCTTATAACAATTGGAGGACCAACGCCCCACTCGTTTTACTTGCTCCACATTAAGACCCCTGGCTGCAGCTTCAGTGGCAGCCCCTATCCGAAAGGAATGGGTCCCAAACTCACCCGGGTCCAAGCCCGCTGCGGTAATTGACATCGCGAGCACCCGCTGAAACTGAAACTTCGTCAGTGGGGTGGCGTCCGCGTGTCTCAACATTGTCCCCCCCCATGATGCCACCCTTCGTGCTAGGTAATCCTCTAAACACTTCACCGGACACATGGAAGACCCTGGAATCCTGCGAATGACTATGCAGTCTCCCACCCCACTTTGATCGTTTTTTGACTTGACAAAGGATACCGTCATAGTCTCACCCCTGATCTGAACGTGTTCACGGCACAAACCCCCCGCCACATCCCGCTTGCTCCTTGCCACCAGCTCACTTATCCTCATAGCCCCGTGAAATGCAAGCGTAAAAGCGGCTCGGAACAAACAGGCCTCGAACTGAGACGAGCATATGTCGGGGAGTGTGGCCAGCAACTGGGACAACCTATCCAGACCTATCGGGCGCCTCTCATCTACTCTGCGACCCTCAAGGCGTTGCCACCCACGCAGCGCTTTCTGTACAGCAAAAGACGCTGTCGGGTCCTGGATATTATGAGCCCTGGCAACAAAGGAGATGGCAGCACGATGCCTCTGGGCTGTAGCCACCGACTTCCCAGCCTTACGCAAGGACATCAGAAAATGTACTACCCAATCCTCATGCCCCCAAAGTCCCCCTCTCTCAGTCCCCAAAAAGGCTAAATAAGCCCGAAACGCCCCTTCGTATGCCTTCCTCGTCCTTGGTGCTAGACTCTCTCCCACGAGGTAACGAAGTTCGGGGCACCGAGAGACCAGAGAGCTTCGGGAAAGGGTGCTGGCTCGGGGTCCGCTGAGGGAAGGAAACCCGAGAAAGCCTGCATTTGAAAACGAGACAGTGCATCAGCAGCCTGATTCATCACCCCCGGGACATGTTTTGCTCTGAATACCACGTTCAGTTGCATACACAGTAAGACAATTTCTTTAAGCAGCCTCAAAATCATTTTACAACGTGCTGCCTGACTATTGATGCATTCTACAACGGTCATATTGTCAGACCAAAATATGACAGAGTGATTTATGAATCCATCGGGCCAGTATCTGAGGGCCACCAAAATGGGAAACAGCTCAAGGAAAGCAATATTACTCGTCAGCCCCTCTTCGTGCCACCATGTTGGCCACTTTTGTGCCGACCATTTTGTGCCGAAGATGGCGCCGAAACCCATGCTTCCCGCTGAATCCGTCCATAGACCAAGCTCTCCAGAGGACAAGGCCGGTTTGTTCCAGACGACTCGACCATTGAAATCCGCCAAAAATGCTAACCAAATACGCATGTCTTGGCGGACCTCGGCCGATAACCTCGTGCGATGGTGACCCTCCTTTAGGCCGACCATCGCCTGTGCAATCGAACGGGAGAAGGGGCGGGCCATCGGGATCACCCTTAAGGCAAAATTCAACTTCCCCACCAATTGCTGCAATCGATGCAGCGTAACTTTAGATGCAGTGATACACATTTGCAGGGCTGTCTTGAATTTCGATACCTTGGAAGCTGGTAAACGAAAACAACCCTCACTAGAGTCCAACTCGATCCCGAGGAACTCGAGGCAAGTCGTGGGACCCACAGTTTTACCTGGTGCCAACGGCACGCCAAATTGATTCATTAAAACACAAAATTCAGTCAAGGCCCGGGCACATTCATCATCCCCAGCGGCCCCAAGGAACAGAAAGTCATCGAGGTAATGCATCACATTCCGAAAACCTGTTTTCTTCGTGTAAACCCATTGTAGAAAACTACTGAATTTCTCGAAATAAGCACAAGATATCGAGCACCCCATCGGCATACACCTGTCCATGTAATACAAACCTTGAAACATGAATCCCAAAAAACGTTGGTCTTCCGGGTATACCGGGAGCAAACGGAACGCTGACTCGATATCTGATTTCGCCATCAGCGTCCCGGGCCCCAGGCGAAATGGCTACGGCCTCATCGAATGATGCGTACCGCACCGAACACATTTCTGGATTAATTGCATCGTTTACAGAAAGGCCATGAGGGGCTGATAAATTGTGAATCAATCGAAACTCACCCGGGTCCTTCTTGGGGACCACCCCTAAAGGAGAACAAACAAAGTTCGGTACCGGGGGGACAGGAAACGGGCCGGCAACCCGACCTCGGGTAACCTCTTTCCGGATCTTATCCTGTACTACAGTCGTATGCTGCAAGACGGAAAGTTGATTTTTGCACGTCCCGACACCCTGAAAGTTACCCACCGAGGATGCGGAAACCATATGAAAAACCGTTTCGTAGCACCCCAGCAGAAGTACGATCTGGGTATTCGCTGAGCCAGGGAATCATCGCCAGGGTATCAATCGGGGTTGGTAAAGGCGCCCCTCGGACTATATTAGACCTGTTTAGCGCCTCCTCTACCCCCATTTTCACCCGATTTGGCTCTGCACGAGGACTCAGGATGGGATGCCCCACAACCACTACATTCGTGTTTGAATTTACAAGATCCCGGGGGCCTAGTACATTTACTTCTGTTGAAATTGAAACAGAAACCCCTCTTCCCTGTATTGCCGGCGGGTCTCGGGTAATCGTCTGTACCCGTACCCGACCGAAAGGGTGTCCCCCCATTTTGGCGGGAGGACTCACCAACAGCACTCCCCACCAACGGCACTTTCAACATCCCCGACTCTTTCATCTTATTCCATGTTAAAGAATCGTAACAGTCCCAGGTTAAACTTTTGTTATGCTCCATCGCTTTCCTGAAAAGGTTGTCATAACAGAACCATTGGTTACCTTGGTGTGATGTCGAGTACCCCATAATTCGTGACTGATATACTGGAAATTCAGGGAGCAAATCAGGCCTACGTTCCCCCAAAATTGCCGTAAAAATTCCCCAAGCATTACCCCAGTTACCAATATTTTCATTCACTTTAAAGGCGGCCATTTTTGCGCGCCAAACACTCGGATGCATCAGATCCTTTTGACCCTTAACAGTTTCGACCTCATAGTGATCAACGAGCAGGGAGAAAATGTTAACGTATTCCCCCGCCCAAATCTTTTCCTTTATTGGCAAAGGAACATGTTGCCCCAATTTTTCTCTACGAGACGGTGTTGACTCATCCCTTGCAATCGGCAATGGCCGCTTACCTGCGCCGGACGCTGCTTCCGTCCCTCGTGGCTTGTCTATCGCCGCATCCGGCGCGGGCACCTTGGCTGTATCACGTTTCACGCGCAACTGCTTTATGAGTGCTTGCGCTTCGGTAGCCATGGTGCCCCCATTACCGTCCCCCAACCATGCTGCTAACTGTGCCGCCAACTCGGGAGGCATCTCTTCGGCAGACGTCGGGGTGACTACCCCGGGAATCGGATTCCCCTCATCCGGTACCGGGGCCGGTACCGGGGCTGGCGCCTCGAGCGGGGAACAGGGAACCGGGACGTCTCCCCCGACCGGCCCCCTTCTCGGCCTCTTTGGCTTCCCTCCGGCCGGTGGACGCCCCGATCCCTCCTCGCCGTCTCGCTCCGCCAACCGCTTCTTAATTTCGGACATGTCCTTCATGAGGGCCCGAACCAACTGGTCAGTCGACATTGTCTTCGCTCCTTTCTTGGGCATCTTTTCAGACGAAGTATCTAAAAGACAAAGAGAGAGATTAAAACGCTCAAAATTGGCTCTTCGTTCTGTCCCGAGCTCACGTGCAGCGAGGAGGTGCAGCTTCAGAGCACAAGAACAAGAGGATGTCTTCTGGTCTTGCGTCCCTTTTTATCCGTCTTCAGGGCGGGCGTATACCCGCCCCTGCCTGCCCCTGAGGGCGTGGCTGGCTGCGTCGGTGTCTAGGCCAGCCCACTCTAGGGCGGGAACGAGCGCGCCCCGGCTACGCCGCTTCGGGCATACCAGCTGAGACGCGCCTCCCGCCCAAAATGGCTTCCCGGGGGGATCGAGGCACTCGGCCATACGTTCGGGGGGACCGATTCGGTCGCCCCTTTCCATTTTGCCTGCTCCCTCTTGCCTGCCTTGATCCAGTGGGTACAGTTGTTATTTTGTAATTCATTGAGTCTTGAAATGAATTCTTGCTTCAGTTGAGATCCGGAGTGTGTTCACTTTAAAAGATGTATCAAAGCATTTTTTTCTCGCAAATGTTGTGAATCGCTAAGAAGCAGCGTTTGCGACAAAAAAATCTCAAAATGGAAGGTATAATGCAAAAACCATAGCAATATTAAGGAATCGCAAATTTTGCGATTCCTTAATATTGCATAAGCATTTAAGAAATTGCAAATTGCGATTCCTTAAATGCTATGTATGAAGCAATTAAGTATTGCGAATTTACACTAAGAACTCGCAAATTACCACCAACTAGTAGTTGGTGGTAATTTGCGAATTCTTTTACAAATGCACTTTTTGGCATTTGTAAAGGTGCCATGTGGCGATCATACATGCCCTTAGGGCATGTATGTGCGCCATATGCGCACACACGTAAATTTCAGGGGTGCAGCAGGGTGTCCTTAAGACACCCTTGCACCCTTGAAATTATTCTCAATTTGCGATTAGTAAATTGAGAATCGCAAATTGAGAATAACTTTCCATTCCTTCCTATGGGCCTCCTGGCCCATAGAAATGAATGGGAAATTATTCCTTAATTGCGATTAGCAATTTGCTAATCGCAATTAAGGAATTTTAAGGTATCGCTGAAAAATAGCGAATTTCTAGATACATACCATTTTGCAATTCTAAAATAGCGATTCTCAAAAAATCTCTATTTGAGAATCGCAAATGGGTATCTTGATACATCTGCCCCAGAGTCATTTAGAGTTCGGCAGAGTAGTTTCCTCCCCGCTGAATTTCTGATTTCCCAGCCAATGCTCTGCAACCCAGTGCTGCTGATGCTTGAACATGCAGCCTGCCCTCCTCAAAACTTTTGGTTGCAGTAGTGTGGCACTCTCCATTTAGGCACGACCATGCACACTGATTTTCTCTGCCAAGGTCTGTCATTTGAGTAATGGATGCCCCAGGCAAGGAAAACAAGCAATGTCCCGATATGTGGGGAGCGAAATCAATACACTTGGTGGCCACTGAAATTTAAATTTTCAGAAATAATCCTCCCAAAGTCATTTATACACCTTGAAACAGGTCAGTTTGCAGTCTGATTGATTCAAAGTGCTTCCCAGCTTTATAAGAACCAACTGGTTCAAAATGAATGCCTACCTGCTACACAGCCTCTTTTGAACTGCCGTAACATGTTTCGGTAACAAAATATAAATCACAACAAAAGCACATTTAAAACTCCAATTCACATAAATCACCTGAAACACAATTACAATAAATAATGAAGCAGACACTTGGGACAAAATATAGCTTTTATTCAAAATAAGGCCAACAGGAACAGAAAATACACAAATCAGATGAATGTTGCAAGCAAAGAAAGACACAAATCAAAGGGGGCACTTCTTGCAAAATATGGTCCATTGCATTATGGCATTGCAAAGAACGCACAACTGTCATGGATAGCATGCACTTGTGGTCAAATACTTACAAACAGAAGAGCACACTGCTAATATCACGTGACCCTATCTCTATGCCCTCCTTGTCCTCTAGTCAAAGCTGCACACCATGGAGTACAGTGATGCAGATGCCCTAAGAGAAGGCCTCAGTCTCATGTACATCCAGTTCCATCTGGGACACAAATTTATGTGACACGTTAGGAGGAGAGAGCACAGGAAAAGGAGATTTGGCAGAAGGGTAGAACTGTGGAACTGAACCTCAGGAGATTCCTCAAAATCATCTGTAACCACCTACAATCCCTGTCAGAGTCAAAACTACTACTAATCTAGCAGGGCGTGGTAGTGAGGCAACTACTGCAAAATCTGTGCTCTAAAATAATCTTTATGCAGAGAAAGGTGACACTAACTAGGGTTGCAGACACAGTCGCAGATATGGATTTCAAAGGTATCATGCAGCTCTTGCAAGAGTCCTGGAAATAGTGACACTCCTAAGAAATCTCCTACCCCTTACTTCTGTCGCACCTCTAACCACAGACCCTGGATACCACAGCTCTCTCACTAGGATCACCCACTAGAATCTGCATATAGAGTTGTGTTGAGGCTGCAATAGATGCAATTGCGAAATTCACAGTCTCACCAACTTGCATTTTGGAAACGTGTCTTCTTTCCTCTTCATCCTCTAATCTCCTGAGAGCAACGTGTCTTTCTGCCTTCACAAAAATGAACTCCGATCATTCTTGCACGTACAACGAGAAGCCCCTGTGGTGTACTTGATTGATAAATTACTTCTTCAGTGCTACGCAAATCAAACATCCCCAGGTGCCTGCTCTAAAATGCATCAGATATACATCTCTTCCATAGACTATAAGAGGATTATCCAAGTTTTGGTTCTCTCTCAGAGGTATTTTGGTACTGACCTCGCGACAGGGCCATCCAAGATCCTCCCTGCTTCTCTCAAACCTGCCTTCCACACCTCAGCCCAATTTGCAAGTGGAATTAGATATTTTCACCACATTACCCAGGCAGGATCTGCCTAAACTGGCTATTTTATCCTCAAAAGAGCCTAACTGTACTGCAGATTATCTGAAACAGGCCCAACCCAGTCAGCATCAAACTCAGAGAAGCTGTGCCCTCCTACTCCTTGGGACTTTCTTTTTCACAAACCAGTCTCTTGATCTTTCGCAGGTGTTTCACGAAATCTGGAGGTCTCACTGCTCAGAACTTCAAATAACATCCTCAAAACCTGCCTGAAACCACTCCTAAGCCAAGCCCCTAGCTTTCTTCTTTAATGCTTTCTGTGTGCGATGACGCTGCTTTAGTTCCTTTTTTCAACCTGTTTCTGCTGAGGTAAAGGTAAATGTTATGGTTTAGTTCATTTAAACCATAACAGTTTTAGCATAAAAAGAACAGGGCGCACACAAGCATTCAAGTTAAAAACACTTCATCGGACGTTAATACATTACATAAGAATAACCAAATAATGTACATCATTGAAAAACGTAGAGTGCACAGGACTGGCAAAAGCTGGAAGTTGAGAATTAATAAACATTTAATCTAAAAGTGATTCAATGTGCAAAAAAGTCAAGTATGTCACAATCTTAATTCTTAATTCTTGAGTAGAGACTCGGAATACAATGCAGCTACAAATTAATTACGTGCACAAAAAGGCGGCCAGTAGCTCTTCATGTTATAAGCACGTAAAGTGCATTGTACTGGCTAGGCTAGTTTCTGCTGCTTTTTCTTTCGCCATAGTCGATTATTGCAAGTTGCTACCTTTTAGCTTTCCAAGTCTACCTACCTCGCTCTTATTTTCATTCGAAAGTGCTGCTTTTTTTGTAATCTTGCACTTATGTACTACGTTTTACAATTGCTTTCATGTTATTAAATTTGAAATGTGTGTGTTCTTCTTGCCCCACGTTTTTTCAAGATAACGCTTGCCCGTTCCTCTTCTGGGTCTCCACCCATCCTGCACTGTCTTCCACATGTCTACCGAAGTCTTCCACTTTTGTCTTGTTATGATCACTATTCATGACAACTTGTGTCATTTCTCATTGTGTATTTTATGTATTTACATGTCTCCCATTTGCCATTTTGACCTTTGTTTTCTCATAACTGACTTCTCCATTTATTTTCCCATCGATTTATTTACTTGCTGTTATGCAATTGTCACTGTTTGAAGATTCTTTCTTTTAGACTCACAGCTTGTGTATGTTTGTTGCCTCTACCCCCCACTGTGAGTAGCTACTCGTGCACAATGTTTTGTCACTAACCTTTTGGTGGCAGAAAGAGAGGGCGGTGGCGTGTGCTCACAGCCAGTATGGTTTGTATTATAGAGGCAGAAGCAGTGCTTTAAATTGGCCAGTACTGTCCGGTGCAGGGTACCAGCACTTTTTTATTTTGATAGGTGGAGGTCCGGCACTTCTCAAGAGAAATGCTATACTTTTAATTCGAGAGTACCGACACATCTCAGAAACAAGCAGGTAGCCTGGTACAAAGTACCTGCACATCCATTTTTCCATTGAAAGCACTGGGCAGAAGCATACTTGACAGCCCACACACAGGAGTCATACAAAGCCCCAGAGGGCCCCACAAACAAAGAGATAAACAGGCCAACGCATGAACATACTGATCAGCACCAGTGCCCTCAGAGAACCTATCTAGGAGACATGTATAGATATTGCTATCGTATTTATTTTGACTCTCCATAAAGTAGTGAAGAGGGTTAACATGCCTGCTGCAAAGAACAGATCTCTATTTAAAGTGAATAGCTGAGTGGATTAGTAAAGCCAGCCTTTACCAGCGCTTTAAAACATGGAATGTATGTGAGAGAAGGACTATGGAGAGGTGAGGCGCTTGTTTGCTGGGTGGTAGTTAGGGAATCTGAGGAGGAGGTCATGAGGGGGGACGCAAAAAAGATTGTCCCACTGGGCGCCACCATTGCTTATGCCCGCCGTGCTCCCCATCGCCTATTTTGCTACGACAGATCCAGAATTTACCTATTGGCCAGCTGCAACATGGAACGAAGAAGTTGTAGACACCGTTACAGTGGACTCGGTCCTCATGTCCTGATTATAAAAAGAAGGGCGACCTAAGGGACCAGGTTGTTAACATCCTGACTAAGCATGGGCGGAAAATCCATTTCGCTCGCGGATTTTGCGGATTTTTGGTAAATTCGCAATCCGCGAGATTCGCGAATCTCCCGCAAAATCCGCAAATCCGCGAGCAGCGGATTTTGCTCGCACTGTTCGCGTGAGTTCGCGGCTTCCCAGTACAACTTCGCGCCCCGCGAATAAGTGCAAAATTGCAGAAATACGATCTTAGCAAAACTGAAACTACTTACCAGGTTCAAAAGTTCAGGCTCATCATTAGTAGCCATTTCCTGTAGTGCTTCCTGAGGGGCCCCTCCAGAGTTCAGTTGCCAGTTGCAACTATTATGTGACCCTGCTCTGAACCTCAGAATAGTTACACATATGCCACAAAGGTCCTGAATTACAGCTAAGGGAGACAAGCAGGAGCCAGGCTGGAAGTTCAAATCCATTAATCAGCCCCTAATTCATTATTGTCAGTTGGGGCAGGGCAGGTGTTGTAACTAATTTTGCAACAATGAAAGCACTTAGCAAGTGCAAAAGATCACTAATCAGGAAGCACTAAGGAAGCAGGTGCCAGCTAAAAAAATATTCTGTGACACATTAATCAGCCCCAAATTAATTCAGGTCACTTGAGGCAGGGAAGGTGTGCTTGCGTTGCCACAATAATGTACACTGACTGGACAACCAGAGGGGGCTGTGATGAAACAGAGGGTGGCATGGGTGGGCCAGAGGGTGGCATGAGTAGTCAGAGAGTGGCAGTGGTGACAGAGAGTGGCAGTGATGAAGAAGAGTGTCCCAAACAGGCTGGACACATAGAAACAACAAGTTTGCGAAACATGCGACCCGACAGGTAAGTTCGCAATTTGCGACATTGTACAAAACCCTCGCGAACTGGCAGAAACCCGCGCAAACACACAAAAAAAAATCCGCAAATTCGCGAGAATTCGCGGATTTTGCGGATTGCGAGTTCGCAAATCCGCAAAATTCGCGAACGCGAGATTCGCAAAATTCGCCCATGCTTAATCCTGACCACCCGGCTCATGCAACGACACAAAGTGATCCTTCTCCGTATTAATAAAAACATTTTAAATGACTTTTATGATAGATACAGACAACTGGAACCGTGGATCCAAGCAAGCCCCCTGGTTCTATGGTTCCAAACGATGAACCGTGTTCCCAAGCCAAACTTTGCAGCCTTCAGCCATGGCCCATGCAAGCATCCATTTGCAGAGCTGCAGAACTGGAGCCACAGTTCTGAGTCCAGTGCCGATGCCAGTCAGTGAAACCTGTAAGGTTAAATTGCACCAAACCACAAAGCTTGCCCTGAGATAGTAGCTCCTATTTTGGAATGGCAGACAACCACCCCAAAACCAGTTTTTTTTTTTACGAAAAAGAAAGAAGGGTCTGATTGTAGGCGAGACCCTGAGACGACCTCCTGTTGCCCAGTACATGCACGGCAGGGGTTCACCATCCATGGTGTGTGCAGACCCTGGCCGGAGGTTATTTATGCTTTGCATGGCTGTTGTTATGGATTGTGATCCAAACCACAGCTTGTGAACTTCCTTGGTTTTTGTTTTTACTTTGCAGCCATATTTGCACTTTAAATGTGCTTTTGTTAGTGAATTTGTATGTGGCACATACGAAAAAAGCAGATACATCAACGTGTCAAAAAGTATGCATCGTTCTTTTAACATGGATTGAAAGAATATATTTTTGTTGGAAACTAATACCACCGAGGCCAATTATTTTAAGATCACTAGCTATGTTTATGCAAAATTATCTGGATGCGCGTTGTTACTGTATTCTGAAAATATCTTGGCAGCTGCTGCCCTGGCAGTATTGAAAGGCAATGATGATGGTAGACTCGCAAAAGAATACATATTTCAGAATCAGATATTTTACACATGTATGCCCTCTTTAGGAGTGTGGATTAAAATTACAGTCCCTGAACAAACGGGAGTTTCTGCAGCAATTGGAAATCAACGATTTTTCGTCAAACACCTCCACAAATTTCCTTTGGCAAATTTTGGTAGAGCAAACATGTTGAAATGTATTGGGGAAATTCTACAGCAACAATATACTTCATGGTGAATTCGATTTCTTAAACATCAGTACTTCATATCATTTCCCAGTTTTCCCAGGCAACCTAGAAATGGGAAGTATTTACCGCAATTGATACATGCCTCAGCTGGGAATCCGTATGTCCTGGGAGCTATAAATACCACCCACTGTTCAGCAAAGCTACTAATGAGGACCTTGGTAGAGACAATGCGTAAGACATGCAATGTGCTCTGATTAGAAGATCAGAGCTTCATTTAAACCCTATTTCCAAGTTTCACATTCACTTAAGGTAATTGTGTTTGACAACTATTGTCGATTTCCAACATGATATATTTGGCACAAGCAATGGCGACATAGCAAGAAACATGAATTCTTACATGCAGAAATGTTACCTTGTTTTGCCAATTAAATATGCATTGGAAGCAATCCAAGTAAATACTTTTGAGTGCGTCTTTCTAAAGCAAATTAGTCGATCAGATGGTGTCTACCTACTAGATTTCCAGAATGTGGATTAAACACATGTGCTCAGAATTATATATCAATTTATATTTGAAAGAATCATTAAACAGTTGTAATTTATGAATGTATTCCGCCCGTGGCAACTTTTAGGTGTTTGGTTATAAAAGAATCCTTTAATCATAAAACACTAAATAGCTCTGCTAATAAATGGAAAATAACATTTATATTGGTACTGTTTTGCCTTATGAAAAAAAATACGATATGGATATTTTACATTATAAAACTATATGTAAAACGTGTCTTTCCTAAGATTGACTGCACATCTCTAAATATTTATATACCCCACACAAAACATACCACAAACAGACATCATACATAAATAAACGCGAATAACAAAAAGGAGAACAGTGAAATACAAGATACTCTAAGGAAATGTAGTGATGTTAATCCATAGAATCATCCCTTACATCAGCATGACTACTCATCTCCCCCCATCTGACACATTAGATATTTCTACACTAGCATGCCATAAATCTAGAATACCTCCATATGCTTTCTCGCAGATTTCCACTGTCGAAATTCCATATTTTGGAAACTAACGAAACATTTAGCAAATTATTATTGTCCCCAAGAAAATCTCAGAATAGGTTAGTCACTATCATGCATGTTCAGCTTCTAAGCATATTTTCTGGTTTAATGTATAATACAGAGTGATGAATAGAGCACAAATCAAAACAAACATTTTCCACTGATAAAGTTGGTAATATGCTGTTGGTACATCGTGCCACGTTAAATGACAAGCAAGTCTCTGATCATGTTTAAATTAGCTTTCCTCGTGCTCACTCTATGTGATGCAACCTTCAGAGTTCTAACCTAGTACACAGAAAATGCCAGCACTGGGAGGTATGCTGCTGAACAAGACAGCTTTAGATAAGATTTGCGTTTGGCTGCAGACATGTCAAACTTAAAAATAACAGCCTTGTAACATATTTATGAGGGCCGCACTATCAGGCCCATAATTCCCACCTGGGATAAATTGGGTTCTTGTTTGGTCAAGCAGCAGCCACAATTCCTTGCAGAATGAACCACAAAAAGTCACTATATTAACCTGTGCTTAACCTTGGGTAGCCTGGCACAAAAAGCAGTCAGGCTTAACTTAGAGGCAATGTGTAAAGTATTTATACAGCACTCAAACAGTATTAACGTGAAACAACATGAAAAGAAATCCACATCAATTTAGAAAAATAGAGTAAATTTTAATAAATTATTTGACACCAAAACATTAAACCTTCAATCAGTAAAACCAAAGTTATGAATTCTTTAAGTTTTTAGTAAAAACTAGCACCTAAAATATCAAATCGTCAACCGTGGCCCAACCAGTGGGCATCTAGTCGAGCAAGACCGGATCAACAATATGTTCAACTACAATGGAGCGCAGTTCGGATACAACAAGTGAATTGGACCCAGTCAGTGCTTGTAGGAGGTGTCCGAGGAGGGAGTGTTATTGTCTGGGAGCCTTGGGTCGAAGCTGCAGTGAATATTTCTACGGTTGGACTTACTATCTTTTTCAAATTCAAAAATCTCCAGTAGGACAAGGCAGAGGGCTGTAGCCGAAGGCTGTTCCATGAGGCTTTATACCCCTTTGGCGATGGACCACTGAACAGGATTTGCTGCCTAGAAGAACATAGCGGGATGAATCCACAAAGACAATTCGACCAGCGATGCACCTTGGGTGGTTAGGCATGCAGGTTGGCATCAGTCTCCTCCTGGGCCTCAGAGTAGTTTTTGGTTTGGGCTGTTTGGACACCTTTAACACCAAAACTAAGGGTCCAGGACTGGTGGGACACCACTCAGGGTTTCGGGCTCACTCATTTTGTGTTCAGGTGTAGGTTCAAGATGGTCAGAGTCTTTTGTGTCCCTGTGGCTCTGAAGGGGAGGCTAGCAAACTAGCCCTTGGAGTCACTCTGTTACTCCTGAGTTCAGGTGAAGATGCAGTGCTCAACTGCAGGACTGGCCCCTAACGGTTCAGGACAGGTTCCAGGCAGCAAAGCAGTCCTACCGAGTATAGCAAAGCAGTCTCGCAGAGTGCACAGAAGGTAAAAGCATCTGGAAGTCCTCTGAGAGTCAAGAAGTGAATTGAAGAGTTGGTGTCTGAGGTCCTGTTTTTTTACCCTGAAGCCGGTAGGAGACGTTTCTAAACAGTTGCCTTGAAGTGCATAGAATTTTCTGACTTCCCTGTCTCCAATTTGGCTGCAGTGACAATGTGGAAGTGATAGAGCCTGTGGTACGAAGGCAGAGCTCTTCCTATTCAATTGCAAGTGGTGCTGTGCTCAGCTCGCCCCATCCTGCCAGCAGATGGCCCTTTCTGACACACCTAATCCTTCTATTGTGTGACTGTCTGGTAGGAATTCACAAAGTCAGTCAGTTACACCTAGTCATGTGACTCAAGACTGGCTGCAGTCACATAATGTCTTGGGGTAGGAAAATGCAACTTTCTAAAGGTGGCATTTTAAAAATTGTAACCAAACACCAGCATTTACCACTAAATATGTTTTTTTATTAAAATTCCAAAAACACCAAACATGGCATAGCTATCTGCTCCCAATTGGAAGTTACAGCTTATTAAATGTGGTTTGTTCTATGCAAGGATCCTGTGTTTCTCTCCTGACGAAAGCCACAGATTTGCATGAGACAACAGGCAGAAACATGTTGACGTTCTTAGTGGTGATGGTGAACTAGCTATCCTTGTCTCCACATTTGTTTTTTAATACCAAGTGGTGTTCCACTTACCAAAAAGGTCAATTTTACATATTACATTGGATTTTAATTCTATTTCACGGGTCTACGTTAGACGTGCATTTCTGATTTCAGGGTGTAGGCCCGCTCTTTACCAAACCAGATTTTTGAAGTGCTTGGGCAGTCCTATGATGTTGCATGAAACCTGGTGGTGTGTGAGGACATCCCATCAGATTGTTGCGTTTGTCCAGATATAGGCTACTGTAAGGTGAAACATTGTATAAGCCAATTTAACCATGTTTTCAGGATGGTGAGCACAATCCCATTGTCACAGAGTCCCAAGGCCAACAAAAATAATTTCAGCAAAAGGGAGGAGGGGAGGCAAAATGGTTGGGGAAACACCCCGCTGAGGCTAACGGTTCTAATACCACCCCAGGATTTACTAGATTTACCAGAGGGTACACTTATCAAAAAGGATTATCAGAGCAGTCAGGAATACTGCTTCTGACACACCCCCAGCAAATAATTCCTAAATTTTCCCCCAGAGTTTCACCCTGAACATTACAGCCGTGCCTGAAGTGTCCCGGTGAAACACACCAGATCCATAGATTTACCACAAAGCTCATAATCGCAATGGGGACAGTAGTGCCTTTTACCAGCCCCATTACGATTATGATGAAACACTTAATGAGGTCCTAAATTTAAAAAAAGTCAGATAAGAAGTTAAACAAATGTACACAAATTCTATCATCTATATATCCCATCCAGCATTTGCTATTGTCTGAAAAACTCAAGTAATCAAATTCCTCTGTGAAATATTTCTGATAAATCTGACCAAGATAATTTCCACTTATTGTCATCCATGCCTTCCAAGGAAGGATTCACTCTGAGGTATAGCTTTTATGCTATGGCAAATACAAGCAACCATTAGGCCCAAACAACATGATGCATGGATCTGCTCTCCAGAAAAGGATATATATATATATATATATATATATATATATATATATATATATATATATATATATATATATATATATATATATATATATATATATATATATATATATATATTCACTGAAAAAACCATAGGTTATAGACCATATATAGTTAGGAATTCGGATTTACAAAACCTTATTTTACCCACACAAAACCATTGAAATTCCATATATAGTTAGTTGCACTAACTATATATCGCGCACCCGCAATCCACTGCTGATGATGTCACATATTACATCATTCATGACATGGTCAGTGACATCACTGATGACATCTCAAATGACATCACTGATGACATCTCAAATGACATCTCAAATGACATCACTGATGACATCTCATTTGACATCACTGATCACATCACTGATGATATCATTCATGTGATAATACGATGAACCTCTTCAGACTCTAATATAACCTTAGATACAATCAGTGTAAACAGACACTCACAGACTGTCACTCATCCATGGAGTTACTCACACACCTAGTCAGTCATGCAAAGAATCAATCACACCTCCATTTCCTCAACTATACAGTTATACAAACTTTACTTATTCAAACATATACTAACACATATTTACTCTCTTATACAATCCCTGATACAAGTTCACAATGATCCATACAGCCACTCACACATTCACTGGCTCTTATGCACAGTTATTTATATATGTCAACTCTCACATGTACTGTGTTTTACATATGTACTTACTTTGACATGTAGCACTGAGATATCCATTCACTCACCAATACACTCATGCACACAGTCAACCACCCATACAGCTGTTTCCACATGCACTTTTGAAACCATACATCTAGTGAATCAACTGCTCACACATCTATGCACAGTCATACACCTCCCAGCCACCCACACACACACTCAGTCTCCCATACAAATACTTGGGCAACCAATCAATAACCCATATAGTTACTCATATAGCTACTTATCAACACATGCAACAGTTTACAGAACAACAGACATAATGATGCACAAATTAAGACAGTTTAGTCACTAACCCATGCACTCAGTGAGACACATTTAATCATTCACTCATACAGTCAGTCATGCACCTACTAAATCCTTCATCCAGACACTTATACATCCACTCATTCTTCAATATGTAAGACATATTTTAACTTTACAGAAACATACAGTCACTGGATGTTGTAATCAGTGATGTCATCAGTGATGTCATTTGAGATGTCATCAGTGATGTCATCAGTGATGTCACTGACCATGTCATGAATGATGTAATATGTGACATCATCAGCAGTGGATTGCGGGTGCGCGATATATAGTTAGTGTAACTAACTATATATGGAATTTCAATAGTTTTGTGTTGGTAAAATAAGGTTTTGTAAATGCGAATTCCTAACTATATATGGTCTATAACCTATGGTTTTTTCAGTGAATTTTCAAGGTTTTGTAAATGCTAATTCCTAACTATATATGGTCTATAACCTATGGTTTTTTCAGTGAATTTTCAAGGTTTTGTAAATGCTAATTTCTAACTATATATGGGCTATAGCCTATGGTTTTTTCAGTGAATATATATATATATATATATACATACATATATAAACATATATCATCTGTATATCTATATAAATACAAACATAAATGCATGCATACATATACTTAAAAGCATACAGATGCATGTTATTTACATGAAAGTTGAAAAAACACTAATAAAAGCAAAGCTAAAAAGCCACCTCATTACAAACAGAATGGCTTTAACTTAAACGAGGGCGAGATCTATTGCATTTTCAATGCTTGTTTACTTTGGTTCCATCAAGAAGGCATTCAGATGTGTCACACATTTGCCATAAATTCTGAATGTTAGCACTCTAGTTGCACATTAGATCACTGTAGTAAAGCTACTGCTCACCAGGGACGTCTGCTGCTGGTATTCAAAGTGCATGTTTCAGTCTGCATGTCACAATTTTTTTAATGAAATAGAAGAGGATTTGAGAAGTCACTCAAAATGATCCCTAATTTTTCTTTCTGAAGCACTAATCATACTTTCTATGGCAAAATTAACCCCCTCATGTTGTTCCTTTTTAAATTAAATGTTTTAAGAGTTACCACTTTATTCCAATCAAGATGGCTTCAGGTGTGCCATACCTTTGTAATAAGTAGGACTGTTAGCGCTCTAGTTGTTCTTTAGAACACTCTGGGACATTCTGTCATTGGGCTATACTTGGGCTACATCTGGGTGATATTTGGGCTACATTTGGGCTCTTTTGTCTCTGGTGGCCATTTTGGGAGACTGCATGTCAGAATTTTTTTATGAAATTGAAGAGGATTTGAAAAGTCACTCAAAATGTGCCCTAATTTTTCTTTCTGCAGCACTAATAATACCTTCTATTGCATAATATTCCCCCTCATCTTGTTCCTTTTTAAATTAAATGTTTTAAGAGTTACCACTTTATTCCCATCACGATGGCTCCAGGTGTGCTATACCTTTGTAATAAGTAGGACTGTTAGCGCTCTAGTTGTTCTTTAGAACACTCTGGGACATTCTGTCATTGGGCTATACTTGGGCTACATCTGGGTGATATTTGGGCTACATTTGGGCTCTTTTGTCTCTGGTGGCCATTTTGGGAGACTGCATGTCAGAATGTTTTAATGAAATAGAAAAGGATTTGAGAAGTCACTCAAAATGTGCCCTAATTTTTCTTTCTGAAGCACTAATAATACTTTCTATGGCATAATATACCCCCTCATTTTGTTACTTTTTAAATTAAATGTTTTAAGAGTTACCACTTTATTCCCATCATGATGGCTTCAGGTGTGCTATACCTTTGTAATAAGTAGGACTGTTAGCGCTCTAGTTGTTCTTTAGAACACTCTAGGAGGCTGCAGTAGAACACAAAGGAATCAACTGACAGTCTCTGTCCTTGTTGGATGTACATGTTTTACTGAGAATGTCAGACTTCATTTTCACATGACTGAGAAAGATAATGTGAATTTACAGAAAATATGCTTTCAGTTTAGCTTATAGATCCCCTTCCAAACCACTGTGGGAAAATCATGAGATATTAGTTTTCTTTCAAACAATATTCATGATATCACAGCAGAAGGTTTTTTCACATGGTAAAATCACCTTAGAACCCACCACAATTCCTAAAACGAGTATGGTACCATCAACAAATGATTTATAATGTAACTAAAGTCCTAAAACCCTCTATTAACTACAATGCTTTTTAATGAGGTGCTATCATGTATATTGGTCCCAAGATGGCTGCCAACACTTCTTGGATGAAGTGCTGACAGCCAATCAGATCAGATGTGTGGTTAGGCTCCGCCCAGATATATATCTTTTTTTGAACCTAAATTACTCAAAATCCACTGGAGCACATATATTGAGACCTAGCAAAGGCACATCGGGCTAACAGTCCCTACAATTTTGCCAAGTTTCGTGCAAATCCATTCAGCCGTTCGAGCTAAAAGTGAGTCCAACCGCCCTATGGAAATTAACATGGGGAAAACATGTTTAGGGACCCCCTTTTATCTCTGCCCCCGCTTGACGAATCCCCCCCAAACTTTCAGGGAAGGAGCAGAGCGCAGCAAGGCAAATTTAAGTAAAATTACAGGCAGATTCCTCAACCAGCGCCAAAGTTATTCCCAATAGAATGTTGCGGATTTCCTATAGAAAACAATCCTAACTATAACTACCTACTGGCGACCGCCAGTAGGTAATATATATATATATATATATATATATATCCCAACAATAATGAAGTATGTAGCCCAAGTATAGCCAAATGACAGAATGTCCCAGAGTGTTCTAAAGAACAACGAGAGCGCTAACAGTCCTATTTATTACAAAGGTATGGCACACCTGAAGCCATCTTGATTGGCATAAAGTGGTAACTCTTAAAACATTTAATTTAAAAAGGAACAAAATGAGGGGGTATATTTTGCCATAGAAAGTATGATTAGTGCTGCAGAAAGAAAAATTAGGGCACATTTTGAGTGACTTCTCAAATCCTCTTCAATTTCATCACAAAATTCTGACATACAGTCTCCCAAGATGGCCACCAGAGACAAAAGAGCCTAAATGTAGCCCAAATATCACCCAGATGTAGCCCAAGTATAGCCCAATGACAGAATGAATGTCCCAGAGTTTTCTAAAGAACAACTAGAGCGCTAACAGTCTTACTTATGACAAAAGTATGGCACACCAGAACCCATCTTGGAATGAAGTGGTAAGTCTGAAAACATTTAATTTAAAAAGGAACAAAATGAGGGGGTTCATTTTGCCATAGAAAGTATGATTAGTGCTTCAGAAAGAAAAATTATGGATCATTTTGAGTGACTTCTTAAATCCTCTTCTATTTCATTAAAAAGATTCTGACATGCAGACTGAAACATGCACTTTGAATACCAGCAGCAGACTTCCCTGGTGAGCAGTAGCTTTACTACAGTGATCTAATGAGCATCTAGAGTGCTAACATTCAGAATTTATGGCAAATGTGTGACACATCTGAATGCCTTCTTGATGGAACCAAAGTAAACAAGCATTGAAAATGCAATAGATCTCGACCTTGTTTAAGTTAAAGCCATTCTGTTTGTAATGAGGTGGCTTTTTAGCTTTACTTTTATTAGTGTTTTTTAAACTTTCATGTAAATAACATGCATCTGTATGCATATATGTATATGTATGCATGCATTTATATTTGTATTTATATAGATATAGATTATATATGTTTATTTATGTATGTATATATATATACATACACATACATATATATAAATGCATATGCATATATATATGTGTATATGTGTGCGTGTAGAGAGAGGTAGAGAGGTAGAGAGGTAGAGGTGCAGAGGTAGAGAGGTAGAGGTAGAGAGGTAGCGGTAGAGAGGTAGAGACTAGTAGAGAGAGAAGTAGAGAGAGGTAGAGAGTAGAGAGTGAGTAATAGAGAGTAGAGAGTGAGTAGTAGAGAGTAGTAGAGAGCAGTAGAGAGAGTAGCAGAGAGTGAGTAGTAGAGAGTAGTAGAGTGAATAGTAGAGTGAGTAGTAGAGAGTGAGTAGTAGAGAGTGAGTAGTAGAGAGTAGGAGAGAGTGAGTAGTAGAGAGTGAGTAGTAGAGAGTAGTAGAGAGTGAGTAGCAGAGAGAGCGAATAGTAGAGAGTAGTAGAGAGTGAGTAGTAGAGTGAGTAGTAGAGAGTAGTAGAGAGTGAGTAGTAGAGTGAGTAGTAGAGAGTGAGTAGTAGAGAGAGAGTAGTAGAGAGTAGTAGATAGGGAGTAGTAGGGAGTGAGTAGTAGAGAGAGAGTAGTAGAGAGTAGTAGAGTAGTAGAGAGTGAGTAGTAGAGAGTAGTAGAGAGTGAGTAGTAAAGAGTGAGTAGTAGAGAGAGAGCAGTAGAGAGTGAGTAGTAGAGAGTAGTAGATAGTGAGTAGTAGGGAGTGAGTAGTAGAGAGAGAGTAGTAGAGAGTAGTAGAGTAGTAGAGAATGAGTAGTAGAGAGTGAGTATTTGAGAGTAGTGGAGTAGGAGAGAGTAAGTAGTAGAGAGTAGTGGAGAATATTCCAAAGTTTGGCACAGCTCCACTTGCACTATAAGTCCAATCAAATCATATCACTTAGAGTCCTTATTGAAGCGCTGAATCTTGGTGTATATTCAAATGCTTTTATTTTCCTTAAGTTTATGTACCACAGCCAGCCGAAAAGTTTCGTTCTGTACAACAGAACTTCTTCAGGGCGTTCTTATTTCCTTCAAGTTATGTTGGTATCCTGTTGTCATATAACTAGATATTTCTTCCAAATGTTAGACGAGACATAAGTACATTCTTATTCAAAGTGACTAGTTATCAATTTTACCCACACAATTCGGGCAGACTCGAGTAATTTATAGCATCCTCAAAGTCAGTCTTTCAAAAATTCCAAAGTATAGGACATGATAATCCAAATCCAAATGTTTCTCAAGAAAAGTCATTTTCAATCGTTCGGAATATCCGTGTTTGGGCAGATATGACCCAGGGACCACCAGTATGCAAGGGGAATTAGTCCCCCCTCTGCAAACGCGCCAGTGGCCTGCGTTGCAGAGAGGTTTAAAAAGGGGCATAGCCTCATTACACCTCTGTGCATTGCAGCCCCCCCGCAGCCCATATTACCATCGATGCCCAGGCTGCTGGCGCTGTGCGCCTCTTAGTTCCCATTCTGAATAGTTACCAATAAAGAGACGGGCGCTGGGAGCAGGAATCACAAGAACAGGATTTATTACTCATGAGGAGAGCCTGTCATTTCCGACACGAAACAAGGTGTCATCGGGAGGTGCTCTAACAAGTGAGCTGAGACATCGTCTTTTATACCTTACAAAACACTTGGCATTACAATCACGACATTGTGAAACAAGGAAAAGACATCCCCATAATCCTCGTGTCAATCCTACCCCACATATGTTCACAATAGAGACCCTTGACCTGCTGATAAGAGGGGAGGGTAATCACGCAGCTGAGTGTTCCGCCAATTTTTAGGATGTGTGCGCCTGATCGTAGCCCAGGGGGTGGGGTGGCCAGGATCAATAGTGGGTCCTTTGAAGAGGAGTGACTCCATACAATAAGGGGCAGTAAACAGTATCTCCTGGCTTAGGCGATGACCTCATACATGTGTGGTCAGTCAATCGCGGAGGGAGGGTTTACTAACAGAGGGGTTATTCACGAAAGGAAGGGAGGTGTTGGTCAGGCGCGGCCGTGACTCCCAAGGACAGGGTCTTGCAGAAGAAGAAGGTTTATGACTTGCCCGTGTGAGGGAGAAGGGGAGGGGGGGAGCCAGGGTGTGCACAGGGACAGAGTCGCACAGAGAGAGAGGTCTTATGACCCGTACATGAGAGAGCGGGGGCAGTCAGGTGCGGCTGGGGAGGGCTATGTCAGCCGAGGCGAAGAATGCCTCTTCAAGAGGAAATGGGGGGTTTGCGTGGGTCAAGCAGGAGGGTTGCCTTTCAGGGCAGGGTCGTGCAGAGGGAGAGGGTTTCATGGTCTATGCATGTGAGAGAGGGGGGGTTCAAATACGCGCAGAAGGGAAGCCGGTGATTCTAATGAGCGGGCAAAAGGCCAGGGTGCCTAAAATGGCTGTCATGTACATATGGGCGCGGGCTTTTACTGGCGGAGTGATGCGGTCAATATTTTACGGTATTCATGGTGCTTACAGGGAGAGGAGTGGGAAAAGGCAAATGAACGCTGCTTATGTACATCAATTTTTCTAATTTTCCACAGTCGCCGCTTTTTACATAACAGAGTTCATTTTTCTAACTGATGGGGGTACATATAAACAGGCGCCGTCGAAGAATTAGCAATTGTCAATACTAACATTTGGCATGTAATCATGGACAGTTGATGGGATTGGCAGAATGCAGCACATAGGAAATTGCATTTGTTGAGTTCCTGACATTTCAAACGCACTACATAGCATAAATGCTTCTGACTTTCTCAAAGAATGTGACCAATGAACATTTTGACCAAGTAGTTGAGGGCGGAATTCAGTTCAATACACAAGATCTCTTCGTCACAGTGTCTTTTTAGCAGTGAGCCATCACTGGTAGGCTCTAGTCCGTGTCCTTTAGTTGGCGCTGTTGAGCACCGGCGGTGGAGCTATAGGTCCAGCTCGGATCTATCCTTACGCGTTGCAGGGTGCGGTCAGTCCTCTGCTGTTAGACCACAGTCCTGTTCCCTAACCAATCCTTTTAGTGGAGCCTTATGCTCGGCACCTATATTTCCGTGGCAACACCCTATTCCCACCTGAATGCTGATCTTCCTTTTGGCAAGAAGTCACATGGAAAAGAGGGTGCGTGGTTCAAATAGTCGATAGGAGAGAGGGCGGAGTGGGGTCAGATTTCCTGGGACACACCAATGGGACCAAGGGAGCAAAGGATAACGAGCAGGCAGGCCCATCAATCGGGCCCAAAAAAGGGGGACGGAGACTCCAGGCACACGTGGGTTAGCAGACGGAGGACTTCAGGGCAGCCCTTCATTTTTCATTTTCCACGTTTGAAATTGCTGTCTCGTCCGCATCTTGTTGTTCTGCAGCTCCACCTTTGGTCGAGGTCACATGTGTCTCAAGATCTGCAGCCAGGCTGTACGTCACGTCCGACCCTTCTCCTCCGGTGATCGTAAATCTTTGAATAGGTACAAAACAAGCTTTAGAGAACTGGCAGGAGAAGACATTTAGGCACGTGAATTCTTCCCTCAATCCTACGCACTTAGGAGCTACGCTCATCGGTCACAGTCAGAGGTGGGTTACTAAGCAGTGCATATGTCGACATTCCTACTGAGTTCATGCCAAGTTTATTCATCGTCTATTTATAACACAAATGGAGAGAAATAAGACTCCCATCAACTGCGCATTTCATCAAATTCAACATTTTGGAACCTCCAGTGGAGACTTGCCTTTCAAACCCGAGCCTTTAACAGTCTAACATTTTCCTTCAAGGCTGGCTAACCTTTTCAAACAGGGCGGGGGCGCTATCATCGAGAGTCAGGGTAAAACAGGTTTTTCTCGAGGGACGACAGTTACTCATGGTCATCATGTTTATATCGGGGACAGCAGCTGGGGTCAATCAAGTGGGGCGGGGATGCTTCGGGCATTCGCGCTTGGGTGCAAAGGGGGTGGGGCAATCTGGGCATTGGGGGTCAATCTAGACGTTGGCGTTCGTCTCTGATGAACTAAAAAATAAGGTGCCATTGACATATAGTTCCCCTATAAAAGACCAGATTGGGGGACCTTAGTCGTCTTACCTGTCCTTTCCTTCTCAGCCAATTCGAGTTCATTCATTTTGCAGAAAGGAGAGGTAGTAATATGGCGAGATACGATCATTTTAGTTTCGGTCAATTTCGCTGAACACCTTCGCGTTCAATAAGTATCCAATCAGACTGGTGCCGGCGGGGCACAATTTTACCACAAAAAGGAAGAGGGAATAGGGATACTCTCATAGAGAGTGAGAGTCGTCCGCAATCTAAACGAGCCATTCGGTACACGTATGACATGTAGAGAGAGAGAGAGAGAGAGATAGATAAGGGGGGGGAGAGAGAGAGAGAGAGAGAGACGTGTACGAAAATAGGTCATTTAGTGCGCTCACAACACAGAACAGCAGGGGGTCAGGTAACGGAGAGACGCAAACAGAGGGAGGACATAAACCCCTACAGTACACACACACAAACTCAGACGAAGGAAGACAGTACATGTATTACATATATAAGACATTCACGACAAAACATAAAACAATTATTGGCCAAAAAGATCTATTTTTACATCCTGCGTATCTTTAATATCCTATTTACCTACGTGCTTAGCTCTTTTTACCTTTCCCTCCTTTTCCCTCTCGTTTGCTATTTTTGCGAGCGTTCTCAATTGCCAATACTTACACCTCGGTCAGCCGGTCAGAAATTAACCTGGTCGGGCTATTTACCCACGGTTGGATCTTAAACCGTTTTTGAGTTTCTTCCTTTGGTGGGAAGTTCTCCAGGCTGAGGCAACGGCGGGTATTGATCGGGAGAACAGTCGGACAGCTTGGCTATATCTATAAGAGTTTGAGAAGGAGGTGGTACATTTTGAACATCAGCAACATTTCTAACTTCCCAGACGGGTGGTGCCTTGGTAACCCTTACCCCAGCACTCTTCTTTGTCCTTTCCCTATCTAGTCAAACGTCTAGTTACATTATCTAACGTGCTATTTCGAGTCAATTTCCGTCATACAGTACCCGTCAAGTTTCTATGTCAGTCCATCCTCCCAGTCGCTACGTTCTAAGGAGGAACAGTCATGTCTAAGTCTGCGTCTTTTAAAAACTCATCAACATAAGGACTATGCTCAGATCCCCTCCTTCCCTTTTCGTCGGTTGTTCGATCATCGCTCTTCCATACTTCAGCCGACGTTCCGACGCGACCTGCAGAAGGGAGGAGAAAGAAGGGGGTGGGGGCAGCATTCAAACCACATCAGCATGCAGTAGTCCGAAAATGTTTTTACCTACCACATACTCGACCTATCTCCACGTAGTGCATTTCTCTACCATCTCGGCGTTTAAGCCCAGAGGGACCAGTAGTGTCAGATAGATAATCATTGATGATCTGCGTATCTACATGAGTCACTTGGTCATGACCCCTTTAGGTTGCGTGCAAGGGTGGCGGGCAGGTGGTATTTCTGTGGTGTCGTTTAAGGGCGTCTAAAACACTTTTCCGGCTGCCTGTGACACATAATGTAGCTGCTAAATATCGGGCCCTTTTTAACCTTCAGCCTTAATCATACTTATTCTTCGCTCACAGTAGTAACACATTCAAAACTCATTAATGCAACCGCTACAATTATACTTTCTTTTTCAAAATACCTTTAATAAAAAGTGTTGGTGTACAAATACAGGCCTACAACCCAGTGGACCGGCCACGGAGCAGACTGGAACTGTACATAAGAGGAACGAAGTCGGTGGCCGTTCATTGCATAAAGTGCAGCAGTGCAATAAAATCGTATCGAACTTTCCTACAGGGCAAGCATGATGCATGTCAAGAATTCAAGTTTTCAATTAATTCATTAATTCATTATCCAAATGCTCACTCAGTGCCTACATTACACCAATTCATTGCTCCCAATCATAATTAGTACCCACCCTAAATCAGTTCATTGTCCCAACACATAATCAATATCTGTCTTACATCGCTTTCTTCTCTAAGCACATAATCACTATCCATCTTATCGACTTTCATTGTCCAAAAAATGCACACATATCTCGGGCATCAAGGTTTGAGCAATCCGGGTGAACAAGGAGTTTGAAAGTTTCGTTTTGTGTATCGGCGCCATTTTGGGCGAGGTCAGGCAGGTCCCAGTATAGTCAGAATGTCTCCAATGACTCGTGGTTGGACCAGAACCTCTTTTGGCAGTTCAAAAAGTTTTCGTAGTGGGGTGACAGACTAACAATATGAATCATCAGTCAAAAAAGTGGGGAGGGAGGCAACAATCTTTTCCTACCGGGTCATTCTGGTGTTCCACCGGAACTGAACAAATCTGTATCTTTGCAGGATTTTAGTCATTTCCAAACAGGCTGGCGCCGGCAGGAGTGCGCTGACGTCTCGTGGCTCCATCGGAGGACGGGGCGGGGGCGCCTCGTGGGGAGGTCGGCCCCCCGGGCTCTTTTAGAATCTTCAAGGTCGAGGAGTACAGGGCGTGTGCCTGTCCCGGGCAAGGAAACCCGCTTTTTGATATGGACCCCTTCTTCAAGCAGGAGCGCTGGGGTGTCGCTGGAAGCCTCCACCTGGAGGGAGGTGGGGGAGGCTCGTTCGCGCCGCCTCCCCCTTCCAGCGACCCCGTGCAGTTCCTCGGCTCCAGCGCTTTGGTACAGCCGTGCCAGGCAATGAAGATGGGGGGGGGTCGGTGGCTGAGGCAAGACATCACCCCCTTGTCATGTGGCGGGACTACCTGCAATTCAGGGGTTGCCGTGTGGCGGGACTACCTGTCACTCTCAGGCGTAGCCATGTGGCGGGGCTACCTGCAACTATCCCGGGCCGTTCAGGACATAATTGAAAAGAAAGGAGTGTTGTTGCAGCCATTATAGCTGAAAGAAGCGCTGCTGACCTCGCCTTGGCTTCAGACTTTGATGTTGGCCGGATCGGGCAAGCGAAAGAAGGGGGGGGGCGGTGGCTGAGGCAAGACATCCCCCCCGTGGCCTGCAGGGCAGCAGAAGAGGGGAAAAGGAGAGGTCATTACGATTTTTGGGCCGTCCGCCCCACAGCCTCCCCTTCCGACTGCGGCCAGCCGAGCCCTGCACACATCGAGGCCTAGCCTTCCGGATGGGCGTAACCGCGGACCTGTTGCACTTCGGGAGCTTCCGGAATGGGGGTAGGTACCCATTGATTTGTATCTATTTCATGTGACCGTTATTTGGGCGTGGTGGGCAATGAGGCAGACATGTTTGAAGCAGGAATAGGCAGCGGAACCTGGCTACCTCGTGGCTTGTCTTGCCGTCAAGCTTTCGCCATTTTATATTCCTTATTACGAACTATTTCTAACGTTTCTTATTTTATTTTTAGCGAAGTTGATAACTCATCAGTGGCCTACTGATTTCGCTCGACTCTTTTTCTTATATTTTTATGCCATAACCTATTATAAGCTATAGCGACTAGTCCACACTTAATGAACATGTCCTTATTAGGTGTGCCCTCCAGTGGAGCTGGATGGTTCATCTCTAATAAGCGGTCCGGGCTAAACAGGCTACCAATCAGTGGGGATAAGATAGGCATGACGGATTACAACGGGGACAAAAGTCTGCACTACCTATCTTATCACGGCGGGCAAAGACTAGACAGAATATTTCTATTCTCCGTTGTTTGCAGGCGGTGAATACCTCAAAAGAACCAATATCGAACAATCAATGTTCGGTCAATCAAACAATCAGTGGGGAGAATAAGTAGGTACGACGTGTTAAAGGTTTGCGTTACCTACCTTTTCGCTACCTACAAAGAGAGACCTTGTTCTTCCCTGTTTGTAGACAGAGAATCTCCAGACAATAATCCACGAACAACAGTTCGGGAAACAGTGGGGGAGGAAGATAGGCACGACGGATTACAACGGGGACAAAAGTCTGCGTTACCTATCCTTCACTGCTTGCAAAGGGAGAGCCTGTTGTTTCTCCGTTTGCAGACGGTGAATCTCCAGAGGTACCAACAAAAGAGTAATACTAGTATTATCCAAATCAAACAATCATTTCACAATTTGTCGCATTCACGCGACCTTACCCGGACCGGACCGTGTGGGCAGTTCTTCGCCTTCCTCCTTCCAGCGCCCGATCGTTCTCTTACTCCATGATTTTTACCGCAGCAGTCCTGTGGGAGCCCAGTCAGGACAATGGGTCACTCGAGAGAGGTCCGTTCAGAATCGGTGAAGTTCATTCAATCGGCAGCCGGACGAGGGCCCTCTCAAGGCAGGTATACTCCGATCATTTAGATGTTCACCTCATCGTCTGGATCTCTCTTACTGGACCTTATGTCACTGATGGGCCCCACGTTGGGCGCCAATTGTGGAACAGGAGCCCATATTACCATCGATGCCCAGGCTGCTGGCGCTGTGCGCCTCTTAGTTCCCATTCTGAATAGTTACCAATAAAGAGACGGGCGCTGGGAGCAGGAATCACAAGAACAGGATTTATTACTCATGAGGAGAGCCTGTCATTTCCGACACGAAACAAGGTGTCATCGGGAGGTGCTCTAACAAGTGAGCTGAGACATCGTCTTTTATACCTTACAAAACACTTGGCATTACAATCACGACATTGTGAAACAAGGAAAAGACATCCCCATAATCCTCGTGTTAATCCTACCCCACATATGTTCACAATAGAGACCCTTGACCTGCTGATAAGAGGGGAGGGTAATCACGCAGCTGAGTGTTCCGCCAATTTTTAGGATGTGTGCGCCTGATCGTAGCCCAGGGGGTGGGGTGGCCAGGATCAATAGTGGGTCCTTTGAAGAGGAGTGACTCCATACAATAAGGGGCAGTAAACAGTATCTCCTGGCTTAGGCGATGACCTCAGACATGTGTGGTCAGTCAATCGCGGAGGGAGGGTTTACTAACAGAGGGGTTATTCACGAAAGGAAGGGAGGTGTTGGTCAGGCGCGGCCGTGACTCCCAAGGACAGGGTCTTGCAGAAGAAGAAGGTTTATGACTTGCCCGTGTGAGGGAGAAGGGGAGGGGGGGAGCCAGGGTGTGCACAGGGACAGAGTCGCACAGAGAGAGAGGTCTTATGACCCGTACATGAGAGAGCAGGGGCAGTCAGGTGCGGCTGGGGAGGGCTATGTCAGCCGAGGCGAAGAATGCCTCTTCAAGAGGAAATGGGGGGTTTGCGTGGGTCAAGCAGGAGGGTTGCCTTTCAGGGCAGGGTCGCGCAGAGGGAGAGGTTTTCATGGTCTATGCATGTGAGAGAGGGGGGTTCAAATACGCGCAGAAGGGAAGCCGGTGATTCTAATGAGCGGGCAAAAGGCCAGGGTGCCTAAAATGGCTGTCATGTACATATGGGCACGGGCTTTTACTGGCGGAGTGATGCGGTCAATATTTTACGGTATTCATGGTGCTTACAGGGAGAGGAGTGGGAAAAGGCAAATGAACGCTGCTTATGTACATCAATTTTTCTAATTTTCCACACCTGGTGCACACTGGAGGTTCCTGGTGGGCTAGTTGGCCCCCAGAACCCCTAGTATGCAAGGGGAATTAGTTCCCCCTCTTCAAACATGCACGAGGGCTGCGTTGCAGAGAGGTGTAAAAAAGGGTGTGGCCTTATTACACCTCTCTGCAATGCAGCCCCTGGTGCATACTGGAGGATCCTGGTGAGCTAGTTGGCCCCATGGACCCCAAGTAAGCAAGGGGAATTAGTTCCCCCTCTGCAAACGCGGCAGGGGGCTGCGTTGAAGAGAGGTGTAACAAGGGGCATAGCCTCATTACACCTCTGCAATGCAGCCCCCTGGCGCATACTGGAGGTTCCAGGTGGGCTAGTTGGCCCCCAGGGGCCCCCAGTATGCAAGGGGAATTAGTTCCCCCTCTTCAAACATGCACGGGGGCTGTGTTGCAGAGAGGTATAAAAAGGGGCGTGGCTTCATTACACCTCTCTGCAATGCAGTCCCCTGGTGCATACTGGAGATTCCTGGTGGGCTTTTAGGTCTTGTATAGTTAGGAATTAGCATTAAAAAAAACTTTGAAATTCACTGAAAAAAACATAGGTTTCAGGCCTTATCTAGTTAGGAATTAGCATTTAAAAAACCTATGAAATTCACTGAAAAAACCATAGGTTTCACACCAGTTATAGTTAGGAATTAGCATTTAAAAAACTATTAAATTCACTGAAAAAACCATAGGTTTGACACCAGTTATAGTTAGCTGGAAATTTTACTTACATAAAACCATTGAAATTCCCACGTTATAGTTAGTTGGACTCACTATAACTTGCGCGCCGGCAATGCACTGCTAATGACGTCACATATTACATCACTCATGACATGGTCAGTGACATCACTCATGACCTCACTGATGACACCATCCTTGTGACAGAGTGACAGACCTCCTTTCAGTGTAATGTAACCCTTGAAACACATATTCAAAAATAGAAACTAAAAGTTTCAAAGAAATAGAGATACCCATACCAGTTACAACAACCAATTCAGTAATACCACCATCTATATACACATCCACTCATTCACCAACAGTTCTATATAGTCACTCATACATATATTCACTCATTATATGTAGTGAAACACCTATATATCCTGTTACACACCGACAGTCATCCAAAAGTTACTCACACACATAATCACACATGCAAATAAACTATTGAACATCCATTTATTTGCATATACAGTTATACACACACTACCACCTTACTTCTTAGGAAACTTACACATACTTACACTCTTAAACAATCACTTATAGAAACACATACTTATTTAAACAAGAACTCTTTCAATCTCTCACTCTCACATATACTCACTTATATACATCAATACTCACATATACTAGATTAAAACATATGTAGTTACTGATAAAGACACTAGTGAGACAGTCATTCACTCACTAACACACACATATACACACTCATCCACCCATACAGTCCTGCACATATGCTGTCTTCAAAACACATACAAACAGTGAGTCAGTCATTGATGCATCTATGTGCTAAGTAACACCCCCACCAAACCATACAGACACTCATACTGATACTCAAAAAAACATCTAATAACCCATATACACACACATGTAGCTACTCACCAACCCATGCAGCCACTTATACACAAAGTGAAACACTGATACAAACATTTACATATTTAAACAATACTCGCTAATATATGTATTCACTAAGATACACTTAATAAGCCAGTTAACCAATCAATTTTTTTAAAAAAAAACATCCATTAAGACACTTATTTAAACATTTATTCTTCCATCGACCTTTACATATACATATAAAACATATTTATTTTTCAGAAAGACACACATTCACTGGATGGTGTCATCAGTGATGTCATGAGTGATGTCACTGACCATGTCATGAGTGATGTAATATGTGACGTCATCAGCAGTGCATTGCATAACGTGGTAATTCCAATGGTTTTATGTCAGTAAAATTTCCAGCTAACTATAACTGGTGTCAAACCTATGGTTTTTTCATTGAATATATATATATATATATATATATTTGAAGAAAGATTTCTCTGACCTCCACACCAACGGCACGGCGAAAGAAGGAGACAGACCCCACGGCTTCAGGCAAGATGTTGCTTTATTTAATTCCTTCCTGGCGACGCGTTTCGAGTAACTAGTACTCTTGATCACACACCAATGGATAAGTCAGCCTTTCATTTTTAAATGCTCGTTTTCCCTGACCCCTTTTATGGGCCACACCTCCAAAAGTGCATCACATGATTAGTTTAAAACATAGGCATGGAAAAGGTATCTGCGTCGGAATGTAATAAAAAACAGACTGATATAAACTTTTTCTGTTTAAAAAAGCAATAACCTTCTGCCTGAAACAATGCTTTGTATATAGTTAGTTTTCATTATATACAATATTACGATTTTATAATGCTGAAATATGGCATTTATAAACATTGATTGCTTCCATTGATTTACTGTTGCACAAACAACATGTTTATGTAAACAAAAATTATCATAACTGCATGAATGCAGAAAAAGCCATGCGACTGATAAAGTGACTGGTGCTGTTACTGATATCCATTTATCGTTCCTGCATGAATGCATAACAGGTTCGCTGTTAATAAAATAAAGTGACTAGTGCTATATCCTTACTGCATGAATGCAGAGTAACCAGTAACGAAAAAATATCATTATCAACATCAGACTTGTGCAATTTAATTCAACCTGCCAGTCCAACAATCATGTGACATTAAAGTCTAAGTGAAATGGAACTAAACCATGAAACCCCCCAGCTGATGTACTAAATATTAATTGATGAATCAAAAATCCTTGAATTTATAAACATCATAAATATTAATACTATATACACTGTACATACTAATGAAACAGAAAAAATAATTATATTCTTCCTCTAGCAAAGTAACAGTGCTATTATTTTATGTACATGTGCTAAATTGTGAATGTGGAAAAAAACTGTGAGGAAAATCCTGGAAATAACCCAATGTAAAAATAAAGAATACTGATATAAAAATACTATACAACCTATGTACAAAGTATACAAGAAGAGAGATAAAAGATTCCATTAATACAACACTTTACTTACTAATTCAAATGTGCTAATTTCATATTACACGCCTGAAATGTAGTAGTGTCTGGCTAGATAAGTTAATCATAGTGATTATTGCAGTAATTCGGGAGTGGGGTACTGCTCCTCTCAAATCCACAAATGTAAACTTGACCACAAGGTACGCTAAAGAAATGCACACGGAGGACAGAAACCAGAGTTTACAGAAAGTTGTGAAGATCTTCCGTAGCGTTGAGCCCATAAGGCTGTTTGCTGTCCAACGCTACAATAAATTGGGTTTCCAACTTTCTTAGAGCTTTGTCCCTGTCTCCTCCTCTTTTTAATGGTGGCACTGCATCAATGACGTAGTAACTCAAACATGACAGGTCCCTGTCATGTACTGCATTGAAATGCCGTGCCACGGGGTAGGCTTGGTCGTGATTCACAATCGCCCTGAGGTGCTGCAAAATCCTGACGTGCACATGCGACCTCGTGCTGCCAACGTCGCACAGGCCGCAGGCGCACACCATTACATACACAGCAAACTCCGTGCGCCAGTTGTAGTTGCCTTTAATAAGAATCTTGCCCCCCGAAAAGGGATTAACATAATGGGTCATATTTTGTCCAAATTTGCATGCACGGCAGGAACTACATTTGTAGAAACCTTTTCTGTTTAGCCAGTTGTTGTCTATGGCTAGTTCCGGACTAGATCTTACAAGTCTACTGTGCATGCTATAGGCTCTTTTGAAGGTGACAATAGGTTTGTCAGGGACTCTTGAACACAAAACACTGTCAGTCTTAAGAATCGACCAGTGCTTGTTAATAATAGATTTAATCTGTTTGTGCTGCTGACTATAGGTGATAATTAATCTGTGGGGCTGCTCTTGGGTTTTATCCTCCACAGGCCTGGGCATTAATAATGATTCCCTAGATCTTTCTTTAGCCTGAAGCAGTGCTTTAGACAGCGTTGATTTGCTGTACCCTCTAGCTTTCAAACGGGTCATCATCTGACTGGCTCCCTGTTCAAATTTTTCAGTGTTGCTACATATTCTTTTCAACCGCAAAGGTTCGCCCAAGGGTATACTCTCGATTACATGGCGAGGATGTCCACTGCTGGCATGTAATATACTGTTGCCAGCAGTGGGTTTGCGGTGCAAAGAAGTAATGACATTGGTTTCTTCAATGTCTATCTGGACATCCAGAAATTGGGCCGATACCTTACTGACACTGGATGTGAAGAATAAATTGCTGGTGTTATTATTGAGGGTTTGGACAAACTGTCCTGCACTTGTAATATCGCCCTCCCATATGCAAAAAATATCGTCGATAAAACGCATCCAGTGTTTGACATTGTTAAAACCGGGTGTGTTGATGAGATCCCGCTCCTCCCACCAGCCAACGTGTAAACACGCATAGCTGGGGGAGAAGCAGGATCCCATCGCAACACCTCTGATTTGTTTCCAGACGTCCTTGCCATACATGAAAAAATTGTTATTGAGACACCACATCACCAGTTCGCATAATATAGAATAATGACCATAATATTCACAAGATTTGTTGCCCAGGTAGTGTTGGAAAGCTTCAATACCTTTAGTGTGCTCTATACAGGTATACAAAGATTCAACATCTAATGTGATCATGCACCAATTGTCTTTCCATTGTATGGTGCCCAATTTAGATAAAAAAAATTGCCAGTATCCCTGATGTAGCTATCAAGGCCCTGCACATGACATTGAACAAAAAAGTCAATGTAGCGTGAAATGTTCTCACCCAGACTGTTTATCGCGGAGATGATGGGTCGGCCAGGTGTTGGTTGCCTCATTTTGTGCACTTTTGGTATTAAATAAAGGTGCGGCATCACAGGATTCTCCATGTGTAGAAATAAATATTCCTCAGATGAGATCAGATTATTGCGTTTATAGGACAAGAGCAAGTGTTTTATATTGTCTCTGGCCCTTTTGTACTCCATGCCACTGCTTCTTACATAGCAGTTGCTGTCGGCCAGTTGTCTGTTTGCTTCTGCCATATATTCCTGTTTTGCCACAAGACAATATTCCCTCCTTTGTCAGAAGAATTTATAATAATGTCCGGATTTTTGCTCAGTATATATATATGTGTGTGTGTGTGTAAATTACCTACTGGCGGTCGCCAGTAGGTACTTATAGTTAGGCCCTAGTTTCCATAGGAAATCAGCAACATTCTATTGGGAATAACTTTAGCGCCGGTTGTTGAATCTTCGCGAATTTCTCAAAGAAGATGGCTGGCTCCGCTCCTTCCCGGAAAGTTTGAGGAAGATTCGTCAAGCGGGGGCCGAGAAAAAAGGGCGGTCCCAAAACATGTTTTCTCCATGTTAATTTCCATAGGACAATTAGACACGGCTACAGCCCGGACCGCTGAATGGAATTACACCAAATTTGGGAAAATGGTAGGGTCTGGTATGCGGATCACGCTTTTGGTTAAATGGTGTAAATCCCTCCAGTACTTCCTGAGAAAATCAAAAGAAAATATATATATCTGGGCGGAGCCTAACCACACATCTCATCGTGAGATCTGATTGGCTGTCAGCGCTTCATCCAAAAAGTGTTGGCAGCCATCTTGGGACCAGTATACATGATAGCACCTCATTAAAAACATTGCAGTTAATAGAAGGTTTTAGGACTTTAGTTACATTATAAATCATTTGTTGATGGTACCATACTCATTTTTGGAATTGTGGTGTGTTCTAAGGTGATTTTACCATGTGAAAAAGCCTTCTGCTGGGATATCATGAATCATGTTTGAAAGAAAACTATTATCTCATGCTTTTCCCACAGTGGTTTGGAAGGGGATCTATACGCTAAACTGAAAGCATATTTTCCGTAAATTCACATTATCTTTCTCAGTCATGTGAGAATGAAGTCTGACATTCTCAGTAAAACATGCACATCCAACAAGGACAGAGACTGTCAGTTGATTCCTTTGTGTTCTACTGCAGCTTCCCAGAGTGTTCTAAAGAACAACTAGAGCGCTAACAGTCCTACTTATTACAAAAGTATAGCACACCTGAAGCCATCTTGATTGGAGTAAAGTGGTAACTCTTAAAACATTTATTTTAAAAAGGAACATATTTTGCCATAGAAAGTATGATTAGTGCTGCAGAAAGAAAATTAGGGCACATTTTGAGTGACTTCTCAAATCCTCTTCTATTTAATAAAAAAATTCTGACATGCAGTCTCTCAAGATGGCCACCAGAGACAAAAGAGACCAAATGTAGCCCACATATCCCCCAGATGTAGCCCAAGTATAGCCCAATAACAGAATGTCCCAGAGTGTTCTAAAGAACAACTAGAGCGCTAACAGTCTTACTTATGACAAAAGTATGGCACACCTGAAGTCATCTTGATTGGAATAAAGTGGTAACACTTAAAACATTTAATTTGCAAAGGAACAAAATGAGGGGGTTCATTTTGCCAGAGAAATTATGATAAGTGCTGAAGAAAGAAAAATTAGGGCACATTTTGACTTCTCAAATCCTCTTCTATTTCATTAAAAAATTCTGACATGCAGACTGAAACATGCACTTTGAATACCAGCAGCAGACTTTCCTGGTGAGCAGTAGCTTTACTACAGTGATCTAATGAGCCACTAAAGCCATTTTCAATTGTTCGGAATATCGGCGTTTGAGCAGATATGACCCACGTACACAGTTTACTGAGGGTGAACAAAGCAAACACAAGGAGATGTTGCTGCTTGAGAAGGGTTTCAACGACCTCATCCGGTAACCCAATTTCTTACACACAATACGTGTGCATACCTAAATAGGGGCTTGTGGCTATTTCTCACATTTTCCTTTCCTTGAATCAGCTGGAGACTAACTCTTTTTAAGGGCAAAATAAAAGTCATTTAACAGGGTGGGAATCAAAAGGGACAGCCCGACAAATGGCAGGGACATCAGAGAAGGGGTTTCTCCAGAGAGTAAACTAGTTTCTCTATAAAGAAATAAAATGGAAAAAGTGCAGTGGAGCATATGGGAAGGAATGTCCTCATGTACAATTGTACTAGGTACAATTACGTATGCAGGAATGCCTCTGCATTGTCATATAGAATTAAATAAAAACTTTCTTGAGAGTAAAATAGTGACCATCACAGGTTTAATTATATACTCAAAATTATTTTTTTAATTGAACCCTACCAACGTATAGTCTGAAAAATGTGGCATGATGGTATATGGCATGATTTTCATGAATTCCCACAAAGAAAAATGCAAATTCCAATAAACGGTTTCCCATGGACATTCATGAATGTTACAAAAAGCCATTGCAAATTCACAGACCCTAGAATTTGGATATACGCATGATCACACAAGTAAAATTGATCATTAATAAGCGATGTCGCCTTAAGGCTAGAGTGGTCGAACTCGAAGCTGGGGAACTGGGTTTGAGTATTGGCAATGATGCTCAACATCCTGTGGTTCTGGGCAAATCACTGAATTTCCCAGTGCCTAAGAAAATTGAATGTGTTTATCTGTAACGAAACTGGTGCTCATGTAAAGCGCTCTGATACCTGATATCTTTGGGTCTAGATAGCGCTATATAAAGCTCTTTAAAAAAATGAATAAAAAAAATAATGATAGTTGTCTGTAATGTTTGAAAGGGCTCGATTATATGTTTAATTTTAGTTTTTTTTATACCCAAACAAGTATTTAGCTCAATTAAAACTAAGTGAGGAGTGGTCATTTGAGAATAGTTCAGATTTCTTTTCATCCGATTTATATACTTTACATTGCTATTAATTTGTTATGATGTAGGGCTTAAAGTAACATTCAAGTTAAAGACTAGAAGGGGCATCCTTTGGCATAAAACAAAGTCCTACATTTCTCACCACAATGAGTAATTTCAATAACATTGATATGTACTGTAAGTGAAACAGGGAATACCTGTGGAAGCTGGGAGCTGGTTAAGGACGCCGCCATTCCCTTGCCTGGAAGCCTGTTCCTGCCGCCTCGCCTCGCCTCGCCGGACCCGCTGCGCGGGTCCCGCTTCGCGGTTTGCGTGCAAGTCATCACAGCTAAGGGGACAACCTCGGACACACCGGCAGGGCTGCGAGCGATTGCGGGGGACTCCGAGGACCAGGAGTCCCCGCGCGCCCATTGACCAGCTGGGCTGCTCTCCCTGCCGGCCCCGCCCACCCTCCTCCAACGTAAAAAAAATGCTGTTACTGAGAGTGCAGTGGAATACCTGTGGAAGCTGGGAGCTGGTTAAGGACGCCACCATTCCCTTGCCTGGAAGCCTGTTCCTGCCGCCGCGCCTCGCCGGACCCGCTGCGCGGGTCCCGCTTCGCGGTTGGCGTGCATGTCATCACAGCTAAGGGGACAATCTCGGACACACCGGCAGGGCTGCGTGCGATTGCGGGGGACTCCGAGGACCAGGAGTCCCCGCGCGCCCATTGACCAGCTGGGCTGCTCTCCCTGCCGGCCCCGCCCACCCTCCTCCAACGTAAAAAAGGGCTGTTACTGAGAGTGCAGTGGAATACCTGTGGAAGCTGGGAGCTGGTTAAGGACGCCGCCATTCCCTTGCCTGGAAGCCTGTTCCTGCCGCGGGACCTCGCCGGACCCGCTGCGCGGGTCCCGCTTCGCGGTTTGCGTGCAAGTCATCACAGCTAGGGGGACAACCTCGGACACACCGGCAGGGCTGTGAGCGATTGCGGGGGACTCCGAGGACCAAGAGTCCCCGCGCGCCCATTGACCAGCTGGGCTGCTCTCCCTGCCGGCCCCGCTCACCCTCCTCCAACGTAAAAAAGGGCTGTTACTGAGAGTGCAGTGCCCCGCCCACTCTTACCCTACCATTTGAACAGCTACTTAGGGGAAGCATCGCACCCGCTGCGCGGGAGCGCGCGGCAGTGCGCCGGGAGAAGCCCGGGACAAGGGCGGGACCGTCTGTGGCCGTCAGCGGCCGATAGAGGCTGGGCTGGGCCACCCCTCTTTCTTCTGATTTTTCGTAACTCCAGCCGAATTGAGGATCTGAATACGGAGATGCCCTCACCGGCACCTTGTGAAACCCCTTCAAGGGCGGGGGGAACCAACACAGGCACGTTGGATAATTATTTTAAATCCGCCAAAGGAGATGGGGGCAAAGAAAACTCCTTGGAGAGGCGTAGGGCGGAGCGCCGCCGTTCAATTGAATCCATGAAGAGCAGACCCCTGACCGACATAATCCCGTATCCCACTTCCCAAGAGGAGGGCACCCCTACTGATAGACAAAATCTACCAACACCAGAGGACTTTCCTCTATTATTACGGGAAACCCCAAACATCCCTGGTATCCTGCCTGAAAAAATCATTAAGATCACCCCATCCTTATCACCCCATATGGCAGTGGACTTGGTCACCCAAACCCCACCAGTGAACAATAATAAGAAAAGCAAGCCAAAGCACAGTGTTGTGGCGGAGCTGCATGGGCCTCCACCCTGCAAACGTAGAAGGAAGACAAGGGGGGGGCAGGGGAAATCTAAACTATCCCACTTAGATTTTGGTAAAAAACTTAAAACCGTACCCTCCCTTGGCAGGGATAACGGCACGGCGCCTATTGATATCCCCCTTAAGGATACTAGTTCAAACATAGCCACTACCAATAGCGACCTAGTGGCTAACATCTTTAACATAGTACCCTCTCCTACATCCTTAGGGAGTATAGAATTCTTACTTCGCTCACTTTTGCAGCCCATCAGTGATAGCTTGAAAAAAGTTGAGATCAGGCTTACCATTCTAGAGGCATCTCTTACTACCCTGAACACCTTAGTTAGTAAGCAATCTAAATGTGGGGGGTCCAATCCTCCTACAGGTAATCTTCCGAAAACTGGAGTCTCGCAGGGTCCTACCAAAGCCCCTTCTAAGGGCGCACCCACTGCCCCCCCTTTGCAGCCACTTATGGCTATTCAAGTTCCGGCTCCACGTAACAACTTAACTAATAGGCCTTTAAAACCATTAGACACTGTCCCTTATAGCTCACAGACAGGGACTAAGTCTGGCCTCCCCCAAGTTGATAGTACTTCCCCTCCCTCTCCGGCCCGGCCCGCCCCAAGACCTCGGAGACCAGACTTGCCGCCAGAAGCCAATAGGCTCACGGTGGTGTTAGCAGGCGCCCCTCAATTACTAAGAGGAGAAAACGAAGATTTCTAATCCCTGAAGAAAAAAGTCATCAAATGGCTGAATTGGAATCGACCCCTACCACCACAATTCAACAATGAGATTATTATGGTCAGAAGGGTCCCCTGGCTAGGGAAGACGAGAAAATCAATAATAGGGGATTGTATTTTGGTAACCTTCAAAGACCCGGGTACTGTTCTGCACATCTGTGAGGGGGTAAATCGCTCACTGGATTCTACCATTCAGACCCTGCCTGTATCCTTTTTCTTCCCCCCAATTCGCACGCATTATGATCTACAGCATGAAGAATGGACAAGGGTGGAACGTAGACACAGGCATACAGATCATGCCCGACGCCCAAATCTCCAATTACCTGATACACCCTATTTTCACTTCAACCGCTTCAACTGCCTGAATGGTCTGGATGGGGTCGACTGACTGCCAACTAACAACCCTGTGACTCTGGTTAATGGCTCTCCCAGACTCCCCGACCCATCCGCCCACACTGATGGCAATGTTCTTGAACAATTGACTGACCCAGTGCTTGAAACCGTCTCTGCCCACCTCTCTGGCACGGTATCCGACACCCCTGAACATTTGAGATTAATCTGGTGGAATGTTGCCGGAATGGCCAACAAATTGGCCGATCCCGACTGGGCGAACTACATCGAGACTGGAGACGTTTGCATGTTTCAGGAAACCTGGGCAAGAGAAGACTATGGGCACCAAGGTTTTCAGTCATTTTTCATCCCAGCAAGGTGGGAGGGTAAAGGCCGCCCATCAGGCGGGCTCACAACCTGGGTCGCATCTCATCTAGGCTGTGAGGCAACACGGCTACCAGTCAGCTCTGATGATATTCTTGCGGTCTCACTATCCTGGCCAAACTAAGCTAAACTTGTTTTAATCAACATCTATTCCAGGCCTGTGGGAATTGCCAAGGAATCACCGTCCATAGATGAACTTACGAACTATCTATCTGAGCTACCAAGGGACTCATTTTATCTGGTGGGAGGGGATTTTAACTCTTACTTTGAGCCATTAGGAGGTCTTCTAGAGGGGTTCCCAATGGAAGAAGAGGCTAGATGGGCGGTGCCCGCGGTTGAAGCTCCCCCCCGAGGGCATGGACCCCACTCGCATTACAAATCACAGCCCTCACCCTAAAGTTCGGACTTAGAGCCTGTAATGGGCGAATGAGATCTGACATACCCAGCAGAACCACCTATAATAGAGTGGGAAGAGAGTCTCGCTTGGATTATGTCTTGGCCCAAATAGAGAAGTGGCCAACCATTCGGGACTTAAGGGTAATGGAAAGGGTAGACAGTGACCATAATGCACTCGAGCTCGACCTGGTCCACCCTGGCCTCCAGACTCCAACGACCGCTCTGGAGGGGAGCAAACCTGCGCTTCTCCTGGAAAATAGCAGGAGGAGAATCAGGTGGGAGCATCTGGCTGCAAGTGAGAAGAAACTTCCCATGCTCTACGACAGAATAATTCCAATTTTGGAAATTGTGGGGAGCTTGGAGGCCGAGGTGAATAACAAAGACGCCCAGGCTAAACTAGGTAAGGCTCATGAGGACCTCATAAAAGCAGCGGCCCCTAACCTCTTCAGTAACACACGGAAACCAAGTAGGGGGCGGCAATGCAAGTCCTCATGGTACAACCAAGCATGTAGAAGGGCAAAAGAGGAACTCGTCAGATCCATCAAGGAGGGTTTAGGGGGGGATAATCTAAGAGAAAGTAGACGGGCATATAAGAAACTTGTTGCCCACGCTAAAGCCGAATGGGAGGAAAATAAGTGGGAAGAACTCACTAAGGCCCTAGCGACTAAAGACCATCGCCTGTTTTGGAGGATAGTGAGTGGGGGGTCGGGAAATCTCCAATCGGCAATTGAGCCAAACATCGCTCCAGGGGTGTGGCAGGCACATTTCCAGTCCCTATACAGCTCTGAGCCTGGAGAATCTATCACTGACACCGGGGTTGGCTGGCCACATTATGAAGGGGATCTAATAACACTGGGCGAGGTTACGGCTGCCATAGCAGGACTCTCCTCGGGAAAGGTGCCGGGAATGGATGGCCTACCCGGGGACCTGTTTAAACAGGAACCTATTGTTTGGGCCCCCTACCTTGCCGCTCTTTTTAATGGAGTTCTTAGCGGCATGGAAATCCCTAGTACTTGGCTGGGGGCGGAGGTGGTGCCCATTTTCAAAAAGGGCTCGCCTCTCCTCCCAGCCAATTACAGACCCATCAGTTTAATCGATGTAGCGCAGAAACTGTTTGGCAGGGTTCTGCTGAACCGGCTCCAGGACTGGGCAGAGGAGGTGGGTGTCCTTAGTACTTACCAGGCTGGATTTAGGAAGGGGGTCTCCACAGTGGATCAGGTTTTTAGACTGAACATCATCTACTGGAGGACAGCAATACTCGAGGGCGGCAGTCTCTACACAATTTTAGTGGAATAACGTGCAGCCTTCGACCTGGTCCCCAGAGGGAAACTCTGGAGCGTCCTGGCAGAGATGGGCGTTCCCCCGGACATCCTATTAATCCTGCAGAGGCTACACCACAATAATTATTCCCGAGTGAGGTGTGGAAGGACCGGGGAACTCACTGAAAGATTCCCCGTTGACCGGGGGGTAAGACAGGGTTGTGTGTTGGCATCGACCCTGTTTTGCCTCTTCGTCAACGGGGTAATCGCCCACCTGAATGCCACTGACTATACAGACGGCCCCAAATTGAATGGCAACAGGGTGCCTGCAATTATGTTTGCAGATGACACCCTGCTGCTATCTAAAACCCCTATGGGGATACAGAGGATCCTCGATTCGTTTGTGGCCTTCTGCACTGACAGGGGGGTGGAAATTAATGCGGCCAAAACCAAGTTCATGGTTTTGAATCCGAGCCAAAAACTGCGGCCGAACCCGATATTAGGAGCAGCACGGCTCGAGAGAGTCTCCACCTTTGAATACCTCGGTGTGACTCTTAACGAAACCATGTCTTGGGGATCCCATCAGAGTAGGGCAAACCTCAAATTGATACAAAACTACTGGGGGTATTGCCCGGATGATGAATGGTTCTTCATACCATCCGCTGGGGTCACTCATCCAGATATACAAGGCCCAGGCCAGGGGAGCGACCATGTATGGGGCGGAACTGTGGGGACACGCATCTTGCCGTAGTCTGTCATTAACAGAGAATAATTTCATCAGACAGATAGCCGCACTCCCGCCCAGCACCCCGCTCCTCCCCCTGAGGCTTGATCTGGGTCTACGACCAATAGCCGAAGAAATAGGTTTGAGACCCATAGCCTTTTGGCGTAGGCTGTGGAGTAGTAACAACCTTGCAGCCTATAGGGCGGAGCTGTTGGAACTATTGACCCACCCAAAAGCGCTTCGGATTCCCTGGATAAAACACATCCAAAACACTTGTATGGAACTGGGGTTCTCTGATTTATGGACTGATCCTGCCAGCGCCGCACTAAATATTTCTAAAAGATCCCTGGCCAATGCATACTTTGATCAAAAACGAGCTAGGGCCTTAGATAGCCAGGCTGAAGGGTCACTATCCTCTCTATTTGTACAAAGTAAGGACCTATATAGGTTTGAGGGGGTTCTGGACGCCGTTTCCCCAGTGCTTGCCAGAAAGCTCTTCCTCCAATGGAGATATGGTACGCTGCCCTTTCGATCTTTTACTAGCTCCTGGTCATCACCCCCTTCCACCAAGCAGTGTCCGGCCTGTGATGCCTCGGAAGAAACTGATTTACACGTGGCCCTTTTCTGCCCAGCTTACAGGGTCGCAAGGAAATACTGGCTTCTGCCACTGATAAGAAATATGGGCTGCAGGGAATATGCCCCAATGTATAGGATTTTAAAATCTGATGTCTCAGGCCCAACTGTGTTTGCTCTGGCAAAATTTTTCACCAATGTCTGGCACACCCGCAATCGCATTTTAAAGACGCTGGTTTCCTCCTAATTTTAAGATTTACAGTTTTTAAGGTATTTTTAGTAATACTTAATTCCAATGTTTTATATTGTAAATGTGCTGATTTATTGTGATTGTATATGTGTATTGTTTATCTTTTATGGCCAAATGGCCGAAATAAAGATTGGAAAATGAAATGAAACAGGCAATTGTTGTAGGCTAACATCAAAGAGAATATGTGAAAAGTCGCTGTAGTGGTGGATCCCTTTGGCCAAATGAAACATGTCAGACTCAAGATTTCTAGTTAAAATACACAAGCCTTAGTAGCAATATGCCTTGTTTTTTTCATCATACTTCAAAAGTATGTAACAAGTCAAATATTTTAAAATCCTTAAAAAGAAGAATCAAATCCCTGCAATCAAAATCTTTCTGCGCGTGAAAATTTACCACCACTGTATGAATTTAATATAGCTGATTCATATTGAATAAATCTAGAAATATAGTATTGTCTTAATATTAAAATGACTGAATGTGCATTTGAAAAAGTTTGCTTGTGAAAAAGTAATCAACATGAGCAGCAGGCCTTCCAGATGCAATACATAAAGAGGTGTTATGATTTGACCACCTGTACTAAATAGGGCAATAGACTTCTAATTCGTTCCATTTGTTAAATCTTTGCAAGACCTACAGATAACAGTTACGAAGTTTGAGTTCACAAATTGTGATTCATAAACACTATCAGCCCAGGATTTGTATAGTTTTTGAGTATTTATATATAAAAAACTTCTTGCTCTGACACAGCATTTGCTAACTCACATTAATCTTCAAGTGATTGGCCGGGCAAATCCTATCGAACTAGGAAGGAAGAACTATCCTTCTCAACTGGTGTATTGTAATCAGAATAAACACACTCTTAATAACATTTACATTTTTAGTACTTTATAAAGAACAGAAATCTGTCCCGTGGGCTTATGGCACTACGAGTCCAAGCTACTCTAAGGTCAACTTTGGTGCATATAAAGCCAACTTTTCAGAGCATGGTTTCAGTTGTTTCCTAAATTTCAAGGAATTATTTTGTGCTGGGAGTCTTTAAAAATCGAATTTATTAGCTTGATTGCATCAACTTTGTTAGACCTGGGGGTTTCTAGTTGGCTGAGGTAGGTCCAGATAGGGACCCTTGCTTCTAGTCAGGGAAAGGAGGGACACTCTTAGATAACCCCTGCTCACCCTTCAACAGCTTGGCACGAGCAGCCAGGCTTATCTCCAAGGCAATGTGTAAAGTATTTGCAACCACACTCCCAGTGACACAGTGATAACACCACAAATGGACACCACACTGATTTTGTAAAAAGAGCGGTATCTTTATCAAAAGAAACACAATGAAAAAAATGATAGAAATCCAACATAATCATATTCCTAATATTTCACTTTGCCGGTTATTAGGCCAATCACTTGTAGGTTCTTGCAGTATTAATGAGCAGTTCAGAATGATCTAATGCCGTTCTAATGCAATGCTATGCAGTTCGTAATGCAGTGCGTAATGTAGGAATAAGACAGTCTCTAATGCAAGTACTAATGCAGTTCATAAAGCAGGAATAATGTGGTTCGTAATGCAAGAATAATGCGGCTCTTAATGCAAAAATAATGCGGTTTGTAATACAAGAATAATGCAGTTCTTAATGCACGAATAATGCAGTTCTTAAGGCAAGGAATTATGCAGTTCTTATGCTATAAGCCCACCTAGACGATCAGCCTGGGCACCACTAGACCCCAACAACAGAGACAATGGTGGTAAACTTAAAGGGGCAGACCCGGTGTTGCTGGGCAGGTAGGGGCTGCTCAGGGACTCAGCGCGTCTAACGCGGTACAGCGGGAGAGAGATCGGAGCTCTCCTGTACTCCTCCTGCATGCTCCCCAGGCCACACATGCTTGCGGCTCCCGACTGGAGTCCAAGCCTTACCTGGGGGGTGCCCTGCCTCACTCTCTGTCTCTCTCTCCCCACTCGTCGGGCGTCTTGCTAGGTGAATCTGATGACGTTGCAGCTCCGTTGCCAGGCAACGCTATAGCCGGACTGGTTACGGCGCTGCCTCCTCCTCCGTTGACGATCCTGGGCAGATTCCTCTTGGCGAACAACAATCACGATCTCTTTCACCTTGCAGCTTAGTCTCCAAAAATCTTTTAGCACGTTGCGACTCGGGCCGGCGGCGGCGATCCTTACTCACAGCCTCAGTTACGATGACGGCTCGGGCCACAAACAGCAATGCAGCAGCGTGGACGATGTTTCACGCTGCAACGGCAATGCAGTCACGGGGCACCTCGTAAACAGTACCACAGACCACACAGCAGTCTCAGGTGTGCAAAAGCACTATTCACCAAGCATCGCTGAGACACGGTCGGAAACTTTGATGTTCCTGAGTTTCCACAACAGGGGACCAGCTCAACTCGGGCCCTTGGAGACAAGTTACTGAAGGACACAGCACACAGCAAAGTCCTTTCAATCAGGGGGACACAGCACACAGCAAAGTCCCTTGTCCTCTCCTTAGTCAAATCAGCAAACTGGAGGCCATCCCCAGAACACACAGCAAGGGCATTCCTTCTCTTCAGCTGTTCTTCTTTGGCAGAGTTCCTCTTGATCACAAAGTAGTTTCAATCCCTTTTCAGTCTTGAGTTCAGGAGTTTCAGCTCTCACATTTATACCTCTAAATGCCTTTGAAGTCTTTGTGTTCAAGTGGCTCTGAGCCCGGTCCAAACCAGACCTGGGTGTCTTCCTGCGAGTGCACGCCCTCTTCTTTCGATAGTGAGGGTCTGGCCCCAGACGCTCCACAGGTGGTGGAGCCATCCTTTTGTGGTAGCAGCACAGCCCTCTTCACATACAGGGGGCTACTCCTCCCACCACACCAAATGCAGGCCAGCTTGTTGCTCTCTCACCTACTCCTCCCTGGTGTCAGGACCCCCCCCAGACCATGTCACATCCAAACCCAGACGGTCAATACACAACCAGGCAGAGTAATGCAGGATGGTTAGGACAAGAAACCAGCCACTTATAAAAGTGTGGTTTCTAAACACACAAGTTAAAACCATCTTCACAAAAAGATGAATATTAAATTCAGGCACGCTAAACTCCATCTCTCCATTTAATGCCGATGGGAATATATGCTGGAACGATTACACAGCATTCCCCATTTCGTCCTATGGACAAGATGGCCTTGCAGCAGTGAAAAACTAAATTGGTGGTATTTCACTGTCAGAACATGGTACACACCTCAGTATATGTCCTACCTTGCACATACACTGCACCCTGCCAAGGGGGTACCTTGGGCCTACTACAGGGGTGTCTGGTGTGTATAAAAAAGAGGAAAGGGAAGGCCTGGCAAGTGGGTACACTTGTCAGGACAACAAGGCAGTTAACAAACTGCGCGCAGGCACTGCAGTGGCAGGCGTAAGATCTCCTTTTAGGGCTACTTATGTGGGTGGCACAATTAGTGCTGCAAGCCCACTAGTAGCATTTGCATTACCAGCCCTGGCACACATAGTGCACTTTACTAGGGACTTTGCTAGTAAGACAAACATACCAATTATGGACAACTAATTACCATAACTCTTTATACAGGGAGCACTTGCACTTTGACATTGCTCAGCAGTGGCAAAGTGCCCAAAGCATCTAAGTCAGCAACACCATGTCAGAAAAAGGTCTAGGAGGAAGGCAAAAAGTTTAAGGAACTTTAGCCAAAAAGGGCTAAGTCCAACAAACTTCAAGACCCTTTAATAAGCTACATTTATAAGAAGCTTTAATATTTCTAAGCCTTTGTGCTCATAGTGTACCTGCCCCTTACATCCAAAACCATGAATGTCTCACTTTCTTTAAAAGAAATCCTGATTTTTATTAACTAATCTCCATATCTTCCAAATTCAAAAAAGGAAAAATTTCTTTCAAACGTTTTAAGACTATTACAGTAAAGTGAAAAGGGTTTTTTCCAGCAGAAATATAGCATAATATTCTTCCACGTTAGCCCTTAATGTATTTCAGAGTAAATATGTACAACCATAATAGATTAAGAAAACTGTCAATTTCTGCACCAACAAAGCCGAATAATGCATTATATTTCAAGAGGGATGTGTGAAGCCTCTCAATGCATTGTTTGTTAATAGAAGGGGGGGCGGGCATCGAGACATGAACATGATCTGCAATGCTAACGATATCAAAGTTTGCTCTTCATACTTTGGTCCTGAGTTGATGCGAGATTATCAAGGCGGTGTGGAACGGTAAAATCTTGCTCTTTAGGGTACAGTGTGCCGCACATCAGATTGTTCTAGACTATGTTTTAACTTCATTAGGATTTTATCATAATTATTACGACATAAAGATGAATTATAAAAGCGGGTTCTACAGTAACAATGAACTCTTAATTCTAACTTATGTAGTAGATTTCCATTATTCAATACACAAGGCTCAAAAAAAGGCAAAAGAGTTTTTGATAATAAATAAAAGACCACAAATGTTTCTTCACTGTTTAAAGTGTTGTGCTTGCTACGTCACTGTGGACATTTTTTAACACTATTGGTAGACCTTATTGTTAGAAAAAGTTTTATCATACTCACTCATGATCAGGCAAATCACATTCGTATTTAAATGCGTTTTCTGAAGACTAAACGTAAAAGCATTTTCTTGATTCAGCAGGGAGTTGTTTTCTGTTATACAGCTGTGTTCAGGGCTTTAACTTTCTTTCCATGCTACTACGGTAATTTGATGTCAGATGCTTCAGAATGCTTTTGGAATAAGATATATACACTAGGCTTAATTTGTAAAATAATTAGTGCAGGTGCCAAAGATTTTTCTTAAAAAAACGGTGTTGGATTATGCCCTGATCTCTTGACTGGGTGAGAGTATTCTGCTTAATTCAGAAACTCTGTCCATCACCACCCCCTGTTGTTTAATTATTGTGTCCACCATAAGCGTGGAAGGGTATACTCAGACGTGAGTCCCTTGCTCATTGCACCATCAGGATTCAAGCAAGCCGGGCCGAAGACGGCTGAAATGCCAGAAACCGGTCCCCGGAAGCTTGTTTCCTTCTTAGTGAAAGAATTGGCTTGGTAGTTTGGTTTGCCCTGTTCCCATGATGCCCTGGGCCAGGGACAGACTAATTTGCATATAGCCAGGTTCTGAGCTGGGATGGTGCAGTGAGCTAAAAAACGGTGTTGGATTAAGCCCTGATCTCTTGACTGGGTGAGAGTATTCTGCTTAATTCAGAAACTCTGTCCATCACCACCCCCTGTTGTTTAAATTTTTTAAAGATTTTTCTTAAGCCCGCTGCTGACATTGCGGAATGTCGAGGGGGCCGAATTCCAAGGCTGGGTAATTTTGATTCTGTCTCAGACTTCAATTCATCCACGGCCATATGCTCATTGCTCCTTTATGTAATTCATGCATTATTTTTTCCTTCCATCCATTATTCGTCTGTCACTCTTTTTTCATCTTTCTCCAGTTTGGGTTTTTCTCTCTTTTGTTCTCTGTCAAATTCTTACGAGAAAAAATGAGTGCCGGTGGACCCCACCTGCAACTAGCAGCTCAAATTAAGCATGTGATATAATACAGAGGAATAACTTAAGCAACAATTAATTTAAGTGTTACTCCTCACCTGGATTCTACGTCATAACACTTACGAGAAAAGGAAAAATACCCACACGTATACTCTCATTATGAGTGAGCCAGTAAATCCTGGTAACTCCTGTAACCAAGCATGCCGGAAGTAGGAGTTTTATGATAACTATTGGCAGGTCAGACATAGCAATAACTTTTCGAGAAGAAAATAAATGCATGTTAAATATACTGGAACATGCCATACAAAACATGTGATTGGCGATTTTTATTACACCTAATATATACCAATATACTCAAGACCTCATGTAGGGACTTCTGAAAGCTGAGCACCTATCTCGAGTGGAGATTCCCCTCGACCTCTGTGCACTGTAGCTGATGTGGTTCAAAACTAGAACAACACTGTTTTTTCAACACAATATATCCCTATATACTCAAATTTTTCTGGTTAATATCACCCAAGCTTTAGAACACAATACTGAAATTGAACCTCTACACGTAAATTTTCTTGGTTTCATAACTAATCTTTTGAACAGATTTATTCATTCAATGAACATTTTTTAAACAATATTTTAAACAAAATAATACAATCTTTTGAAAACATTTTCATCAGTTCACAAATGATTCCAGAATGATGCCCGATGCATTTCGAGCCCAGTTGGGCTCTTCCTCAGGGGCCTGTAACTGAACAATATATATTTCATTTTAGTGATTATCTCTTAAAGCTCCAACGTACAATGTTAAGTAAAACTTCCTCAAATAGCAAAGCAATACATTAGTTTCCATAAATATCATACCCATGTCGAAAAAAATGTGTTGTGGTGGCCGAGAAGACGTACAATGAAATTAAGTGCAAAGTTGAAACAAAGAAAGACGAAGAAAAAACAGTTTCCTTCACCTCACCCTCATGTGACCAAAAATACCTAATCATGCTAGTACTCACTCAGAAAACTGATGAGATAATCTGCAATCAATAGACACAATATCAATGCCTCAAGCCATTGGAAATCAATCGGACCCTGCCATTAGCTATATTAAACTCAGCATCCGCTTACCTCGCTTTTAAGACCAATGTCACAACTCCGTACTCCAATGAGACCCTCACTGTCAGAAGCCTCACCGCTTGATGCCCTTAAAAACAAAAGACCGTGACTTTAACGGAACTAGTTTCCCACTCCGCTTGGTATCAGAACTGATGTTACACTCGCTCAAATCTCTGTCTTACCTCCAGTGACAACAAACTTCCAAAATGATGCTTTTCGTCTCCTCTCCTTGACTGCTAAACCACTTTTTCCAGGAAGCGCTACAAATCAGCCATTCAAACCTCCATCTAGAAACCGCGCCCTGTCTATGCTCGAAACTGACAACGGACTACTACAACACCAAAAAGGTGGACGCCATCTTTGCCTAGTGCCTCAAGTGAATCTGGTGACCTTCCTTCCTTCAAGTGTGCAAACAAGGGATGAATGAAAGTGAACATAGAATAAGAAAACCAAAGATTAGAATAAAATAAAATGCGATGTACCTAAAGAAAACGTGTGTGAGTCTAATGATAAAAAATGCACCAAAAATTCGACCTTTGCATGACATGAATGCAGGATCATTTTTCAACAGGGTTTTTTGAAAACTTTCTTAAAGAAGAAATAGATATAAAAACTCCTATCTTTGCAGCAACCCTGAGGCCTCAGCGTGAATCAAAGAAACCTCTGAGTATTTTATAAAAAACACGCATAATCAATTTTCTCATTGAGCCCCCTCGGCTCCTGTGTACCTAGTCTTTCATCCAGTAGATTTCTCTTTGAAGGAGAGATCTGTTGAGATCTGCCCCTTCGTGTAGTTTGATTCTTTCCAGTACCGAAAACTGGATCTGGGAGATGTTGTGCTTACTATCTATCCAATGTCTAGCTAGATTGCTTTTCAGATTTTGATTCCTGATGGTGCTTTTATGTTCAGATATGCGGAGTTTGAGCTTTCTCTCCGTTTTGCCTACATATAACTTGCTGCAAGGACATTTTATGTAATAAATTAAATTTTTGGAGTTACAATCACAATCATAATGTAGTGTAATGGGTTTTCCTGTCTGTGGATGATGTAAGGAGGTTCCAACTATAACATTATGACAATGGACACAATTTGCACATTGTTTCATCCCATTATAAAGTTTTTGTTCTTCAATAGGAGATGACATTAACAGTTCCTTCGAATTCTTTGATCTGGTGAATGCAAAAATTGGTTTCCGGGAAAAATTCCTTCAAAGTCAGGTTCATGTTGTAATAACTCCCAATGGCGTGTGATAATGTTCTTGATCTTCTGTGAACTGGTAGAAAATTTTGAGACGAATACATGTCTTTCAATGGTCTTCTTTTTGGTGTGTTTTAGCAGATTGTCTCTGTCACATGCCATCCACCGCATTTAGCTTTTTCCAGAACCTTAATAGGGTAACCCCTTTCCACATATTTTTGGTGTTGTAAGTTCAGATGTTTCTCCAAATACTCCGGTTTGGAGCAAATTCTTTTTATCCTCATGTACTGAGAGAATGGTAAGTTCAACTTGAGATTCTGTGGATGAAAACTTTGAAATAACAAAGAGTTGTTTACGTCAGTTGGTTTTCAAAAAACTTCTGTATGAATAGCTTGCTCTTCTATGTTGATTGCCACATCCAAAAAGGAAATCTCCTGTGCGCTGATGGTGTGTGTAAATTTAATTTGATCTGCACAATCATTGAGTAGCTCAATTTGACTTTCCAGTTTCTCACGACTTCCTGACCATAAAACAAAAATGTAATCAATGAACCTTCGGTATACAAGTGAATTTGTTTGCCAATCTTTATCACTGTAAATAAAGTCAGATTTTAGCCATGAAAGTATTGGTGTACGCTGGGGCTCCAGCGAACCCCATGGAAGTACCATTTTGTTGGAGATAAAGCTTAGAGTCCCACTGAAAATAACTGTGATATAAACAGAAATGTAAAAGTTCCAAAATGAAGACCTTTTCTGCTCTGATAGCAGGTTGGCTCAACAAAGCCCATTCCACAGCTTCCAGACCAGATTGAGGTGGTATAGATGTGTACAGAGATTTTACATCTATTGTACAAAGCCAAATGTTCTCTTTTGGTGTAATTTCTTTCATCTTTAGTAAAAAATAATTTGTGTCTTTCACGTATGAAGGCCACAATGGTTGCAAAAATGTATCAATGTATTGACCGAGTGGCTCAAAAATCGTGCCACATCCGGTCACAATTGGTCTCATTGGTGGGTTATGAACTTTTAAGAGCATATAGAGGCGTGGTCACCTTGGGTGTTGGACAGATAAAAATTGTTTGGTGGCCGTTGTGATGTACCCTAAGTCATAGGCCTGATCCAACATAAACTTTAAGGTTAGCTCCAATTCGTCATTTGGATCTTTTTCAAAAAGTAAGTATGTTGATTCATCGTGAACATGTTCATTCACTTTCTGATAGTAGAAATCTTTATCCATGACAATGATGGCTCCTCCCTTGTCAGCTTTTTGTATCACTATGTTTTCATTTTGCTGCAGACCTTTTAGTGTATTCCTGTCATGAATAGAAAGATTTTTCTTTGATGATTTCCGCATATTTAATTTGTCTAAGTCATTTCTGACTGATTTTTCAAATGCATCCAGGATTTTATGTGATACTGGTGACTGAAATCTTGATTTAGGTCTGAATTCCAAAAACTCAGCTTGTTCTTTCTATTGTTGTTTAGGAACTATATCAGCGAAAAAAAGCTTCAACTTCAAAACTCTCATTTATTTAAACAAGGCTACTTCACATTCCAAAATGTTTGTGTCATATGTGGGAACAAAGCCTAGGCCTTTGTTAAGAACTCTTTGTTCATCCGCTGATAATCCGTTTTTGAAATGTTGATTACTAAGTTTGTTTGCTCCTTGTGCGCGTGCCTTCTGTTGCTTCGCCTAGTTTTGTTTGAGATTTTGTTTGAGGTTTTGATTTTCCCGGTGGCTAAGTGAGATCCCCGGCCGTGGATAAAAAAATGTTGAGTAGCTCTAGAGCTAGATTCTTTATCTCCAGGTTCTCCCTGTGTTTGTTCGACTGAGATCTGGGCTTGGGCTGTTGGTCTACTTGCGCTTAGGTCACTATCCGATACTAGACTTTCCTCGGATGTAGTTGGTGCTTTCTTTTTTGGTAAGTAAAATCTTCTTTGGGCGTACACCTCTGCCCAGGTATAGACTTCGTTTAGCTTGTAATCAAGTGTATCCCATTTAAATTTCCTTAGTTTGCCTTCTTGTAGTTCCTTTGAGTATTTATCCAATCGTGTGTTTATATCATTAAGAGCTTTGTCCCAATCACCTTTGTCCATACGACTCTCCAAGTTCTGTTTGATTTCATCAATCTCATTGGTTAGATCCTGCATTACTCTGGCTAGCTCCTCTATTAGCAATAAGATCAGATCTAGAGAGCATTTGTTTAAAATAGAGGGCCATTTCTCCATAAACTCCTTGTTCATATGGAATCTGTACAACATTGGTTTTATTGACATTCGAAACCCTCATGGAATTCTCTTCACTCTGTGGTACTGGATCAGGGTTGATGCGTGGAGTTTTTGATTAACTTCTCTTTTTGCTAGAAATTCAAGTAGTTTCAACTGTTGTAGAATTGTGTTGCCTTGCACATCGGAAGTTTTGATTTCTTGAATTAGTGAATAAATGTCTGAAGCTTGTTCTGAAGTATAAGCTAAAATGTTAGCCCTATTATCTGTAATACTTGAAATTTGTTCGAACGCCATTTTTTGGGTGCTTATACTCCTGTGGACAATATAATACAATGATCTGCTCGGGGTGTAGAAGCACACCTCTATTTTACTCTTTCTTTCTGGTTGATTAAACTTTAACAAAGCGTGCTACAGAGGTGGCACGTTTGTCCTCAACCGTGCCTTTCCTTTTGAGCACCTATCTCGAGTGGAGATTCCCCTCGACCTCTGTGCACTGTAGCTGATGTGGTTCAAAACTAGAACAACACTGTTTTTTCAACACAATATATCCCTATATACTCACATTTTTCAGGGTTAATATCACCAAAGCTTTAGAACACAATTCTGAAATTGAACCTCTACACGTAAATTTTCTTGGTTTCATAACCAATCTTTTGAACAGGTTTATTCATTCAAAGAACATTTTTTAAACAAAATTTTAAACAAAATAATACAATCTTTTGAAAACATTTTCATCAGTTCACAAATGATTCCAGAATGATGCCCGATGCATTTCGAACCCAGTTGGGCTCTTCCTCAGGGGCCTGTAACTGAACAATATATACATCATTTTAATGATTATCTCTTCAAGCTCCAACGTACAATGTTAAGTAAAACTTCCTCAAATAGCAAAGCAATACATTAGTTTCCATAAATATACCCATGTCGAAAAAAATGTGTTGTGGCGGCCGAGAAGATGTACAATGAAACTAAGTGCAAAGTTGAAACAAAGAAAAACGAAGAAAAAACAGTTTCCTTCACCTCACCCTCATGTGACCGAAAATACCTAATCATGCTAGTGCTCACTGAGAAAATCGATGAGATAATCTGCAATCAATAGACACAATATCAATGCCTCAAGCCATTGGAAATCAATTGGATCCTGCCATTAGCTATATTAAACTCGGCATCCGCTTACCTCGCTTTTAAGACCAATGTCACAACTCCGTACTCCAATGAGACCCTCACTGTCAGAAGCCGCGCCGCTTGATGCCCTTAAAAACAAAAGACCGTGACTTTAACGGAACTAGTTTCCCACTCCGCTTGGTATCAGAACTGATGTTACACTCACTCAAATCTCTGTCTTACCTCCAGTGACAACAAACTTCCAACATTATGCTTTTCGTCTCCTCTCCTTGACTGCTAAACCACTTTTTCCAGGAAGCGCTACAAATCAGCCATTCAAACCTCCATCTATAAACCGCGCCCTGTCTATGCTCGAAACTGACAACGAACTACTACAACACGAAAAAGGTGGACGCCATCTTTGCCTAGTGCCACTTCTGAAAGCTGACCACACGCTTGTACTTGTGGTTTTGTTATCGTTGCAGGCTATTGGGCATTGCACGCGTCTTTGTAACAAAGACAGCACTCAATTGGGCAAATGTGGGCGCATGTCCAGCATTTGCCCCGCCCATGGCCTATTGGTGTCTGTTACTCACACGGCCGACATCTGTTTTGCATTATCGTGCCCGATAATGCAAAACAGAGGTCTTGCTGTGGCACGCACGTTCCCTCTTGCACGAGGTTACACCTTTTGCATAGAAGAAGTTGTGGGCACCGCTGAGAAGAGGTCAGGGGGGTCGGGCATTTGGCATGGTTTACAGAGAGAGCCCAGGTGCAAGTGACTTAACTCGTTGTACTCTGTGCTAAGAGCGCACATTCTGGGAGTGGAAAGAACTCGGAGCGCACTGACATACGTAGTCATTCACAAGTTTGTCGGTAGACCCAGCCTTTCAAAGCAGGAAGACCTTGGAGGAGACTTGACAGGGGCCCAGCCCTCTGGAGAGGGTCGCTGAGTTCCCTCGAGGTCAAAGGCAGGGCGTTTACTGGGCACATTCTCTTTACAGTACACAAAGTTATTTCAATCTTTGTGAAATGCAAATCCAAGCAGGTTACCCAGCCTTCCCGATGCAGTCTGGGTGTGGCTTCTGGATTAATAAATACTGCTATACATAGTAAGAAAATCGAAGAGCACATGACGCTATCAACGATCGCGGAGTGCTGTGCCGAGAATCACGACTGCGTCACTCACCCAGAGATGCCCCATTTCCTGAATTCTCCAATGATGCATGTATTGGGTTGTCTAGAAAATCAATAAAATGAGGTTTAAAAAATAAAAAGAAACAGTATCTACTACTGTCCACTTGCTATCGGTCTAGCAGTCAGTGCTTACTCCGTGACTTTAAAGGTTCCGTTTTGCTTCGGTAAGATCAAATTCACTGGAAAAGTCTTCAATAAAGTTCTTCCTGGCAGGCCGCTACCCCATTTGGAAGCCCAGAAGCTAAAATAGTATCGCAGTATTTTATGTTACTAATTTCTGCACAAACTTCACTGTTTCGAAAAAGAAAACACACATAAATGTATTTATTTAAGCACTCTGGGCAGCAAAAGACCCAGCATCGTGAAAACATCTAGAGCAGAGGTCTTCAAACTTTGTGATGCCGAGACCCCCTTGCAAAACCTTTTTAGGCGTAAGGACCCCCTTCCAACAAAAGTTTCTAGAAACTGGTACTCCTCATCATCAACTTTTGACAACCATAAATGCACCTGTTAGACCTCATCACATCCGTCCATCATTCATCCACCCACAATTTCACACATCCATCCATCCACCCTTTCATCCTTCCATCCATACATCCATCCTTCATCCATCCACCCTTTCATCCTTCCATCCATACATCCATCCTTTACCCATCCACCCTTCCATCCATCCACCCATCATTTATCCAGCCACCTTTTCACACATCCATCCATCATTCATCCATGCAACCTTTTATCCATCCATACATCCATCCACCCTTTCATCCTCCCATCCATACATCCATCCTTCATCCATCCACCCTTTCATCCATACATCTATCCACCCACCCTTTCATCCATCCATCCACCCATCATTCATCCCCCCACCTTTTCACACATCCATCCATGCATCATTCATCCATGCAACCTTTTATCCATCCGTACATCCATCCACCCTTTCATCCATCCATCCATCCATCCTTCATCCGTCCACCCTTTCATCCTTCCAACCATACATCTATCCTTCATCCATCCACCTTTTCATCCTTCCATCCATACATCCATCATTCATCCATCCACCCTTTCATCCATCCATTCATCCATCATTCATCCACCCATCTTTTTACACATCCATCCAGCCATCATTCATCCATGCAACCTTTTATCCATCCATACATCCTTCAGCCATCTACCCTTTCATCCTTCCATCCATCCACCCTTTCATCCATCCATCCACCCTTTCATCCATCCTTCATCCGTCCATCCTTTCATCCTTACATCCTTACATCTATCCTTCATCCATCTATCCATCTCCCATCCACCCTTTCATCGTTACATCCATACATCCATCCTCCCTTTCATCCATCCATTCACCCATCATTCATTCACCCATCTTTTCACACATCCATCCATTTTTCATCCATGCAACCTTTTATCCATCCATACACCCTTCATCCATCTACCCTTTCATCCTTCCATCCATCCACCCTTCCATCCATCCACCCTTCCATCCATCCATCCACTCTTTCATCCATCCATCCTTTCATCCATCCATCCACCCTTTCATCCACCCACCTTTTCACACATCCATCCATCCTTCATCCTTACATCCATCCATCCACCCATCATTCATCCACCTACCTTTTCTGTGCCTCTCTCATGGGGGGGGGGTCAGTATCTCTCTGCGTCTTCTTTCTTCTTCTTCCCCGCTCATGGGAGGGCATCTCTGTGCCTCCCTGCTGGGCGGGTGTCACGTGTCACGGAACCCGCAGCTCCAGGCGCGCAACATCCATTGAACTCAAAGGGCTAAACTACAGCCTGCTCCCCCAGGCCCCCCCCCTCTCAATTTGTAGTCCATTCATTTGTTCTATGAAATTACGTACTATTGCTATTATCTACCAGACGTGCTGCAAAATAGACTTACTTAGAATATCCGTGTTCCTTTTCAGATCCAACATTCTTTGATTTTTTTTAGTTACCCTTTGACCTTACTATAACTTTAATTATGCTACAATACAAGAATTTTCAGCAATCGAGGAAAAATTCTGTTTTGCCACTGAAAACCTTTTAATACGAGGAAAATGTGTTCGTATTTTTTGGGGGACTTTTGCTGTTATTTGGTACCACCACTAGATAGCGCCTGTTGTCTGCTGCCCTACCCCGCTATATTGAGGCACCAACCCTGGTTATGTGGAGGAAGAGTGACTAATTGAACAATTCAGTAATTCAGCACAGAAAGATAAAGATTATCCCAAACTGTTAAAGCTTACCTTTAATATCAGGATAATGCTTTGCATGATGCACACTACAGCCTGCTCCCCCAGCCCCCAACTCCCCCCTCCTGCCCAGCTCGTGTTTGTGAGCCCGGGCTGAAACCGCTTCAGGGACACACACAGCCACACCCGAGTACTCGACAGGTCTTTAAAAGACCTTTTACTTGTTAATGAGGCTTGGATGTTTTTCACACCTCGGTGTGAATTAGGCCACCGCCGTGAACACCCTCGATCAGCCCAACGCCAGGAACTGCACTCTGCAGAATCTGTGACCCCCTTTCAAGGACTCCACGACCCCCCTGTGGGTCGCGCCCCACAGATTGAAGACCTCTGATCTAGAGTCATAAAGCGCTTTGAGGCCATACAAATGGTGTGAATGAGCTATTCAAAAGCAAATAAAATGGCTGATTATAAACAAATGCGCACAAGGCATGTATTGTGATGGTTCAATATTGCCCTTTCCAGTGCCTGGTGATAGTTAAACCCACTTGTAGTGGGTCACGTCAGTAGAAACACAACATGACGTCATTGAGCCAAAATACACATCTGCTTGCTACGAACCAATTTCATACTGAATGGCTGGATATTACAGTCCCACGAAGGTCCGTAGGTTAAACAAGCATTTGCAATGCATTAGGTCTTGCAGTTATGCGAGTTTAAGCTATTGACATTGCACATAGCAATGCCTTTTATTTTTGTTTCCTTTTTAAAAACCTAAATAAAAGGCATTATTATTAGCAATGTCAATATTCAAATTCAATTCAAAAAATCTTTATTCGATTGTAAATTTTACAATCATAAAAGTACAATTCATAAGTACACGTTAAAAACATTACAAACAATTCATTTCATAAGGCAAGTATGAGACACAGTATACAGTACAAAGAAAAAGATGGTACATTGGGCACTATGAGCATGAGCAGTATTTGGATAAAAACATAAATAGCTGTATTCTTTAAAAAAACACCTAAAACATTCGCAGCATGATTATCCATCCATACTTTTCCTAAAACAGATGGCTTTTTAAAAAAAGTTACAGACAAATAATGTACAATCGCTATTCAGTAGTTGTAAGTAGTAAAGTGCAGGTTTGATTTGTACAAAACTCAATTTTTTAAGGCACGGTTTAAGATATAATTTCCGTGGGGTGGAGTAATAGGGGCAGATAAAAAGAAAGTGCGCCAGATCTTGAGGAGACTTTCCGTCGCAGCCACAAGCTGGCAACACTTCACCCCGTTGAGCCCCACTTGGTACTGCCAGTAGAAGATGATATAGATCAAAAAGGAACCTTATTAGCAGAAACCATTCATAGCTGGTCATAGGCCATGTCAGGTAAGGTTCCATTTGTGGACAGGTTTTTAATAGTAAGTGTTTCCTTACACTGTCCTTCTGTATCTCAACCTCTTCTCTGTCAGTACATCTTAACAGTAGTATAGCATTTTTAACCGAGATAACATCAGATTTTGTAATTGAGTTGGGAGCATAAAACAGGTCAGGGCGGCCAATTGCCGTTAAACAATCCTTTATGTACTTCACCCACGGTACTTTGAACCTCCCGTCTAGCAGTAGGGCTTCTTTCAGTAGGGCATGTGTTAGTGGAATATCAGTGTTGAGCCAACAGTTCAGCCAACACAAAACCGGGTTTACTTCTATTCTGTCGCCTAAATAGGGGACCCCAAACTCCTCATGTACAGAGTAGTTCCCAATACCCCTTGGCAGCCTCAGTGTCTTTTTCAGGAAGTTATTTTCTGTAACCTCTAGGTCTTTTATCTTGCGATAGCCCCAGAGCTCGCTTCCATAGCAGGCTACAGCAACACTTTTTGCCTGATACAATTTAAGCAATGCGGCCGTAGGGCAATTGCCGATTTTTTTTGCAAAGCCAAGTATGGCCGCATTTACCCGTGTTGTTTCGCCCTTCTTTTTAGAGACTGCTGGGCCCCACGATAATTTATGATCTAGAAGGACCCCAAGGTATGAGAAAGAGTTAGTTGAAGGGATTTTCTCCCCATTTATGCTAAAGAAATCAATTTTCCGGGTACCCTTTCCTGTTTTCATGACATAGGATTTGGAGTTGTTTATACTTAGGCCACGTGACTCCATAAATTTAAAGAAGGAATTTAGTAATTTCTGGAGACCGATTGCTGTTCTAGATATAAGAACAGCATCGTCAGCATAGAGTAACACAGGCACCCCTTTGCGTTCAACTAGGGGGTAATCTGCTTCAGTATTTAAAAGAAATTCCTCCAGTTCATTAATGTACAGGTTAAAGAGGAATGGGGCCAGAATACAACCTTGTCGAACTCCCCGGTTTATTCTAAATTCGTCCGTTACTTTAAGGTCTTGAGTGTAACGGACGTTTGCTCTTGTATCCGAGAGCAATGTGAATAACTTAAACTCGTTTTGAAATGGATGTACTTTTTGTTTACTATGCATTCACTGCGTTTTGGCTTTAAACAGCTTAAGCTAAAACGTGGGTGCCGAGATTACTTCAAAAGCAAAGACATGGAAAAAAAACCTTTTTTTGCATTTCTTTACTTTTAAACAATTGCGGTAGCCGTGCTTTAGCTTATGATGTTTACAGCTAAAGCGCGAGTGTGGTGAGTGTAACAAAAGTCAACAAATAGAGAAAAAGATGTGGCGGACATTTTTTTTCTATTTGCTTACTTTTGTTACAATTGCCACACTCGCGCTTTAGCTGTAAACATTATCAGCCAGATTCATCAAGCTAAATTGCGCTCGCAAAGGGCCAGATTCTGAGAATCTGGCCCTTTGCAAGTGCAATTTTTGCATTTGGGATTCATCATCCCAAATGCAAAAATCGCTATTTGCAAAATCGCATATTTTGGAGGAATTGGATTTAAGGAATCTCTATTAGAGATTCCTTAAATGCAATTCATTAACCAATTTGAAATTGCGAATTCGCAATATTTGGCCGCTATTTACCACGAAGTCTGACTTCGTGGTAAATAGCGAGAAAATAGAAAAAAGCACTTTAGTGCATTTTTCTCTGTTGCATGTTACACACACACATGTCCTTTGGACATGTGTGTGCGCAACACCTGTGTAAATTTGCATTTCAGGGGTGCTACAGGGTGTCCTTTGGACACCCCTGGCACCCTTGAAATCGCTATCTTATTTGCGATTAGCTAATTGCTAATCGCAAATAAGGAATAACTCCCCATTCATTCCTATGGGCCTTTAGGCCCATAGGAATGAATGGGGAGTTATTCCTTATTTGCGATTAGCAATTTGCTAATCACAAATAAGGAAGATGTAGGAATTGCAATATTTTTTGCAATTCCTACATGAATCCCGATTTGCAAGTCCTTAATAGCGATTCCTTATGAATCGCTATTAAAGACTCGCAAAACGGGTCTTTGATGAATCTAGCTGTATAAGCTAAGCGCGGGTGCCGCAATTTCTTAAAAATGAAGAAATAGGAGGAGCTTCGCGGGCAACCAAGATGGCCGCGTAAGCTCGGAGCTCCGTGGACCGTCCGACCCACCGCAAATATCCTGCCCGATATCCTGATCCACGTCGGTGGAACCGAATTGCTGGTGGTCTACTGAGGCGGGGACTGCCTTCAGCTTCCAAATCGGTGGTTCCTGTGCAGAGATACGTCGAGCTGAACTCCGCGCCGCGACGGCGCCATTGTCCCTCCGGACTTCGCCACTTCGCATGATTGGGATGCGTAGCGGCTGTCTGCTGTCCCAACTAGCGGAGTGATAGTGTCTCCAGCCTGAGTCACTGCACCCTGGGTTCTGCCTCCTCGGCCCTGCCTGTCCGTCGCTGCGGACCCGGGCTTGAGTGGCGCCTTGCCTTTGTTCCTCGGACCCATCATGGCGGGCAGAGGCGACCCGGACAGGACAGCTACCAAAGGTGGTCGAGGCAAGTCGCAAACACAACTGAATCGCATTGAGCGCTACGTGAACCTAAGATCGCCGCCTACATCGGGAGCCGTGTCTAAGGGCCCCCCTCCGACTAGCTCGCCGGATGGGTCAGACCCTACCCTTGGGGACATCATGGGTGCCATCACGAGTCACCGGGCCGTTATGCAACAACGACTCGACACTCTGGATCACAAGGTCGATTCAATGGCCGTTGATATTACTCTTATAAGGGCCGACTTGGGCAAGACCAACGAGTGTGTGAAGGCGCTGGATATTAAGACCTCCAGCCTCACCTCTGATGTGACTGAGCTACAGACCGAAGTCCGCAACCTGCGGATGACTGCAGATCTATTCTCGAGGCGGCTGGAGGACTTTGAAGGGCGAGCCAGGCGGCAGAACGTCCGCATAGTCGGCATACCGGAGGGGTCCGAGGAGGCTGCTACTGATCTGTTTGTTGAGGAATTGATCAAAACCCATCTAGCGCCCACTGGACTGAGTAACTTTTTCTCGGTGGAACAAGCCCATCGAGTGCCTGGTGGCCCGCCAAAGACAGGGTTGGCACCGCGACCGATTGTGGCGCGCCTCCTCAACTTCAGAGACCGGGACGTGATCCTCCAAGCTTCTAGATCACAGGGGCCACTCCACTACCAGAATGCGGAAGTGCACTTCTACCCTGATTTCACTAGGATGGTACAGCGCCAACGTCAGAGCTATGCGGGAGTGAAGAGGCGACTCAGGGAAATGGGTTACAAGTACTCCATGATGTTTCCCGCGAAACTTCGTGTTGAACATAAGGGCCGTGCCCTCTTCTTTGACTTTCCCGATAACGTCAGTGAATGGTTGGACACAGTTTCTCCTCGGCGAGATGAACAGTTTGATCAAGATGGAGGTGCCTCTGGCGGTGCGGAGCGGCAAGACTGAGCGTTGGGCTTGGGACATCCACGCCTTACATGACTGCCTAAGTTGGTATCTGCCACTTAACTTGACTCTCCTGTTGCTTACATGGTGGGTGGCGGGACGTGTTCATGGTGCCTCCTTACTCCTCTGGGGTCTTTTCGTAGATAGTTAATGGGGCGACAGGCACACTGCTGGTTGGGAGGGCTTTTTAGTCTGATGCAGGGGTGCAGGGTGGGGGGTATGTTCGGACGTGTTACCTTGTTTGTTGGTTTTTTCTATCTTTCTATCTGGCAATGGGTCAATTATGCTCCTGAACTTTGTATGTTATCGGTGTCTTCTGGGACTGGGTGGGGCGGGTTGCGGGGTGATGGGGGGTAAAAAGCTAAGAATTCTCAGTTGGAATGTTAACGGGTTGGGTGACCGAGTTAAAAGAGGGGTGGTAATACAATTGATTAAACGTCACATGCCTGATGTTGTCCTCCTTCAAGAAACACATTTGGTGGGACATTCATGTAAAGCTTTGAATCGTAAAGGTTACAAAATGGTGGCCCATTCGGGGTTCTCTTCCGGCTCCCGGGGGGCGGGTATCCTTGTGCGCGCGTCCCTTCCCCTAGAGATAGATGTCACCTTGATTGATGACAGGGGGCGTTACGCCGCCGTGGCGGGCAGATGGGAAGGGCGTTCCCTTTCGTTGCTTTCTGTATATGTCCCCCCGGGGCTGCAATCCAGTACTTTTCAGGACCTTGGTGGTGCCATTTTGTCTATGCCGGTTGGTCTGTTAATAGTGGGGGGTGACCTCAATTCGGTTTGCTCCGGTTCCCTCGACCGCCAGCCGCCCCGTGACCTCCGCAGCTCGCAGATGTGGCTGCCCTCCTTTCTCGAGTCCATGGGCCTTGTTGATGGCTGGCGTCTTCTCCACCCGACGGACCGCCATTTTTCCTTTCTTTCGGGCGTGCATGGGAGCCTTTCCCGCATTGACTATGTTCTTACACTGGCATCGCACGCGTCGGCCGTCTCTGAAGCCCGCTATCTAGCGCGAGGTGTCTCTGACCACTCACCCCTGTGGGTCTCCTTCGACTTTGGCGTGGCCTTGTCGGAGCGACCTGCGGCGATTAACCCGTGGTACTTCCGCAACAACAAGACTCGCTCCCTATTGGCCAAGGCCATTGATCTCTATTTTGCCGAAAATGTGGGCTCGGTCGGGTCGGCCGTTACCCTGTGGGAGGCCTTTAAAACGGTGCTCAGAGGCGATGCCCAAGCGCTCATTGCGGAGGCCCGACGGACCAGGGATGCCGACTTGCTGAGTATTGAGGAGGAGGTCTTGCGACTTGAGTCCCAACTGGGTCCCGAGCCAGACCCCTCGGTCCTGCACTCCCTCTCATTGAAGCAAGCGGAGTACCACGATCTGGCCACCAATGCCGCACTCACTCTGGCTAAAGAACAGCAGGGCCGTATTTATGATGTGGGAGACAAGGCCGGGAAATTACTGGCTTGGTTAGACAGAAAGGAGATGGCCAGCCGAGTGGTGCCCGAATTGCTGGGGGATGATGGTGTAGTTCTCACGGACCCGAGCGCCATTGTCGAGTCCTTTGCTGGCTACTTTCGTGAGGTCTATGACTCCAAGTCGGACTTTTCTGAGGCGGGCTCGTCGGCCTTCCTTTCTGGCATAGAACTTCCCCGCCTTTCCGACGAAGAGAGTGCGGATTTAGACAGGGAGGTTACCGCTGACGAGATTGCCTTGGCGATCCGGTCACTGCGCGCAGGTAAGGCCTCGGGACCTAATGGCATCCCGGTCGAACTGTACAAAATTCGGCCGGAGGTGGTGTCCCCACATCTGCGGAAAATGTTTTTGGAGTCCTTTGAAAAGGGCTGTCTCCCCCTGGATCAAAGGCTGGCCACCATCGTGGTCATCCACAAGGAGGGCAAGCCACGGGATGTTTGCCGATCGTACCGTCCCATCTCTCTCCTTAACGTGGAACCCAAGGTCCTTGCCAAACTACTCGCCAATCGACTGATAGGTGTCATTGGCGACCTCGTGCATCCCGACCAGTCGGGCTTCATCCCCCATCGTAATACCGCCCTCAACCTGCGTCGCCTTCACGGCGTTATGGCTAGGGCCCACACCCTTACGGAGCCAGCTATCCTTGCGTCTCTCGACGCCACGATGGCCTTCGACTCCCTCGAATGGCCGTATCTCTGGGCAGTGTTGTCCAAACTCGGGTTTGGGCCGGTCTTTGTAAGCTGGGTGAAGCTGCTATACGCTGAGCCGCTGGCTAACGTCACGGTCAATAGCCGACTATCGGCGTCATTCCCCCTACATCAGGGTACCAGACAGGGCTGCCCCCTGTCGCCCCTACTTTTTGCCCTGGCCCTTGAGCCGCTCGCGGCCCTGCTGCGTTCGCATCCGGACTTACACGGTATTACTTGGGCCCCTGGCTTTGAGGACAGGGTTTCCTTGTACGCTGATGACATCCTGCTTTATTTAACCTCCCCTTGTAAGTCCCTCATTGTGGCGTGTGACGTACTTAGGCTTTTCGGACGTTACTCTGGCCTGATTATAAATTGGGCCAAGTCGTCCCTGTACGTCCTTCAGGGGGATACACCACGTCTTCCCAGGGGCTGTAATATACAGATTGCCGGCCACGGCTTCAAGTACCTGGGCATTTACATTTCGGGCAACCCGAGGAAGCGGTATGACCTTAATTTGCTCCCTCCTCTCCAGCGTCTACGGCGTGATGTGGACAGCTGGCGTAAGCTCCCGCTCTCTCTTCTTGGCCGTGCGGCGTTGTTTAAGATGGTGTCCCTGCCCAGGTTCTTATATGCCTTGCAGAACGCCCAGGATCCGGTTCCGGCGCGCTATTTCCGCGAGCTTGAAGGTCTCCTGCGGACCCTTCTATGGGACGGGCGACCTTGTGTTGCTATTTACAAACTCACACTCCCATGGTATGACGGCGGCATCGCTCTTCCGGATGTACGCCGCTACTATTGGTCCTCGCAACTTGCCGCCCTCAACCATGGGTTCTACGGTCCTGCAGATAGCCCCGGCTATGCCATGGATAGATGGCTTTTGGGCGATGGCAATTATTATCGGGCCCTGTATTCGAGGTCCTTTGATCGACGGATGTCGGGTCCTACGCGTACGGCGGTTCACATTTGGCGGACGGTTACCAAGGCACAGGGCTGGCAGGGTAAGCTGACCAGATTCACCCCTCTGTTTGATTCAGATATTCTGGGTAGACTGTGGCACACCAAGGGTTTTGACAAGTGGGACCTCATTGGCATCAGCAGAGTCGAGGACATGCTCTCCAGAGGTACTATTAAGACCTTCCCCCAGTTGCAAACCGAATATCAGCTGGGCACTACGGAGTTTTTCCGCTACGCCCAGCTGAGGCATGCGCTACTCTCGGCCACACCGCCGGACGGCGTCATTCCTGAGAGCTCCCCCCTGGAGGACAGAATATTGGATGGGCACATGCCTGACAGAGCGATCTCCCTTTCATATAAGAAACTGATAAATGTGCGCACCGATCTTCTCCTTGGTTTGCGGGATCAGTGGGTGGCGGATGGTCTAGAACTTGATGACGAGGACTGGCAGTGCGCAGTTTCCTCCCCTAAGGAGGTTGCAATCTCCTCTCGCCTCCGCCTGGTGCAGTTCAAGATCTTGCACCGGGTGTATGTGACAGGTCCCCGATTGGTGCGCATGGGATATTCGCCTGACGGACTCTGCCGCAGAGGCTGCGGAGCCCCCGCCACGTTCCTCCACATCCTCTGGGAATGCCCCGCAATAGCCTCCTACTGGAGGAGGGTGCACCGTATTATGGGGGAAGTCACTGGTGTGATCGCCCATGCGGAAGCTCAGAGGTGTCTCCTTAACGTGTGGGAGCCTTCCGACCACAACGTGGCACAGACTAGGTGGGTGACCCTGGGGAACATGGTGGCCAAACGTGACATAGCGCAGAAATGGGGTGCGTCCACGGCCCCCCTGGTGGTACAATGGAAAGCCAATATGGATTGGTGTATGTTTAGGGAGAAAACGGTCTACGTGGCAAGAGGGAGACCCCGCACCTGGGATAAAGTATGGGGGGCCTGGAACGCATATAGAGGAGACGTGTGTTTGCCACCTGAACCTGTCTCACTGGATGAACATTTGTCGACTTGACCTGTAACTTCAACTGAGCTTTAATATACTGTGCACTCCTGTTGTCTCCCCCCCTCCTTCCCATTCTACATTTTCTCCTTGATGGTTGTTCCCCTACCTTCCTCCCCTGCCCGTCCCTGACACCCTGACTCTCTCTGGACTCTATTGCCGTCTTTTCGCACCCTCGGGCGCTCTTTATGTTAAGTTCTCAGTTAAATATAAAATTGACCTTCAATGTGCTGATCTTCTTGCACTAAATGCTCTCCTGCTACCTATGCTGCCTTGCCTCCGGGATGTCAGGCTAAATAGCTGTGTGCTCTGTTTTAATAAAGGTTTTCAAAAAATTTAAAAAAAAAAAAAAATGAAGAAATAGAAAAACAATCTGTTTCTTTACATTTTAAGCAATCACGTCACCCATGCTTTAGCTTACAATGTTTACAGCCAAAGCCCGAGTGCCACAAAGGTCACGCATTTGCAAGAGTATGAGGTATTGGCATTGTAAATAAATGAGGCATTGTCATCTACAATGCTAATAACTCTAAATATCGCAATTGCAAGACCTATTGAATTTCAAATGCTTATTGTTTGAGCCGTGAATTGTGTAAACCGAACCTACTCTCACAATTGAAAGGGGAGGCTGTATAGCTGCTAGCCAGGCTTCAGGGTCAAATAGCAGGAGTGGGGAGGGGCTAATGTGGGCTATACATTAGGGAGACCTCCCACCGAGAACAAGCAATAGAGCTATCTGTGTGGACTTAGCGCATGGGCCTCCCCGGGGTAGGTGGATAGCGACCTTCGTAACCGGAAGAAATTTACCACAAACAGTGGGTGCCCCTGAAAACACCTTTCGAGGCGTTGTGCTGCGGTGAAAACGTTTACTATCAGAGTAGTCTCCGAGTGAAGCCCTGGCAGCTGGAATCTGTTTGGGATCTACTTATAAATCATGTGCTTTGATCTGTGCGCCTGCTCATTCATGTAATGAGGCTGATAGGGACTAGCTGGGAGTAAAAGCAGCACTCTGATACTGACCAAGCAATTTTACAAGTGTCTGGTTTCCATGAAAACAGTAGCTCTGCAATAAGCTGCTGCTAAATATTCTAAGACATTGCTAGTGTTCTAGTAGTATTAAGCTGCTTCATAGCACTTCTATTATAGACCTGTTAAAAGGATTGGCCAATGTCGAGAAAATGTGTATATCGCTATCTATCTATCCAGCCATTTGTCTATAACTCTATCCATCTCTCTGCCCTATCACTCTGTCTTTCTCACTTTATTCTATCTATCTATCTATCCATCCATCTATCTATCTATCTATCTATCTATCTATCTATCTATCTATCTATCTATCTATCTATCTATCTATCTATCTATCTATCTATCTATCTATCTATCTATCTATCTATCTATCTATCTATCTATCTATCTATCTATCTGTCTATAACTCTATCCATCTCTCTGCCCTATTAGTTTGTCTTTCTCACTCTGTCTGTCCTTCCGCCCATCCATCCATCCATGATAATAACGGTCCTGATTCATTATGGTAACTTACACTTTTGATTAAGTATATTACTTTTTGTCATTCAAAAACCCTGAGTATAAGTTACTACTTGAAACAAGCATTTTCAATGCAATAGGTCTCGCATTTGTGAGAGTTTGGGCTAATGGCATTGTAAATGACAAAGACTTTTATTTATGTATTGTGAAAACCTGCAAACGGTGCATAAACATTCACTTTGTACTTATAGTTGTTGCTTAGAAGAAGCAAGGCTGGCAGTAACTGCGCCTCTTTTACTCTCAGCCTTGCTTCTCGTAAGCAACAACTATAAGTACAAAGTGCATGTTTACGCACCACTTGCAGGTTTTCACAACACATAAATAAAAGGCATTGTAATTTACAATACCTATAGCTCAAACTTTCACAAATGCGAGACCTATTGCATTGCAAATGCTTGTTATCAGATGCAATAATCATTGCATCCGATTGTGGGCAATTCAAAATGAAGGCCATACATTTAGATGCTGAGGAATAAGAATACAATTGCCTCCAAGAGAGAGGAATAGAATTCTGCCCATAGCCCCCCGAAAAAGTACTTCTATCACACTGTATCAATTTTGTACATATAAGAGGCAATTAAAGCATGCAAACAATGAACTCAAAACATTAATATATGTAAAACTGAGAGGTAGGCCTTCCACATTTCTATTAATAGCAACATAAAGGAACACAATGATAAACTGGCTAGAAGAATGTAATTACAAAAAAAGTATTTTAAACTGTCAGATTGTGCATACACTTGCAGAGATTAAACTAACTCAATAAACCACCAAGAAAAAAGAATGCTGAAAAAATACAAAGGAAAAGCGTTGCGATGTTCTTTTTTAACGTTATTGTGCACACACTGGGGTAAAATGTTCAGTCCTCCTGTAAAAATATAGCAAAAAAAAATCCATAATAAATGCTCCACAGAAAGTCTTCATCCTCTTGCAGGATGCAACCAGCGATTAAGCAAGAAACAACTCATTAAATGAGAACTCATTACTAGTGGATGCAGTCAGCCATGAATCAATCCAGACGTAATTATGTGCTTTGTGGTCAGGATGTAAAATATTAATCGCTACATCAATAGTGACATGGCCACTTGACATACAACTGAGTCTCAAAATGTCACACATAGGCATGTAATCCATACTCATCTCCCAACTGACACCTATATAGGCCTCCCCCGAAATATTCTCGAGCGAAGATTGCTGCTTGGAGGCACCTGCAGACTCGAGACACACGTGGACAGTACAAAGAGATGTTTGTTTCTGCTGCTATGCCATGATGACACAATTGAGCTATGTTAAGTCACAAGAACAACCTCTGTACCTCCACAATAAAGACGCTAAATGCATCATGATCCATTAGGCCAGCATGACGGAAAAGACTCTGTCCTGTCTCAAATAATAAGTCAAACAAGGGACTGGACTACATGGCAGTGCTGTCAGTCAAAGCACGCTAACAGTATCATAAAAAGCTCTCCATATGTAAATGTATTTGTACTTGTATAGCGCACAGCTACCCGCAGTGGGTTTCCCGGCGCTTACTTAGGGAACCCGTCCTGGTATTCCCCTGTGAGATAACCCCAGCAGGGTATCCACAAGGTGAAAGCCAGGCATCCCGCCGCGAGGGGCCGTTGTGGAGATTAAGCAAGCTATTGCCCAGAGTCGCAGAGTGTGAACCCGTGAGTCGAGAAGGCACCAGAGCGAGAATTATCAAGTCCATGGAATTTTTTGAGCCCAAGACCCGGAGCGAGAATTATCGAGTCCGTGGAATTTTTTGAGCCCAAGACCCGCCGAGGCAGGGAATTGAACCCTGGTCCAGGGCCGATCTCAGCTTCCGGGTCTGCCGCCTCTAACCCCTGAGCCACACTTCTCCGTATAATTGAAAATGGTTCATTTAGACGTATTCAATAAAAATAAAAATGTGTGGTTTCAGTTATTGATAACCAAAAATCATAAGTTCATGTGGAGTCACTGCAGAGTCATTTTTAAAACATGATTATGTAAAGATATCTTTGAAATCTCAGATGGAATGCGAATTTCAAAATGTCATTCAGTTCCTGTGGTGCCCGAGTGGTAAAGTGTATATTGAACAAAGAACAAACACAAAGTGATAGTATGGGTTTCACAAAGCAGGAGTAGAATAAAATGTAAGACACCATGTGCACCTCTGGTTGAACGTTACTGTCCTGAACTCAAATGCTGGCAAGTCATTGAACAAGTTATCACAAATCCGTGGGGGTAATCTGCCAGCTACCCTGCGGATTTGTGAATGCAGATAGATAGACCATTTCCGTTCCGTACAGTTGGGACTAAACAAGAGACAGTATGGACCCCTGGGGGTCTCCATGGATGATAGGGCTATTTTGTGACCTGGAGATGGCCTAGGGAACTAACTGGTGTTGGTTTGGAAATGTAGGTGGTGAATCAGTGAAGAACATTGCCAGTGAATACTGTTCAAGACGATATGGTGCATATGAGGGTGGGATGGCAGACAATGTCAAAGGCAGCTGGGAGGTTTAGCAATATGAAGATTCCATTTTCATGTTCGTCTGTGGTCAAGAGGGCATTGTTTACAATGAGTAAGGCTGCAGTTTCCGTGCTTCAGCGTGGATCAGAGTCAGACTAGTAGTGCAGGAGATGGTTAGCATTGATGTGGTTGAACAGAACTTTCATTGATCTTACTAATGAATGGTAGGTGAGTGATGGGCAATATGGTTGGTGAGGGCATCAGGGTCTAGTGTAGGGTTCTTTAGATGTAGGACGATCTGACCAATCTTGAGAGCTTCTGGGAAACTGCTTGAGTGACGAAAGGCACTCACAATGATGATTAGTGGGTAAGAGCATCCCCACAGAGAGCTTTGATGAAGGTCAATAGTAAGACATCATCTTCATTAGAAGTCAAATCTTTTGAGGGAGCTAAGTATGTGAGTGATAGATGGGGGAGATAGTGCATTCAAGGCTGACCATTGAGTATTTCTATTGGAAATGGTCGGTGAATGGTCTTGGTTAAAATTCAGTTTCTGTTGGTGGTTTCCTTGATGGTGTTGGTTTAGTATTTTGCTTTGACTGATGTGATGACATTGTGGTTACATGTCGAACGAAGGTACCTCAGAATCAAGAGTCCCTGAGGAATTCTGTTTTTCTTCCATTTTTTTTTCTGTCTGTGAATGGGTCAATTATTATTAGTAAGGTTGTTTGAATACCAAGGGCTGAAGGCTTCGGCTAGCACTTGAGTGTTGTAATTTAATAATGTCTGTGAAGAGCAAGGTTTTTTGAATACCAAGGGCTGAAAGCTTTGGCTACCACTTGAGTGTTGTAATTTTGGCATGGATGTTCACAAAGCTTTAAAAAAAATTGCTCAAGTTGTTGAGGAGGATGTTGGCATTGGAACATGGAGCTGGTAAAGTGAGAAAAAAGTTTAGGCATTAGGTTGACTATGGAAAAGTCTTTGAAGGATCTAGAGGTTTAGACTTCTCTTTTGTTTTGACCTTGTTGTGTTGGTAGAATGCTAAGCATGGAGATTATGATAGCAAAGTGGTCGATCCATTCCAGAGAAATGGGCGGTTTGCAAAGGATTCTTGATGATGTTGAGAAGATCATATTAAAGATGTGGCTTTTGAAGTGAGTTGGTTGCATGACATACTCTACCAAATTGAGTCTATTGGTGAGGCTGAAGATGGTATTGTTTTTGTTTTTTGAGCTTGTGTTGTCTGGGATGTTGAAAACATCCAAGAGAGTGGTGTTGAACTGTTGATTGAAGAAATGGGTTAATCTTCATCCTACAACTATAAGTGCCCAAAAACCGACAGCTAATTGAACTTTTATGACCTAAGAGTTGCTATTGAATATTTGAAGGATGTGACTCAGCGCTCCGCTGGTCCACTGAAGAATAACACCATGAAGAATAATCAGGGTAACCCCACAAATTTTTAGAACAAAGAGTTTCTCATATGTATTACATTGCAAAACATATAAACACGAATAACTGAATAATTTAGAGGTGTAAGTATTATTTACCATGCTAAAGTAAGAACTTGCATACAAGCCTGGACAAAAGATTGTCTATATTGACTATATTTGAACAAGACAGGGAGGTGTTGTGTGCAGCAAGGCTTTCCTGGCAATAAATGCATTTGATATACAGGCCATTCCTGATTGTATGCCAACAAGAACACACTAATATATTATAAGAGTATTTGTGTTTTAGGCTTAATGCTTAGAAAACAAACTGACTATTTGAATGCTAATGCTAACAAATGTGTGCAAAATCATGATGCTTTTTTTAAACTGCATATTGACAGTATTCAGATTTAAAGAGAAGACAGAAAATGGTGGGGTTAACACACAGACAAAATGTTTTAGGGTGAGTTCCTCAAACAATTTAAACTGAGAGCTAAAGTGTCTGAACACAGGTTTCTCTCATCTATTTACACACACCACTATAAAAGAATAGTCAGAACTTTACTCCAATTAACATAACTTGCTAGATGGTGTTGCTCTGTTTCTAGTCTTTGCTAACCTTCTAAGATGGAAGTACTATTTAAAGACCAATGAACTCCCTGTAATCTGTGGTAAATGATTGTTCATGTAGTTCCATACCTACAAAGAACCTAGAGGTTGTTTGTAGAAAATAGCTGAATGAATGCTAAGGTGGTCCTTCATATACGCTTGGGTAACATTTATTGAACACAACCTCTTTCCTTCTTTCTTTCCTTCTTACTTTCTTTCTGTCTTTATATATTTCTTTCTAGATTTCATGCTTTCTTCTTACACACGTGACATATATAAACAAAATTATATTTAGCTGGGACAGTAAGACCTTGACTTGTCCTTCATCTTCAGAAATAGTGTTGCACTCAGAACACATATGTTCAAACGCACACAATTTGAGACCACAAGTGAGAGTCTATTATTGCCCTTATACACTAATGCACACATGCACTTCAGGTTCTCTTTTCTCTACAGACCTTGTGCACTACTGATTTTATGTTATGTTGTGGTACCATGATGCTTAATATGCTGTACAACCCTTTATTGTGTCGCATGAGGTTCTCATAGCTTGTATCACTAGCCTTGAATGGAGGTTTCTCTACAATATTGTTTAATTATATTTTGGTAATCAATCAATCAGGTTTCTTGTAAAGCAAGACTACTCACCTATTAGGGTCTAAAGGTGCAGGGGGATCCACGGTTCAGTCGAAATAGCCAGACCGTAAGGGCCTTCCTGAATTGACCACATATGCTGCTATTCATTACAGACATCTATTGCCCAAGGGTGTGTAGTTGTATTGGCAAATTATAACTCTAATCTAGGAGATAGATAGATAGATAGATAGATAGATAGATAGATAGATAGATAGATAGATAGATAGATAGATAGATAGATAGACAGCCTGCATAATGGGCAAATATGTAATATGATCCAATATTGTCATTAGGTGCTTTGTTGACATAATAAATAGCCCTGCCAAGTACCATGCATCAGGTGTTAGTCTAATTGCGGGTTTAATGCATTTTAGTGTGGTGGGCCACATCACCGCACTGAAATGCAAAAATCACACATTATAGTGCCTCTCAGCTGACCATAGCTGCCAAGGTTTCAGATTGCTATGTGTGACATTTTCATAATTTCATTGAAATTATGAGTTACATTTCAACAACTATGAGTGACACTTTCTCGTGAGCGAAAATCAAGCAATGAAGACGAGAGGAACATATAAATATCAGAAATTACACCCATTTGAGCAACGAGAAACTCTAAGAAGGTCTTACAATTACTGCCAAGCACCGGAAATAAAAGAGCAGTAACCGGAGACAGACTGCTTGACTGCAGTTGTCAATAACAAAGGGCCGGCAGGCACTGCTGTTGCTCAGAAGATGAGATCTGATCATTCATGACTGCACTCTAGCCTGAAAAGCACATTATATAGCATGGGCCAATTTGTTATTGAAACTAGTCTCACAATCCTAAGCCTTTTGTTCTAATTCTAACATTTTGCAAAGCCCAGACACAATAAGGAAACACAACTTAACATAGCTGCCATTTTTTTTAATTGCTTATATGTGACATTTATATGTTTTCTTTGTGTGAATGATTGACATTCTACTAATGAATGTGTGACACTTCGAGTGGCACTTCCTCATCAGTAAATCGAAGCAATGACTATTATTGTTTACATGCCTGTGAGTTTTCTATTACTGTAGCCAGATATAAAACCCAATAACCAATATACCCTATTAGCGCATCTCGCGCTGACAGTACATCTATAATTTTGGTGCATTATAGATGCCCTGGATTAACAGCCAGCCCTGTCAAGTACTACACATCAGGTGTTAGTCTAACGCATTACAATGTGGTGGGCCGCATCACTGCACTAAAATACAAAATTCATGCATTATTGCGCCTCTCAGCTGTCAATTCAGGGTGTCTATAAGGCACCAAAATGATAGCTGTACTGTCAACGCGCGATGCGTTAATGTCCCAGCAGGCTACTAGGAGAAGAAATCTGTTTAGCAGGTTGCTATCCCTGTTGAGCATGACTTTTTACCCTTATGTTCCATCAATATCCTAGATAAATTACCTTTTAATTACTTTTTGTTCACTCAGGTGCATAGGTGTGAGGGTCCGAAAGCAATCTGACTATACTAATATATTGAAAGTACTTTAGAATCAGGCCATAAATGCAGTCCAGATTGAGCAATGATGCAATTCAGTAATCTCTATTACTTCTGAAATCCCACAGAGGAATGCTATTATTGCCTGGTCAAAACGATGTGAGAGGATAGAGATGCATAGTAGAAGAAAGATAGGTTGTGGGGCAAGAGAGATACAATCTTTTTTTCCAGATGGAATTTTATTACTTGATTTCAAATTTGTAGAAATCCACTTGGCACCAAGATTAAAGTCAGAGTAAGTCTCGAATGTCATGGAGAGATTTCTCATTGGAAGGCCAGTTTAAAGTTGATTTAACACGCACACGTTTTACTTCCTAAATATATTTACCTTAGGGAACCAGAAATTATTACAAATCTGTAAATGTAACAAAGATCCCAAAATTTGGCCACAATTGTTGTATTTATTTATGTCTTTCGTACCAACCCATTTGAGCACAACACATATTCTCAGATCACTCATGGTCATTTTCTCAATTACTGTGTCAAATTTTGGCACTCATAGCATTTTCCTAACTAGATTTTCTACTTGTCACACAAAGGCAACCATTCCAAAAAAGAGGGTACCATAATTGTGCAATGTAAAGAGTTTAAATTCCCAGCCTAGAGTATCAGTAATAGATATTTAATTCATAAAATACACCATGTATCACAGATTTTATATGCACATTTTTACACTGTTGCACGAGCACCCGAGCTGTAGTGATGAATTCTCTTTAGGCATTGGTCAATAATTAGACAGGTATAAGTTTAACCAGCCAGGACTATATATAATTGATCTACCGCCACACATGTTAGTGCAGGATATTTTGGGGTGTAGAAGTTGTACTGCCCCTACCAGCAGAGGCGTGTCCCTTTTGCAACTATTGACTGTTTTTAATGCTGCTGGTAAAGGGTCAGAATAGGCATGTGGAAACAGATAGAAACTATGTTTAGGCCCAAGGTGCATTTTCCTGTAGGCCATCTAAGAATGTTAAGGGTGGTGCAAAATCCGTTCCGCTCGCGGATTTTGCGGATTTTCGGCAATTTCGCGAATCGCGCAAACTTGCCGAAAAATCCGCAACTCTACTCGCTGGCAGATTTTTTTTTTTGCAGTAGAGTGTGGCATCTTTGTGTATAAATATGCAGGCAGGATTCATTCTGGCACGATGCTCCTGTCACAAAAATTAAACCTCACAGGAAGCACTTACAGATATAAATAAAGCAGGTGCCCAAGTTGAAGCTCAAATTCAGTCACGCATTATAATCAGCTTAGTGAGCACGGTCGAGGCTAGGCAGGTGTACTTCCATCCCATATCTACTACCTACAATTAGATGTAATCCTTGATGGAGGTCTTTGCATCCACGAGTTTCTCTAGCGCAATCTTCGTGTACTTCCTGTGACCAGAAGGCTGCTTCCTTCTCATCTGCAGCTCTGATCCGTCTCTGGCCCTTACAAGAGGCATTGTGAACTCGCATGGAAGCCCCACCCGTTTGTCCCCGCCACACACACACTAGGGTATGCAACGTCTTCGCGCCCTTTCCTCACAATAATGGACAGCTCACTCGAGGGACCTCGGCGCCCAAAAAACTAGTGAGCACGGTCGAGGCTAAGCAGTTGTGCTTCCTCCCCATATCTACTGCCTACAATTAGATGTAATCCTTGATGTAGCTCTTTGCATCCATGAGTTACTCTAGCGCAATCCCCGTGTACTTCCTGTGACCAGGAGGCTGCTTCCTTCTTATCTGCTGCTCTGATTAGTCTCAGACACTTTATAAACAAGAGGCATGTGAACTCGCATAGAAGCCCCGCCCGTTTGGCCCACATTAGGGGACAAGTGTTACATTATTGCAAATAGCAAAAAAATACGCGAGTTTGCAGGAAAATCCGCGAACTCGCTGATTTTTTTGCCATTTCGTGCAAATTCGCGGACCGCGGATCCACAAAATTCGCCCATCCATCACATCAGCCTAATAACTAACGTGACAATGGACATATCACTTTACCACCAAACCAATTCCACCAAATCACCCACCATGCTAGTGAAAAATAGTAAGGAAATGTTAACAAAATAATATAAATAATATAATCTATATAGTTATGCCTGCACTCTACCCGTTTTCCCTTCTACCTCAATCCTAAACACACAATGAAATGGAAAATCATATAACTACACAGCATTGAAATAATCAAAAACAATACATTTTATTTTTTAATTGCACTTATATTTGGACTTCCACTGAGGATCACAACCTAGATACTCGGCTCCTACTTTGCCTCCTCACCAGTATTCTAATGTAAGTTAACACAGCCTTGCGCTCCCTTGTAGTGGACATTGATAATTTAAATAATCATACACATGACATTCAACTGCTCTTTATATCGAGATATCAATTTTCTTACAAATATAGGTTTCAATTGTGTAACTAGCATGTGGGCTACTGTCTCTGCCAGCCTTTTGCTATATTTGAAAGCATGTGGAGAAAATGCTATTTTGAACTTTGCCCATGTTCCGGTCTTTTACAACACATGCTAAACTTCACAAGATATGCAACTGAAAGTATAATTCTGATTTATAATAAAAATGTACTTTAACTTAGTCAACTACGAAATAGGCTGCCATGTTTTGCTGTGATTTGAATTGATGTATCAATAATGGTAATGGACCTTGTTGGAAGGCTTCAGTAGAATCTCTCACTGTTTCCTTGCCTAGACTGGACCATTAGCATGTGGACACCAAATTAGGGCAGCTATTTGGGTAAACAGTGTCTGCAACAGCTCTGCCCTTGTCAGTCTGTTTGCTGTGTTCTAGCTCCTTACATTTCCCCTTCGAAGGAGAAGGGTTTGCACAAAGAGCAGAAAAGTGTGAGATCCCAGGTAAAGGTGTCTGCCAATTAAGAATTCAGGGAAGTAGCCAGAAAGATTTGAGATGCTTGAAGTCAACAGTTTGCTGCATTCAGTTTGAAGTAATAATAGATATGTCTGTATTAATTTTGGCTTTCTAAAACACAGCATATTTAGCTAACAATGAAGCGCTTTTCAAGGGACAGCCCCTGTGGCAGTACATACTGGAAGATTGCACATTGAGGGACGGTAGAGCTAGTGGATGGGATGTAAAGTGAGCCTATCTGAGACGGCGTTCCCTGAAGAGGTGAATTTTCAGTTACCACCACCTTCCCTGGTCCCACCCATAGGAGGGACCTAGCAGGTAATCCAGCCCCTAGATTTGGTATATAGGTAGGAGCTGAGTCCCAAGACTTTTGATTTATCCTGACTGAAACTTGAAACGAAATTCTGGACCTTCGACATTCTACCTGAAGATAGAAGACTGAAGAATCTCCCTTGTGGTCAAGGAGTGACCACCCTGCACAAGCAGGCACCATCCAGCGATCAATGGCTTGCTTTGTCGATGCTCCCGCCGGAGCCCGAGCACAGAGCCTGACAAGAACCAGACTTCCTGACTTCCAACAGCCCGATCCACAGTCCCAGCAGAGCTGAGACCCGTGGAGGCGATGAGAGACGTGGGACCGGCCATCTTGAAAAGTCTGCGACTTGCTTTTTGTGCAGCACTCGAGGCACCCTTGAAACTGTGCATTGGGGATTGAGAAGCCCCATCCCCGAGCATCAATTGCACCAAAGATCAGCCCTGCACCCTCCATGAGTTCTGCGTGGGGCCCTTCTGCATTTTCCTGCTCGACGCGTCAGTCCAGTCACTTGCCCGTTGGCTAGTGGCCATCTTGACGACGAATCTTTGAATTTTCACTGCTGGTCTGGTTGCTCCAGACTGGCCCTTGCTTCCCTCAAAAGAACCAGCCCATCAGACCCTGCTGGTCTGATTAAGAATTTCAAAAGACAGTGGTCCCTAGTAGTTCAGGGATTAGGCAGAATTGATGGACATACACTCAATAGTCAGTATGACCTTTGTCCAGCAGGACAGGTTTTTATTTTAAGAGATATGGAAAACATAAAAGGATTTTTTACAAGGTGGGTACAACCAGTAACCCACAGGGGACAAGACAACACAGGGGGGTAAACTTGACGCAACAAAGGCGGTCTGTGCTAGTATCTCAGTGAACAGACAATGGTAAAGTACAAAGCATCATTGTGAACATTTTTCTATTTGTAGGGTACATATGATGCTACTATGTCGACGGCGTTTCGATGCCTACACACAGATACATGGCATCATCTTCAGGACACAGAATTAATTTGTTTGTCTTGAAAGCATAACAGTTTTTTGGGGCCTATAAGCATACATACAGTTATATTGGGGAAACAAAAAAAGGGGGAGACAAAACATAAACATTGGTCAATAACAAAAAGACTAGGCATGTATATAAATCTGAAAATAAAAAAAATAGAAAATTGTTCACAATGATGCTTTGTACTTTACCATTGTCTGTTCACTGAGATACTAGCACAGACTGCCTTTGTTGCGTCAAGTTTACCCCCCTGTGTTGTCTTGTCCCCTGTGGGTTACTGGTTGTACCCACCTTGTAAAAAATCCTTTTATGTTTTCCATATCTCTTAAAATAAAAACCTGTCCTGCTGGACAAAGGTCATACTGACTATTGAGTGTATGTCCATCAATTCTGCCTAATCCCTGAACTACTAGGGACCACTGTCTTTTGAAATACGTAACTGCCCAAGGACCCTAGTGATATTCCTTTGGGTCTCCCTTGTTCTTTGAAAATAAAGGTCTGATTAAGAAGCCAACTTCGTTTCCTGTGTTGGTTGCCTTTGTCAAGGCTTGTTGACTCCAATCCTTTATGGGACAGTCTGTGCCTGACTCCTGGTCATCATCGACACCTCCTGGTCCACGTGGCTGCAGAGACAAGCTTCACAACATCACCTGATTGCTTCACGACATCGCCTGCTTCCTTCCTGGTTCCTTCCTGGTCACTGGCTAGTGACCCAGACTCTGTCCCCTCTGCTTTCAGGTGCTCCTCATCCTTGATATGCCCTTGGATCCAACCGGACACTTCTCTCCTAGTCTCCTGCAGCATCTTTCTCCAAGGCTCCATAGGATTCAGCGACGAAACCCGACACACTTTGACACCTATGCACCTGCTTCCTGTCAGTGAGGTAACGCGAGTACTCCGGTGCTCCTGTGGGTATAGACTATCTAACTGTCTAGGTTTCAAGTAACTTTCATCGAGTCCAGTCAGAAGTGCCCTAAAAGAACTAGTTTCTAACTTTTACGTTCCCATTCATTCTCTACGGTAACTCGTGTGTGTGTTTAGACACTGCACACGCATCCCGTGGGTCTCCTGCTTCCTAACACTTGGTCGGTTAGCGTAGACCCAGCGATTTCCTAGGCCCTAGGCCTATTCACTTTTCGTGTGGTGGTCCTCATACCACTATTTTAGTATATGGTTTAGCGTGCTTCTAGGGCCCTACTGTATTTTGTGCAACTTATTGTATTTTAATTAAATATCTTGTATTGTGCTTGTGCCTCTGACCTCATCAAGAGTTCAGAGGGATTGTCTAGAAATAAATAACATATATATTTTATATATATCCTGTGTGGTGTCCTTTCATTTGGTATTAAAGGGGTTACATATGGTAAAACAGCTGTCTTTACATGCCCTCTTGAGTTTAGCCTAAGACTGCTTTGTCCATGCTACCCCTAGGTTAGCTGATCTATGAGGTTGACTTTACAACCAGCACCATAAGGGTTGTTTGGACTGGTGCAAGGTGCTCACTGGAATAGTGAACATCATATACCAGGCCAACTTCTCACAGTCAGAAACTCCTGGTGATCAAAAAGGCATTATCGGCATGGAGTCTTCATCTGGAAGGAGTATGATATAAGATTACGACATGGAGAGATCACAAAAAAAATATTGTACCTCACAACAATGAAATAGGCTAAATCTGGACTAGACAGATGTAGTCAGTTCTTTTTACACTCCATCTATTTATCATAGCCTACAGGCTAGGGAATCATCATGGAAAAGCTGACACACTATCCCAAAAGAACAATACAGAACTAGAAATTAAAGAAGAAACATCATAATTCTAGTCATCAGTGAGTTCTCCATGAAAGTTGTTAGAAATGGGGTTTCTAGTTGATGAGGTATGCACCCTGTCCAATTACAGACCACACACTAAAGATAGCCTGTGCTCACCCTCTGGTAGCTTGTCACAGAGCAGTCAGGCTAATCTAAAGAGGCAATTTGTAAAGTATTTGTGCAACATTCACACACAGAGTAACACAATGAAAACACCACAAAAATACCCCAAACAGGGTTAAAAAAATAGATTCGAATTTTATCAGTAAAACATGACCAAAAGGACAAAACTCCAATAAGTAGAGCATGAGTTATCAATTTTTAAAGTTTAAATCAAAATATAGTGCCTACCTAGTCATAAAGCGGCAATCAGGAACATCTGGTCACACTAGACCCGGGTAAATCAAAAGTTCAGGCTGACCGCGATGGTGTCAGGCCGGCTGCAGCACTCCCGCAGGTCTCGTTGACAAAATACCTTGGATGGAGGAAGTGTCAACGTTGAAGACTCGATGCGAGGAGCAGTAGAAGCGATGCGTCATCGTCAATCCTGTGGATGGAGGCGATGTGTCAGTTCTGATCTGCGCAGTTGATGGTGGCTTCATTAACAAACCCCTTTGTAATGAAGGCGATGCATCGTAGTTGAGCCACTCAGTCTGGCATAGTAGAGCCACGCATTGCATTGAAGTGATATCGTCTGGCAGCCACTGTGTTGGCGTGAAAGAGAGATGGGTCGGTTCTGAAAAATGAATTTGGGTGTTTATCACTACCAGGACATGCAAAACTTAAAAGTAGATTTCCTTCCCTGTACTTACATAGCACCCTGCCCTATGGGCTACCTAGGGCCAACATAGTGGTGACTTGTGTGTAATAAAAGGGGAGTTTAAGGCTTGGCAAAGGTTTTCAAAAGCCAAGTTGAAGTGGCAGTAAACTGCACACTTAGGCCCTGCAGTGGCAGGCCGGAGACAGGTTTCAGAGGCTACTTATGTGGGTGGCACAATCAATGCTGCAAGTCCACTAGTATGCCAATGGGGCATATGGTACACCATTTTACAAGGGACTTACAAGTACATTAAATACACCAATTGTGTTTAGACCAATGTTACAATGTTTAGGGAAGAAGCACATACACTATAGCACTAGTTAGCAGTGGTAAAATACACAGATTCCTAAGGCCAACAAAAACATAGAGCAAAAAGAGAAAGTATGCAGGCAAAATATTTGGGGGAAGGCCACCCTAAGGATGCCAGGTCGAACAAAAGTGAATAGGAAGTTACAGCACAGTAAAGGATAGAACAAGAACAACATAAAAGATCCATTAAAAAGGCATTTCATATCACAATGATTCTCTGTATCTTCCCAGCAGAGCTGTGCAGGTTAAATATCTAAAATTGTATCATTACTCTCCATCAGCAAGCCGCCCTGGTCAGAAAAGAATGATAGAACTAGTTTCAAGAGACTTTGGTCTCCTTCATATGAGGACCGCTATCAGGGATTATGCAAACAGGTGTTCTCTTTCTGCAAAAGCTAAAACAACTCACCGACCTAAAGTGTGAGTTCCTTAGCCACTGCACCCACCAACCATCCCTGGAATATGATGTCCATTGCCTTTATTGTTTATTTGCCTCCATCACAAGAATATACAACAATCTTGACAGTAGTAAACTACTTCTGTAAAATGGGTTTTTTAATTCTAAGAAAAAAACACAATTTGCAGTGGAAATGGCTTGAGCATTCGTCATTCACGTTTATCGTCTGCATGGTCTGCCAGCAGGCAGTATCAGCATCCAAGGAACACAGTTCACATCTCTTTTTTAGCTGACTTAATAAAAAAGAATAGGTACCAAGAACTTCAAATCACCCAGTTACCATCCACAAACTGATGGTTTGACAAAATGCCAAAACCAATTATGTGAAAAATACTGGTGTTTCTGAATGACCTTCTTAGTGCTTCGAACCGACGCTTTGCATTAGTTGAATTCACCTACAAAATTTCCTTACATTACTCTCTGGGGAGATCACCATTCTTCTCTTCATGTTTTTTATCCACATAGGGCTGCCAAGGTTTGCAAAGTCTAACCTTCTATTCCAGTTGACTTTTCCCAGGAATCCATATTCACTTCAGAAATGACGTGGGTCCACCTTACCAGTGATACATTAGAACTAGAAAATAGCTCTAAGACTGTATTTTCCACTTTTAAGATACAGGAGGAAAGGAACTGGTATTAGGAGAACAACTTCTCAATAACTGGCCTGAACATCAATGATTTCAATGTCAGGGCATCATAAGTGCAGTTTCTCTAATGAGAAAATGAAACAGGAAAATGCTTGGCACTTCCTCAAATTTGAACGCAGTAATTACAAACAATAGAAATATCATTTGAACTCAGTTGGCAGCAGCTTCACTCTCAAAATGGCTTGAAAAGACTACCTAGTGCAGGTGTGATTTTCAGTCTAAGGTTTGCTCAATACTTTTCAAGGCATTCCCAAAACTTATTTAGATTAATTACCAAATGTATTCTGTTTCACTGTTGCGATGAAACGTATCTTTTCAGCTGTCTTGGGTGTTTTCTTACAAAAGGAAATCTCTTCCAACAAATATTTTCAGGTTTCTTTGGAATGTCACTTCCACCTTTCAACAACTCAAATATAGACCTTCAAGAATGTCATTGAAAATGGTATCCCAGTTCTCCAAACTGTTTTTGAAATGTCCTTATCTTTCATTCCTCAGCCTTGTATGCACAATGACAAGTTCACTGACTTTAGTTCTTTCTAATTTGAAGCTTTTCCTAGATTTGGGTGATGACAGGTGCAGGCTACCTTTCATGAACAGTTTCACAGATGAGATACTGATTGAAGCCATGGGTACCGTTTATACAGGGCAGCACCCAAAATGGCTGCCAAGTCTCACAAGAAGTTTCCTAACCTTATGAGAGCTTCAGTGACCAACACTGGAGTCAACAGGAGCATATGACAAATTCCCTGCACCATCAAAGGAACCAATGACCATGCATGTGCCCATATTTCAGCAGAGGCTTCAGATCAATCTGATAATTGTCCTCATCCAACAAAGGAGTAAATGAACATGTGTGCGCCTGAGCGACCCCCTTCATAACAGTGGAGCAGCCTGGGCTAATGCTACATGATTTAATGGGGATAGCATGGACCGAAATCTGGGTGGAGACAGCAGGAACACAAATGGGTTTATTCTGTCAAGGACACATCTGACCAACTGTGCCAATGCCTCCCAGAGAGCGGCCTGTCATAAGCCTCTTCTATCACCACTCTTCTACGTATTCTTCAGGCCATCCAGAAAGATGATCACCAAGGTTTTTAAAAGCAAAGATGGAAATCTACTGTTCAATTAGCACTCTTGCCTCATTTACATATTAAACCAGTGTTCTATTTGTCCTGATTCAAACCCACGATAGAAGGTGTACCCAACAAACCTCCCTTAGTCTTGTTTGATGGGCTACCTTAGTATGACTGAGGCTGCGGAGATTATAGATTCCTGTGACTTCAAAGGTCATTTATTATACATTGTGCCCTTGAAGGGATATGATATCAGAAAATATGTAGGCATTCCCTCACTGTTTGCTGCTTTTTCCTTTTCAATTTCCTTAGTCCCATACCCACCTTTTTATTGTTGAGGCAATTCTTGTAGAGTCTTTCCTGTGTGTGTTCAGCAGCATCCAGGTGTCTGGATCGGAATCCATGTCGGCTACAAGCTTGTCATAGCACCACCTGCTGCTGAAATTGTTGGTCAGATCTACTTGATATTGTAAAATTGAAAAACAGCCGTGCCATCCTTTGAAACAGACAAAACCTCAGAGAGTGGGTTCCAATCCAGACTTTCACTCTCACGCTCCCTTTCCTGTTTCTTCTCAGGTTTCTGTGCTTGGTGATACATTCCATCTTGTTCACCAGCACAGATATTCAAGGACAGCAGGGACTATCAGGGTGTCTGCAATACCAAAACCTGACACTTGGCTTCTGATTATTCCATTTCTGTCTTGGTTGCTTTCTAACCCTGCCACATTATGGCTAGGTGTGGTTTGCTGAAAATATCATTAACAATCCCAATTAAGGATGTATTTTTATTTAAACAGGTCAGGTAATCAGCCTTAGCAAGTAGGTCACTGGTGTCTGTGGCAAACCCGTCAGTGTTTTATTTGTAAGAGAATAAGTACCTGGGTCCAACGTTGTGCTCCGAATCCTGCAGCAGGTCCTAATGATGGTTGGGGTGCTGAATATCAACGAAGAGTGGCTTTGATTCCACTTCATGCCTTTTTAATCCACTAGCAGATGTTACCTGCCTCTTCACCCCACTGTTTTAGGTTCTTTTTACCCTGCTTTCTTCTTTTGTCACTTTGTTTCTTTCCTTCTCTTCCTTCTCTTCCTCCTTCTTTCTCCCATTCCCTTTCATGAACTATATCAAAGTCTGATGTGTAAAACTAAGTGCCGGGCCCTAATACCGAGTGCCGGCGGGCCCCTTCTGCAACCACCAGCACGGATTAAACACTGCCTCCAGCCCATGCTGTGGGTTATTTATGTGAACACTTCACCCCAATAGGGATGTAGCATAGGTCATATCCAGTGTAAATGGATAAAGTTGGCTCCATTTGATTACACATGGCACATTTGCCCCCTCTACTTCAAACCTCTGCAGTAATATTAGTGCAAGATAGGTTAAAACATAGCATTTAAAGACTCTTTTTTACAAGTGCACATAGCCTACTCTTTAGTAGCAAACTACGACTCGAAGTCTCTCTGCCATTTGAGAGTTAACCCCTGCCTGCTCTGAATATCCTATACAATCTAGATATACGCTTCCCACCTTTTGCCAGTCTATTCTTAATCTTTACTGTTTCAGTATTCCTTCATCAGCTTATTCTAGATAGTAAATTCTCAGTTCACATCCCTCTATCTGCTTGCTTGAGCACAGTTACATTGGTTTCTCTGTGAAGCAAGTGATTCAGTGAGCTGATCCCTTTTCGAAGACACTAACATAAAATGCAGTGCTCCACTTTAAAACATGTGCAAATGCAGCTAAATTAGAGGGGGTTCCTGTACTGACAATGGAACATTTAGAATGTATTCGAGAAGTGAGAAACTAAAGCTTTATCAACAGAAACCGCAGCCGCTAAATTATCATGTGTGCATATGTGTATGTAAATAGCTGATTAACAACAAGCTTAAAATAATTCATTGTTTAGGGCCAAAACTACATCTAATCTCCTATCAACATATGTTTAAAAATATAAACTTTGATCAAGGATATCTAAAATTGGGCCACCAGTTCTGAGGTCAAATCAGATTTTTAAGATGTACAAATGAGACAAATTTATATTCCATGAATTTAAATTCTAAATATTTGCATACTCACAGGCTTAATTGAAGAAGTGCTGAAGGGGAGATATGCACATTTACAGCGTTCACACTGACATTCATTAATTTTTTAATAAGCATCATGAGAACTTGTTATTACATCAAGAAGCAATCTGCAGCATGGAGAAGCATTGATATTGGAAGCCTGTACCTCGCTTCATTATCACTGCAGCAGAGACAGCAGATAACCCGGTCAAGATCAGACTCTCCCCTACCCTACACATGTTCAGGAAGGACCTCAAGACCTGGCTCTTTGACTGACACAGAGCTGTTACATCTCCCGTTGCCTTCTCCCCCCCCAGCGCCATGAGACCCTCACGGGTGAGTAGCACACTCTATAAACCACTGATTGATTGATTGATTGATTGATTGAACTAAGTGCCTCATTTACAAAGGTTAAAACAACTATGATTTAGTATTTTTCTGGAGCAGATTTAGAGTTTGACAGGCAGAGTTTACTCTTTGAGACAGTGGAGGACATTACCAATGCTATTCTGAGGGACCTCTGCCCATCATAGTTTGAGATCTCCGCCTACCGCACGAGCATCTCTCTATATTGACAGGAACCACCGTCATGGCAGGTCTTGTCAATGTAGGAAAAGCAAATGGTACCATTAGCCATGAGCCATGATGTCTGTCTGTCAAACTTTTCTAAAGTATTTTTTAGTTCAAAAACAAACTTCCCAAGTGGGAGTTTGTTTTTTAAAGAAAGCAAAAACTAATGCCCCCACATCCTAGGAAATTTACCCAGTGTGGGAGCCATTTGGGGTTTTCTCCTGTCCCTCACCACCATTTTGCTTTCTGGCGGAGACAGGGGAAAAAAAAGCATTACACCATCCACTCTAAATAGTGGGCTCTGTCAACAGAATACTCATTGTCCACCTGTCTTTAAATGAGGCAGGCGGACTGAGAGTTTGGCAGACAGAATACTCTGTCGCATTTGCGATGGAGTACCCTCTCTGGCAAACTCTAAATCGAGCACTCAGACACAAGCAATGCCCTAATCACTGCGGGGTTGAATACTAATTGTACATTCAGTTCTACTTCCCTTCCTATATATATATATATATATATATATATATATATATATATATATATATATATATATATATATATATATATATGTGCACTAATTTAGTGAGTCATATAAATGGTAAAAGTGCGTAGAAAACGGACTTCTGAATATATTTTCATGTGAGTGCATTACGAGTTTAGAGGTAAAACTTCTTTTATGGTGAAGTTTTACATCAGCAATGTTGTAAAATCGCCCCACAACATGCAAACACCATGCACCACTAGCATAAGCCAGATGGTGAAAGCCCATATAAAGATAAACTCAACAGACATGGCACAGAAGAAATACTATTTCCAATGTTGTGCTTACTTGCCAGTATAGTGCTGGGCCAAAATGAGCACCATTGCATTTTTTTTTTTACTTTATGATCCTAGATGTTCCTTTTTAGTTCAGTGTATCACTTGTTATGTTACTTGCAGTCTGTGTCGTAGTGAACCTCCCACTTTAGCAGCTTAGGTGAGGTCATCCACTGGGTTAGGGAACTGGGTTCTGCAGACAAAATGTTCATAATAACCCTGGGAATACTGTGATAGAGGGGTGTGGGTAATGGGCTTTCATACACGTTTAAAGAAACAGAAGTTGGGCCGCAATGGCCATCCTGACACTGGAATTTGTGAGATGCAGGCTAGCGGCTGCTTCCAGAGCACGGTAGGTTGTCACAACCCAACCAATCCATATTTGCTACATTGTAGTCATGCCTTCTACAATGTGGGTGCTGGTTTGAACATTTTTGCCACACATGGTTTTGGTTTCCAGTCTGGCCCTGAAGAGAAATGGTAAAAATAGAAGAGAGGGAATACCTTGGAATAGAATAGAGAACTGAATATGAGAGTAAAAGGAGAAAAAATGTAAGCATGAGAAAAAAGATAGGTGGGTAGAAAGAGAAAAGAAAGAATGAGAGGATGAAGGATGAGTGATTGGAAAGAAGAAATACAGAAGAAAGGTAGGATTCAAGAGAGAAAGTATGGAAGGGTGAATGAGCATGGAAGGGTGAATGGAAAAATGAATTAATGCACAAGAGGGTGGAGTAAGGGAGAATAAACGGATGGTTGGGCAGAAGAAAGGATGGATAGATTAATATGGATGGAGGGAAAGGTGAACTTTGGATGTATGAATAGATGGAAGAGTGAAACAATGGATGTATAGATAGATGGGAGGAGGATGGAAGAGTGAAGGAAACTATTCTATGGAAGATAACAGGTATATTATATATAGAGAATAATGTGGCACTGTTCTAGATAGCTGTGAACAAATAATACTGAACATACTGAACATTATTTAAACTGACCTTTACTTAAATTGTTAATAAAATAGGTTTGTAAAGCCCGGCTATTCACCCTTGAGGGTCTCAAGGCGCTGACTGGGGGGCTGCTGATCTGTCTGGGTGCGGAGGTGCAATCAAAGGTCCAGATCTTGGCAGCGAGGTAGGCAAAGGATCTTCCACCGGTTTTGGTCTTGTGGATCCATGGGATGGAGGCCAGGGCGAGTGGGACGGAGCCGAGGTGTTTGGCGGGAGTGTAGAAAGCGAGGCAGTAGTCCAGATATTCTGGTCTGGCATCTTGGAGGGCCTTGTAGGCATCTTTGATGGATTAGTGAGTACATGGACTTGGCCCTTTCTGCAGGGTAATCACCAAACGTTTTGCCTTTGCCCTTTTGTTTACTGAACGTGCTTCTGTTGGCTTTTAGGACTCTGCACACTTTACCACTGCTAACCAGTGCTAAAGTGCTTTGGCTTGCTCCCTTGAAAATGGTAAACATGGTTTCACCCAATTGGCACATTTAATTTACTTGTACAGAGGAAAGAACCACCAGATCCAAGTGGCAGCCTCATCCTGGTTGGAGTCCTTTCTCAGTGACTCTCCTGTATGAATGGGTGCTGCCTCTCACCGGTAAGGGCTGATTTTCAGGTAAATGGGACTCATAAGTCAACACATGCTACAACAATATGGATGTGACCAAGGATTTACCCGGTGCTGCAGAGCTGCAGATCAATGAACAGGTGAGGGAGAAGCACCATAAGCTTTTTATTTACACTCCAGCTGTGTATGATCTATTTTATGTCGTCCAGAGCAAACCTCTGCCTCCCTGGATGCAAAAGTGAGTGAGAAGTCCATGTCGTCACCATCTGTGTGAAGTGGGAGCACTAGCCTTTGAGGAAGGAGGGGTCTGAAATCACATTAGCCCAGTGGTTTTACTTTTGGCTAGCTTCTTTATATATGGAAGAAGGGTGCATAAATGATCGAGGATGTCGTGAGGCTACTTGTTCAACAAGGGCAGTGGGGCCTGTGTCAATGGGGCTTGGCATGCACGACTGCTGTCCTGTGTCATGGGTAGCCTAGCAAATGTGGTTCCCCTCACCCACCATAGGCCTTTTATGCGACGGTATGCATGCAGCCATAGTCCAGCGGACTCCACTGAACTCTAATTGTAAGGACTCCTTGTAGCCCATTATTACTTGTACACGGGTGCCGAAGGGGGTATCCACCTATTCTCTAAGAAATCACAGTGTTCACAGAGCATGCACTAGCACACTAACTCTACGAGAAAGGACATGATCATTGAACAGTCGTTGTTGCTGTAAATGTTCCTGCTGTCTGCAGCTCACGCGCACATTTGTTGAGTTACCCAATGCAATGTGGGCAACAAGCATGGTATGGTTGAGCTGCTGTAATACAGAAGTTTCCATTGCTGTGAAAAACAGAACCAATCCATGTTGACCGTTTATTTCCTTGTATCACATGGAGTAAAGGAGACAAATGTTGCCTCAGTCTATGTTACAGAAATGTTTTTGAACTAGGACTGACATGCCTGTAACAGAGATTTTAACGAAGAAATCCTAGAATTAATATATTTAAAAAAACTATAATAATGGAGGAAAATGATTTTACAGTTTTGTTACTTATGCAATGAAAATTGGACCAGCAGATTTTGCCTTGTGCTTCGTCACTATTTCATTGTGTAAAGTTGAGATAATGTACTTTAGTATAAAATAGTGTAGCATGTGCTTGGTCAGTGTCTTGCCTTGGGGAAAATACAATTTGCTTCCTTTCCTATTACAAGAGCAACACAAATGTAGCAATTTGAATTGGTCCTGGGCTTGTTTTCATTCACGAATAGGTGAAGAAAGTACAGATTTGCTGTGGCGCTGTTGAGAAGAGGCAGGGAGGCCCATTAGTTCAGGTCCAATCGCAAGCCCCCCTCCCCGACTCTATTGTCGTGTATCTGAATTGATATGGCCCTGGCGAAGTGCTGAATTGCAATACTGGATGGGTAGCATGCTACACTTAAGGAGAATGCTTGGTTGGAAGAATGGTGAACTACAAATTGGCCTGTGTGGAAAAGATTTTGCTGCCATGCGCACTGACCAGAAAAGTTCGGTTTTGGGTTTCAGCAGGCGAGGAGTCGTAACCCCCAAGAGTACCAGGCTAAAGCTCTCAGCAGTGCATCGAAGAGCAGGTGCCCTTCTCCTGTGTCACGATCTGCTGCTGTAATTATGAGTGCTTGCAGGTGATGTCAAATGTAAAGGTGGCGTTAGCTTTATGAATGTATAGCTAGCAAAAGATCAGGTGTTTTCTCTTTTCCAACATATTTGCCTGTCTTGTAACCAATCACCCCCTGCCCCTCTTTTTATTTTGCTCAATGAATCCCAGGACTGCATAATGCTGATCTGATGACTTCATTACAAACACACTGTCTTGTTTACATCTGTCTCACCTGCGCTCCCAGCGGGCTGGGGCTGCACTCGTCTGCCTTGTATAAGCTTGTCCAAGCTTGAGATTCAGGCTTAAAGGTTATCAGGCCCCCATTTTATCTCTGTTCCCAGGTGCAAACAGTTCTGCACACCTCAATAATATCATGAAAGCAGAAAATTAGGTTTACATTTGAAATCCCAACACGTACAGCCTGCAAACCAGTTCCTCGCTGATAGGATTATGCTGTGCGTGCCTTTGTGGGTCTTACGAATAGAGAACTCCCAAAACTAATGGAATGTCAGAAATTGGATTGTGCACAAGTGCAGCAGGCTCTGTATGCTGTGCTAACAGAGCCCATGCCATCAGGCAGGCAGCAAGAGACAGAAAGGCGCGTGGCTGGCTGCGTTGCAGAAATCTCATCCATTTGGGCAGAGAGCAGCCCGGCCTCTCGAGCACGAATGGAAGCCCGGCCCCGTACCCTACCAGGGCGGCTCTGGGCACAGAGCTGCAGTTTCAGTGCAGGTGCATGCAGACGTGAGCGGTTCACTAAAGCCGTAGCTAATTAGACATGAAGGTATGTCTTGAATGAGAAGTACTGAAAAACATCAACTGTTGGACTCAGTGACAAAGCAACTACCTGTCGACTGGTTTTAATGCAGGTTTATGAAATATGGTGTACATGAAATGCAGGCTTCTCTTGTTTCACGTGCTTTTAAATGTCTTGTTCACTATATTCATGTGGGACAGTAGGTGACCCTGCTGTTTTTAAAACATATTGAACAATATACCGGCAGGTGGAAATGGAGAGACAGGCTGGCTGGTAAGTGCTTCTGGTACGATCATAACAACAGCCCTTTTAAAATACCATCCAGTTCATTCATATGCAACGTCTCTTGGGAAAAAAATTTAAACACCTATTTACTTGTTGAAAATACAGGAATAACACACAAACACTTCATGACCTTTCTTACCTCTGAACAGCAGGGGTGGCCTGTGGTACAGGATGGCATCCTACCTCTGACTCACATTGGAGGCGGGGTTGGGGGATGCAGAACTTTGTGAGACAGAGTTTTCTGGTCCCAATAACAAAAATAGGAAAACACATAAGAAACATAGATACAGCTTTTTGCTGTTTTTAGGTCTAGCTTAAACAGTAATACTTTATTGTACATGGTTATTTAAACCCTTTTCAATGCAGAAAAAGATTCAATTAATAAAACAAGGTTCACACATATTAAGACAATAAATCCATCAATAAAAAAGCATACTGAAATAGCAGCATCAAAGTTAAAATATAGTATGAATGCAGATAGCAAGCCTATTTTACAGAATAAGTAAGTTAGTCCTTGTTACCAGCAAAGTGTATGGTGGTAAAGTGTCAGTACATTAAGAGCATTTGAGAAAGTGCCCCTTTGGTTGAAACATATTTGCGCTCGAAAAAGAGGATTAGTCCTTTTGACAGTTCGAGGTATCCCTGTGGTGTGGTCAGTATTATTCCGAATAGTTCAAAGTGGCTTGTTGCTTTCAGGATTGTCCTCCAACGGATGGAAACCGGGGCTTGGCAACTGGGAACATGAAGTTTGGGTAAATTTCAGGGGCCTTGATTATGGCCTTCTGTTTGAATTGGACAACGAGGTGCAGCAGGTTATTTGTCCTCACCAAATGACTGGAGCAGAGTTTGAACTTTATAAGAATAACTAGCAGCCCGCCCCAGCGTTGCCTGGGGCAGAAAGGGGCTGGGGGCAGCATTTTAAGCCTCTGTGCACCCCCCCGACATTGCCCAGTCCGCAACCCTCCCGCCTCCCGCCCCGACATTGGCCATACCGCCTCCCGCCTCCCGCCTTGAGCCTTGTGCCTTGAGCCTCACGCCGCCCGCCGCCCCCCTGCCCCGACATTGGGCATAGCGCATAGCGCCCACCGCCTCCCGCCCCGGCTTTGTAACCCCCCCCCCCAGGTCCTGACTTTCCTCATCCGCCGCTCCTCCCTACGCTGGAGTGTTTACCGCTCCACTGTTTGACCGCTTGTCAGCTACCTCATCCGCTGCTCCTCCCCGCGCTGCCACTGCTCCTCCGCTTCTCACCGCTCCTCCGCTCCTCCCGGCGCTCATGTTCTCCCCTCTTCCTGTTGCTGGTGAACTCCGCTCCTCCCCTCACGCAGACGCTCCTCCCGGCGCTCATGTCGTCGCTCTTCCTGTTGCTCGTGAACGCCGCTACTCCCCTCACGCATACGTCGCGGCCGGCGCTACTTGCAAGGGACTACTTTATTTTTATAAACGTCCTTATTTCTAAATATTTTAAACAACGTTTATTTTTATTTTTATGTAGCCTATGTCCTTCTGCTTGCCCTGAGGTTTTCTAAGATGTCTTGGGTGTTCAGATTGGTGTTGTAGTTTTCGAGTTTACCTGGCTCAAAGGTGCAAGTTCTCTCTTTATCTATACTACTATTATTTCTGCCCCTAACATCTCATCCCATTTTGCCTTCAAGTCTGCAAGAGGGCAACCCATGGATTCCAGGAATGAACCACACAGGTGTGAGATAACTTTCTCCCCGTCCTATAGCAACAGTACAATGTTCAGTGCAATGTCAGCTTGAGGTACAACAAATCCATTTCTCCAAGTCAGTCGGGCTGCTTGGATCGATTGGCCGTAGGAAAGTAAATGGCTCACAGTGATACCATTGTCCGGGATAACTACATGAAAGAGTGCTATCCAACACAATCTTTCTCTTAAGTAGAAAAAGCCATTGAGTCATGATTCCATGAAGTTTCCAGTGCTTTATTAAACAAACAAGTTTCATCAGTAGCTTGCAAACGTTCTCTGTCCCAACGCGTTTCAACTCCTTGCTCGAGTGTTGTTCACGGGAAAATAATCACATCACTTGCTTTACTGAAATGACTATTTTTTATAGGCCCCTGATTAAATAATTCACGGAGCCTGAATGCCATTTACTTTCAGCATGCGCAATGAATGCTAATCGGCCCTCAGTATTTTCATGCAGTGTTTTAGGCATCTTGCACACACTGCTGAGTGTCATTTTTAAAAGCCAATTCAGTGCGCAAAAAATAAAACCACAATTCGTCAGATTTGCAAGCTCACCCAGCATGATATTCCATATTGCATTTTACTTCATTTGGAATCCGTGACTTAGAAAGGTATTTCTCCTCACCTCCTGCACTTGTGCTCTTTGGTGTTATTATTGGAAAGTTCCCTCTTTTCCAAAGAATAATCCGAGTGAGTCCGGCCTCTTTTTAACAAATAAATCACTACAAAATGTTCCGTGAAAGAGGCCACATACTTAATAAGGCGGCTTCAATGTTGCAGGCACAGAACTTCCTGCTCGTAAATCCAACACAATCTTTCTGTTAAGTAGAAAACGCCATTGAGCCGTGATTCCATGAAGTTTCCAGTGCTTTATTAAACAAACAAGTTTCATCAGTAGCTTGCAAACGTTCTCTGTCCAAACGCGTTTCAACTCCTTGCTCGAGTCTGCTCTTCCTGGTTCTGGTGAACGCCGCTCCTCCCCTCAAGCAGACGTCACGGCCGGCGCTAGTTGCAAGGGACTACTTTTTTTAATTTATTAATATTTTAAACAACGTTTTATTTTTATTTTTATGTAGCCTATGTCCTTCTGCTTGCCCTGAGGTTTTCTAAGATGTCTTGGGTGTGTAGATTGGCGCTGTGGTTCCCGAGATTACCTTGCCAAAAGGTGCAAGTTCTCTCTTTATAATAGTAGTATAGATTGTTAGTTGGAACAGGCTAGAGCTTGTTGAAAGTGCACTTTAAATCTCATTGCTCAATGGGCTGATGTGATTGAGTGCAGTACGATATTCCAGGGCGTTATAAGATGATGGTTTGGTAGAGGCTGCATGATCCATCTGTTGGGGCCCTGCACGCTTGCATCATAGTTGGGCTGCTAGTTTGTTCCTCTATCTCGCTAAGAGCGCTGCTGTTGTCATAGTGCCCACACCGCCATGCGCTCCCCTGCTTGTACAATACACAATTACGATTCCCACTCAAAAGAAACTCAGTAGACATATTTGTGGGAAAGAACTGCTGCAGGTTTATTTCATACAACACAGGTATGACGTTATGGTGGGTCATCTTATGGGCGATCCAAAGCAGGCAGCCCCTCGCTGTCCCGCATGCCTAAGGAGCCATCTTGCACGGCGAGTCGATGCTCTGACGGTGCAGCACATTACCCTTTCGTTATACTCCCGCCCCCCCTGTCAGGGCGGAGCGGTGTGGCACACCCCCGGTCGGTTCAGGCCCCCCGACCGCCCGAAGGACTAACGGGGCGCCGTCGCGGTTTTCCGGAACCTCCTTCCGCTCCTGGTCCTTGGCTCAGGCACCCTTACTGTGCAAGGCAGAGGTACCCTTACTGTACCCTTCTGCCGCAGAGGTACCCTTACTGTCCGTCTGCTTCCAGATCGCCCTGTACTCCGCCACAGCTCTGGAGGAGGCCCCCATCAATGACAGAGCCCCCCCCACCCATCATGCTACTTACAACCTGCTGCTGTCAGAGCCTCTTGTATGTCTAGGAGGAAAACATCCATACCCAACCCAGACAAGTGCACCCCGTCCTTCTCATAATACCCTTCGGTTCTGTCTTGTATGAGTACATGCCTAATAAACCCCAGGCCCCTCTTCTCCATGAATGTCTGCATGGACCTGTTGACCCTCCTGCGGGACTGCTCAATTGCAACCAGCGATCTAGCGCCTCTCCACACTTTGCGAGGAACAATTTCTGACCAAAAGAGCTTGGTGGTCCCTAGCTTGTTGGTTACCGCTGCCACATCCCTCTGCATGGCCTGAATCGGGGCCCTCCTCCCCAGTGTGACCAGATCATTCTCTCCCAGGTGAATAAAGAGGATATTGGGAGGACCACCCCGCCCCACCAAGCATTGTTCAAGCTTGTACTTTGGGTGACCCCATCTCATCCCAGGAACACCCAACCACAGAATTTGCGTCCTCGCGAAAGCCAAGTTCCATTTCTTTGATGTCGCCCATTGTTCCAGCCTGGGAACATAGGAATGGCCTATCACCCACACGCAACAGTCAGCTGCAAAGAAAGCAAGATATTGTTCAGCCAACACTAAAAGAGGGAGAGGACTAGACACTGTCATGTTAACACTTTGTTTATTTGTGCACACTGCAAACTTCACCTGAAAGACGTGATGACATAAAATACAGTGACCCATTCACCAATAGGCGTAGCAGTTGTTTCCAATGTTCAGATTACTAGCCACTTTGTACAGCATAACGCCAAAGCAACCCTCCTAAGGGCGGATGTAGTGCTGGTAGCAAGAGGATGACCACCTTCCAAACCTTTTGACTCCTTCCTCACCCAACCCGGCTCTAAATGCCGCTGTGGCTTCCCCAATCCTGAACGAGTGGATGGAGAATTTTTGACCTGCCTCTGACAAACCTGCCTTGGCCAAGGCAGCACCCATCACGCGTTCAAGTTGGAATCTAGTTAGGGGCGTGCCATCAGCATGTATGAGGAAGAGCCCTCCCAAAAGTGGCCGGATCCTCAAGTACTCCCTAACCGTGGCAACCGGGCAATACCTGGGATCCGAACAAAGAACAAAGGACGTACCCCGCCCAATGATGAAATGGTCCCAACAATAGGATCCCAATATATATGGGGTGATAGAACTAGGAGCTGGCACTGCACAAGAGAAAATTAACTCAATCCAATTATACTCAAGAAAAGGTTTTTAGCAAATATATAGGTATTTTTATTTTTTTATATATATATATACTCTCAGAAGTGATGTAGAAAACACTTACATACATAAATAACACATAATTCTCTTTAGAATATTGAACAACATACATAAGAAACTCAAAAGGGGTAAAAGAGACAAAAATTCATTTCACTTTTGGGCCTACCCAGTAACACTTCACACTTCAGTCATAATCTCATACATTCACATTTTCAAAAAAATACGGCACACTGTACTATACTAACTAGAGGCCGTATTAAGATAGTCTAACTGGAACAATATTCTGGTCTATGCTACATATCTACCATCTATGTGTTGTATACCCCAGAACGATGATGAATGTTTGGAAGAATGAAAGTGGAATGATAGAACTTTAGGTAGGATGCCCCTCTTTTTTTGAAAATTTGAATGTATGAGAGTATGACTGAAGTGTGAAGTGTTACTGGGTAGGCCCAAAAGTGAAATGAATTTTTGTCTCTTTTACCCCTTTTGAGTTTCTTATGTATGTTGTTCAATATTCTAAAGAGAATTATGTGTTATTTATGTATGTAAGTGTTTTCTACATCACTTCTGAGAGTATATATATATAAAAAAATAAAAATACCTATATATTTGCTAAAAACCTTTTCTTGAGTATAATTGGATTGAGTTAATTTTCTCTTGTGCAGTGCCAGCTCCTAGTTCTATCACCCCATATATATTGGGATCCTATTGTTGGGACCATTTCATCATTGGGCGGGGTACGTCCTTTGTTCTTTGTTCAGTTTTCTTCCCCCCACGTCCTGCCTATATCCTTAAAAAGCCCACTGGGGAACCCCCTTCTTTCTTCACAATACCTGGGATCCTCCAACGCCTGTAGTATTATTGTCACTCCCTTCCCGGCCTGGTCCATCTTGGATTTCCGCACCCTCAGTACGAGGGCATCCCTTGCACAGACATCCATCATGTCCAAAGCTCTCCCAGATCTATCTGACTTGGATTTGGCCACTAACTCGCTTGCTCTAAAGGCGCCAAAGAACGCCAAGCAGAAGGCTGTTGAAAAAAGCTGGGCTTCGAATGCCGAAGTGGTCACTATCGCCAAGACGTCCACCAAGCACTGCAATGCGGGAAATTCGATCCCTACCCTCTTGTCAGAGGACTTGACCTCCTCGCGGGCCCACCCCTTGAGTGCTGCCCTAATCCTGAATGCCCCCGTGGGGTCCTCGGCTCCGCTAAGCTTGATGTAGTGTTTGAACGCTGCGAGGTGGCCGCACACCCATGAATGCGCCTTGCCCGCATCCTTGGCCCACACCATAAAAGTCTCAACCGGTTCTACGGGACTCATAGTGGAAGCTCCCAGCAACAGTATTACTGCTCTGAAAGTGGTCAGCTGGGCCGCATATCTTCTCCGGGTGGCCTGTGCCAAGGAATGCTGTCCCATCATCTTCAAACGCTCCCCCAATGATGGAGTCGCCACAGTGGCGCCGGGAATGGTGTCATCGCCGCCCTCGCCTGTGGCCAGGCCTCTCGGAATCGGAGCCACTGAAAGCGAGAGAGAGCGTCAGCTGCCACATTCTTCACACCTTCAATATGCCTTGCCCTGAACTCAGTGTGACTACGGCCATGTTATCCGACCAAAAGACTACTTTTCTGTTGCCCAGTCCACCCGGCCACAAGTGTAGTGCCACCACTATGGGGAAGAGTTCCAGTACTGTTATGATTGCGGTCACCTCTTTCTTGCGCCAGGCGTTTGGCCATCGCATGGCACACCACTCTTCACCAAAGATCACCCCGAAACCTTCCCTACCAGATGCATCTGAAAACAAGCACAATTCCTGGCTGCTCTCCCATGGCGCCCTCCATATTACAGTCCCATTAAAGTTCATCAAAAATTCGTCCCAGATCTGCAGGTCTGCCCTCAACCCAGGACCCAGGCGCACTAAGTGATGCTTCTTTCCAATATTAGCCGTAGCCTTTGCTAGCCTGCGAGAGAAAACCTTGCCTGCTGGTATAACTCGTGCTGCAAAGTTCAACTTGCCCAACAGACTCTGAACATCCTCCAATGTTGCCTTGTTCCTGCCGATCAGTGACCTAATGTCCTGCCTCAAATCGCTAACCTTGTCAGCTGGGAGCCTAGATTCCCCTTTGATGGTATCCAGTTCGATGCCCAGGAAAGTGAGTATTTGAGCCGGCCCCTCTGTCTTGCCAAATGACCTGCCAGTACTTCAAATGCCCGCAAGGCTTCTGCGCACTCCTGAGTACCCTCCCTGCCAAAGAATAGGAAATCATCCATATAATGTGTAACTTGGGAAATGCCATGCTTGCTGGTGAGGGCCCACTGGAGAAAAGAACTGAACGCCTCGAAATAGGCACACAAGACGGCGCAACCCATTGGCATGCAGTGATCAAAAAATAATTCGCCCTCCCACTTGAAGCCTAACAAGTGTTGACTAGCCGGATGGACAGGCAGGAGGCGGAACGCCGATTCTAAGTCAGCTTTGGCCAGCCACGCCCCCTTGCCCATTCTCCAAATCATATCAATGGCCATGTCCAGTGAACAATAGGACACGGAACAAGCCCCCTCTTCCAGCCAGTGGTTGACAGAGTTGCCCTCAGGGTAAGATAGGTGATGAATCAGGCGGTATGACCCAGGCTGCTTTTTTGGCACAACTCCCAGTGGTGAAACTAAAAAAATTTCCAGGGGAGGGGTAGGAAACGGGCCCGCCACCCTCCCCAGATCAACTTCCTTCTTAATCTTTTCACTAACAAACTGAGGTAAGTCCCTGGCTGATTTAAGGTTCAAAGCGTCCCTGCAACCCAGTGGCCCTTTGTAAGGTATCCTGAAGCCATTCACAAAACCCTCAGCCAGCAACGCTTGCTCCTTCAAAAGCGGGTACAATCTGACTAAAGGAAGAAAATTCTGCAACACGATGGGAGAGGGGCCCTTGCCACCCAATGCCCTACTGGCGTGCTCCGTCCAGTCTCTGTGCTGGGGAGGGGGGGGGGGGGGGGGTTCTGGCCGTTGGTACACGTGATGGCTGCATGCTTGGCACCACACTTGCTACAGTTGTGGGCAAACTTACAAGCTCTACCCCAGGTGCAAGTTCCCCCATTGAACAGTCTGCACGTTCCAGAGTTGAAACGTCTCGGTCCGGACCCCTGGCCCCTACCATGACCCCCACGAAAGGGCTGCTGAAAGGGAACTGCTCCCACTTCTTAGTGTCCAATTCACCCTGCGCCTTGTCCCTCTGACCGTTACCTGTCCTGCACATGTGTTTGATCCAGAGCTGAATATCCTTATAGTCCCATCCTAACTCAGGGCAGCTGGCCATCGTTTTCCTAAAATCCTGATCATACCAGAATCAACCCATCCCCCCGGACTCCCTTGCTCCCTGTTGGATGGTGTTGGCGAATTCCATCAATGCCTCACTCTGAGCTGGGTCCTTCTGCACTATCACTGCCGCTAAGATGTTAAACGCCTCAGTCCAATTCTCTATTGTCTTCTCTGGCCAACGCTGGTACCTGACTTTTTTCTCATCATCTTTCCCCCCCATCCTCCTAGTGCCTGCACCTGCGTTGTCATGCATCAACAGAGTCAAAATATCAATGTACTCCCTTCTCCATATCCCTTCCTTGGCAGCCTGTGGTACCTACCGAGCCAGGGAGCAGCGACCGGATGCCAAAGGAGCTTGTGTAACACTTGGCTTGCCCGGCCCCACACCGGCTGGATGTACCGCTTCCACTTGTGCCGGGGCGCCCCCCCCCCCCCCAAGCCAGGTCGTGCTAGTCCAGCAGCACCACCTGTGCCGCTGCTCGCGTTTGATGCAGCGCCCCCTACTGAACTATCCGGGGCGGGCGCCGACCCCGTGGCAGGTGCCTGAACGACATTCTGAGAGGTGACCGGGGTGGCCGGCGGCGCAGCAGGTGCCGTCACCGCAACTGCAGGAACCTGCAAGCTGGCTACTGCAGTCCCAGGACCGTGTGACCCCGCAGTAGTTCCTTGCTGAGCCCACACCTGCGCCACTGGGTCAGAAGTTGTAGGCGCGTGGGGGGGTGCCATACCTTTCTGCGCCGCCGCCACATCATCTAAACGTTTTTGGAAGAGTGCCATTAATCCCAACATTTCGTCCATGGCCTTACCCATTTGGGCCAAGTCCGTTAGACCAGCGGCTGTCTCATGCACCACGGTGGGTGTCACAGTCAATTCGGCGGGCCTTGCCGCGGGGGGCGGTTGCGTCAACTGGGGTTCCTTTCGCGGTGGCTCGACCGGGAATTCTTTGCGCGTGTGCTTTCGCTTCCAAGTGGACTTTCGCATCGCTTCACCTGAGGGACCCGCCGCGTCCTCGGGGGTGGGGGCACTAGTTCCCCCAGCGTCCTCTTGCCTACGTGCCTAGATGAAGCCCTGGGCCCATGCTGGCCCCTTTGCCTGTGCGACTGCCAAAAATACCGCCCACAGGCCCTTCTTGTGGTAGCGCGGCGCCGCGAGTGCTCATCACGGTGGCTTCTACCCTTGCGGGTTCCTACGGGTAAGAAAACACGTGAGGTTGCGCAACTCCATGCTGAGCCTAGTGGCAACCCTAATTTGCAGTGCTAAATTGGTGCATACTCCATTGCTCACAACCAACCCTTCTGCCGAAACCGCACCCATGTAATTACCTGCTGATATACTTGGTAATCTTTCGCTGCTGCCAATCCTTGCACAGTGTTCCCGGGCGCGACCTGAAAGACAACACCGAATTACTTTGTTGTGTTCACAGCATTTGTGTTTTATCTGTGTCTGCAGTTTCACCCCGAGCACAGCAGACGTTTGAAGCTGATGCTGCAGTTGTGAATGATAGTTTGCGTACTGCGCCGTCACCAACTCATGCACACACTAACTCTCCCCACTCTGTGGCAGACATTTTAGTAGATTTCACGCATTGGCATGAGACTGCCTAATTTTAATACACAAATTTGGCTATGAATTCTTTTCTCATACAGAATATCATTAATTCCCAGGTGATCATTTTTTTGCAGTAGCTCGCTGTTGGCCGCCTTGTTCAGTTCCTTTTGCCGTTCTTGAGCCTAAAGTCAAGTCAAATCTCTCAATATCAACAATGTCTCCAAACCTTCTTTTATTCCCAATGTTCTGGGCCCATGTGGAATGGAAGCCCAGAATGCTCGTAATACATCGCTAGCAATTGCTGCACGAGTTATGAAACGTGCAGACGCATAATCGCAGATCGCTGTACAGGGACACAGGCAAGGGCCCACCAGTTAATGTGGGTGGGCCCCACAGGGCACCCAACTGTGCTTAAAACTAACATTTAAACGGCCCCTGTCCAGCCCTACGTTTATGTCGTTAACTTTACAGACCATTCTGGTACATGCAGCTTGTGAATTCAGGTGTTTTAATTCCCCAGCCAACAAGCACTGCCTGTGCTAACACATAGTAAACAATCTATCTGCGAATACCCTGAAGTAACTACATTTGTGTACTGTATCACCCAGTGTATCGAAAACATGTGGAAAGGGTGTTGCGCATGGCAGCTCGTGCTAGCACTGCATCATGGCAGAATGCAGGCATCCCGTTGCCTATTTTCGTCAAAAGGACAGGGGCAGGCTGCTGATAGGAAAAGTATGTAAACACGGGCAGAAGGAGCATATCACAAATGCGCAGACTACCTTATCGGTTTCCTTAACTGTGATGGCATCTTTACAAGATGGATGCCGAGACCAACAAAATCCCTTCGCTGAGAACACCTGACGGAAAGCTGCCGATGCAATGTTAGTTCGAACTTGGGAGGCCTAATTATTCGAAGGACTTCAGGTATTTGTTGGCAAAAGACGTCGAAGGGGGCTACTTCAAAGGTGCGCTTGCTATCTGATCATCGGAGGTTTTAAGTATTTTTTAGAGGTAGCGTACGGCAGCTGGGGGACACAAACAGGAAAAGTTTTATAATCACGCAATGCTGCTGCTGAGGATCAATGGGACCAAGCGCACCCTCCAGGCATTGTGCCTCGCCAGAAATGAAACGGTGTCATTTAATAACGGCCCATCATACAAAAGCCCTGCGAGATAACTTGCCCTTTGGGCAATTCCTTAGAATACGAAGGAACTGCAGTTCTGTCCAAGATTTTAGACAAGAGGCCCAGACCCTGCAACATAAGCTCCAGGACAGAGGGTACCCCACACGGCTGTTGAAGAAATCGGTCAAAAGAGCGTTGAACAACAACAGGGATGCCCTTCTCGAGGTCCACCCCAAAGAACCAGATGACACTATCACCTGTGTCACCTCCTACACCAGGCATTCGTCGTACATCAAAAAAGCTGTGACCACACATTGGGGTATCTTGAACTCCACAGGGATGGAACTGGCACGACCACGGTTTGCTTTCAAGAGGACTGCTAACCTAAAGGACACACTGATCCATACCCGCCCAAAGAAATCACAAACTCGACCAGCCAGGACCCTATGGGACCTTCCCCCTGTTACTGGACACTACAGATGTGGTTCCTGTGTAGTATGCCCCCAAACCATCCAAGGCAAAACGATCGAGCTTCCAGGGGACTTTATCTGGACTATAAACAAACACACCAACTGTAACAGCTCTAGATGTATTTATATCTTGGTGTGCCCCTGCAAAATGCTGTATATCGGGATGACGATGCGACCTGTCAAACAACGCATAATGGAGCACAACAGCAATATCCGATGTACCAAAACACACACCAGACTCTATGACCACTGTAAGGAACATAAACACACCACTGAAGACATACAGTGGACTGTTCTAGAATGCCAACCGGGAATGAACCAACACACCCTATTCAGACTGGAGCAGAGATGGGTGCATCGGCTGCATACTGATGATAACGGTCTTAACGATGCGGTGCCCTGGACAATGCTCACCAGATAGCTGAGTGCTGGGTCCACCTTACCCCAACTACACCGAAAATTGTTTAGAACCAGGAAGTATAATTACCCCTGTCACTACCGTCAGCATAGAGGGGTCCGTAGATGTGCTCACTATGACCTCCCAAGCATTATCACCACCATGTTTACTATCACCACCCCCTTCCAATATGGCACCCACCTTTCCGTCCTTCCTCGCTACTAGCGAGGGAATCTTCGATGTCTACTCACAGCATCGCGTTACCCGGCAACACGCCCTGGACACGCCTACCCTAATGGCCACACGCATCGGTCTTAAAGAGTGTCCCTTGGACGCTACAGCTCCACCGGCTGTCCTGCGGTAACGTCCGAAGTGGGAGGGGTAGGTGCCTAGACGCCCTCTGCCAAGAACGACCAGGTAAGGCACAATGCTCCGTGCTACACTTCCGCGTGCGTTTCCTCCTGAGCGCCGCGACGGGACCGAGCACCAATCGGGGGTATGGTAAGACGCGCTGACCGCTAATCGCTAACCGGGCAGTGATACTTACTCCTTACAGGTGTTTCACACCAAGTTCTGGCCCCACCAGGTCAGCTCGAGGGAGCTTCCCTAGTAAAGTATACGGGTAAGGTCAAAACTTGGTTTACTTACATTGTAGTATCCTGGCATGTTATGTGGTTCACGTTAAGGTTTAGTCTCCTGCAACACACTGACGCCATCCAACTTTCCCTGTTGAAATCTTTCAAGGGAATGTTTTAATATTGTTTTTCTCTCCACAAATGTTGTCTCAAACACTAATTACAACCACGTATGCTATGGGCTTAGTGACAGCCTTTGATATCACAAGAACTTTCTTCGCATGAAAATTTTTTTCAGCTAAATCTGTTTGATATCTTTAAGCATGCCACTTCCTAGGGCAGACCACAGGCATGCCCACCCACTGTATATTCTTAACAGTCATAGAACGCGAGTTTTCCACGTTTTTCACAATGGCTTTTTGCCTCTCTCTGATGACACCCTTCTTCTCCTCTCTCCCATTTAGTTCTGGGAAGGGTCCTGACGAAGGATCGCCATACGACACATACCAGGTCGTATTCTGGATCCCTCTGATCACTGGGGGATCCCTTGCAAATATATGAGCACTCTTTGGTCCTGACGAATTGCCTCCTTGGCAAGAAACATGTTGACCGTTGATTCACTAAGGGTTGAATAAGGCTTGACTACCTTGATTGTCCTGCCTCTATACCCCTTATTATTTTTTAACAAAGCAGTGAGCCATGCCATTAAAACTCTAATTTTTGGACTCTACTGACTTTTTTTTATCTCACTCACGCTCACTCTTGCACTATCACAAACCCCTTTGTTTAGGCCCCTTACACCCACACACCCTTTGGCGAAGGAATAGAAGATCCCCGCCAAAGAGCAACATCTGTTGTTGCCCGACAGGCATTGCACCGCCAGTCTGTCGCAGGGGCAGGGTACCGATGATGACGCTGGACGATCACCGGGTGGGATTACAAATGTAGTCCAACCGGTGACCTGTGTGAGGTACCCCTACAAATTCCGAGAAAGGGCTCACAAAACTCACCCTTTCCAATTGACTCAATTAGAGAGAGGCTAATGTCAGTCATTTAGTTTACTGCAACCGGGGAACCCTGTATTTATTTTTGTTGATAGTCTTCCTAGGACATATACATTGGACCCCGTTAACAATTGTCCTAACCCTATGTTTCCCCCTCGTTGATACAATTTAATAACGGCCGGACAGACCGCAGAACATCCATACGAGGTTTTTTGGTCCCCCTTCTAAAACCAGGACCTCACATTGTTTATACCCGTAGGCTCATTCAAGTGAACATGGCCCGACTTCTATTTATTTTATCTTATTTATTTATTCAATTGAATGCGATTTTATATAGCGCGAGCTTCACCCGAACCAGAAAAGAAACGTTGTCATTGAATACAGGCCGGACAGACCGCAGAAACCCGACTCCCTAAAAGCAGTCATCACGTGACAACTCGGAAAGCCGCTAGGCTAGATAACACATCTGCCACAGATCGCAGCGCGCTCACCACAGCGCGCTTAACGAAGGGCTTGGGACAAAGGACCAGTAATGGCGGCCGAATTATGGCGCCAACCCAGTTCCCTCGCTAATCAAATGACCGCTAACCAGGGACTCGTAATGTGTGAACCGAGATGCAGGATGCTCAGGGACTGGTAATGGCGGCCGAATTATAGCGCCAACCCAGTCCCCTCGCTAGTCGAACATCGCTAATAAAACATGATCGCCCATAGTTCAAGGCCGCCTAGCACATAAGCATTCAAGTATTGACACTAGTAATTTTATCGAAGCAGAGGCGGTTCTGTACAAAATTTTCCGCGGGAAAGCGAAAGACATTCAGAAACATTGAGGGGATGTATTTCCTATTACTTTAGAGGACAGGGGCGGTCTGATGCGGGACCATTAACCTAAACAACTTTCGGCTAAAGACAAAATTTTGAGTGGGAAAGCGGGAGACATCGGAAACATTAAGGGGATGTCCAGCGTGCGCTCGCCACAGAGCGCCTAACAAAGGGGGGTTGGAATGAAGGACCGGTAATGGCGGTCGAATTTAAGGCGCCAACCCAGTCCCCTCGCCAATGCAACATGGTCGCCCATAGTTCAAGGGCATCTAGCGCATAAGCCTTCAAGCATCGACCTAATAACTATTTAGAGGCAGCGGCGGTTTGGTGTACGGTAGCGCCGTGAATGGCTTTCTGTCACCCGATCCGATGGGCATTTACCTCAAAACTGCTGCATTTCCTGAGGCAATCTCGCTAAGCAACCTGTCAACGCCGGAAGCATGTACACGAACATCCAGCGTGTCTCGGCTGAAATGGCGACTGAAACTCAGCCTGACCGGGAAACATGTTTCCTCCGAATTTATAAAAGAATGGGGCGCTAAGGGAGCCCGGTGAGGCCTCTGAGCGCTATCGTGTGCAGTCAGACATTCACTCAATAGGACACACGAGTTAGATCCTAGCAGGTCTGAACTAAAAAATATTTGCGGGAAACCGGAAGACATCAGAAACATTGAGGGGAAGATGCGGTTTAATACGGAACCATTAGCCTAACAACTTCCAGCTACAGCTACCTACACGTGGATTCTCCCGGTGGAACCGAGGCAATCGGCCAATCCGTCTGAAACTAAAAAGGTGCGGCATGGCCCGTGCGGCACTGCGAGCTGGTCCCCCCATACCCGCGAATGTCCGCCCAGCTCGTGGCCCGCCCCCACTAACCCCCCCTCCGTGGACGATACCACAGGGCCCCGTACAACCTGGTCATGCCCAGGGACGAGGCCGGGGGGAGGCTAGTTGGAAGCACATACCTTGCTTGATACCGACGATCCGACGACGCGCAGAGCCGCGGGAGAATCCAGGCAGGAAGGAGAGAGAGAGGCCGCGCTATGGCGCTGCCGCGTTATAAGTACTGAGGGGGCGCCCCTCCTCCCCAGGTGAGCCCTCCCCTTTGGCCCGTGGGAGGTGAACGCAGGGAGGGGCGCCGATAGATAGTTCGCTAGCGGGGTGGGACTAAAGCGCTGCCCCGCCCATGTTCCCCTGTGGGTCACGCGGTCAGCTGCATCCTGTTGGTTGAAACAGTAGACATTGGTACCTGTCAGTTTCCCTGACAGGGCCAGGATCTCGTACGGTTGGATTAGGATTGCTTAGCAGCATTTGGATGCAGCTCATGCCGACATTATGCTACCTGTTTCATTGCCATTGCCGGCTGGTGCTTTCTCGTTGGGAGTTAGAGTGAGTTTGTTCCTCTCACCCTATGCGATGCTTCTAGATTTTTGGCTGTCTTTTAGAGCTTTAGAGCGGTATTCTGCCACTTCAAGGAATTTTACCATTCTGCAGTTCAGTTGGATGTTCTCACCAAAACAGCTTGCCTGCAGGTCCATATCCTGCGTTTGTTAAAGAGTAGTCTCAAGAGGAAGCGAAATTCTTGTTTGATTTTGCTGCAGATGGTGATAAGATGTACGGTATTCTCTCGGCTGTTCCTGCAAAGTTGGCATTTGTTGGTAGCTGAGGGCGTAGCCACGGTGGTAGGTGGATCACGGACGGCAGTAACCCTAGGTGAAATTTCAGGAACTTCTCTTTTGTTTTTTTTAGAAGCCTGTCTGTATATATGCTTGGAGCGAGGGTTTGATGTACGATTGAACTGTAAGCCAGCCATGCGCTCGCTCTGTCAAGTCAGTTTTGTCCTGCAGCAATGATTCCTTTCGGACTGTCTTGTTTAGTACCTTTTTGAAGCCTGCTGGGGAGCCTGGGAGTTCCCATAGTTGCCTTAGGCCAAGTTGATCAATGGCGGCCTCCAAGTACAGCCTTGCCGGGCAGGCTTCTTTATCTTGAAGTTCCTTCCACAGGAGATTATTTTGTGTTTTTGGATCGCCCCTGTTAACTTTGTGCCAGCTTTTTATCTATGTTCCTTTATGTGCCAGCTCTTCTTTTGGCAGCCCGAGTTCTAGGCTCATCTGTGTGAGATGTGTACCTAGGCAGGTCAAAGATCAAACGCAACGCCTTAGCTACCATTCCATCTACTGAGGTGGAGTCCCTCCCATCATGACTTCACTGCCATAGGTGATAGCTGGGATTAATTTTGCATGGATCGCCTTTATGAGGGGTAATAGGCTTGGACCGGTGAGCACGTTTTTTACGTTTCTGAGAGCCACCGCAACCATTGGCCCTCTCCTTTTTATGGCATCACATTGTGGCTTGAAGTTGCCTTTGCTGTCTAAAATGACCCCCAAGTATCTATATTCACAGACCATTTCTAGCTTCCTTGATGCCAAGAACCAGTTCTGTGTTTTTTTCTTTTTGGGGAGGTTAATCCACATACATTTAGATTTTTCTTGATTGATGCAAAGCCTATTAGCTGCACAGTCTCTCGACGTGATGTTCTGTAGCCGATGTAGGCCTACAGGGGGTCTGGCTTATAAGCATCAGGTCGTCTGCATAGAAGAGGTTCGACAGCTGGGTGCCCCCAAGCTTTGGTGCATGCAAATTGCTTTCATTTAGCAACATTGATAACTCTTCCATGAAAAGATTAAAGAGTATTGGGGCAAGTATGCAGCCCTGTTTTACCCCTGTGCTTGTTGGGATCTTCCTTGTTAGGTATTCGCCAGACCCAAGTTTGATTTGCACCCATGTCTCGCTGTGCAGGAGAATTCGTTGGTTTAAGAGCATCGGGGGAATGTTCAGCTTTTTAAATTTTTCCCACATGAGGTTTCTGTTAACATGGTTGAATGCAGAGCTGTAGTCGATGTAGCACACATATAGGGGTCGCTTCGCTTCAGGGGCAGCATCGATTAGTAGAGAAGGAGCTAATATGTTGGAGGTCATCCCCATACCTTTACAGAAGCCTGTTTGATTGTATAGGATTAAACAGTGCTTGCGCTGTTAGGTAATCTGTTGTTGTATGTACTTTGTGGGGTCTTACTCCTTCCACGCTTTGGATTGGCTTTTGTGTGTGTCCTCTAAAAATCATAGGCTGCAAATGGCTAATGGTGGGTGCATGTGCCACCTTTTCTCCCAAGTTCACTCCCACATACTATGGCCACAGGACGCGCACACTAGTTGTGTGCCTTTATCTTTTTGGTTCTTCAGCTTCAGACAGTTTGTTGAATCATCTGAGAACACACTGTGGATTCTAGCGCATTCCACACTCCGCTGTACAGCCTATAAATACCTGGTGGGCCAGCAGGCTTGTATTCCCTCATTTGTTGTCACTGCAACAGAGTAGAGGCAAAGGCAACACTTCATTTATGATTACAAATGAGAGGAATACCTCCCACGAAACAAACATTCTTAGACTGCCTGTAAAAAAAAGCACGCTCTGATAAGTTTGCATGCCTGAATAAAAACGCAATCATGTCTGCAAACTCATAGTTTGACGAGCCTCCGTAATTTAGCCAAGTCTCAGTGTCTCAGATTAAGCAAATTTCACAGAAACAAATACATTTAATCAGAGAACCCTAAAAAAGCTAAATGTTTTCAATGTTTATTAAGCGGGAAGGTGTATTTGGAAGGAATATGGCATACACAGTGTACTAAACTGCATATTCTGTGATGTAGGTTAGGATTCTTTCATAAATAACTTCAAGGTTACGTACTCAGGTTGACGCGAGTCCACAGGTTTCCAGATTAACAAATAACAAAGGCCTCCTCATGAGAGAGGGTAAAGTTTTAATGCTGTCAGAACTTCCATTATTCTGGGTCCATTCTTCCTCATTGAAGTCACTGTGCAATGACTGGAATGAGGAAGTGGAAGAGTAATGCAGGCTCAAATTAAGTCACATGGACCCCTGCATACTATCCCTCATGTGATTACTAGGCGCTTGCCGAACTAAGGGTGCAGAAGGTCTGCGATTAACAAACAGCATGCAGTCACTGAGACAACTCACAGCAGGACATCACCACCCAGCCTAAAGAACTCTTTACGGAAGAGCAGGAACAGCCTGTAGAGCATGAAGGAGAACAGTGAGTGGTATTCAGAATTCCCTTCAGAAGGCAAAAATACTGCTGGTGGAAAAAAAAAACGTGCACCTAGAGCACTGCCACAGTGGACAGACCCGGTAATTTGCATAATATTCTATGAGATGCACTAATTCAGAGCTGGTGGTCAGCAACGACAAATTAAGATACAATTAAACATCAAATAATGATCCTATACATGTCAATGTACTGTGACATTGTCAATTCTCTTTGAAGTACAATGGCAGATTCTAAGAGAGCCAAGATGGGCAGCAGTTTAACACATATGTATAAAGTGCATCATCTCTTCACATTATGTAAAGTCTTATGGGCATAAACCCAAAGCACCAATTATGAACGTGGTTATGAACGTGGTTTGAAACAGAATTTAGACACTGCACATGTTAAAAAAATCGAGTTCGAGCAAAGAATAGGCGTAGCCCCACAACATTCACACTTTAGAACAAGCATTTGCAATGCAATAGGTTGCACATTACTGAAAGTTTGAGCTATTGCGGTTGCACATAATAAACAATAGCTCAAACTTTTAGTAATGCGAGACATTGCATTGCAAATGCTTGTTCTACCTGGTGTTAGGCAGTCAATTTATTTGAATATACTACTGGTGTGATTGCTTTGTAAGTAAATGTGACTGCTGCAGTTGTTTGCATGCAACCAGCAAGTCATAGATAATAGAATCTCTCATCTTTCTAAGTTCAAGACAAAAAAAATGATTTGTGGTTAATTAGGCAGTGCAGTTTGAGTGTTTGTTTTTGGTACTTTTCAGTGCCATTTTCTCAGTGCTGTCCAAAGCTTTTGAAATCAGTGCTTATCAATGTCTGTTCTGCTGCCTAAACCTGACAAAAGCTGTGCTTTTCCAGTTTTTACAAAGCATGTAGTTTTTTAACTAATGCAGGGTATGTAGTGTCTTCCTATCGGCAGTGAGTCTATTGGCAGTGTGTTCAATGGACTTATGGTAGACTTTCGTAACCATAGCAATTTTGTTCTGAACTTCCACTCACCCTGACCTCTCATTACCCTCTCGTATATCTCCTTACCTCTCACACTTGCTCGATATGGTTTACAGGTCTGTTAATGAATTAAAGAAAGTAAGAGTGCTATATTCAAGTGTTTTAACAAACAAATTCTAGGACACAGTTAGGGGTCATTAACCTGGCCCTTACTGAATATTATGACACTGTGGAGGTTGTCAACCCTGGCATCAGCATAGTAGGTTGTGAGAACTTTACAATTTTGAATCACAACAGATTAATTTGTAGCCCTGCATTCTAAGGCACCCGAATCTTGATGCTTTAGGCATAATTTCCACAACTTATCGCACTCTTTGCCTAACTATAATGGGGTGGTGCTACTGTTGTGTGAACATTCACAGCTGCCAAGTGTCCTCATGGCAAATGTCTCACTTTAAGTCAGTCCATGCCTATTTACCGACATTACATTGTATTCTGAACTTGAAATTCTGCTGTTAACATTGTAACCATGTGTTCAAAAACCTCAGAAGTAAAGTTTAGAGAGGTAAAAAGCTAGGATTAGCTGAAGGTACCACATAACAATGGGACACCTTGCAGCTATGAATTTTGTTGGCATGTGGAAAATCTTGTGTCATGTTTTCACCACTATCCCTTGGGCATTGTGACCACACTCTTTTCATAGGTATCTGTCACTACTTCTTGCTTTGAATGTTTAAATGCTGGGGTGTTTCGGAGTTGACCTACTATCAATACTGACTTGTTAGAAATGGAGGCAGATGTATCAAAGGGTCTTACTGATTCCATGTCAGTGTTAAAAGAGAGTGTACATATTGGCCAAAATGTTCACGAGCCAGTCATTTCAACAATCAGCAAAATGATCAAATATGACTTTAGCATTTCCAGATTTTCCACAGTGTATAAACAAATTATATCAGATGTAAACCATGTTTCTAAACCCTGTCTCCTCATTCCAAGCACACACAACTGTAGAAAAACAAAAGAAAGAAGAAATAATATGTCAGTGACATCCCTAAACAGCAAAACTCAGGCAGAATAATCTTAGACCAGTCTTTCTGGCTGCTACCATGTGTTACAAATGTATGTATTGTTTTGGCTCCTTAATGGAAAAAATAGAAAATTACTTATATTCTCTCATTTCACTTTCTTTGAATGGCATTTTAGTTTTTGGTTCTGCTGGTGTGCATCAGTGCCTCATTCCAAGCACACACAACTGTAGGAAACAAAAAAAGAAGAAATAATATTTCAGTGACATCCCTAAACAGCAAACCTCAGGCAGAATAATCTTAGACCAGTCTTTCTGGCTGCTACCATGTGTTACAAATGTATGTATTGTTTTGGCTCCTTAATGGAAAAAATAGAAAATTACTTATATTCTCTCATTTCACTTTCTTTGAATGGCATTTTAGTTTTTGGTTCTGCTGGTGTGCATCAGTGCCTCATTCCAAGCACACACAACTGTAGGAAACAAAAAAAGAAGAAATAATATTTCAGTGACATCCCTAAACAGCAAACCTCAGGCAGAATAATCTTAGACCAGTCTTTCTGGCTGCTACCATGTGTTACAAATGTATGTATTGTGTTGACTCCTTACTGAAAAAATAGAAATACTTATCCTCTCTCATTTCACTTTCTTTGAATGGCATTTTAGTTTATGGTTCGGCTGGTGTTTATCAGTGCTTATATGTTTATACTGATGAGAGTTGGTTGCCTATCAGTGGGGTTTTAGCAGTTATTATAGGATTACAATTAATACAGGATAGCCAAGAGATTATACTAATACTTGCTATTTCTAGTGCATATGTATTGCATTCTCGTGGAGGTAATTGTGCAAGTACAACATCATTCAAAGATTATAAAGTAAAACAAATTCCCACTGCATCTAATTGTACTAGTAGTTTGCAGCAGTGACCATGAGGAAAAGCTTAAAGCAAACCACTTATTTCAAATTTGGAATGTAGAAACATTCCTTTCTGCTTTAAAAAGCATAAATGTACACAATTAGCAATCGGTAGTATGTTTTGCACAATTGAAGTGCCTAAGCCTGCTGCAGTTTCATAAAATAAAAAGAAGACAGAACCTGCAGGGGAGCAACTCGAGGGTAATTAATGCATAGGGTGTTAGTTTGGTCTGTATATATATATATATATTTTTTTATTAGCAGCACCAGAAAGAAATATAATCAAATACAAACATATCCAGAAGTTAACAATAAAAAAGATCAGATCGTGGCCAGGATTAACATATCATAATAAATAAATTCTCATTAAACCCAAACAAATCAAATATAATTCGAGTTGCAGGCAAATATTATAAATCAATATTCATATTCTAAGTGGACCTTGAATAAGTATACGTTTCAACAGATAACAGACCCCCAAATCTTATTGAATTTAACCAAGGCCTTATTACCCCTAATCTTAGCTAGAGTAGATTCCATACAGTGAATCTCGTTAAGTAATGACCACCATTTTTTGTCTGTATATCATTAAACTAATGTAACCCCTACTCATTTTGATAAGACTCATTTACACATTGATTAGACCTATTTATGGACCAGGTAAAAATGTGGCTTTTGTGCCAGGGTTATTCCCTTCGATAAAATGTGAGTTCCTGCCTGGCAGATGGGGATGCAAGGCACTTTCTCGATGCGGTGCAATACGACAGCTACAGCGCCGACATCCACAATGCAACGGCACCTGGCTGCTCCCAACTTGGTGTCCCAGGTACACCACGGAACCCTGCCCGATCTGGCAATTACTCGCCTGGATCGTGACCCTGCCTTCCACAGCACCAACAACACTTCCCAGAGGTGGCGCAGATGTTCCACCCAACTGGCGCTGAACACTGCGATGTCATCCAGGTAGGCAGCACTGCACTTATCCAGTTCAACCAACTCCTGGTTGACCAACCTCTGAAAGGTGGCAGGGGCATTCTTCATCCCAAAGGGCATAACCCGGAACTGGAAATGCCCATCTGGTGTGGAGAATGCTGACCTCTCCTTTGCCCCATCAGTCAAGGCGATCTGCCAGTACCCAGACGTCAAGTCAAATGTACTGAGGTACCATGCGGACCCTAGCCAATCAATGAGCTCATCAGCTCTGGGGATGGGGTGCGCGTTAGTCTTCGTGACTGAATTGAGCCCTCTGTAGTCCACACAGAACCGGAGTTGGGGTGTGGCACCCGGCGCAGCAGCCTTCGGGACCTAGACCACTGGGCTGGCCCAAGGACTGCTAGAGGACTCAACCACCCCTAGCGCAAGCATCTTTGAGACCTCCTCTTTGATGCAAGCGCTCACCCTGTCAGTTACCCTGTAAGTTTTGTGCTTCACAGGTAAGCTGTCTCTTGTATCCACATCATGGATGCACCAATCTGTGACACCAGGAACCAGGGAGAACAGATCAGAAAACTGTCCCACCAACTGACGGCAGTCATTCTATTGTTCAGGGGTCACGGTGGAAAAGAGATTAACACCATCCACTGACCCATCTTGCTCTGTTGCAGACAGGAGGTCAGGAAGAGGCTCGATCTCTTCCTCCATTCCAGCATCTGTTGCTAGGAGCAAGCCCACTTCGGACCTCTCCAAGTGGGGCTTAAGGCGGTTGACATGTAGAATCCTCAAGGGGTTCCTGGGAGACCGCAAGTCCACCAAGTAGGTAACTGGACTCTTGCGCTCCACAACCTCCACTTATCCTGGAGCGCGCAGGGGTCCACTTGGGCCATGACCCACACTTTCTGACCAGGTTGAAGCTCTCCCAGACTGGCATTCTGGTCATACCACTTTTTCATCTCCTACTGGCTGGCTTCCAGATTTGCCTCAGCGAGTTGCTTGAAATGCCTAGTCTGGTTCCTGGAGGCCAGCATGTAGCTATATACATCCAGGGGAGGTTTCCTTGGAGATTGCTCCCAGCCTTCCTTGACCAGACTCAGTGGTCCTCTGACCGGGTGTCCATAGTGAAGCTCAAAGGGACTGAACCCATGAGATTTCTGTGGCAAGAGTAGGCATGGTATGAGGACATCCCACTTACGCCTCATGGGTTCCTCAAGACCCATTTTAATGCCTTTCAGGGTTCGGTTAAACCTTTCAACCAACCCATTTCCTTGGTGGTGGTAAGGAGTGGTACACTTGTAAGTTACCCCACACTCCTGCCACGGGGACTTCATATACTTAGAGATGAAGTTGGACCCCGGTCAGACACTACCTTGCGAGGGAATCCTACTCGTGAGAAAATTCCCATCAGTGCTCATCCCACCACGGGGCCGACATTGTCCTCAGAGGTATGGCTTCCGGGTACAGGGTGGCATGGTCCACCAAGACCAGGATGAACCTGTTGCCCATGGCTGTCTTGGGGTACAGTGGCCCCACAATGTCAATCCCAACCGCTCAAAGGGGGTACTGACCACAGGGAATAGCTGGAGAGGAGCCTTTGACTTCCTCCCACTCTTTCCACTTGCCTGGCAGGTGTGACATGTCCTGCAATGAGTGTCTGAACTCTTGCGTATTTGGGGCCAATGAAAGTGGATGACAAGCCTCTCAAAGGTCTTGTCCTCCCCCAAATGTCCTGCCAACAGCACATCATGAGCCAGCCCCAGTAGGAAGGCTCTGAAGCTCTGGGGTACTACCAGCACACGGGCTGAGCCAGGCTCAGCAACATTAGGCTCACTATACAGGAGAGCATGCTCCCAGTAAATCCAATGTGATCCAGACTGATCACCTGTTGCCGCAAGCCCTCTAGAGAAGGGCATTCTCCCTGCTCCTTGCAGAATTCTTCCCTGGAGGGGCCTCCTTCGTACGCCAATGGGTCAGCTCAGGTAGGTCCCCCAGTTCAGCTACCTGTTCCCGATAGCCTCCAGGGCATCCCCCTCAGGGTCTACCTCCTCCTGGGCCGTGGGAACTTCGGGGGCCAGTTTCCCACACCTCCTGCCTCTTCTCTCTAAGTCAGGTTCCTGGGTCTCCCTCTCAGGCTCCAGGTCCTCTTGAGCACCCCTACTGGCTGCCTTTGACCGGGTGGTCATGCATGCCCAGTCAGGCAGACCCACCATCTTCAAGTGAGTAATCTTCTCCACATTTTCCTAAGGTGAGCTCTCTAAATCGTTCCCCAACAAACAGTCAACAGGCATGGCGGGCCTCACAGCTACCTGAAGAGTACCAGATACCCCCCCACTCAAAGGGAACCTGAGCCATTGGACAATTACTCTCTGTGTTGTCGGCGTAACAACTCAGCAAAATGCATGAGGGACATTCTGCTCTTGAGACACCAGGTGACACCTGACAGCTGTCACACTGGCTCCTGTATCTCTAAGTGCCTCCACCCTTTGGCCATTGATAGTCACCCACTGCCCATATTTCTTAGTGTTCCTGGGCAGTTGAGTCTCTGGAACCATCTCACAGTCTCCTAAAGAGACAAGGGTCATCTGTGTGGGACCCCACCCACCATGGACATCAATCTCCTCCCCCAAGGCTACACCTGCCATCTGCCGGGGCGGAGAACCAGTGGGTGCTGGTTTTCTAAACAGGCAGCACCTGGAGTCATTCGCCTTATGACCCAGGTCACCACACTTGTAACATTTCAGGGGTCCTGTGGAACAGGACTACCTGTCGGGACCCCTTGCTTTCTCACAGGGGGAGGCTGGGAACCTTTCCCTCAATTCCCTTGGGGACTACTTTGGGGCCCTTTGCGGAACTCCTTTTGTTTACCCTTGTCCCCCCCCACTCTTCTACTGGGGACCCTGCCCACCTTTGGCTGAGTCTCCCATGTGACCCTTGAGGACCCTGGTACTAACCCAGCGGTCCGCTTCCTAAGCAAGCTTCCTAGGGTTAGTCAGCTTGCTATCAATCAGTTGCTGGTGCAGCTCTGGAAAACAATTATCAGAAAAGTGCTCCCAAGTAATCAAATCAAAGAGAGCTTAAAAATCATTAACTTTGCTGCCCTTCACCCAACCATCCAAAGCTCTGCAAAAGAAAGTGACATATTCTACCCAGGTACTGTGTTCTAATTTTCTGAACCTCTATCTATAGAGTTCATGGGTCAAACCATACCTAGACATTAATGCATCCTTCATGTGGCTGTATCAATTGTGGAATTCAGAAGGCAAGTCTAACAGTGTGTTCCGCCCCTCACTAAGGAACCTTCCCCACAACCCTGCTCCCCAATCTCTCTCAGGGACCCGGTGGGAAGACATGCCTACCTCATAGGCTCTGAAACACTGCCCAATATCATCATTTTTTATAAAACTCTTTCACCACATCTTTGGGAATATACACTCTATCTTCCACAGGCACGGACGGTATGCTGCCACCAGAGGGAGTAACCTCTAAACTCTTGGTTTTAAACTCCAACTCCCTCAAAACCTTGTCAGGCTCAAACTGTAATTTCTTTTCCTCTATGTCTAATCTCCTATTTTTTTATCTCCAGTTGCCTATTCACCTTGAACTTGGTCATCTCCATTTCATGCCTCCTAGATCTCTCTCTGTCCTCCAGCTCCTCTGGAGACAGACTCTTGCCAGAAGCACTGCTACCTGCGGGGAAGGTGATTTCCTTCCCTTGGAGTTGCGACGGCAGCAGCAGCCGTGGCGACATGCTTCCTCTTCATTGCGAGACGCTTCTCTCTATGCGGTGCAATACGACAGCTACAGCGCCGACATTCACGATGCGACAGCAGCAGCAGCGAAGGCAACACGCTTCTTCCTCGTTGAGCCGCGCTTCTTGCTCCTTGCGACACACAGTCCCTCAGAAGGCCCAAAACAGCAGCAGGCACTTCCAAAGAACTCTGGGGAGCTGGGGTTTGAAGTCTGGTGTCCCTGAGACTTCAGAAGGAGGCAAGCTGTGTTTCAAGCCCTTGGAGATCCTTCACAAGTTGAAAATAAAGCACACAAAGTTCTTTCTCCTCTCTTTGGCAGTCAGGCAACCACCGCTGGCCAATCCCATAAGCAGAGCTTCAGCTAACGAATAGTCTCTCCTCAGTTACTTCAGGTTCCTCTCCTCAGCAGAGGATTCTTTTTGTAGTCCAACAGTGATCTAATTTCTTGGGATCAGGGTCCCAATATTTATACCCCAAACTCCCTTGTTCTCCTAGGGGAGAGGGGCCTTTGCCCAGTCCAAACCAGTTCTGAAGCACTCTGTTTACAGGTCTCCTTCTTTCCTTTCACAGTGCAGGGCAGAACCATCAGACGCCCCACAGGAGGTGGAGCCAGCATTGTGGAGGGAAAGCACAGCCCTGGAGCACTTTTTGGACAGGATTCCTTCTCTTCTTTCACTGTGCAGGGCAGAGACATAAGCCGCACCCCAGGAGGTGGAGCCAGCATCTTGGATGGCAGGCACAGCCCTATTCAAGGTTCAGATGCAACTCCTCCCACCCATCTAGATGCATATCTCTCTATTCACCACTGGGCTGACTCATTCTGTCTCTTGGAAGCCCCCAGCCCTGTCACTCAAACTCCAGACAAGGAATACATAACCTAGCAGAGGCAGGCTTTGGATAGTTAGACAAGAAAATACCTACTTTCTAAAAGTGGTATTTTCAAACACAGAATGTTAAAACCAACTTCACTAAAAGAGGTATTTTATCATTCTGAGTTCAGGCATACTAAACTCGAATTTCTACCATGTTCCCTGAGTCAGTTAGGATTATAAACTGTAATAATCTAACTGCCCATTCTGGCCTATGGAGAACAGGAAGCCTTGCAATAGTTAAACATCAAAAATGGCTGTAATTCACTATTAGGACATGCCACACACGTCAGGCCTTGTCCTTCCTTATACTTACAATGCACCCTGCCCTTGGGCCTACCATAGGGGTGTCTGATATAAAGAAAATGAAAGGTTTAGGGACTGGCAGGTGGATGCACTTACCCAGTCAGCATGACAGTACCAGACTGCATACAGGCTCTCTAATGGCAGACCTTAGGCACATTTTACAAGGCTGCTCCGTCCATCACCACCGCCTTTTGTACCGCTTTTGGCCGCCATAAGTGTGGCAGGGTATGCTCAGACATGAGTCCCTTGCTCACTTTGCCACTGGATTCAAGCAAGCCGGGCTGAAGACGGCTGGAATGCCAGAAACCAGTCCTCGGAAGCTTGTTTCCGGTCCAGGGAAGACATGGCTTGGCAGTTCGGGCTGGACTGTTGAGGCACAGGGTCAGACTGATTTGCATATAGCCATGTCTGACTCACTGGTTAGAGGAGGCAGACCTGAAAGCAGAGGTCAGCCCGGGACCAGGGTTCAATTCCCAGCTCGGCGGGGTCTTGAGTCCTAAAATGTCCATGGACTCGACAATTCTCGCTCCGGTGCCTACTCGATTCACGTGTTCACACTCTGCGACTCTGGGCAATAGCTTGCTTAATCTCCATAACGGCCCCTCGCGGTGGGATGCCTGGTTCTCACCTTGCAGATACCCTGCCGGGGTTATCTAACAGGGGAATACCAGGACGGGTTCCCATAGCAAGCGCTTAGAAACCGCTCGGTGATTTGCGCTATATAAATTCCTGTACATTTACATTTACATTTACATTTACATTTACGTTTGAACTGGGGTGGCAGAGTGGGCTAAAGAACGGTGATGGATTAAACCCAGATCCTTTGACTGGGTGTGAGTGTTTGATTGATTCAGATGCTCCGTCCATCACCACCCCCTTTTGTACCGCTTTTGGCCGCCATAAGTGTGGCAGGGTATGCTCAGACGTGAGTCCCTTGCTCACTTTGCCACTGGATTCAAGCAAGCCGGGCTGAAGACGGCTGGAATGCCAGAATCCGGTCCTCGTAAGCTTGTTTCCGGTCCAGGGAAGACATGGCTTGGCAGTTCGGGCTGGACTGTTCCCATGAGGCACAGGGTCAGACTGATTTGCATATAGCCATGTCTGAACTGGGGTGGCAGAGTGGGCTAAAGAACGGTGATGGATTAAACCCAGATCTTTTGACTGGGTGTGAGTGTTTGATTGATTCAGATGCTCCGTCCATCACCACCCCCTTTTGTACCGCTTTTGGCCGCCATAAGTGTGGCAGGGTATGCTCAGACGTGAGTCCCTTGCTCACTTTGCCACCGGATTCAAGCAAGCCGGGCTGAAGACGGCTGGAATGCCAGAAACCGGTCCTTGGAAGCTTGTTTCCGGTCCAGGGAAGGCATGGCTTGGCAGTTCGGGCTGGACTGTTCCCATGAGGCACAGGGTCAGACTGATTTGCATATAGCCATGTCTGAACTGGGGTGGCAGAGTGGGCTAAAGAACGGTGATGGATTAAACCCAGATCTTTTGACTGGGTGTGAGTGTTTGATTGATTCAGATGCTCCGTCCATCACCACCCCCTTTTGTACTGCTTCTGTGGGTGGCACAACCAGTGCTGCAAGCCCACTAACAGCATTTGGATTCGGTGCACTGTACTAGGATCTGACAAGTAAACCAAATCAGTCAATTATGGAATCACCAATTCATACATCAATTTACAATAGGGAGCACTTCCACTGTGGCACTGGACAGCAGTGGCACAGTGCCCAAAGCATCTAACACCAGCAAAAACACATGAGGCAACAGCAAAAATGGAAGGGAGACCCACACCAATGGTGCCAGGTCTAACAGTCATATTTTATAAATCATCAATTGCAAAATGTGAATGTCACCTACAAAATATTTGATGACCTCATACCAGAAAACAGAGCTTTGGAGCATACTGCTGAGCAGGAGAGCCAGAGAGATCAAGCATTGGAGAGGGAGGTGACTGCAGGAGGACAAACCAGCAGCATTATGGCAAGCCAGAAGTATGATGGAGGCAGCCATTTTAGATAGTGTTCTGTCTTCAACAATGATAAAATAATTGGGAACTGATCCCTAACAATTCATGAGGCCGCAAAGAAGAAAATTCACCTTGGCATACAGGAAAAAAATCCATGTTGTGCTGTGCTATGTTTACAGACCTCCTAGTTTTTTTACTTTTCCCCTGTATTTTTGATGCTGTGCTGGATTTCGTTTTTGCTGGCTTAGATGCTTTGGGCACCTTGCCACAACAGATCAGTGTCAAAGTGTAAGTGCTCCCTGTGTAAATTGTTGTTACAATTGGTTCTCCCTGATTGGCATATTTGATTTACTGGTAAGTCCCTAGTAAAGTGTACAGAAGTGTGCCAGGACCTGCAAATCAAATGCTACTAGTGTGGCAGGGTATACTCAGACGTGAGTCCTTTGCTCACTTTGCCACTGGATTCAAGCAAGCCAGGCTGAAGACGGCTGGAATGCCAGAATCCGGTCCTCGGAAGCTTGTTTCCGGTCCAGGGAAGGCATGGCTTGGCAGTTCGGGCTGGACTGTTCCCATGAGGCACAGGGTCAGACTGATTTGCATAAAGCCATGTCTGAACTGGGGTGGCAGGGTGGGCAAAAGAACGGTGATGGATTAAATCCAAGTCTTTTGACTGGGTGTGAGTGTTTGATTGGTTCAGATGCTCCGTCCATTACCACCCCCTTGTGTACCTCTAGTGTGCCTGCAGCACTGATTGTGCCACCCACTTGAGTAGCCCCGAAAACGTATCTCAGACCTGACACTGCAATGTCTGTGCGCAGTTGTTAACTGCCAGGTCGATGAGGCAGGTTCACCCACTTGCCAGGCCCTAACCTTCCCTTTTTTAACATGTAAGGCACCCCGATTGTAGGCTCAAGGTACCCCCCTTGGCAGGTTGCAGTGTGTCTGAAAGATACGCCCTGTGCTGGTGTGTGTGACATGTGCTGATAAAGAAAATACTTCCAATTTCATTTTTCACTATTGAAAGGCTATCTTGCCCCATAGAAAAAAATAGGAAATGCTTTGTAAAGTCTTACAAGTATAACTTCCCATTGGGACAAGATGGAGAAATACAGTTTAGACTCTCTAAACTCAGAATTTAAATGACACATATTTTAGTAAAGATGGATTTTTAATTGTGTGCTTCAAAATGTCACTTTTAGAAAGTAAATAACGATAGGGGTGAAGCCCAAAGGACCGGGCCAGGTAGGGCTATTCAAAATTAAAAACACAAAACAAGAAACCTGGCTCTGTGCTACCATACATTCCTACTACTCATGGAGTAACGCCCAGACTACTCTTTTATCTGTTCGAATGGAATTTTTATTAAAGCCTTCCTTTTTTCCTAAAAGGAATGCTTTAATAAATGGTTTAATTTTTATTAAGCCATTCCTTTTTTTCTAAAAGACTGGAAAAGAAACACATATTCCACAAATTAACACATAAATCGTCACATATAGATAACACAATTCACAATGACCTACAGTCAAAGACAGAATTGGACATACACACAATTGAAAAATATTTACAACAAATTGCAAAAACGACAAAATCATCAAATTAATACATACATTAATCAAATACAAAACATATTTAGAGTTTGCATCATATGCAAAAAACACAATAGGAATCATGAAAATAACCAATCTTACGGACCAAACGTGTTTGGTGGAGTGTGTGGTAGCACGGAGCCAGGTTTCTTGTTTTGAACTTTTAGAAAGTAGGCATTTTCTTGTTTAACCATTCTGTGTGCCTCTGCCTGTTTGTGTATTGACTTCTGGTTTCAGAATGATAGGGGCTGGGGATTCACTGTAGACAACCACTGGAGGGCTGAGGTGTGCCTGGCCCTTCCTGGATGACTCAGAGCTGGTCTAAATAGACCCTGGCTGAATTTGGGGTAGTGGGAGGAGATTTCCTTGCACCTGACATCGGTCTGTCTCCCTTGCACAATGCTGTCTCCACCCCCTGTGGTCATACTGCACCAGTGAGGACAGAACTGGTTTTGACTGGTCTCAGAGACCCTTGCACAAAGAGAAAAAAAGACATTTTGGGGTATAAGGATTAGACCTAAAACCCCAGAACTTTAGATTACTTCTAGACTCAAGAGAACCTCTGCCAAGGTGAAAAGCTGAAGAGCTATGAGGAGAACTGCCCCTTTGCTCTGTGCTGTGTGGGGTTTGCCTGTAGTTGGTGTTTCTGCCAAGGAGAGGACAAACACTGGAACTTTGCTTTGAATCTGCTTAAAGAAGATCTCCAAGGGTCAGAGAGTTCTGTCCTCCTGTTCTGAATTCTACGCAAATCAATTTTAAACTAGTTTAATAATCGTAACACATTAGTACATATGGCCCTTGGGAAAAACCTATAGATTTCCGGGGAAAAATCAAAGATTAGAATGTGTTCTGATGTTCAGCCATTAAATAATACCATGTCAAAGAAAACAATCCATCCAAAGGATTTCTATTGAACTGGCTTCTAGACAAGCCCCACGGGCCACAAAGAAGCAAGGATAGTCCTGAGGGGATAAATCAAAATCAGTATTCAAAGAGGACTGAGAGGCAAAGGGTAGTCATTCAACTGTATATGAAAAAAGGAAGAGATTAGGAGCAAAGAGATTGTTTAAGTTTTGGCTGACCACCTGCAACACCTCTAACCCAGCAGAAGCTGAGCTCACAGCAAACTGTTATGCACACTCAGAAGGAAGCTGAACAGGTTATACTTAACACCTTCGACGCTAATGATGAGCTCAGCTCGTCATGAAGTACTTATTTTTTATTTTATTTATTTTAGCGATTTGTAAAGCGCCTGGTGACCCGAGGGCATCCCCGCGCTATAAGTACACCTCTCGTACGCTCATGACGAGCTCAGCTCGTCATGAACCGCAGGATTTTCAAATCTTCAGCGCACAGCGGGAAAATGCGCCGCACCGATGGTGTTAATACAATGTGACAGACATTCCAAACACTGAAGGGACCGAGGTAAGAGGATAGTAACAAAAGTGGGGGACACAGACAGGCAGGTGCAATTACCATGCTCCAGTCCTCCATATACACCCGGTTGCATGTCTTTGAGCTCTTGAAAGCCCCATGGTACATGTTGTTTTTCACAAAGGGAGTATAACCGACCTCTTATTCTGGTGAAGCACCTTATTCCTTACAATTCCTCTTACAGGAATCAGGGATTCAGTTGCCATTCAGTAGACACTTAAGTATTTCTTCTTCTTTCAATCAAGGCTTGTTCTAAAGTTTCAATTGGGCACATTTGTGTTTAAAAGTGAATATATACATCACCATTACTATTTATCCATATTTCAATCTCAAGATAGTTCCTTCACTCTGCTACACCCCACCCCCAATATCACTATAATATTATGAGCATCCTGCTGTGGGAAAGTGTTGCGTGTCATTGGATTTTAGAGTCTCTTGCTGGAGGCAATGATTATGAGGGAAGTGCTCTTCCCACTGCCCACTAATTGAGCTCAATCCACTTCAAAGGCTTTACAGCATGTAAATGTCTTCTACATAAAACTAATTCCAAGAATTGAAGGTGTCCGTTTCATGGCACTGTCTTTAGGAATATTTGGGCCTTGAATTTCTGAGGATAGCCCGCTTGACTCTTGGGGGAAGTAAACGGAATCCTGGATGTTGACAAGCTGATGAGTTACAGGATCCAGAGAAGGCTGCAGAGAGATGGTTTCCAAGATTCTTTGGATACAATGGTGTTAGAAATGGGGGTCTCTAGTTGGAAAGGGTTTGCACCTTTGTCCAAGTAGGGACCCTCCGAATAACCCCTGCTCACCTCCTTGGTAGCTTGGCACGAGCAGACAGGCCTATCTCAGAGGCATTTGTGAGCACATACACTAATACAGTGAAAACACTATCAATGGACACAACACCAGTTTGGAAAAATAAGTAATCTTTAACTAAACCAAAACAAGACCAAAACGACAAAAGCCACAATACAGTACTAAAAATATGATTCTTAAAAGGTAGAAACAGCTATGTTCCAAGAAAATGTGGGATGCAACACTTTTACACAAAGTACCTTGGATGTATTGAAAGAGGCGGACAAAAAGGTTCGCAAGGAAGGTGATGCATTGGTTCCTTGCTCTGGGGGAGGTGATGCACCGGTTCCTTACTGCTGTGCAGGGGAGGTGCTGCATCGGCTTCTTATCAGAGAGTAGGTGATACCTCGGTTTCTTACTACGTGGAGAGGTGATGTTTCGGTTTCTTACTGTGCCCCTAAATGAGGCGACAGACTCAGCGCTTCGATGTGATCTAGTACAATGCGATGCGTGAAGACCCAGGATGCACGGCGATGATTTCAGCTGCGTCCCCTTGATGAATCAGTTCTTCCACAACAGGGCCTGTATCAGAATCGGTGTGGTGATCCCGGACGTTGGAGATCGGTGCACAGGATTCATTGCATGGCAGACCATCGGCCGTGAGCAGGTGCTGAGTCGAATGTTTGGCAGCGGCGATGCGTCAGAAAATTCTTCTCACACTGCTAAGATGCATCGGAAACAGGCGATCCATCGATTTTCACAGTTCTTGCAGATTCCAGTCCCAAAACAACGTCCAAAGGTCTAGAACACTGGCAGGCACCTCTCAGCAGGTCAGAACTCCCAGCAAAAGAGTTCTCTGGGGACTGCGGGTGAAAGCTTTGTGTCCCTGAGACTTCAGAACAGGAGGCAAGCTCTATGTCAAGCCCTTGGTGAGCTTCTTCAAGCAGGGGACACTGCACACATCAAAGTCCTTCTCCTTTCCTTGGCTAAACTAGCCACTGCAGACCAACCTCAGACAGCAAACAGCACGGGGCAGTATTTCTCCTCAGTTTCTCCTTGGCAAAGGTTCCTCTTGATTCCCAGAAGTGATCCAAAGTTCAGGGGTCTGGGCCCCACTTTTTATAGCACAAATTAATTTGTTCTCTGGTGGCAGACAAGCTCTCTGCCCAGACAAAACCAGTTCTGTCCTGGTCTGGTGCAGCAGTCTGGCAGGAGGTGGAGACAGCATTGTGTAAGGCAGACACTACCCATTCAGGTGCAAGGGAAATCTCCTCCCACCACTCTTAGTGCAGACTGGGCCTATTAAATTCCTAGTGAGAACTCCTCGCCCTAGTCTAAATGTATCCCAGGTCTATTCAGCCCAGTCCTGACTCATTCAGGAAAGGAAGGACACACATCAACCCCCACCCCCAGTGGCCGTCTGAGACTATGCACCTCCCCAGCCCCTGTCACTCCAAAGCCAGACAGTTAATACACAAACCAGCAGAGGCACACAGGATGGATAAGCAAGAAAATACCCACTTTTTAAAAGTGGTATTTTCAAACACGCAATATAAAAATCATCTTTACTAAAATATGCATTTTTATATTCTGAGTGCAGGCATACTAAACTCCATCTTTCTATCTTGCCCCAATGAGAAGATATATTTATAATGATGTTGAAAATAAACTCCCATTCCATCCTATGGGACAGATAGCCTTTCAATACTGAAAAACGAAATACACTGTATTTCACTATCAGGACATTTCATAAACACCAATACGTGGCCTACCTATCACATATCGTGCACCCTGCCCACAAGGGTACCTTGGGCCTACCTTAGGGGTATCTTAAATGTAATAAAAGGGAAGATTAGGGCTTGGCAAATGGGTGCACTTGCCAGGTCGACATGGCTGTTTGAACTGCACACTGGCACTACAATGGCAGGCCTGAGTTACATTTACAGGCTGCTCGTGTGGGTGGCACAATCAGTACTGCAGGTCCACTAGCAGCATTTGATTTACAGGCCCTGGGCACACACAGTGCACTGTACTAGGGACTTACCAGTAAATCAAACATGGCAATCATGGGATCACCAATCCATAAACACAATTTACAGGGAGAGCATATGCACTTTAGCACTGATCAGCAGTGGTAAATTGCCCAGAGTCATAAAACCAACAAAAATAGGTCAGAATCAGAAGGCTTGAAAGCAAAATGTAAGGGGATAAATCCGCTGGACAAGCTAGGTCCAACAAATGGGATCTTAGTGGCAGCCAAAACTGCACTTACTCACTCAACTCTTCAATCACTTAATATTTCCGTACCAAACCATAGGATGATTTAAAACGTATTCCTTGATTTTTCTATGATTAATGCCAACACACGCACTTTTAAAGAAGTTATATTATAAACTCTGTATTTTATAACACTAACTTAGTCAAAAACAATTCAAAGTCACAGCAAGCATGTAAACTATAAGCTTACTAAGTTTTCAAATGTATTGCTCATGAAAGATATCCACAGTCAAATTATAATTTTAATCAAGTAAATCACAAAAACAGCTCAGTGAGTGCCAGTGCAGAATAACATGCTCAGTGCTCCTTCCTAAGTGGCACACGCATATGATAAACATGATCATCTTGTGTGTCAAAATACCAAGAGCATCAGAGCCAGTCATAACAAATAATATATTTAAAAATGAGTCAAAAATGAGTCTGCTGTATAATCATTCAATGGTGTTTCAATCCTCCATTAACACCAGGATCATCATCAGGATTCTAATACCTATCATGAGCCTGGGACCATATTAGCAGGCCCTGTAAAGAAAGCAGAGTAAGTAAAACAAAATAATTAACAGTGCTGTCCAGGTTTAGAAAAGGGGGAAGTAGGTGAACTCACCTGAGAACTGTAAGAACTTGAGTGTGAGAAATCGGGTTGTGGGTTGAGTGGTGTGTTAACCCTCAAAAAGCAACAGATACAATCCATATCAGGCAAAAGACACAAAATTAATCTGTGCTTAACCGTCTGGTAGAGTGGCACAAAAGTAATCAGGCTTCACTTAGAGGCACTGTAAATGTAAATGTAAATGTATAGGCATTTATATAGCGCACTACTTACCCGTAGGGTCCCAAGGCGCTTCGACCGCTGCGAAACCCTTCCTGGCTTCCCTGAGAGATGGTCCCTTAATGGGTATCTCCAGGGTGAGACCAGGCATCCCCGGCGGTCTGGTGGGGCCGTTAGTGAGGATGAGGCAAGCTAATGCCCAGAGTTGCCGAGTGTGATCGCTGATCAGAGTGGGCACCGAGGCGAGAGAATTATCGAGTCCGCTGACCCTGGTCCAGAAACCTGCCACGCCGGGAATCGAACCCTGGTCCCGGGCCGTTCTCTGCTCTCGGGTCTGCCGCCTCTAACCAGTGAGCCACACTACCTCACTCTGTGTAAAGGCACCGTGTAAAGTATGAATGCAGCACACAAACAGTAATAAAATGATAACACAATGCGTGAAAAATCCTACACCAATTTAGAAACATAGACCCAGAGTTATGAATTTTTAAAGTTTAAGGTAAAAACCAGCGCCTTAAAGATCAAACCACCCTCCTCAGACATCTAGTCTTGCGAGACTGGGTCAAAGTAAAAAAATAGGGCCTACCTTGATGAAGCGCAAGTTGGATACAAAAAGTGGATTTTGCCCGGGCGGCGCTTACCTTCAGACTTAGAAGAAATTTGAGGAAAAAGTCATTGAGAAGCTAGCAGTTTAGCAGGGTAAGGCTGCAGGGGGCGTCCGAGGAGGAGGAGTCACTGTCCAGGGCCGTTGGACAAACTTGCGGTGAAGAGTTCTACGTTCGAACGCAGTCACTTTTTTGGAAGTTGAAAATCTCCAGCGGGCCAAACCTGGAGACTGTAGCCGATGGGAGTTCCATGAAGCGATACCCCTTTGGTGAAGGACTTCCAAACAGGATTTGCTGCTGATGAGCAGGTTGGTCAGGGTCTCCTCTTGGTTCTCAGAGCACTTTTTAGGCAATATTGTTACAGTGGAGAAGTGTGGCTCACTGGGTGGAGAAGTGTGGCTCACTGGTTAGAGCAGGCAGACCCTGAAGCAGATGTCAGACCCGGAACCAGGGTTCAATTCCCGACGCGGCAGGGTGTTGAGCTCAAATGTCCACGGACTCGATAATTCTCGCTTCGGTGCCTGACCTAATCATCGGTTCACACTCTGCAACTCTGGGCATTAAGCTTGCTTAATCTCCACAACGGCCCCCCGCGGCGGGATGCCTGGCTTTCACCTTGGGGATGCCCTGTAGGGGCTATCTCACAGGGAAAAACCAGGACGGGTTCCCAAAACAAGTGCTGAGATACCCCTTCGGGGGTCGATTCTGGCGCTATATAAGAAATATAAATATATAATAAAAGTTCCAAGTTTGGATTTAGGCTATTTGGGCACCTTAAACATCACAACCAAAGGTCCTTGTCTGAAGGGACACCACTAGGAGGGTTAGGACGCAGCCAGGCGGGGTCCAGTTGTGGGTTCAAGATGGATGGAGCCTTTTCTGTCCCTGAGTCTTTGATCAGGAAGCCAATCAATTAGCCCTTGGAGTCACTGTGGTCAACCTGGGTTGAAACAGTGAAACAAGGGTTAAGCCGCACAGCAAGCCTCAGGTGGTTTGAGGCAGGTTTCAGACAACAGAGTGGTCCTTCCAAGCAAAGCAGTAAACAACAGGCCACAGCAGAATCCTTCCACAGGTCTGGAAAGTGAACTGAAGAAAGGGTCTGAAGGTCTTATTTTTATAGCTGGTCCCTTCTTGACGTAGGAGACGCTTCTAGAAAATTCCTTTTGAAGTGCTCGAAGTTTTCTGCTTCCCTTGCTCTGGCTCCTGGCTGTCGGCATGAACAATACAGGGGTGATAAGTCCTTTGTGTGAAGGCAGTGCATAGTCTATTCAGATGCAAGTGGGTCTGTGGCTAGCTCTGCCTCCCCTCCATCCTGCCAGTGACTGACATCCAGGCACACCAAGTCCCTCCATTGTGTGGCTGTCTGAGAGAAATAAAGACTGGCAACTACACCCAGTCATGTAACTCAGGAACAGGCTGCAGGCAACAAATAGTTTGAGCTGGAAAATGCTAACTTTCGAAAAGTGAAATTTTCAGAATTGTAACTTAAAATCAGACTTTACTGTTAAAGAGGGTTTTAAATTACAATTTTCAACACACCAAACATAAAGTGTCTACCTGTTCTCAATCAAACTTTAGCACTTATTAAATTTAATAAGGCAACCCTATATTATCCTATGGGTGACGTATGCCTCACAGTAGTAAAAAATAAAATATAGGAGTTTTTCACTACCAGGGCACGTAAAATGTAAAAGGACATGTCCAACCTTTTAATTACAACGCACACTGCCCTATGGGCTACCTAGGACCTACATTAGGGATGAATTATGTGAAAAGGGGGGGTTTAAGGACTGGTAAAGGGGTTATACTGCGAAGTAGAATTGGCAGTTTAAAACTGCATTCAGTCTGCAGTGGCATATCTGGGACATGTTTAAAGGGACTACATAAGTGGGTGACACAATAACAATAGAATACTGTCCTTCAACAGGCCTGAATCGATGTGGAACTGGTTAGAAACCCCATACCCAAGTGCTCTCCGACCCACTGTTTCAGGGGTAATCGGTAGCCCCTAATGGTGCACCCGTTGCCTCTGTCGGCAGGAGAACATACAGAAAGTTTTATACAAGGCTGCCCCATCTCCTCAACAATTTACAAAAAGGGGGTGGTGATGAACAGAGTGTCTGAGTTAAACAGACCACTCTTACCCAGTCCAAAGATCAGGGCTTGATCCATCACCGTTATTTATCTCACTGCCCCATCCCAGCTCAGAACCTGGCTATATGCAAATCAGTCTGTCCCTAGCCCAGTGCATCATGGGAACAGGGCAGACTAAACTACCAAGCCAATTCTTCACCAGAAAGGAGACAAGCTACCGGGGACCGGTTTCTGGCATTTCAGCCTTCTTCGGCCCGGCTTGCTTGAATCCTGATGGAGCAGTGAGAAAGGGACTCATGTCTGAGTATACCCTGCCACACCTATAGTGGCCAAAAACGATTTACAAAAAGGGGGTGGTGATGAACAGAGTGTCTGAGTTAAACAGACCACTCTTACCCTGTCCAAAGATCAGGGCTTGATCCATCACCGTTATTTATCTCACTGCCCCATCCCAGCTCAGAACCTGGCTATATGCAAATCAGTCTGTCCCTGGCCCAGTGCATCATGGGAACAGGGCAGACTAAACTACCAAGCCAATTCTTCACCAGAAAGGAGACAAGCTACCGGGCCGAAGACGGCTGTAATGCCAGAAACCGGTCCCCGGGAGCTTGTTTCCTTCCCAGTGTAAGAATTGGCTTTTGTAGTTTGGTTTGCCCTGTTCCCATCATGCACTGGGACAGGAACAGACTAATTTGCATACAGCCAGGTTCTGAAACTGGGATGGTGCAGTGAGCTAAAAAACGGTGTTGGATCTAGCCCTGATCTCTTGACTGAGTGAGAGTTTTCTGCTTAACTCAGAGACTCTGTCCCTCACCACCCCTTGTTGTAAATATTTTTGTCCACCCTAAGCGTGGAAGGGTATACTCAGATGTGAGTCCTTGCTCATTGCACCATCAGGATTCAAGCAAACCGGGCCGAAGACGGCTGTAATGCCAGAAACCGGTCCCCGGGAGCTTGTTTCCTTCCCAGTGTAAGATTTGGCTTTTGTAGTTTGGTTTGCCCTGTTCCCATCATGCACTGGGACAGGAACAGACTAATTTGCATACAGCCAGGTTCTGAAACTGGGATGGTGCAGTGAGCTAAAAAACGGTGTTGGATCTAGCCCTGATCTCTTGACTGGGTGAGAGTTTTCTGCTTAACTCAGAGACTCTGTCCCTCACCACCCCTTGTTGTAAATATTTTTGTCCACCCTAAGCGTGGAAGGGTATACTCAGATGTGAGTCCCTTGCTCACTGCACCATCAGGATTCAAGCAAACCGGGCCGAAGACGGCTGTAATGTCAGAAACCGGTCCCCGGGAGCTTGTTTCCTTCCCAGTGTAAGAATTGGTTTGGTAGTTTGGTTTGCCCTGTTCCCATCATGCACTGGGACAGGAACAGACTAATTTGCATACAGCCAGGTTCTGAAACTGGGATGGTGCAGTGAGCTAAAAAACGGTGTTGGATCTAGCCCTGATCTCTTGACTGGGTGAGAGTTTTCTGCTTAACTCAGAGACTCTGTCCCTCACCACCCCTTGTTGTAAATATTTTTGTCCACCCTAAGCGTGGAATGGTATACTCAGATGTGAGTCCCTTGCTCATTGCACCATCAGGATTCAAGCAAACCGGGCCGAAGACGGCTGTAATGCCAGAAACCGGTCCCCGGGAGCTTGTTTCCTTCCCAGTGTAAGAATTGGCTTTTGTAGTTTGGTTTGCCCTGTTCCCATCATGCACTGGGACAGGAACAGACTAATTTGCATACAGCCAGGTTCTGAAACTGGGATGGTGCAGTGAGCTAAAAAACGGTGTTGGATCTAGCCCTGATCTCTTGACTGGGTGAGAGTTTTCTGCTTAACTCAGAGACTCTGTCCCTCACCACCCCTTGTTGTAAATATTTTTGTCCACCCTAAGCGTGGAAGGGTATACTCAGATGTGAGTCCCTTGCTCATTGCACCATCAGGATTCAAGCAAACCGGGCCGAAGACGGCTGTAATGCCAGAAACCGGTCCCCGGGAGCTTGTTTCCTTCCCAGTGTAAGAATTGGCTTTTGTAGTTTGGTTTGCCCTGTTCCCATCATGCACTGGGACAGGAACAGACTAATTTGCATACAGCCAGGTTCTGAAACTAGGTTGGTGCAGTGAGCTAAAAAACGGTGTTGGATCTAGCCCTGATCTCTTGACTGGGTGAGAGTTTTCTGCTTAACTCAGAGACTCTGTCCCTCACCACCCCTTGTTGTAAATATTTTTGTCCACCCTAAGCGTGGAAGGGTATACTCAGATGTGAGTCCCTTGCTCATTGCACCATCAGGATTCAAGCAAACCTGGCCGAAAACGGCTGTAATGCCAGAAACCGGTCCCCGGGAGCTTGTTTCCTTCCCAGTGTAAGAATTGGCTTTTGTAGTTTGGTTTGCCCTGTTCCCATCATGCACTGGGACAGGAACAGACTAATTTGCATACAGCCAGGTTCTGAAACTGGGATGGTGCAGTGAGCTAAAAAACGGTGTTGGATCTAGCCCTGATCTCTTGACTGGGTGAGAGTTTTCTGCTTAACTCAGAGACTCTGTCCCTCACCACCCCTTGTTGTAAATATTTTTGTCCACCCTAAGCGTGGAAGGGTATACTCAGATGTGAGTCCCTTGCTCATTGCACCATCAGGATTCAAGCAAACCGGGCCGAAGACGGCTGTAATGCCAGAAACCGGTCCCCGGGAGCTTGTTTCCTTCCCAGTGTAAGAATTGGCTTTTGTAGTTTGGTTTGCCCTGTTCCCATCATGCACTGGGACAGGAACAGACTAATTTGCATACAGCCAGGTTCTGAATCTGGGATGGTGCAGTGAGCTAAAAAACGGTGTTGGATCTAGCCCTGATCTCTTGACTGGGTGAGAGTTTTCTGCTTAACTCAGAGAATCTGTCCCTCACCACCCCTTGTTGTAAATATTTTTGTCCACCCTAAGCGTGGAAGGGTATACTCAGATGTGAGTCCCTTGCTCATTGCACCATCAGGATTCAAGCAAACCGGGCCGAAGACGGCTGTAATGCCAGAAACCGGTCCCCGGGAGCTTGTTTCCTTCCCAGTGTAAGAATTGGCTTTTGTAGTTTGGTTTGCTCTGTTCCCATCATGCACTGGGACAGGAACAGACTAATTTGCATACAGCCAGGTTCTGAAACTGGGATGGTGCAGTGAGCTAAAAAACGGTGTTGGATCTAGCCCTGATCTCTTGACTGGGTGAGAGTTTTCTGCTTAACTCAGAGACTCTGTCCCTCACCACCCCTTGTTGTAAATATTTCCATCTCCTCAACAAGCACTGGAGGAATGAAGCACAGTGATAGCTACAAAGACATCCGCCAGGCAGCACCACTCTTCAAGATCTCTATCCAGCTCCTCCAGTAATGTGCAATCAGACTCTGACTCCCATGCAAGTATGGCACTGTACCCTGCGGTGACGCCTCAAACCTCAGACACCCCCATTTGAAATATTTCATCCTCTCTTGCCATACCCATGGGACTCCGTATCCTTTTTGTTACATGCCTGATGGGCACCACTAACCTCCTGGTCTAATTGGGACGCCTGTTAAAAGATGTGCTTTGATATAGTTTATTTTCACTTCCATTTGTTTATTTCCTTGGGCGCCCCAGGGGGGTGGGGGTTTGCTTCTCTTTATGTCTCCATTCTCCTCACATTATTGAGTGTCAGTTTTATAATGCCTCAGATCCTGCTAGAATACCCTGGTCGAACAAACGTTCCTCGTTGGAATAAGTATTCAGGTCTCTGTTGAGCGAGGGGGGAAGGATTTAGTCTTCTCTCACAAATATTTTCTTTTCTTATGGAGGGTGTTGGGGCAAGCGGGTTGGCTATATGTTGCAAATCCCATACACATCACACCTATGCCTTCCACTATAACTTCTTATAATATAACTACAATAATCAAAGAGGGACCATTTGCTAAACCAAATGCAGGCAGGCTCGAGACCGGGTATCAGGAAAAGTGGAGCAGCGATCGCGCTACATATAAAGTCCAAGTAAACAAAGGGCCTATGTAATACAACCCGAGGTCATCGGAAAGATGGGGCAGTTTCTAAATAAACCCTTGGACCGACAACGGGAAAGGTGTGAACAGGCGGTTTTAAATATCCCTACCTCCTCAAGTGGTTGGAGGTGCCGATACTATAGCAACAGAACTATTGGTGCTACAAAATTTAGGAGTCTCACTTATATGAAGAAAGACTCTGTTTGTAACGATTGAACACAGGAGGTGGAGATACAAGGTCCTTTCTGTGAATAATTTTATGACTAGCAATATTAGTTTTGGACCAAAACAACTTTGTCCCGTTCTATACAGGTCTTGATTTAAAGAAAAATTTCCATTCGAGAGATTGATAAGATAGTCTGGATAAAGATGGTGTAAATAAATGAGGGCTATCGAAACGTGTCGACACAATCATTAGATACAATCTGGTAGTTGACTGGTGCCCACAGATACGTCCAGACAAGCCTGTATCGGGTTCTAGTCAATAGTCTGTTTTACGGTCATGTCACAATCTATGACAAATTATACTGTCAATTATTTTTCTCTCGGGGTGATTGTGAGGATTAATTCCTTATCATTTTGCAAGGGACAGTGTATGAATTTGCCTTCTTGAACACGTCTTACACAGTACGCTTTTGACTATATTTGGTTTTTAATGTTTCTATTGTGTATTTTTAAAATGCTTTGTAAAAAAACTTTTAAATAAATCTTTTCATATTGACTTTGATCTTTGACTTTGATTTTTGGTTTACTCTTTGGGCTTTATTCCTTTGCTTGTCTTTTCTATTGCATGCTCTTACTTATATACAACTTGCTGGGGATTGGATGCGATATATTATGTACGAGTTGGTATGAACAAACAAGGAATAATTTTACTTTCATGTTCTTATAATATAACAATATGGAATGTCAGGGGAATGGGCACAGCACACACAAACAACATTGAATACAGACCTAGCTCAGGCATTGCAGGGTCCAAATAGTTTACCTACAGGAAACTCCTCTGCAGAGGTCAAAACATGGACCCAAAGCAAAAAAATATGTAACCCTTCCAGTGTTAAATCATAGGACACTCTTGTCACAGTTTGTACTTACAGTGATTTGACACCCAAAGATATGACAAATGAGATATGTTTATGTAATATCTCAAGATTTTGTATGTCCTTTATGTTGTTGTTGCGTATACAAGGACTTTTTACAAATGGTACATACTTCTTTCTTTGTATATCAGTGAATGTATTACGGGTGGTACTTTAAACAAATAAAAAAATTATGACATTCAGTTACAAATAGACTTTTGTCACTTTGTGTTTCGTTAGTACAACTCCATTCTAATAACAGACATTTGGTAGCGGAGTGATCAGCATTTAAGTTAAGAAAAGTGCACAAAGGTCATGGATTGACAAATTTGAGGAGCAAATGAGTGACGCTTCTCCTGAAAGTGTTTATAATCTATGCTTTGTAGGTACCGTTATACTCTTTACTCTAGGTCCAGAACAGGATCACTTCTCGTTAATTATATATACCTTTTAGAAAGTTGCCATTTTCTTGTCCTAACAATTTGGTGCAAAGAGCCTGTATCAATCAATCAATCAATCAATCAGTCATTTGTTAAGCGCACTACATACCCGCAAGGGTCTCAAGGCACTAGGGGGGCGGGGGGGGCGCTTCTGATCGAATAGCCAGGTCTTTAGTATCCTCCTGAAGGTCAGCAGGTCCTGGGTCTGTGGTAGGCTCAGTGGGAGGGTGTTCCATGTTTTGGCGGCGAGGTGGGAGAAGGATCTCCCACCGGTGGTTGTTCTTCAGATGCGCGGGACGTGGCGAGTGAGAGGTCGGCGGAGCGTAGCTAGCGATTGGGGGTGTAGAAGGTGAGGCGCCTGTTGAGGTAGACTGGGCCGATCTTGTGGAGTGCCTTGTGTGCGTGGATGAGGATCGTGAAGGATATCCTCTTGTTGACATGGAGCCAGTGCAGGTTTCTCGGGTGGGGGGTGATGTGGCCGCGTCGTGGTACATTGAGGATCAGTCGTGCCGAGGCGTTTTGGATGCGTTGTAGTCGATTGATGAGCTTGGTCGAGGCTCTAGCGTAGAGGGCGTTTCCGTAGTCGAGTCTGCTGCTGACAAGGGCCTGCGTGAAGTCTTTCTTGTATTTGTCGGGATCCATCCGTAGATCTTGCGGAGCATGCGGTGGGTGTTGAAGCAGGAGGAGGAGACGGCGTTGACTTGCTTGGTCATTGAAAGCGTTGAGTCGAGATGATTCCCAGGTTGCATGCGTGGTCGGTGGGGGTTGGGGCTGCCCCCAGTGCCGTTGGCCACTAGGAGTCGCCCCAGGCTGACGGGTTGGAGCCAAGGATGAGGACCTCCGTCTTGTCCGAGTTCAGCTTCAGACGGCTGATCTTCATCCAGTCGGCGGCGGCCTTCATTCCTTCATGGTGGTTGGTTCTGTCGGTAATGGGGTCCTTGGTGAGGGAGAGGATCAGTTGAGTGTCATCGACGTAGGAGATTATGTTGAGGTCCAGCTGTCGGGCGACATATGAGAGCGGGCCATGTAAATGTTGAACAGTGTTGGGCTGAGGGAGGATCCTTGGGGTACGCCACAGATGATCTCGGAGGCTTCGGAACGGAACGGGGGGAGGTGGATGCTCTGGGTTCTGCCGTAGAGGAAAGAGGTGGTCCATTACAGTGCCTTGTCTCGGATCCCTGTGGCATGGAGGCATGCGCGTAGTGTGCGGTGGCAGACTGTGTCGAAGGCGGCAGAGAGGTCTAGGAGGATGAGTGCTGCAGTCTCCCCGTTGGCTAGCAGGGTTCTGATGTTGTCGGTGGCGCCGATGAGGGCGGTCTCGGTGCTGTGGTTGCTGCGGAGTGGAAAGGGTCCAGAATTCTGTTCTCTTCGAGGTATCGGGTTAGCTGTCTGTTAACGATTTTCTCGATGACCTTGGCCGGGAAGGGGAGCAGAGAGATGGGTCGGAAGTTCTTGAGGTCTCTTGGGTCTGCCTTGGGTTTTTTGAGTAGGGCATTGATCTCTGCGTGTTTCCAGCTCTCTGGGTAGGTCGGGGTCTCAGGAGAGAGACTGATGACGTTGCATAGGTGGGGTGCAATGGAGCTGCTTGCTTTGTTGAAGACGTGGTGCGAGAATGGGTCAGACGGAGAGCCGGAGTAGATTGTGCTCTTGGTCTTGATGGTGTCATCGACACTCACGCTGGTCCAGGCTAGCAAGGGGACGTGGTTGATGGAGTACGGAGGATCTGTTTTGTTGCTGTCTGTTGAAGCTGTTGTGGATGTCTGCTATCTTGCGGTGGAAGATGGTGGTGAGAGAGTCGCACAGGGCTTGTGACGGCGGGATGTCATTGGTGTTGGACCTGGGGTTGGAGAGTTCCTTCACGATGTTGCAGAGCTCCTTGCTGTTGTGTGCATTGTTGTCGAGGCGGTCTTTGAAGGAGGTCTTTTTGGCAGCCTTGATGAGGTGGTGGTGGTTGAGGACGGCGTCCTTGTGTGCTGCGTGGCTGTCCGGAGTTTGTTCACTGTGCCATTTCTTCTCTAGTTTCCGGCAAGCTTGCTTGGAATCTAGGAGTTCTGGGGTGAACCAGCCGGCCCTCTTGCTGGTGTCTCTGTGGGGGGGGGGTTCTTCAGCAGGGCGAGGGTGTTGGCACAGCCCTCGATCCAACGTCTGAGGCTGTGGGCAGCTTTGTCGGTGTTGGAGTCACGTAACTGGGTGTAGTTGGCAATTGAGCTTTGTGTATTCCTCCCAGACATGATCACAATAGAGGGCCTGGATGTTTTTAAGATGAACCATCCTGAGTGAGGGGGCAGAGCGGTCACCTGTCACACATGCACTCTAGACTCAGATCACACACAAAGAACTTCACAGTAGCCTTTTGTGACTGCAGACAGACTTGGACAAGGACATGGAAGCAGGAAATTCCAAACACCTTTGTCTTGTGGAGAAAACTCTAGAAGCTTCGCCCATTTCAAAGCCTGCACCAGGTATAAAAGTAAAATCCTCAGACCTACTCTTCAGATCACTTCTGGACCTGTGGCAGACTCAGAAGAAGGACTACTTTGCTGCAATGCTACTGGAAGAACTGCCCTGCAGCCCTGCTGCACGAAGGGCTGCCCTGCTGCCTGAGGAAAGAAGACTGGACCTGCTCTGTGAGCCCGGAACCACCATCTGTGATACCAGGGCTAGCTTGCTGGCCTCCTATTCTGATCGACAGGGAGATAACAAGCTCCAGGGATCTTCTCAGCATCTGCCCAGCTGCCCATAGTCTACTGAACGTGCCTGTGTCCTGCAGCTAGCCTCTGCTGAAGGGAGTCCTAATCCCCACGAGATGCACCTCAGGTCCTAGACCCTTGACTGGCATCATAGTGTTCGCCTCGTGGTCCAACTGTGGGTCTCTTCAGAACAGACAAAGTGTGACATGCTTCAATGCAGTAAGATGCAGAACAATTCATCACAGCACCCTGTGATCAGCAGCCTCATCGAAACTATTGCGAAGTACATTTTACTGTGGAAATAACCTGGTCTCTGTATCTGGCCTGCACTCCATCACAGTCAGCCTGATTTTGACCCGATCAGACCCTGACCAGATAACCACAGTTGGCGCTTTGTGCTTTTAGACACTATACTTATGTTAAATATTTGAAATTGTGCATCATGGGTTCTACTGATTGGATTGTTGTTGTTTTGGTGGCAAATCATTTATTAAATTATACTTTTGTTTTCTAAATTGGTTGGAGACTTCTTTTGTGTTGTGTTTTTTCTTTATTGCTGTTTGTGTGCCGCATAAATACTTAAATTTAAGCCTGATAGCTTTTGTCTTAAGCTCCCAGAAGGTTAAGCATGGGTTAATTTTGTGACTTTTGTTGTTCGCCCTGACAAGGATAGTGGCTGTTTCTTGAGAAGGGCTCACAACCCCCTCAACCAACAACCCAATTTATCACAACCATTCTCAGGTTATTGAATTATTTCTTCATAGATGTCTGCTGGGCAGGTAGTATGCTTCTCAGGTGAGCTCACTTACTTTCCCCCTTTTCTGAAACTGTACAGCACTTTTAATTATTTTGTTTTACTCTCTCTGCTTTCTTCTTCAATTTCAATTTAAAGTGGCTACCAATATGGTCTCGGGCTTTTGATGGATGTTAGAGTCCTAATGACAATCCTGGTACTTGTTGGGGATCGAAACAGAGTCGACTGATTATACCGCAGACCAACTTTTGAATGTAAGATTTGTTATGACGGGCTGTGTTGCTGTTGTTATTTTTTAACACACAAGTTGATTACGTTTATCACATATGTGTATCATTTCTGAAAGAGCACTGAGCACATTGTTCTGCACTGGCAAATTCTACAGCGTTTTGGGGATTTTCATTATTTCATTGACTAAAATTGTCATTTGACTGCACATCACTTCTGCATATTCCTTCAACAAGGGACCTCTATCCTTGTTCTACCAAATTCCTCCAGGTCACTGACAAATATTGAGTTTTTCTTGTATTGAAAATCTACGATCAAAGGTATGCAGCACTGTCACCAGTTATGAATACACTGCTATCCATGCGGAATGCCTACACCCCCTCGGCTCAAGAAGCAGCTACATGCTTATGGTAAGCACATCCTGCATCTGACTCCGAGGAATCCAGCAGGACCTAGTAGAGGGCAAACCCATATGGCTGTGGCTTGAGGCAAGGTCAACAATGAGCCACGTCAATGGAGTGGTTATAAATAAGAAATTATGACGGATACCATCGTGTTTCCAAGGAAAGAAAATTCCAGGAATAATAACATTATTAATGGAAAAAATATATATGCCACAGCAGAAAAAGTTGCTACCCATGGATAGATGTGAAAGTACACCAAGAAGCAATGTTAAAAAAAGATTTGTTTTGTCAAACTAAAATTTCACTTTCGTGTGGGATTTTATATGATTTCTGTGCTATTATCGTCATGGTTCTTGATAAAGGAGACCTCGGCATGGAGAGTAAAATGAGGTTGTAAAATTTCTCAGAAGGAATGATCTAATTTATTTGTAAATAAAAGCCTTAGGGTACTCTGAAATGAGTCTCGTCTCGAGAGGAAAAGCACTGGTCCTTTCTGAAAAATAGTGCTATGAAGAAATACTGCTTTCAGTCAAATGAGCAATCTCAGCTATAACTCCATATTTACAAGACTTGAAAAACTAAGGCGAGCTCGTTCACCTGCGTGCGTACTGCAAATGCGCTGGTATAATCTGTGCCAGTCTGGATGCCATCTTAATGATGAATAAGGTTCTAGCAGCTGTTGAATTTCTTTGAGATATGTAGGCTAAGTTGTTTAGGAGTGTGCTTGTTGTATCAAATTGTGAGCAGGAAGGGATGAACGAGGCAAGTGCTGCTGTCCACTTATGATTGCCCCGAAAGAAAGAAGCTTTGAATGGTCACTTCCCACTCCCACAGCACATTTGACTTATAGAAAGGTGGTGAATCAAATTTTGGGTGTCAGGTTATATATAGATAAGTACATGTTTGAGAAGGTTAGCTAAAATGTTCTGATATGTATATTCAAATATATGTTTTACATGTAAGGGTTGTTAGCGCGTTAGGAATGATTGGGCCAATCTCACGATCCACTGAAGGGTTTGTATGTGCCACATCACACCCAACACACCAGGAGAAGGGTCTGGGATGATATCTTAACTTGTATGTTAAATAGCATTTAGGTTGTTTTATATTTGCCAAACTCAAATGTAGCTTTATATTTGTATTCATTCATAGATTCTTATGTAAGAAGAATTGTTGTTACAGTCTAGAATATAATCTTAGTAAAATGTGATGCCATTTGGTTAGTTTTGTAAAAAAGTAACATGAAAGACGCAAACCTAAAACCTCTGTCAAATGTAAATGTTGTGGCGTAGGCTGCTTGTAAAATCATGTCCACGTTTGAGTGATATAGGATTTTTTGAGGAAATATAATAAATGTATCAAATCCCGTGTGGAAATTTGCCTAGAGTTAAAATACAAGTTACAGCTTTACCGAGTTAAACATTTCCACCGCCATGTATAACAACTTTTTTAATTGGGTCGAATAAAACGATTTAAGAAGTGAAGCATTGCTATCGCAGTTAGAGCCCAGCTGGTCTTGCTCGCCCCAGTAAAGGCAATCCGACTCTCTGAGGTTTAACTTGTCTGCGACAGAACGCGCCACGAAACAACTTGATGAATTGTTTCGATACAATGCAATGCGCATTCATTGCTAACATCAGCAAGAATCATATTCCAACTATCAATCCACACGAATAAGCCCTTGCACCTGTCCCAAGTACTCCCTATTTCAGGTGATCAATGAGAACTCAGGAGTTGTAACTCTCTATAACTTGAATGACATTGATTCAAACCATCACTTACCTTTCATGACATCAGCTAATACTTGCCAAATTGTATTTTGCTATATGGTGACACGTTTTAAAACGTTATGTGTAACGTACCCTAATAACGTGTATAGTGTAGTGTAGCTGTGTAAATCAGTCAAATAAAGTAAAATATATAAAAATTCATGAAAATTGATTATTGTAGTAGAAGCCATTTCAGCACTTTAATATCAAGTTAGTTTTCCCGTATCTCAGTATTATTAAATATTTTAGCCAGCATGATAAATTTCATGCACAATGGTTATTTTTTATAAACCATATCTTTCTTTCTTCACCACATTAATATCATTAGTATTTCATGCAAAATGGGTAGTGTTTGGTACAGTTTAGGTAATAGGGTGAATATTTTTGACACTATTTATAAAAGCAGAAGAAATTATTAAATTTAGTGAAAATTATGGAAATTGCAAAGTGCGGTAAGAAAAACATGATATTCACACATAGGTGTAGATTGAGATAATACCAGATAGGAGCATTGGGTATGCAGCAATAGAGTCTTAAAGAAATGTGACGGGCACCCATAGGAAACAGTTCATAGAAGCGACTGCCACAAAGATGAGTCAGGATGCTACTAGTTGTAAGAGTAATCAACTGTATGTCAACAGCACAAGTGTAGTGTGCTATGGAGGGGAAGAGAAGAAGAAGTCAAAGTGAGATACATGGATAGATCATAGTCCTGCTGGGATGTATCTTTGAAAGAGAATGTACCGCTCTCTCTTGGGGTTAATCTAGTTCTTCTGAGATGTCAAAGCTGGCGGGGAGAATTTCATACTCTTGTGACTCTGGTTGAAGACGACTGAACTGTTGTTCATTCCTTTTTGAAAACTGGAAGCTTCATGAGGAGAATTTTGGTGTGGCATAGGGATAGATGTCCACCTGAAACTTTAAGTTTCAAGACCAAGTATAGGAGGTAGAAGTATGTTGAATCTTGTGTGTAATATATGCCGCCTTATAAAATGCTCTGATGTTCAAGGGAAGCAATCGATTCTATTTTATCATTAAGCGATTCAATTTATTTTTATTTTGGGGATGAACTGTGCCATTGCATGTAGTAATGCTTGCAGAGGGGTGAGGTGTACTTTAAGAAGACCTCTCATTATAGAATGCCAATAGTCATTCCTTGATAACACAAGAGATTGTACCAAAGCTCCAAAGTCTTGTTTCAGGATATACTCACATATGTCCCCCAAAAAAGTATTAAGTGAAAATGCTCACTTTAAGCCAGTACATTGTTTCACTACAGATTGAGTGTTTTATCAAGGATTACATCTATAAATTTCACGCTATCAATAATTACTGTAACGCGGTTTAGTGCATCAAACAAATTTAGCCCAGCTTGAATGGAAGACATTGAGTGGGTGAACAAGATAAATAAAAACACAGTTTTGAAGTCTTGAGGTTTCGGTGCTGTGATGTTATCCAGTCTTGCACTTTTTTCACAGTTGTGGCGAGGAATGAATATATTTGGATGAAAAGATTTTAAGGCAGAATTGGGTATCATCAGCATTAAGAAGATGTAGGATGCTAGAATTCTTGAGTAGGGCACCAAGGGGTTTAATATACAAATGTTAAATATTGTTGGAGCCTGTATGTAGCCTAGTGGATATTAATGGCTCAATGCAACTGAATTAGAGAATGATTTGTCGATTTATTTTGTAGTGCTCAGTTAGTCATATAAGATGTGAGCCATTTGAAGATAGTGCTTCCAATGACAATGCAGTCTCTGAGAATTATAATGAGCAAGGAGTGACTAAATATATCAAATATAATTGATAGATTTACATGGAGAAGGAGGCTTGGAGTTGTCATAACCAATAATTCTAAGTGCATTATTTACTGACTGGAGCAAGGTGGTTCCATACTGCAGCCTGTCAGAAGCGGCACCGTTAGTCATGACAATATTATTTTCAGAAGTGTATTGTATTAGTTGTGCTGCAACACAAATCTCAAACACTTTCACCAGGAATGGCAGATCCGAGACGAACCGAAAATTGCTGATATCTTCTGCCTGTGCATCAAGAGTTTTTCAATAGAGGAGTAACTTGGTCAATGTTGATGCAGTTGAAAAATATTCCTTTAGAGACAGATTTATTAATGTTGTCATGTAGGGAAAATGATGTTAGGTCATATTTTTAGCAATGTTCCCTGGAACTGGGTCAAGGAAACAATATGAGAGCTTGATATTTGAAATGTTTATTTTAGAAGCTCGGTTTCAGGTTGACTTGGATTTACCAGGGAGATGTGAGACTATCCTTTACTCTTATAGGTTAGTTAAAAAAAATTCAATGTGTTAGTCTTTTTGGACAAAATTACTTGTCAAATTACTCAGTCTTTGAAGCAAGATTCTCAAATCTAAGAGAGAGGAGAATTGTTTGCCGAATTCAATATATGGAAAGAGTTGTTTCGGTTGATTCCTGACAGTCTTAAATGAGTTTGATATAAGTGGCCTTGCCTTTGAAGAGGTCTCTCTTGTAGTACTTTCTAGCAGCCCAAAGTATTTCTAAATTAGAAAAGAAGAGAAATTGTCTGTGCGTTTTGGCATGCTGCCGAGGTGCAGGCTATTTCACTCAGGTGGGGGCTGATTTCGTTGATGGAGACCTGCGTGTGCTTTGAAATAAACAAAGCAAAATGAATTTCGTTCAGCACACGCAGGTGCCCATCAACGAAATCAGCCCCCAGCTCATCAGCATTCCAAAACGCCCAGTAGCTAGTCCGGCCCTGGCTCTTAAAGGTTTTCATTTTTCAAAAAGATCTTTGGAGAACCAGAATAATAAAGGTTTGGGTCCTGTTTTACTATGCACAAAAAGGAAGCTAGAACATTAAGGACACCAGATCCATTGAAATTGGTGGTAGTGGTTTTGACGTAATCATATGAATCGATAGAGAACATTTATTATTAGTCAGTGCACCGAAATTAATAACTGTATGCAGTGTGCCCCTCACATCCCTGTGTCCCAGTGGCATCACCCTGATACATAAAGATAAGTATACTCTTGTAGGAGGTATTTGTCCACCTGACAGTGCGGGGAATGAGATTTTGATACCCTTTTTAATCACTTAGATATTAATCTCATTCATCAATTTGGATCGGTTATTTTCTGTCATTGAGTAAAAGACAAACCCCACATAGGTTAGATCAACCCCATAAACTGACACAACTCTGAGGAACCACTTACGACTGATAAAGTTTAAAAGATTTAATATAAAATTAAGAAAAGTTGCAAATACAATCCTCTCAGGATAAGATTCAGCAAATATACAGGAACTAGAAGGAACATATATTCCCTAAAGAACCTCAGTCTACAAACGAATACAATCAAAATCAGTTCCAGAATCAACAAATTAAAAAGCATAGATATGATGTGGTTCCGTTGCGTCATCTACAAAAAGAAAAGAATACAAGTTAAATCTGTCCCTACTCTATACTAAGTGACATCCCTAATTCGCAAGTTCCTAGTACCCTAAAAAGGTGTCAGCAGTTTGACTTCCAAAGAAGTTCAAACTCTCTTAGCCTCTAAAGTAACTTAAGTTTAAGAAGCAGTACCCTTTCTGCCTACCCATCCGCTCTCTAAGGGTCCTCGGCCTACTGCTCCCTTGCGCTCTGATCTCTCTCAGCGCATCTGCTCAAGTCATCTGCTCTCTGGCTTGCCCTGAGCTCTTCGCTGTTCCCGCTATTCGCTTTTCGCCTTTCGCTATCTTCTCCCCGGGGTGCTGTCCCTAAAATACACAATCACAGTGTGGGTGGAACGCCCCTTCGACGCCCACCACGGACTTTCCCCCATGATGTCATTTCCTAGCTCTTTCCATGGCTTCGTCTCTTCGCGTCGTCCGTTAAGTTGACCCTTCTTCTTAGACGCCATCTTCATCTTCTTGCTGGTGACTTCATTGACATTACATTTGACACTTTCGGAGCAAAAGTCTATCACCTCATCAGAACTTTACTCTTTACGACTATATGCGTAACCTTTCTTGGTCCTGTGAATGGTCATTTCAAAACAAGACTCAAATTCCAAGCGTCTCCTCTCACGTTTAGGCAATAAACTTCGTCCGACATTGTCACCTTAAATCTAACAAGAACCAGACTCCTTGGCTCGCACGTTCACATCAAGTCTATTCACGACTCCTGTGAGCCCACTAAATTACCAACAGCGGACTACACTCCTGCGAACCCTTGGTCAGTCAGGTTAAAATCACAAATGACCTAAACTCTACAAAACTTCTTCTACACTGTATAACCTTTAACACACATTTATATATAATCGCATTTAGCAAATCCTTTGCTTATAAGTGAATACACTTTACATAGAATATAAACCTTTATACATAGAACGTAAAGTTATCCTCGTTCGTTACATTGTTATGTATGCTCTCTGCACATTTCTCCATGTTACATTTCTCGCCGCTTCTCCATTTAAAGTTACACGTACATGAATTCTGTTTGCACGTTCTTCGTTTCAAAAACATTTCTATACATTACTACATTAGCCCACTACGTATACGGCTTCTAAATCATAGCATGTTCTAAAGTGAATACAAATACATTTCCTACTATTCATGTTACGTCTGTTAACTTTATACTATAAGTGTCAACTTCACGTTACGATATACATTTCATTCCTACGTTTATACGATATGCTTATAAATATGACTCGGATATACGTTTTATTCAAATTGCGCTCTCTCAGTTCCCCCCTTTGATGACCTTTAGGAGTCATCACTAAATGCAATTTGAATAGCACCTTTAAACAGAACTAGTTACATCATTCCCTCTTTTTATCCTTTCGAGTGCTTTTAAACTTTTATACTGTTGATCTTGTAAAGCAGCTAATCTCCTTTCTTGTTCTCTCATGGATCTTTGTAACCAGTTCGTCCTATACCATTTATATAGTTTTACTAATCCTAACAATGTAATTATGCAAATGAATACTATTAATACAGGTTTTAATATATACCATACAATGCTTTTACCAAGGTTGGCAAACCAACTTCCAACCTTTCCTACTCCATGACCTACTTTTTCCCAAACATTTATTTTTGTCAAATCTTCGATTTCTTGATGTATCTGTGTAATGTTTCTTATGACCTTCTCAAGTGGTTTTGAATTATCAGGAATATAAGTACAACATTCCTGAACCTTCAAAGCCTTGCAAACTCTGCCTTCTTTTGCTAATAGTACATCAAGAGCAAGTCGATTCTGAAGAACCATTGCTCTAATCGATTGCATCTCGCCTTCTACTAGCATTAATGACCTTGCAGTACTTGCAGACAATCTATCTACGACTGTAGATAGTCTCCTGATCTTAACATCGTTAAGTATTAGACCTAACAAAGGAAACATCGCTCCAAATACGTCTCCTACTACTTCTGCATCTCCTACTTCTCTTTTCGTTCTTGTCGAAGCCTTTCCTTCTATGATCGCTAAATCCTTTGCATGATATATTTTGGGGAAGACAATTGCCAAGTAACACGAACCATACCAATTGTCAGGCAGTTTTACATAGGCATTTCTTCCCCATACAAAATATACATTAGGAATAGCTTGCATCTCTTTCATAAAATCTTTCGTACAGTATTCCAACCTAAAAGCATGTTCGTAATTTACTTCACCTACAAATACACTCTCATAATATGTCTTGCTTCGAGTTAAACATAACTTTCCTTTCTGCGTTCTATCCAAAGCTATTGGACCATTGCTACCTTTCTTCTTGTGTGCCTTTTCTTCTTCGGTCCAATCTGTTTTCCACTGTCCTGACATTTTTAGAATCTTCTGCCTTCTGTATCGGTCATCTACTTGTCCTATGAACTTTTTCTCAATCTCTGACACCTTGCAAGTCAGATTATTTCTGCGTGCGTATGATGTATCTAATGTATTCCAAGGAAGAAAGAATTTGGCTAGTCTATCCTCCTTTTTGTAATAGTCCCACTTATTCATTTGTTTATAATTCGGAACTTCAGGCAGCACCGAATCATAATTTGAAAAGTAGTACTCAAATCCTTCTCTACCATAAAATATACTAAGCAGTAAACTACATGTTATCCCATAAGTCAGTGGGAGATGATGATATCTGATGCCTTCATCTACAGAAGCCGGCAATTGCATACAAACGTAACAATCTTTGGCCTCCATGGCATCGATATACTCGTACAATAGTTTGGCATATGCATTTGACCTAAAGTTTCCCTGTGACTCGTCTACGTGTAATCTACGAGCTTCATCTGCTAGTAACGCCTTTTCACGAATAACATTGCTCTCCTCCTTCTTCCCAACAAGAGCAGGTTTCAAAGTCGTTACAGGCTTTACATCTGCTGTTTCTTTATCACTTTCATGTCCTACTATGTATGATATGGTCACTACTGTAATTATGAGAAAAATTACTACTGCTATTAGTGTACCTATTATGCATTTGGCTTTTCGGTTTGGGTTGCCGTTCTCCATGTTATCAAAACAGCGTAGCTCTTTCTATTTCGATGAAAAAGTTTTCTTTCAAGTCTTTGTTTGCTTTATTTTTCTTTCTCAGTCTGTAAAGTGCTCTTTTATCAACAAAAGTCTCTTTTTCACAACAATGTCTCTTATCTTCAGCAACAGACAACCCTAACCCTTCTCCGTCCTCTAAATGTAATCCCTAATTTTATTCTTCTTTCCACTCGGCTCTAGGTTATCTTCTTCTTTATAGCTTATACACAAAGTCTTTATGCATCAACAATTATTCTCGTACCTGCAGCTTTAATAACAAGTTCCAATAATTCAAAACGAACAACTTTTTCTTCTTCTTCTGGTATTTGATGACCAAAAGTTGGAAACTGTAATCGATTTAGCACTAGATCTTTGATCCGACTTAGGTATGGGGGTATGGGAAGTGTGAAAGTCAGTAACCCCTCAGTCTCGAGTCCAGGCGTCAACATCCATATCTCCACTGCCACAAATGGATCGAGATTGATCACTTTCACGTCTTTCACTCTCCCAGATTTCTGTCCCCAAGACATCTGCTAGATAAGTCCACTCTGGGGTGGCGTACCTTCTGCAGGGCACACGTACCCTTCTCGATCTTCTTGGACTCTCAGTGCCTGAGTCTGTAGTTTCCTCTTCTTGATCCGATTCTTCAGCGATCGGAACAAGGGTACTTTCTTGTGGTGCTCTTCAGCTTGGCCTTCTCCTTCGTTCTGGCCAACTAGCTTCATCACTCCTTGTCCTCCTGCTTCTTGTTCTTGGACTCGTCTCTTGGTCACTTACATCTTGTTCGGTCTCTGACTCGAATTCCCAGCTACTTCCTTCTTCTGATACAGCTTCGGTCTCACTGGTGTCCTGACCGTCGTCGACCTGTTCCGACACAGGCTCAGCCTCTTCGGTCACCTCTACAGCTTGGCTTTCCCCCTCTGTGGCTTCTCCGCTTTCCGCTGGATTCTCATCCGAGAGAGGAGCTGTTTCTTCTAGAGGTGTTGGCACTCTTCGAGTGTGTGAAGCATGTATCCAATTTGGCAGGCCTCCACACTTCACTGCAGTGTTCGTAACTAGTATGACTTGAAACGGTCCTCGCCAGCGCACGTCTAAGCAGTTCTTCCTGACGTGTTTTTTCACCAAAACCCAGTCTCCCGGACTCAGGTCATGGCACAAGTCCTGTGCTGATGGAACCTCTGCAGCCTGGACCTGGAGGGACACAGAATTAATGGCATCAGATAGTCCCTTGCAGTAGTCCAAGATCAAGTCGTCTGTGATGTTCAATAACGCTGCAGTCGGAACCGATGGCAATCTCATAGCTCTCCCCATTAGCACCTCATGTGGAGAGAGACCTGTTTTTCTATCTGGTGTGCTACGTATGCTCATAAGAACCAAAGGAAGTGCGTCTGGCCAACTCAGAGATGTTGATGAACAAACTTTGGCAAGTCTGGACTTGATTGTGCTGTTGATTTGCTCTACAATCCCTGAAGCTTCTGGTCGATAACTGCAATGGAGCTTCTGATCGATACCCAAAGCTGAGCACAACATCTTCACTATCTCGCTGTTAAAATGAGTTCCTCTGTCCGATTCCAAAGAGGATGGCACCCCAAACCTCGGTATTAACTCTCTAAGTAACAGTTTTGCTACTGTAAGTGTATCGCACCTACGTGTAGGGTAAGCTTCAACCCACCTAGAAAATATGCAGACAATCACTAAAACGTATCTGAGTCTATTGCATTTAGGCATTTCGATAAAATCAAGCTGCATCCTATTGAAAGGCCCCCCAGACCTCCCAATGTGACTCAATGTGACTGGTGTTCTCTTTCCTACGTTTAGTTGCTGACAGATCGCACATCGCTGACATACTGCTTCTGCCGCTACTCTAAACTTTGGATTAAACCACGTTTGTCTGAATACTCTCACCATAGCATCTCTACCTATGTGTGCTGATCCATGCAATTTCCTTGCCATTGGGCTAACAAGTTCGTTTGGTAAAACTGCTCTCCCATCTGCAGAAATCCAGAAGTTCATTTCACTTTTTGTACACCCAGCTGTTTCCCAGCCCTTTTTCTCCTCATCTGGTGCGTTTTCCTGAACACATTTCAGTTCATCCCACGTATCTACAGTGTCTAACAACATAGTTAAATCAGTTCTGTCTTGTATTCCTCCCACTTCTACATTGGTGTGAGAATAACCTTGTTCTGCGCAGTAACGTGCGACTTCATCAGCATAGCGATTGCCCTGCGACACAAAATCTACGTTTTTCGTGTGCGCAGCACATTTGACGACCGCAATAGCTGATGGTCCTTGCAATGCTTCTAACAATAGTCTCACGAATTCTCCATTCCTGATGGGAGAACCCGAGGAGGTCATGTAACCTCTTTGAGACCATAACTGCCCGTAATCGTGAACTACCCCGAAACCATACTGGCTATCGGTGTATATGGTGACTCGAATTTTGTTACCTGCTAAACAGGCACGCGTCAAAGCAATAATTTCAGCTACCTGAGCGGAATGTACTCCTTCCAGGCAAGCGGCTTCTACAACTCTGGTGATTGTACAAACTGCATAAGCTGCTCTCAGCTGACCGATATCGTCTCTTACGCATGAACCATCAACAAAGAAAATTTCATCGGGGTCAGTCAATGGCTCATCTACGATATCTGGTCTCGGTTTGGTGCATAGTTCAGTCACATCAAGGCAGTCATGATCTGTACAAATTTCCCCATCCACATCATTTGGAAGTGGCATCAACGTAGCAGGATTTAAGACGGAGCATCTTTTTAGGGTCACATTCTCGGCAGCCAATATGACTTGCTCGTAGCGTGTGAGCCTGCTATTCGTCAGATGCTGAGTCTTGGTCCTGGTCATTAACAATTCCACAGAATGCGGTACGTACACCACTAACTGATGTCCCATTACCACACTCTCACATCGTTCAATGCTGACACCCGTTGCAGCTACGGATTTGAGACATCCGGGCAACGCTGCGGCTACTGGATCTAATGTAGCCGAAAAATAAGCAACTGGCCTACGCGCATCTCCATGTATCTGGGCCAAAACTGCTAAAGCGCATCCCTCTCTTTCGCAGCAGTAAAGCAAGAATGGTTGTGTGTAATCAGGCATTCCTAAAGCCGGGGCGCGACACAAATCCTCCCTCAGCTGCAAAAATGCCATCAAACAATCTTTGTCCCATGGTACCGGATCACTCACTCCTTTGTGCGTCAGTTGTAATAACGGCTTTGCCTTCAGTGAGAAGTTGGCTATCCACTGTCGACAATAACCGACCATGCCTAGAAATATCCTGACTTCTCTCTGTGTTTTAGGCGCGTTCATTTTCATGATCGCCTCTATTCTGTCTGGAGACACCTTCCGTTTTCCTTTTTCAATCCTGTGGCCCAAGTATTGCACTTCAGTCTTACAATATTGCAATTTACTTGGAGACACCTTATGTCCGTTCTCGGCCAAATGATTTAACAAGGTGATGGTGTCTACTCTGCAAGCTTCCTCTGTTTCTGACGCAACTAGGAGGTCGTCTATGTACTGGACCAGAACCGAATTCTTGGGCAGTACTAGACTTTCAAGATTTTTCTTCAGTAGCTGGTTAAAAATCGATGGGCTTTCTGTATACCCCTGAGGGATACGACACCATGTTAAAACGCGATCTTCCAGCTTAAAAGCGAAAAGATACTGGCTATCTTCATCTAAAGGAATCAAAAAGAAAGCCTGGCACAAATCTATCACAGTGAACCATTCAGCTTGGAACGGTATCTGAAATAATATCACTGATGGATTCGGTACCACTGGACAACATGAGACAACAATATTATTAATCTTTCGAAGATCCTGCACTATTCTGTATTTTCCACTAGGCTTCTGTAAACCCATAATCGGGGAGTTACATGGACTACCCACGATCTCCTTCAGTATTCCCTGTTTAATCATGGATTCGATCACAGGCTTTATTCCTGCAATCGTCTCCGGTGTCAACTTATACTGTGGTGTTCTTGGATATTCGGCATTGGGTCTTACCATGATCTGTACTGGTTCTACCCCTTTGATCAGTCCTATTTCTTCTCCAGTAAAGTCCCACACCTCAGCTGACACTTTCTCCCTCAAATCATGTGGAAGCTCCTCCAATGTCAAGGTAGGATATAGTTCCACGCATTCCTGCGAGTTTACAACCTTAAAATCGGCATCCTCATCGTTGGTCTGCACTTCTACTCCTTCAGGTGTGCTATGTATTGTGCAGTTCAGTTTACACAACAGATCTCTTCCTAACAAACACACCGGGCTAGAATCACAGATCACAAACTGATGTTCGTCACTGTAATTCCCTATCTTCACTGACACTGGTTCTGTCAGAGGATTCGTCATCCTCTTGTTTGCGACTCCTACCACCTGAATCGTCTCTCCCGATATTGGCAGACCTGGGACTACCGCTGATCTCAACGTGGATCTAGTGGCCCCCGTATCCACCAAAAAGGTCGTAGGACATCCAGCTACTTCGGCTTCTACGTATGGTCCTCTCTGATCTACTTCCAGGGCTGCTCCTAAAGTACAGTCTTCTTCCCTATTCACTCGTTGCCCTGTAAGAGGATCAACGTAGTAGCATTCTTCTCCTCCTACGAACAATGGCATTTGTCTATAGGTTTTCCCTCCATTTGTAATGCGAGGCGGTTGAGGAAACGGGGCTCGAGGAGTCTGAGTCCCCCCCTTGATAAACTTTCCCTTCGGGACTGTTGCTCCCTTAACCACGTTGTTCTGTACCTCTTCCTCCTCCTGTTCTAATTCCCCTGTCTCAACATTGTAAGGACACTCGCGTCTCCAATGTCCCACCTCGTTACACTGATGACACCTCGTTGTCTTTTTCAGTGTCGCGATATCTATTCTCGGTCTCGGTCTTTCTTCCTCATCTCTGCTCTGATTATTCTGTTTCTTTGCTGGCGTTCCTGTTCCCTGTTGCCGCTGTCCACCCTTTCCGGCTGCTTGCATCTGTACCAACATCAGCTTTTCCTTAAGCTTCTTTGCCTTCGAATCTATCTCATCGCTACAGTACCTTGCATACCTCAGAATCTCATCTAAAGGTTTGTTTTGCCAACAGATCAAATGCTGTTGAATCATCAGGCTTATGTCTGGTCTCAATCCGAGAACAAACTTCGACACAAACTGTCCTATGTCTTTAGGATCCATTACGTCCAACCCACTGTACTGTTTAAATGCTTTCAGTAACCTCTCATAGAACTCGTGAACGGTCTCTTTAGGCTCCTGAGTTGTTCGATCTATCTTAACCCAGTCTATGTCCTGCACCGGCACTTTCTCTTTTAGCCATGTTATTACTCTCTCGTATTTTTCCATGACTCTGTCTGATGGACCGCCTGTCCGGGCATCCCTCGGAGGCTCACAAGCGGGCCATTCAATACTAAGTTTGCATGCCGTCCACAAATCTCCGGGTACTACGATATCGAACAAAGTGTTCAAATCGATCCACAGCACCTTAGAGATCTTCACGAATCTCTCTACCTGCTTGTACCACTCCACAGGATTCTCTCTAAGCTTTGGGAAAGAATTAGTGAATGCCGCTAAATCCCCCCTACTCCAGGGTACATGAACGTAGTTTCCGTTCGCGATTTCTCGCAAAGGGAAAGCTTCCATTCGCATTAGGTCTGTATCCTGGGACTTCACAAGTGCACTCCTTCTGACAGATCCCCTCTTGGACCATTTTTCCTCCCATCTATCCAGATCTCTCCATATTCTGATACACATGATTAGTTCCCTTATGTGTACTCTTAGCCCAATCGTTCTACGCTCATCTAGATCCCGATCCGTGTAATTCAGCCTATGGTTGGCCTGTAAGGCTTTAGTTCGTGACATGTCTATCATATACTTTTCTGCTAATTCAGATAACTTTTCATGAGCTGACCTTGCTTTCCGAGTAACATCCTTAGATAAAAACAGTATTTCGTCTGGATCGTACAGCTCTAACCTTTCTATTGCTACTGTGCCGTCAATTATTTCATCCAAGTCTGATTTTAAACTCATTACATCTATCCGTCTTGCTTTTATTTCAGCTCTCAGTACGTCAGTCCTAGGTTGTTCTCTTACATCCCTCTCACCTCCACTATGCGCCCTACGCCTAAGCACAGGTGAGTTATGAGGAGTTTTTCTTCCATCTCTTTGTTCCCACCTCTCTAGATCCCAAGCTTTTCCATCTTCCCTTGGGGTGTGGTGGAACATTGCTCCATTCCCCATTACTACATTCCGTCTTTTTGGCTCAGTTTCTCCAGATACGATATAGGATCCTCCGTGCTGTTCTAAACCACTGTAACTCGCTTGCTGTCTAGTGTCACTCAACAAACGGTAAGGTCCTTCACGGCCCTCCATGTTCCCGCGATCTCGTTCGTGATCGCCGGATGCATGGCGAGACGTTTCGCGACTCCCTATATTCTCATGACTTCGTTCTTGATCACCGGACGCATGGCGAGACCCTTCGCGACTCTCCATGTTCCCGTGATTCCGTCCGTAATCACCGGAGGCATGTCGAGACGTTTCACGACTCTCCATGTTCCCGTGATTCCAATGTTGCACATTTTCATCCGGGGTATGGTGAGTGCATCTGAAAGTATTTCGGTACTCCTGCGTCCTTCGTTCTCCCTCACTAAAGGTGACGCGAGGCACTTCCCCACACCCTGCACTCCTGTCGTTGCACATTTGCCTATTGCCATTAGTAGTAGGGCAAGTATCTCCCCTGCTTCCTTGACTCCCTCTCTCCCACTCCGGGCTGCTTTCGCCAGCTCCACAATGAGAGAGGATCTTGTTATCCTGGTCTCTCCACTCTGTTCCTGTTTCTAAACTTTTATTCCGAGTCTCTTCGGCAGTATCCCATTCTCTCAGGTATTCCCTTAATTCCTTATAGGATTTTGGTTTCGGTCCCCTCAAATCCATTGATCCTCTTTGACCCCCTTGTTCTATCCAGGGACCCGTTGCGGAATCTAATGGGGTACTCCGACTCATTGGTGCTAGTATCTGCCTCTGAGGATTCATCGTGTGGTTCCTATTCTCCATCTCTGCCCTTTCCCTGTCCCATCGTGCCTGTTCCTCCTGTTGGACCCCTTCTGGGTTGTAGATTGACACTATAGGGCCTATGGTAACAGGTACCTGTAGAGCATCTGGCATTTGATACGACCTTGCATGCTGTGTTTCTGGCACCTTCTGGACCACAAATCTTCCCACTACTCTCTGTTCGGAACTAGATTGAGGTACTTCCTCACCTTTCTTGGTATCCCACTCCGTTACTGGGATCGATTTATATTCCCCCCATCTAGCTCCGTCCTCTTGCTGTAGTACGGGACTTTCAGCTTCGCTGTTGTACGGAGGTGGTCTATCTGTTAATAGCCTCTCTATCAGATCCTCTTCTGACTCGCTATCCTCATCTTCTTCTAGAGGTTTCTTTTCTCCCGTAGTCTCTATCATGGTGAACAGTTTGTCTGCTTCTATCTTTTGCACTCTCCACTTCTTAGCTTCCTCATCCCATTTTGCATCCTGCACTGCTTTTACCGATCGTCTCACTCTTTCTTGGCGTCTCTTTAAGCTTTTTTCGTGTGCTGCTCTAAACCATGCACTAAGTGCTTCGAACTGTGTTGGCCTCGGTAGAGGTCTTGTTGCAAGCATTACTGCTTTCAGTTGGTTCAATACTTCTAGCTTAAACGTCCCGTATCTCGGAAACGTCAGTTCCTTATTCCCTTCTGTTAGCTTATTCCACTCGGAGATCCATAGTATCGAGTGTAAGCCTACATTCACTGCCATATGATAAGCTGGTGTGCCTTCTGGTGGAGCTTCTTCTCCTGCATACAAGTTTCTTCTATCTCTCCTAAAGATTGCCCTTAAACGTTTGAAACACTTCATTTTCAGAAATCTACGATTTTCCCTTATTAATTCTCTTCCTTATTTACGTCCCGATGACAAACCACCAATCCCTGTGCGACTCTCGCTAATCAGCCTATTCCAACGCGGTTCTACACCAACCGACCAATCTCAGCGCGGCTCTACGCTGACGTCACTCGTCCCCTCTGCAGCAGTTCCCCTCCTTTCTCAGCTTGCCTCGCGGTCTTACATACGTCTCATTCATACGCCGAAAAATGACTACTTCCGTCCAAGCGATCACTTTTCTCTGACTGTACGGCCACAGTCTAACTGTAATTGTCACCTCAACTGACGAGACGTCTTCCTCTCACTTCGGACGTTCGCCTTAACTGATAGGTTACTTACACACAGTAAACGTACGACCAGCGTCCGTTACTCATACACTCACTCAAACGCTCCCCCTATCATCGGTCTGCGGGCGATCAATGGTACCTCATGACCCCCTTTAAATGGTAGACAAATTACTCTGGGTGTTCGATACACCCGAACCACTTAAGCCCTCTCTGGATCTTAAGATTTTATCCGGTTGCGCGCGCTCACAACCTTCCCTCAATCACACTACAGGCATTCAACTCCGCTTGACATTACAACAGGTACAACATAAAACACCGCAATCTGGCAACGCATGACCCTTATACTCACTCTCGACCGACTCTGCTGCTTTTCTCTCGACGCACCGTCAGCACCGTCTTCGGCAGGGATTCTTCTTCTGGTCGTCGATGACTAGGGACCTTGGGGTAATCTAGACCTGACCTAGGTTGTCTTCCTCAAGAAGAAAACCATCTTTCTCTGCTACCAACTGCGGGGAATGAGATTTTGATACCCTTTTTAATCACTTAGATATTAATCTCATTCATCAATTTGGATCGGTTATTTTCTGTCATTGAGTAAAAGACAAACCCCACATAGGTTAGATCAACCCCATAAACTGACACAACTCTGAAGAACCACTTACGACTGATAAAGTTTAAAAGATTTAATATAAAATTAAGAAAAGTTGCAAATACAATCCTCTCAGGATAAGATTCAGCAAATATACAGGAACTAGAAGGAACATATATTCCCTAAAGAACCTCAGTCTACAAACGAATACAATCAAAATCAGTTCCAGAATCAACAAATTAAAAAGCATAGATATGATGTGGTTCCGTTGCGTCATCTACAAAAAGAAAAGAATACAAGTTAAATCTGTCCCTACTCTAACTAAGTGACATCCCTAATTCGCAAGTTCCTAGTACCCTAAAAAGGTGTCAGCAGTTTGACTTCCAAAGAAGTTCAAACTCTCTTAGCCTCTAAAGGTAACTTAAGTTTAAGAAGCAGTACCCTTTCTGCCTACCCATCCGCTCTCTAAGGGTTCTCGGCCTACTGCTCCCTTGCGCTCTGATCTCTCTCAGCGCTTCTGCTCAAGTCATCTGCTCTCTGGCTTGCCCTGAGCTCTTCGCTGTTCCCGCTATTCGCTTTTCGCCTTTAGCTATCTTCTCCCCGGGGTGCTGTCCCTAAAATACACAATCACAGTGTGGGTGGAACGCCCCTTCGACGCCCACCACGGACTTTCCCCCATGATGTCATTTCCTAGCTCTTTCCATGGCTTCGTCTCTTCGCGTCGTCCGTTAAGTTAACCCTTCTTCTTAGACGCCATCTTCATCTTCTTGCTGGTGACTTCATTGACATTACATTTGACACTTTCGGAGCAAAAGTCTATCACCTCATCAGAACTTTACTCTTTACGACTATATGCGTAACCTTTCTTGGTCCTGTGAATGGTCATTTCAAAACAAGACTCAAATTCCAAGCGTCTCCTCTCACGTTTAGGCAATAAACTTCGTCCGACATTGTCACCTTAAATCTAACAAGAACCAGACTCCTTGGCTCGCACGTTCACATCAAGTCTATTCACGACTCCTGTGAGCCCACTAAATTACCAACAGCGGACTACACTCCTGCGAACCCTTGGTCAGTCAGGTTAAAATCACAAATGACCTAAACTCTACAAAACTTCTTCTACACTGTATAACCTTTAACACACATTTATATATAATCGCATTTAGCAAATCCTTTGCTTATAAGTGAATACACTTTACATAGAATATAAACCTTTATACATAGAACGTAAAGTTATCCTCGTTCGTTACATCGTTATGTATGCTCTCTGCACATTTCTCCATGTTACATTTCTCGCCGCTTCTCCATTTAAAGTTACACGTACATGAATTCTGTTTGCACGTTCTTCGTTTCAAAAACATTTCTATACATTACTACATTAGCCCACTACGTATACGGCTTCTAAATCATAGCATGTTCTAAAGTGAATACAAATACATTTCCTACTATTCATGTTACGTCTGTTAACTTTATACTATAAGTGTCAACTTAACGTTACGATATACATTTCATTCCTACGTTTATACGATATGCTTATAAATATGACTCGGATATACGTTTTATTCAAATTGCGCTCTCTCAACAGCAACAGCATAACGTTTAAGAGCTTGTGTACAAGGCATTTTATTACTTGGTTTTCAAAAAGTGTTTATTGTAACTGAAAGTCCATAAGGGTCAGTACAAGGTCAACAATGCACTCCAGGGAGGACACTATAATTTACTGTCGAATGTCATCAACATATATATTATAATAAGTTGGATTGTCTCAGAAGAGAATGGAGGGGGTTCTAATTGATTTGTGATTGGATTGAGCTCAGGGTGCTTCTTGTAGGACAGGAAGGTTGTTGGAGACAGTTGGACGTTTTTCTTTTTTTAAATTGATTTTCAAGATACTCCTGTTTTATCAGGATTTTTAGACAAGAGGAAATATTTACTTATCAAACACAGCTGAAAGATCCAGAATAGTGAGAACCCAAGAGTCTTCTTATTCTAATATGCACAAACCATCATTCACAGTTTGTAAGTAACACAGTTGTCCATGTGCTGCAGTGGATCACCAGAACAATAAACAATCATGCAAATTTACAAACAAGTATACATTCAAGATCGAGTGGGCGTAGCCCATTTTTGTATATGCTCGTGGAACATCAATGGCCTGGCCTCCAAAATGTCCGATTCAGACTTTGTCAGTTCCATAAGTTCTTTCGATATTGTGGCACTGCAAGAAACATGGCGAGCAGAGCCCCCGCACCTTCATGGATTTTTGCGTTTCTTTACCAGTGCTGTAAGGATAGCAAAATATGGGCACCTTCAAGGTGGTCTAGTGACCTATGTTTCAGCAACAAGTGCCTATTTGATCAAAGAAGTTGGACCAACCTCTCCTGAGTCAATGACAGTAAACCTTTCCACTTTGCAATCAGGCACAGAGGGAATAAATCTTACATTGATCAATGTCTATATTCATCCAAAGAGAAAATTAAAGGCTGCAAAAGAATTATGTAAGTACCTGGAGGAATGCATAAGCGGAACCCCCTCAACAGATCTTATGATCACCGGGGACTTCAATCTTAATCTGATGGGAACCTCGACAGACGATGAGAATCGTTTTCAAAACACAGCCTGGGATATACCCCTCCAAGAGAGTCCACAAATTTGCAAACACTCCAAGTTAGATAGGCAGATATTAGAGAATCTCGAAATCTTCAACATCAGAGCATTAAACGGGAGATTTATTGGAGATAATCCTCCAGCGAGTACATTCCATACGACAAGAATTAGTAAAATATTGGATTACACCTTTATTTTATTATCCTTATTCCATCAAATGGCCTCATTTCGGATAGGGGAAAAAGCTGACAGCGACCACTGCCCCAGGAAATCACTCTCAATATTACCAAGCCTAAATTTGAGTTATCCTTAGTACCTAAAGATTCAGTTTATAGCATCAACTAGCAAAGGATCAAGTACTCGGCAGCGAATGATGGAAGCATGCTAGAAAAGGCAAAGCAGCACTTTGATGAAAGAATTGGAGCTAGCGAAGTGGAGAAATGGGATTGTTTTCTAACAACTATGGCAGCTTACTCTACAAATCGAAAACTTCAAGTGGGACTGACCGGCAGCAACATGACTTATCTTCCAAAAGAATATAAAGAGAAGATAAAGTATTCAAAAAAACGAATCTATCATACAATGCGTCAACTTAGGTGTAACCCAATGGATATCGTGAAACATGATATTTTACGGGAATTAAAGGCATCACTGAAAAAAACAAAATGGGAAGCAAATAGATCTGTGGAGGACAACATGTGAGCAAAACTACACGCAGATACCAAGCAGAATGACAGGGCAAAATTTTGGAAAACAATTCCTTCATAAAACCTAGGCATGACGGAGTCTCCTCCAATATCACCGAGGAAGTATGGGCAAACCATCTTAGAAATCATTTTAAACAAGTCAGAGACTTCCATTTGGAGACAGAAACTGACAATAACAACTCAAAATCACCGCAAGGGAGCCGCTATAAACAAGAAGGCCATACAGCAACCATGAATAAAGGAGTGACAAGTTTACAAAAAATAATTATGCGCCAAATCAAAAAAGGAAGCAGAGAGGGGGCGCCAGGCCCGAACCAAATTCCGCCCATTCTTTATAATCAGAAGTAAAGCGAATGGGCTGTAGCACTCCAGCCACTTTTTTTGGAAATTAAACACCTCAATAGATTGCCCGGTTCCTGGAAGGGCTCTATTATTTCTCCGATTTTCAACTTTGGGGATAAGTCTCTACCACAAAACTATAGATTGGTCGCCCTTATGGACAACGAGGCAATGTATTTTGCTGGGATACTCTTGGAGGAATTGCAGGCCTGGGCCATAGAAAAATCCCTAATTCTGGTTAACCAGATTGGTTTTGATAAGTCAGCTGGGACAACTACCAATATTTTAACCATGGGCCTGTTAATTGACAAGGCCAAAACAACTAAAATGCCCATCCACTTGAGTTTTTATAGATTATAAGGCTGCTTTCGACCATATTAATCGGAATCTTTTATGGTCCAATTGAAGAGGTGGGGGATACCAAGGCCACTGTTAGACCTGCTGATTAACTTGCATACTGAGACATGGATTCAGGTGAAGCTGGGTGATGGTTCCCACCTGTCAAGACATATTCCAACCAATAATGGTCTCAAACAGGGTTGTGTTTTGGCTCCCATGCTTTTCAACTTGTTTTTAGGAGACCTTTTTCCGATCCTCAACAGCTGCAACTCTCATGCACCCAAATAAGAAAGACTAATATTGCCAAGTCTACTCTATGCGGATGACATAGTTCTAATCAGCCATACAAAAAAAGGGCTGCAACACCTTGTGGATGCTACACAGAGATATTCGGATGCAAACCAATTGACGATAAATCTGGAGAAAACTCAGACAATGTCAATTAACAAGAAAAGGAAAAATCAACCACATCCGTATTGAGGATACAACAGTGTACAAATACCTAGGAGTCAAAACTGACAATGGCGGCCGGTTTACTACTCAGAAAGCTAGCATTAGAGGTAAAGGCATTGCTATAGCAATTTCTCTAAAATCACTAAACAATAAACTTACCAGCCCATCTCTCCTGCCCCTGACACAAGTAATACGAGCCAAGCTCCTGCCCACAATTACTTATGGGAGTGAAGTACGGAGAGGCAGAGATGCAGTAATTTTAGACAATACAGTTACAGCTGCATATAGGGTTATCTTTAGCCTACCCACACATACCTCCCTGGCTCAAATTAGGCTTGAGTTTGGTAGCCAGAAACAACTTCTGGCAAGACAGGGGGCGTACATAACCGCTTGGGACAAAGTCCGGAAACCCAAAAAGGGAACCTTAAACGATTATTTATGGTCGGAACTAGAGCGAAACCTAGCCTCACCATCCTCTAAATATCTGGGAAACAGCCTGGCGAACCTCGGCTTGCAACAGCTATGGAATATCCCTACCAACAATACAACGGTTAAAAAATTGGTAAAGAAAACAATTAAACATATTTCATGGACTGAAGACAAGGTGTCTCATGCTAAAAGGTCACACGGATGGATAACCCTAAACTCCTACTAGGACAAAGAGTTATCTTGACTTGGGATACTCAAAAACTACAAAGTTGAACTTTTTGAAGTATAGATTGGGCCTGTTACCTTGTATCTGCCATTTTCCACACTGGCTTAAGGATAAGGCGGGATCCCTCTGTCGCTTATGGGGCATGGCGCCTGAGGATATGGCGCATCTGTTGTGTTCCTGCGACAAATTGCTGGAGGAACAGAAATGTTTGTTAAAATCTCAATTTAACCAGCGAGAATTACCCTCACGAAGACAAGCAGTTCTTGCCTACTTTGCACCCAACGACCCGCAGTTGAACTGTAGTTTTGGGAAGTTTATGAAGGTGGTGGAAAGGAGGATGTCGGAACTTGACCCTTCATTGAATCTCAGATAACATTAAAATATAAGTTGAATCTCATTTAATAATGATCGTCAATTTTATGATTTTAAATGAGGAAATCTGAAAGAGAATATATACTATTTTATTATGCAGATGCAATTTTGTGCTTGTAGTGAGAAATGTTTTTGTGCGTAGACGTAATTTTAATGGTTGTATTGCAATGGTTTTAATTAACTATGCAAATTTAATTACTGTGCTGCATTCACAACTGCAACCGGACTGATAGGTGTCAGGTATGTTATTTTCAGCCATAAATGTCTTCAGGTGCATTGCCACACAGCTTTCGATAGTTTGGCAAAGAAGTGAAGATTCACCATAAGGTGAGAGCATCCACCATTAGCTTAGTTTTGCATCTGTGATCTTTTTGACTTTGTCGTCAAAGAGTGGGAGAAAAACTCACAAATTTCTTTGGTGTTTTTAAAAAAAAGTTTTTTATTATACAGCAAATGACATCTGTAAATACATTCCTCACGAAGGATATGACAGTAGTACACAGTCCTTCAGCGAACACTATACACAGTGATATGACAGTCTGGCTAGTATTAATAGTATTACCCCTCATCATCCGAGTCTCGGTCCAGTACAGGGGGTGTACATATATACCCTTTATAGGCATTCCATTTGCTCCACACCCTTCCCCACTTCTTTGGGCACCATCTGTGAATGTATGTAGCTTTCTCAGCCGGCAAGACCATGTCCATATCTCGGCGCCACTCGGTCAAGTTTGGGGATTGTGCTGCCCACCGTTTCTGTGCCAGATTCAGCTTAGCAATCATCATTCCTGTCATTTCCTTTGGTGATTTTGACATGAAGGACTGTGCTCTGTTTTCCAATATCAGACACCGTTATCTGGTGATTTTTTGCTTAGGGTCTCATGGATCTGAGCAATGCAGATGCAGCAGTCAAAGTATTTTTGTTCACTGTATGGCATTTTAATATTCCTCCATACAGGGTTTGGTGTTAGATTTGTTGTACGGCTTGGAGATATTTCTTCTTTTCAATTAGTTATTTGAAAACTAATGACAATACAATACACCTGTTTTTCAGTCTTTATTTTCAGTGAATGAATTGGCCAATGACCCAATCAAGCTGTGAATGTATGGATCTGTGAAAGAATGAGACTTTTGCTCATACAGAGATGAATTGTATGTAGATGAGATTTTTGGGGTTAGGGTAATGTAAACATGTTGATGGCCTTATACTCGCTGACCCATAACTTGTTCTTTTAGTTGTTTAACGTTTATGATATTGAAGAATAGGAGAGTGAAAGGAACAAAGAAGTGGCCTGACTAATCAATCAGTTTATAGAATTTATAATATGCTTGTAATATGTTTTATGGTTTTTCTTTTTTAACTTGAATTACATTGAAGTGAATTGAAATGGGCATTATAGTCAATGCTAAAGTCCCTAATGTTGAAATATTTAAATTGACCATTTAATGTGTGAATGGAATGAACATGTTATATTTATTTATTTATTTATTTGGACATTTATTAAGCGCCTGGTTACGCCACTGGCGTGTCCCCGCGCTGTGATAAGTGAAGTGGCTGCCCCCCCTCCTCCCACAAAAGGCTATCTGCTGAAAAGGTATGTTTTAAGTTTCTTCCTGAACAGGACTTCAGAGGGTTCCAATCGCAGTTCCAACGGAAGAGCATTCCAGCGCTTGGGTGCAAGGTATCTAAAAGATCTGCCTCCCATGCGCACCTTAGATACTCTGGGGACTTTTAACAACCCAGTCTGGGAAGACCGTAGATTGCGTGTGGGCTCGTAGCGGGTTACCAGGCTCTGGAGCGGTACTGGTGCTTTGCCGCTCAAGATGCGGTGACATGTAGCAAGGGCCTTGAACTCCACTCTCCTCTCAATGGGAAGCCAATGGAGGACCCGCAGAGCTGGCCTGGCGGAAGACCTCCTGGGGAGCCTGAGTACAAGCCGCGCTGCCGCGTTTTGAAGGACCTGCTGGCGGCCCATGACCCTGCCTGTGGCCCCCAGATAGAGCAGGTTCCCATAGTCAAGTCGGGAGGTGACGAGGGCGTGCATCAGCGTCTTTCGAGCAGAGATAGGGAGCAGATCTAACACTTTCCTAAGTGCTCTCAGGACACCGAAGCACACCCCTGCCACCCGACCGACCTGTGGATCAAAGGCAAGGTCCTTGTCCAGCCACACGCCAAGATTCCTGGCCTCATGGCAAGGAACAGGGACTTCACCCAGACAGGGTGGCCACCACGCCGACGACCAAGCAGATGGCCCACCCCCTACCACGAGCACCTCGGTCTTGCTACCGTTCAGTTTTAAACAGTTAGCGGACATCCAGGCAGCAAGATCTTGCATGCAGTTCCTGAAGATGTCCGCTGCAAGGCCGGGTGCACGCGACAGGGAGATGACCAACTGCGTGTCATCGGCGTAGGACACCAAACGAAGACCATATCCCTCCACAATGGCTGCCAGGGGGGAGACGTAGATATTAAATAGGGTTGGGCTCAGAGACGAGCCCTGAGGCACGCCTTGGCCCAACTCAATCTCCCTTGAGTAGCAATCACCCAATCTGACTTGAAAACACCTATCAGACAGGAAGGACTTGATCCAACCAAGCGCCGCTCCTGTCACCCCGCCTTCATTCAGACACTGTAGCAAGGTGGAGTGTGCTACAGTGTCGAACGCTGCGCTTAGGTCGAGTAGGATCAGTGCCATAGTTTGGCCCTCATCCACGCCCTGTCTTAGTGCTTCAACCGCCACGAGAAGCGCAGATTCCGTCGAATGACGGGGGCGGAAGCCAAATTGCGAGTCGTGGAGTAGCGAAGCCGTCTCCTCGAACTGCATAAGCTGTACATTGGCTATTTTTTCTGCCACTTTTGCCATGTAGGGCAGGAGGGAGATGGGACGGAGGTTGTCCAATTTTTCAAAACTGACGTTGGCCTTCTTCTGCAGAGGCAAAACCACTGCTTGCTTCCAGGCGTTTGGGACAGCCTGGGACTCAAAGGAGGTGTCCAGTAGGTGGCGGATGTAGGGCTCAAGTACTGGCAAACTGCCCTTCAGACGACTAGGGGTGGTCGGGTCTCTTGGGGAACCGGATTTTATTGATCCACAAATACGGAGAAGTTCCGCAATGGGGGGAGTGACGAAAGTGGTTAGTTGTTGTTCCCCTTTAATTTTAGTGACTTCTGGGTGATTAGGGCCACTATCTGTCCTCTGGGGGAAGGAATTATAGATGTTAGTAACCTTGTTTGCAAAGTACTCAGCAATTCGGTTACAGCCCTCCGTCGTGCAGAGTTTCTTAGGCACTGCGGCGGGTTTCCCTATTGCGATACACTTATAAATAGAGAAAAGCTCCTTGGTGGACTGCTCAGCTTCTTCTATCTTATTGCAATAGTACGATGATTTAGCCTTCCTGATCAATTTGTGATAGTTGCGCCTACAGTCTATATATTCTGTTTTGGCATGGGGCGAGTAGGCAATCCTCCATTGCCTTTCAGCACGTTTACATGCTGCTTTTGCCGCCCGCATGTCCTCGTTGTACCAAGGAGCCGATCTTTGTACACGGCCCCCCATTTTCGCCACACCCAGTGGTGCCACCATATCCAGAGCTTCCGTAATTCGTTGGTCTAGATTGGAATTAATTTCATCTACCCCATCACCCCCAGGATGACCCTTCTTGGTTAGCGCCAGATTGAATTTGGCTTGGGAGAACGCTGCCCATCTCCGCCTAGGGTGTTTGTCCGCGGGAGGGTCACTGGGGCGCGGTCCCTGCATTTCGATGGTAAAAGGGACGAGGAGATGATCAGACCATGGGATGGGGATTGGAGTTTGGGCGTCCACTTGGTTCCAGTTTGCGAAAACTGGGTCCAGAAGGTGTCCCAGCTTGTGGGTAGGGTATAGTACCTTCTGTTCAAACTGTAAACTTGCCATTGTGTGACAGAAATCACTCGCCACCCTATCCGTAGGGGTATCTATTCATGTACTCTTCGTGGCACTCATGTTAAGAGGCAAACTTCTAGCTTCGGTTAAAAAAATAATTTTATAGTGTTGACTCACCTGCATGCACATTATGTTATAATATAGTGCTTCTTTTCAGGAAAGCAATGTAGCCTGCTTCATTAATATATAGTCCTACAAGGAAAGGGCTGTCATTTTCTTAGGTTTTGCCTTTATATTAATGCACATTTGGTGAGAAGTAAGGTGCATGTGAAAGAATGCACGTGGTTATAGGATGTGTTTGTCCATCAACGATTAGACGCTGCCTGAACCCCGTTCAATGGGGAGATGGCTTTAACTCTTGATGTCCCTCAACCGGACCCACATGCATTACAGTATGCACACGCAAACACATGTGGCTGCACAAAGATACATCCTCATATGATGTAGGCCAAGGGCGAGTTATGTAGGTAGCAAAGGTAGGCCCCACTGTCGTGACACAGAAAAAACGGCCTGTTTCCTCTACTGATCTTTTTTCTGATTAGTGCATCCTATGTCCACACATCGGTGCTGTATAGAGACCAGATGACATTGTCTTAGAGACTTTGACTAATCTCTCGAAATAGAATAAATTAAAACAATGACTATAAGAAAACGAATACAATAAAAGAAAAATTCTGACTATAAGAAAATAATCAAATTTACAAGGTGTTTATGTAGTTCTTGTAGTTTATAAATGGTAACAAGAATAGTATTTTAAAGCAATAATACTATTTAAGTATTATATTAAAAAAAGGTTCTGTCACATAAGCCACATATGGGGGCATTCAAACACAAGTACTGAAGCACTGGGACTAGAATGAAAAGAGTTATGGTGGTCTCTATCATGGGCAATATCTTGAGCACCTCTTCTCCAAGTATTCTCGAGCAAAAAAATTTACATTCTGTGTTACTGTGCCCTGACATACAGAGAAAAACTAAGAAAAGATTGAGAGCAATTAATTAAACAATACTTTTAATTTTCCTACTTGCGCAACACCAGCAGTTGTCCAGTTTAAATTTGATGGAACCACTACAAGTGGCTATTGTATGCGTGCTCACTAAATATTTTTTAATTTCATTCCAATCTTAAATGGGAAATGTCATCTTGCTATCCTCGAGTAAAATCTCAAAGACCAACTGGTGAAAAGTTCAGTATATCTTGAACATACATTAATTACATGTTGGGACAAATATGGGTTGACTTTCCTTTGAATTTTAATAAATTCAAACCACTTACTCATGAAATGATCTGGCAGGTGGATTTTATGATACATCTCCTGGACTGAGGTCAAACTAAGGTTGGTGGTTTATTGCGCTCCAAGTTGGTGGTTTATTGCGCTCCAAGTATGAGAAGTTGGAGCCAGTAGGCCATCTCAGGGACTTTATGAATTGAAAGCAAACATAAGGAGATGATGGACGGAGCCCTGAAACTTTTCAGACACTCACCCCCAGTTAAAGATCTGGGTTGAATCCATCATCAGTCTGTGACTGGGTTGAGTGTCTGGAAAGTTTCAGCACTCCATCCATCATCTCTTTGTGTTTAGTTCATGAATCCAGTCATCATTCAAAACCTCAGGCCACGTGGATTACGATAAGTGAATGCACTTGATGTATGAGAACTGCAACTATTTATTTGGTCAAATGTGAGTTTTGCCTAGGAAATGTTACTTCCTAATGCATGCTTCTCGTCATTCCTATCAGGGCAGAAAAATATTTATTTTATAAACGTTTAAAAACTTGACACAGTTTGTGAATGATGCGTACGGTCTTTCAATCAATCAATCAATCAATCAATCAGGAGGTTTATAAAGCATGCTACTCACCCATGAGGGTCTCAACGCACTGGGGTGGGGAGGAGCGGCTCAGGATCCGTCAAACAGCCAGGCCTTGAGGTCCTTCCTGAACGTGAGCAGTGTTGGGGAGCGTCTGATGTTCAAGGGAAGCTCGTTCCAGGTCTTGGCTGCGATGTGGGAGAAAGCTCTCCCGCAAGTTCTGTTTCTGCGGGTGCGGGGGACCTCTGCCAGGGCGAGGTCGGCGGAGGTCCCCCAGAGGTTGTTTGTGGGATTCCAGTAATGGTAGTTGTACAAAGGGGGGGAACGTTTTTGGAACTGTCCTTTGTTATTCATGTGAAAATAATGAACTAATATTTTATGTGGTGGTTAACTTTTTCTTAATCTCATTTTTAGCCCTCCTTTTTTATATTTGCATTTTTAATAGCTGCAGTTTGGTTTAGGCATATTGGCAATTGCAACGATTACAAGGAAGGATTTAAATGACTGAGTTGTTCTCCCGGATACCTGTATCTGTTCTGTCCTTTAAAAGGGGGCCTCCTTCTAATTGGCAGGGTAATCCAGATTTAGGCACCGGCAATTACTCAAATTAGGATTCTAACACATGCAAAATTTCTGCATACTGCGGTTTTCCCCTGCACAAATTTCCCCAGGTGGAAACTGATCAAATTTATGCAGGGGCATTTTTCATTAAGAGTTTCACACATTGAAACGCCCTTTATTATTCAATTTTCCCTATTCCGGTGTGCAGAACTTGAAATACTGCACCCTAAAAATACAGCACCCCATGATCTAGAGATTTACTGTGTGTTGTTTGTTGTACTACATACCATTGGTAGTTGTATTTCAGCAATGTGCATTGTGTTTTACTTTCGTGCTACCTTCTAAGCATCAACTGCATCTTGTCCGCTGGTCGGTATTTCATCTGAGAAAGCAGGGTGATCGAGCATGAGGCCTGCATATTGTCTTTGGTAATTTACGGTCCAGCCTGCTCCATCTGAAAGAGCACAAACCCCGGCCACACGTGTTTGCCTAATAATGGATAAGATGCTGCCACGAAGCCTCTATTCAGGAAGGTGGTGCTTCGCTGTATTTCTTACGCCACCTCGGGGAGCAAAGGACAACCCGACTTCCACTCATAAACCAGCCTCCAGCTGGGTAGAACGTGTATTTATCGCCGCCGAAGAGCAAGCATCAAGGAGCTATTTGTCAAAGGACGGCGGCGGAGCCACAGCTTGTGAATGGCGCGTGCACAGTGATTACGTACAGAACAAAGGGAAGACAAATGACGCCCCGCGGTTCGTTTCCTACAGTGACCATTTATTTGAAAACCACTTGAAGAAGAGCTCTTTGGACAAATTACTCTTCGGAACAAGACATGTTTGACGTCACGAGTCAACTCGCTTATCTATAGAGTCCCAGGCAATGAGGGGAAATTGATAATTTGACTATCCACAGTCAGGTAATGTAGGTTTTCCTGTTCTCCTTTTTATCAAAACATGTTTCCTGGAAGAAAGCGGCCTAGAAGGGGTATGTAAATACTGAAAAAATGTCACCATCCCAGATTATGTAGATGGTGACTGGGATTTCACGTTTCAAAGAATTCCACATTTTTAAAATTTAGGATATGGCGGTAATTTATTAACTACATGTGGAAAAAGGAAGTGGTCTACAGATGGCGTGTTTTTATCCTGTAATTTTTGTACTGTTTGAGGGCAGCCAGTTACAACTCGTCCATGTCTTTCTGTTACTTAGTCACACCAATAGTCAGAGTGAGTTCTCCACATTTACGATTACCGATATCTGGTCTCATCTGCATATGATTGACAGTGCAGACTATGACTCTGGCAAAGATCCATCCAAAGTTTTAGATAAATATTAAATACCCCCAGGAGCAGAGGTTACTCACAGATGGCACAAGAGGGTTGGAGGAGTGGGGAATAAGTTTGACTTATTGCTTCCCTTAAGATAAACAAGCATTGAAAATGCAATAGGTCTCGCCTTTGATTAAGTTAAAGCCATTTGCTTTGCTAATGATATTGTATAGCAAAGCAAATGGCTTTAACAATGAAAGGCGAGACCTATTGCATTTTTAAACCCACCTTCTGCCCCACTTCGTCATATCCACCCCCTTCATTCACACACAGCACCCTCTTAATATAATTTTAGATTCGACCTGATTAGTTAATGTCAGCCGAGCTTAAATTTAAAATAGGGTGAGAAATAATACTTCTCAAAAGTTACAGCAAGGTACCCATTAGGCGGACTGAGATACAAAATATATAAAACTTTCTTTAAATCCGGGGAAGCAGCACACAGAGTAGACAGTGTGACATACAAATGAATGAACAATACATAGACTAGCTAGAAGGTGCCAGTGACCCACTGGTGGGTGAAGAAAGAGATAGAGAGATAGTCACCAAAAGGAGCACCACGTTAATCAAGAGTTATATATATATATATATCGCAAGAGTGTTTCAACAGTGGCCACCAGAGCAGGCCCAAGAATAATAAATGCGCTGAGAAATAAAAACTACATAGTGAGAAATTAACAAGACTGAAAAGAACAAGGCTGGAGGCGCACAAAAATGGGCTGTACCTGGATTACGATGCCCGGACGGCAGCCAACCTCATGCAGATATACATGGTACGTAAAGTGATAAACGTGGACTTCAAGGGTGCAGTCAGCACGGTCAATAGAATCTATGAAGATATATTAAAAACTTCTAAAATAACCGCAGCATAAAAGCAGATTAATTACATCCCAAGAAGGGGTGATCACCGACAGAAAAGGAAAAGGGGTCAGCAGGTTACCCAGGGTGTAATCAGCCCAGCCGTGTCAAGGGGGGGGGGTTTATTAGTGAATACGGAGCCAGACAGAAGAGTCCCAATGTAGCGATGTTTTAAATGCTTGACAATCAAAAAAGAATACGAGGCTGGATAAGGAACATTTACAGAAATAGCCAGAAGTGTAGACATCTTGCATGGGCGAAGGCATCCGAGATATATACACACCAAAAGGGGGGGGGGGCTGGTAGGATTCAATGTGGGTTACAAAAAACAAAAGGGCGTGTATATAGGAAACAGAATGACAGAGGGGAAGGTTATAGTCGTCAGGGAATAGCAAGAGATGAGGCCCCAATAGGGGAGGATATCCCAGAGGGCAGATAGAAAGTGGCAAAAGCGCAGCATACCTGGCAGGTTTAAAAAGCGGCACACCTTGCAGAATAAAATAGTCACAGCTCATAGTTAGCAGACCAAATAACAGATTAGGTTCACATAGCACAGGAACAAGGAACTAAATAGTAAGGGCGTATGGCAGAACTGTATAGACAAAGTGAGGCCAAGCCCTAAGACAGGCCATGGGGCCGGTAGTAATTGGGCCAACATGTCACACAAGACATGGTAAAGCTGCCGCAGTTCCAGCTCCAAACAAATAAGTATTAACAAGATGGGCTAAGCGTTAACACAGCACAGATAACGGGGCACTAGGCAGACCGATATAGATAACGTAAAGCCGAAACGTGGGGCCAATGGAGAAAGTGCCGGAACAGTCTAGGCAGGATTTTCTTACCTTTAGAGAGACGTGCTGCGGATCAGGGGGACCTCCGGGTGAATAAACAGCAATCTGGCTGCCTGGAAGCCAGGAGCTCAGAGATGAGCGAATCTGAGGCTGAATTTAAGTAATGACGGTCCGAGCCGAGACCCAACCACAAAAGACGGACTGGATGCAAAATCCTCCCCAGAGTCATAGCAATAATCACAAGCCCTCACCAGGCAGCCGCTGTACCCGCGCTTTGCTTATAACATTTTAAAAGTAAAGCGCGGGTGCCGCAATTATACTTAAATGAAAGAAATAGATGTTTTTTCTATTTCTTTACTTTTGGTATAATCGCGGCACCCGCACTTTACTTTTAAAATGGTATAAGTAAAGCGCGGGTGCCGCTATTATACCAAAAGTAAAGAAATAGAAAAAACATCTATTTCTTTCATTTTGGTATAATCGCGACGACGTACACATTTCTCTTTTAGAGCCGTCCCACTTGGACGTGCTCAACCGGGCTTCCTGCTGGGGTAAAAGCTTTATTATCTTCTTTATGGGGCCATCTGTTTCGCCCCATAAAGAAGATAACAAACCTTTTATGCCAGCAGTAAGTCAGGGCAGCCAGTCCAAGTGGGACGGCTCTAAAAGAAAAAAGTGTACGTCAGAGGTCGCTCTTTCCCAATGGCTGGCCACCGTTTAGCATGAACAGTGACGCTGGCCAATGGGAAAGAGTGGCCATTACTGGAATGGGGTAACCCAATGCGGTTCACGGACCTGGGTAATCAATGCTATCAATAAACAGTGGTCCAAACCGAATTAATTTTAGATCAACAAACAAAGTATACACATAGTTAATTACTTTAGTGAGTTTCTTGAATTAAACTACTTTGTTGAATCAATCAGTGATGCTTCTTCCAGCATCAAACACAAAATACCTGACACAAAACCCAAAGGATTATTTGAAAAAAGAGAGGGGGAGTTTAATAAATTACTCCATTTAGGCTTATTGTTTATATACATTTATACATTTTTGTTACTAACGGTAAAAAGAAGAGCAATCTGCTTCTAAAGAAGTGCAAGAAAAGGAAAAGGCGGGGTAGTGATTGTGAAGAAGGGGTGTAAGCCTCAAGAAAAAATTGTGACAAGAGAGAGAAATTTAAACAATTCCGATGTATTGCAGCTGTTTAAAAGATTCAGCTTGTTTAGCAAATGACCACAATTGATTACTGCTATTTTTTCATTTATACAGTCATAAATCACATGTATAATGTTTTTGTTGAGGGGTGGTCCTATTTGCACATAAAAATGCGTCCACGTTTCGACCCATCTTTTGGTGCAAGGGCAAGTGGGGGCCTCGACCTGCGGGTCTTCCTCAGGACAGATGTAGCACAAGCTTTGAACCGTAGAATTCTCAGAGTGTAACCTAGGGTAAATTGAGGTAGTGGTCAGGAGTTTTTTAATATATATAGGAACTTAATTTTAATTTTAGTCGACGCTTTTTTATGTGCAAATAGGACCACCCCTCAACAAAAACATTATACATGTGATTTATGACTGTATAAATGAAAAAATAGCAGTAATCAATTGTGGTCATTTGCTAAACAAGCTGAATCTTTTAAACAGCTGCAATACATCGGAATTGTTTAAATTTCTCTCTCGTCACAATTTTTTCTTGAGGCTTACACCCCTTCTTCACAATCACTACCCCGCCTTTTCCTTTTCTTGCACTTCTTTAGAAGCAGATTGCTCTTCTTTTTACCGTTAGTAACAAAAATGTATAAATGTATAAATGTATATAAACAATAAGCCTAAATGGAGTAATTTATTAAACTCCCCCTCTCTTTTTTCAAATAATCCTTTGGGTTTTGTGTCAGGTATTTTGTGTTTGATGCTGGAAGAAGCATCACTGATTGATTCAACAAAGTAGATTAACTCAAGAAACTCACTAAAGTAATTAACTATGTGTATACTTTGTTTGTTGATCTAAAATTAATTCGGTTTGGACCACTGTTTATTGATAGCAATGGAAAAGAGTGGCGGGGCTTAAAGCCCGTTACTGAAACCATCCTAAAAACAGTAAACCTCTCCAGCGAGACTGCGCATGTGCGTAGCTCTAGGCTTCAACCTAAAAAAGAAGTAGGTGAACAATTCTAGGGTCAAGATGAATTCCCAGGCACTCATGTAATTCAACAATGAATGTACATGATAATAAATGCTGCAAGGAAACTGAAAGGATAAACAACCTCCATATCTGCTATGTAGACAGGTTGTCTAAAACATGACTCAATGTAGTTCCTCAGCCAGCAGAAAATACAGTCCGGATTACTTATAGTCCAAGATGTTCCAGCTGTCAAGCAAGCCTGGTGAATACGAGGACTACTTTCTGAAAGACATTGCTGATAAATGGGAGAGCAGTCATGCTACAATAGATGACACAATCTAAAGGACCTAAGTTTGAAAGATACTGTTGGCTTTTTCAATGGAAGCTGAACCATCATGTTCCAGAGTGAAGCAGTGATAAACACAGAAAACAACTGAGATAAAAAAAGGTTGAAAAGTGATGCGAGAAAACTAACCCTTTTATTACTTTGGACTGGCGTGGTTATCCCCCAACATTTTGCCTTCTACCCTCCTGTTTTTGGTGAATTCGTTTTTGCCAGTTTTAGGATTCTATGAATTTTACAACTACTAACCAGTGCTCTTGTGCTTTCTTGTTTCAACATGGTAACACTGGCATACACCCATTTGACACATTGGATTTACTTATAAGTCCCTAGCGCAGTGGAAAGACATGTACCCAGGGCCTATGTATAAATGCTACTATTGAGCCTTTAGTAAACATTGTGCCACCCACTTAATTAGACTTTTTAAAACATCAATTAAGCCTGCCATTGAAGCCTGTGTGTTAATTTCTTTAAACTGACAAAAATGTAAGGAGTAGGGGGTGCACTGCGAGGTTTAATCACATTTACAAAATGGTCTCAATGAGTTTTTTTGGGTGCTCTCAAGGGTGGTGTCGTCCGTCCACACACCTGGAAAATTATGAACTGAGTTGTGTATACAGAAAAGCTTCTGATACATCCCCTGTTAAGGCACACCGAGGGCGATCAGTAATGTGATTCGCAGTATAAACAAATATTTAATTCATAGTTTTTGAAGGCTTTATTCACAAATATTTACACTGATATTAACAACATATCAGTGGCAACGTGGGTCCATTGAGTTGGTGCATAAACTTGTCCCCAATGCATTTCGGGCAAAAATGCCCTTGATCACGGAGTGCTGTAGAGGAAGTCAAAGGAAGTAGGGTAAGGTACGGTTCAAGCTCTTAAAAAATGGGGTTTGGGTCTTATTCGTGGTCTAGGTGAGGGGCAGTGAGTTACAAATAGCCCGAATGGAGTTGACTGGTGCAGCGGTGCTAATTCGTGAGGGAATGGGTAGTGTAGGAGTTTAATCCCGTGTGCTTAAAAAGAAGACGGAATGCATGCTTTTACAAAAAAGGTCATATCACATAGCGTTAGTGGCAGACTTACTTCATGCTAACGCGTAGCGGGTTCTGCTATCCGTTCCGTTCGTAGATCGCTGTCGGAGGTGTTTGTGGGTGGGGGTTATTCATGCAGATGAGAAAGCGCCGACGGCGCGTCAGAAATAAACAAGGGACTAAGTGCACAATGCGGCAAATGCGGGCTGAGTGCTCTGTGAGGCGGCCATGTTGTAGTGGGGTGAAGTGTAAAGGAGCGAGTGTGGAGGGGGGTCAAAGAAAACAAATAGGGATAGGAGCACTGTAAACAGTACAGTGATATGATCAAAGAGTTACAGATAACAACTAAATTCAATTCGATCGTTAAGACCAAAAGGTTTCAGGGTCTGTAGGCGGTAAATCCATTCTAGTTCTCGTTTCAGTAACAGTTTATGGTTATCAATTCCTTCTTTTTTGATGACAATTTCCAATACAATAAATTTAAGTTGGGCAATGGTATGGCGAGATTCAAGGAAATGCATAGCGACATTGGATTTTTCAAGTTTCAATCATATGTTGGACTTATGTTCGTTTAGGCGTGTCTTTATTTTACGTTCCGTTTTGCCAACGTATAATTTCCCGCAGGGGCGTTTCAACGCATAGATCAAGTTCATTGAGTCACATGTTGCGTCCACTTGGAGTTGGATGTTGTAGCCTTTCATGGGATGTTGTATACTATTGCCCTTGATTACGCTATTGCAGTGATTGCAGTTTAAACAGGGTTGAGTTCCACGATGTTGTGAAGTGATGTCAGTGGGTTTAGACAGAATCTCCTTGATGTTCCTGCTTCTGGTGTGGGCAAATATGGGTGGATTTTGAAAAATGCCCTGGAAATCAGGTTCCATCTGCAGTATGGGCCAATGTTTATGTATGTTTTTCTTGTATGTGTGGCTGACAGTCGAAAATTTGGAGACTAGTACCATGCGTTCTTCTTTCTCCTTATGAGTTTTGAGTAAACTGTCTTTCCTCGAGATTTGTTTCACTCTGATTTGTGCTTCACTTAGAATGTTCTCGGGGTACCCCCGATTACGGAACCGGTCATGCATTTCTTTGATGCGCGTTTCAAACGTGGGTTCATCTGACACAATGCGCTTGACACGCAACATTTGGGAGAATGGCAGGTGTTTCTTCAGGGAGCCTTGGTGAAAACTTGAAAAATGTAAAGTATTATTCCGATCTGTGCTTTTCCTATGCAAGTCTGTGACTAGTCCTTGAGGTGTTGTTTTAATATGGACATCCAGAAAAGAGATGTCTGTATCGCTGATTTGCCAAGTAAGGTTGATCCGTGGATCCTTAGTGTTGATCTCTGATAGTAGGTTGTTAAGTGAGTCTTTGGTGTCAGACCACATGATAAACAGGTCATCAATGTACCGGACGTACATTTTGGTTTTGTTTTGGAAACTTCGGTTGGTATATATATGTTGGTTTTCAAAGTTCTCCATGTATACATTCGCGTACGTCGGGGCGACGCAGTTTCCCATCGCCATTCCGGATAGCTGCAGGTACCATCGGTCGTCTAGTCTGAAATAACTGTGATACAGGATAAAAATCATTAGTTCCATTAGAAAGGTCTGCATGGATACGTCGATTTCACTGTTGAGTAGGATTTGTTCAACTGCCTCGATTCCCCCTAGGTGGGGTATCGAGGTATAGAGTGAACTCACGTCAGCTGTGCAGAGGATGAGAGGTTTGTTGGGTGCCAATTGTAGTTCTGATAATTTCACTAGGAAGTTGGTGGTATCCTTGATGTAGCTTGCTGATTTGGTGACAAATGGTTGTAAGTACTTATCAATGAATTTGCCAGTTGTCTCATGTATCGATCCCTTTGTGGACACTATGGGGGTCATTAGGATTGCGGTTTTTCCGCATCCTCGGGGCTGGCGGAAGCCACCGCCGGCCCGAGGATGCGGAAAAACCGCAGCGGACTGACCAAGGACCCACCGCCACATTAGGATGGCTGGTGGGTCCTGGTTTCCGTCCGCAGCTTTTCCGCCGCGGTCGGCTTACAACCACGGCGGAAAAGCTCTGATATGGTGACGGTGTCTTTCAGACACCGTCCGCCATATCAGGATGGGATTTTAAAAGTGCTTTTCCGCGGCGGGTTTTCCGCCGTGGAAAAGCATACGGATCTTCACCTAGGGGGCCCGTTGCGGGCCCCCTAGGTGAAGGGGGGGTGGGGGGTGCACATGGGGGGTACCTATGGTACCCCCCTGCATTTGCATGCAGAAAGCGGCAGGCACCGCGCGGTGCCTGCCTCTTTCTGCATGCAAATGCAATGCGTGCATTTTTAGCATTGCCGCGGGTGCAGCTTGAAGCTGCACCCGCGGCAATGTTAAAAATAGAGGATGTGACCGCCAGGGTGGCGGTCACATCCTAATCGCACAGGAGGGGACTCCGCAGCCCATGCGGACGTCCCCTCCTCCTCAATGATCACGGACGCAAGTCCGTCCGTGATCATAATCGGCCCCTATAGGTCTGAAAGGTGGGCCCAAAAGGTTTTTGTGGATCTTGGGGCACATGTGGATGGTAGGACTTTTTGGATGTTCTGGTAATAAGTAGTTTTTGGTGCGCTCTTCAATGGTACCAGCTTGGTGAGCTTTGCTGACAATGTCTTTCAAGATATTTTGAAATTCTCTGGTGGGGTTGTTGTCAAGTGCCATGTAAGTCATGGTATCTTCAATATGTTCATGCAATTTTTGTGTGTACATGTTGGTGTTTAGAATTACCAAGGCTCCTCCCTTGTCGGCTTTAACACATTTGATGAGCGGGTTGTTGGCAAGTGATATGAGGTTATCACGGTCTTTTTTGGTAAGATTTTGCAATTTCCTAGATGTTTTGAAATTGATCTTTTGTATATCATTGCGAACCAAAGTTTCAAACAAATCGATACATTTGTGGCTGCTCGGAGCTTGAAAAGCACTGGGGGGTCGTAGTCCTTTGAGTTCATCCTCTTTCTTCGTTGTCGTAGGTGGAAGTATATTATCGAAAAAGTGACGTAGTCTTAGTTTTCTGGTAAACTTGAAGGTGCTAACCTCAAGTTCCAGGAGGTTTGTAGGTGTGGTCGGAATGAAAGATGTTCCTCTCTCAAGTAAATCCATTTGGTAGGTGGAAATGTTAGTATCAGAGATGTTAATAACTAGACGGTCTTTTTTGGTTTGAGGTCTTTCTTGGCAACCGTGCTCCGCGTGGCGGGTGGGCTCTTTTCTTTTTCTTTTGGTCTTGCTCCGCCTGAGTCGTCGAGTTGATCTGGGCTTACCTCTAAAAAATGACTTGTAGAGGTTTGTTCCTGACTGGTTGCTGATGTGCTGGCTTGTTCAGTATTTGGAGTTGGTCTAAAGGTAGGGACTCTTCTTGATGTTCTGCCTGTTGAGTCTGTGTCTGAGGATGATGTGTCAGTCTGTGCGTTAGGTGGTCGGTTGCGTCGTCTTTGGGCATACACATCAGCCCACGAGTAGACTTCATCGAGCTTGTAATCAAGCGTGTCCCGGCGGAACTTTCTCACTTTTCGTTCATTAATTTCTTTTTGATGCTTATCAAGTATGTTTTTGATGTCGTCTAAGGAAGACGTCAGTTCCTCAGGTGTAAGTAAGTTTTTTAATTCATTATCAATTTCTTTGATCTCAACTTCCAAATCTTTGAGTATCCCAGCCAATTCTTCAACTATCAGCAGTATTAAATCGAGACTGCATTTATTTAATATTCCATTCCATTTATCTATGAATGTTTTGGAGTTTTTGCAGAGTGACGGCTTCAATGCTATTCGCAAACCACGTGGGATTCTGAGCGCCCGGTGGTATCGGAGTAATGTGCTCGCGTGGAGCCTCTGGTTGATGTGGCGTTTAGACAAATATAATAACTGTTTGATGCATTGCTCCTTGTTTCGACTGGTGGTGGAGGGGCTGGTGTCTTCCTCTATCAGTGAGTAAATTCGATCTCTTTCCGATTCGTCGTAAGCGAGCGTGTGGGCTCTGGCTTCTGTACTTTTGCTAATCTCTTCAAATTGCATTTTCGATGCGTGCTACCCTCCTGGGGCGGAAATGAATTGACAAAAATGTAAGGAGTAGGGGGTGCACTGCGAGGTTTAATCACATTTACAAAATGGTCTCAATGAGTTTTTTTGGGTGCTCTCAAGGGTGGTGTCGTCCGTCCACACACCTGGAAAATTATGAACTGAGTTGTGTATACAGAAAAGCTTCTGATACATCCCCTGTTAAGGCACACCAAGGGCGATCAGTGATGTGATTCGCAGTATAAACAAATATTTAATTCATAGTTTTTGAAGGCTTTATTCACAAATATTTACACTGATATTAACAACATATCAGTGGCAACGTGGGTCCATTGAGTTGGTGCATAAACTTGTCCCCAATGCATTTCGGGCAAAAATGCCCTTGATCACGGAGTGCTGTAGAGGAAGCCAAAGGAAGTAGGGTAAGGTACGGTTCAAGCTCTTAAAAAATGGGTTTAGTTGTTATCTGTAACTCTTTGATCATATCACTGTACTGTTTACATTGCTCCTATCCCTATTTGTTTTCTTTGACCCCCCTCCACACTCGCTCCTTTACACTTCACCCCACTACAACATGGCCGCCTCACAGAGCACTCGGCCCGCATTTGCCGCATTGTCCACTTAGTCCCTTGTTTATTTCTAACGCGCCGTCGGCGCTTTCTCATCTGCATGAATAACCCCCACCCACAAACACCCCCGACAGCGATCTACGAACGGAACGGATAGCAGAACCCGCTACGCGTTAGCATGAAGTAAGTCTGCCACTAACGCTATGTGATATGACCTTTTTTGTAAAAGCATGCGTTCTGTCTTCTTTTTAAGCACACGCGATTAAACTCCTACACTACCCATTCCCTCACGAATTAGCACCACTGCACCAGTCAACTCCATTCGGGCTATTTGTAACTCACTGCCCCTCACCTAGACCACGAATAAGACCCAAACCCCATTTTTTAAGAGCTTGAACCGTACCTTACCCTACTTCCTTTGGCTTCCTCTACAGCACTCCGTGATCAAGGGCATTTTTGCCCGAAATGCATTGGGGACAAGTTTATGCACCAACTCAATGGACCCACGTTGCCACTGATATGTTGTTAATATCAGTGTAAATATTTGTGAATAAAGCCTTCAAAAACTATGAATTAAATATTTGTTTATACTGCGAATCACATCACTGATCGCCCTCGGTGTGCCTTAACAGGGGATGTATCAGAAGCTTTTCTGTATACACAACTCAGTTCATAATTTTCCAGGTGTGTGGACGGACGACACCACCCTTGAGAGCACCCAAAAAAACTAATTGAGACCATTTTGTAAATGTGATTAAACCTCGCAGTGCACCCCCTACTCCTTACATTTTTGTCAATTCATTTCCGCCCCAGGAGGGTAGCACGCATCGAAAATGCAATTTGAAGAGATTAGCAAAAGTACAGAAGCCAGAGCCCACACGCTCGCTTACGACGAATCGGAAAGAGATCGAATTTACTCACTGATAGAGGAAGACACCAGCCCCTCCACCACCAGTCGAAACAAGGAGCAATGCATCAAACAGTTATTATATTTGTCTAAACACCACATCAACCAGAGGCTTCTCGCGAGCACATTACTCCGATACCACCGGGCGCTCAGAATCCCACGTGGTTTGCGAATACCATTGAAGCCGTCACTCTGCAAAAACTCCAAAACATTCATAGATAAATGGAATGGAATATTAAATAAATGCAGTCTCGATTTAATACTGCTGATAGTTGAAGAATTGGCTGGGATACTCAAAGATTTGGAAGTTGAGATCAAAGAAATTGATAATGAATTAAAAAACTTACTTACACCTGAGAAACTGACGTCTTCCTTAGACGACATCAAAAACATACTTGATAAGCATCAAAAAGAAATTAATGAACGAAAAGTGAGAAAGTTCCGCCGGGACACGCTTGATTACAAGCTCGATGAAGTCTACTAGTGGGCTGATGTGTATGCCCAAAGACGACGCAACCGACCACCTAACGCACAGACTGACACATCATCCTCAGACACAGACTCAACAGGCAGAACATCAAGAAGAGCCCCTACCTTTAGACCAACTCCAAATACTGAACAAGCCAGCACATCAGCAACCAGTCAGGAACAAACCTCTACAAGTCATTTTTTAGAGGTAAGCCCAGATCAACTCGACGACTCAGGCGGAGCAAGACCAAAAGAAAAAGAAAAGAGCCCACCCGCCACGCGGAGCACGGTTGCCAAGAAAGACCTCAAACCAAAAAAGACCGTCTAGTTATTAACATCTCTGATACTAACATTTCCACCTACCAAATGGATTTACTTGAGAGAGGAACATCTTTCATTCCGACCACACCTACAAACCTCCTGGAACTTGAGGTTAGCACCTTCAAGTTTACCAGAAAACTAAGACTACGTCACTTTTTCGATAATATACTTCCACCTACGACAACGAAGAAAGAGGATGAACTCAAAGGACTACGACCCCCCAGTGCTTTTCAAGCTCCGAGCAGCCACAAATGTATCGATTTGTTTGAAACTTTGGTTCGCAATGATATACAAAAGATCAATTTCAAAACATCTAGGAAATTGCAAAATCTTACCAAAAAAGACCGTGATAACCTCAAATCACTTGCCAACAACCCGCTCATCAAATGTGTTAAAGCCGACAAGGGAGGAGCCTTGGTAATTCTAAACACCAACATGTACACACAAAAATTGCATGAACATATTGAAGATACCATGACTTACATGGCACTTGACAACAACCCCACCAGAGAATTTCAAAATATCTTGAAAGACATTGTCAGCAAAGCTCACCAAGCTGGTACCATTGAAGAGCGCACCAAAAACTACTTATTACCAGAACATCCAAAAAGTCCTACCATCCACATGTGCCCCAAGATCCACAAAAACCTTTTGGACCCACCTTTCAGACCTATAGTGTCCACAAAGGGATCGATACATGAGACAACTGGCAAGTTCATTGATAAGTACTTACAACCATTTGTCACCAAATCAGCAAGCTACATCAAGGATACCACCAACTTCCTAGTGAAATTATCAGAACTACAATTGGCACCCAACGAACCTCTCATCCTCTGCACAGCTGACGTGAGTTCACTCTATACCTCGATACCCCACCTAGGGGGAATCGAGGCAGTTGAACAAATCCTACTCAACAGTGAAATCGACGTATCCATGCAGACCTTTCTAATGGAACTAATGATTTTTATCCTGTATCACAGTTATTTCAGACTAGACGACCGATGGTACCTGCAGCTATCCGGAATGGCGATGGGAAACTGCGCCGCCCCGACGTACGCGAATGTATACATGGAGAACTTTGAAAACCAACTTATATATACCAACCGAAGTTTCCAAAACAAAACCAAAATGTACGTCCGGTACATTGATGACCTGTTTATCATGTGGTCTGACACCAAAGACTCACTTAACAACCTACTATCAGAGATCAACACTAAGGATCCACGGATCAACCTTACTTGGCAAATCAGCGATACAGACATCTCCTTTCTGGATGTCCATATTAAAATAACACCTCAAGGACTAGTCACAGACTTGCATAGGAAAAGCACAGATCGGAATAATACTTTACATTTTTCAAGTTTTCACCAAGGCTCCCTGAAGAAACACCTGCCATTCTCCCAAATGTTGCGTGTCAAGCGCATTGTGTCAGATGAACCCACGTTTGAAACGCGCATCAAAGAAATGCATGACCGGTTCCGTAATCGGGGGTACCCCGAGAACATTCTAAGCGAAGCACAAATCAGAGTGAAACAAATCTCGAGGAAAGACAGTTTACTCAAAACTCATAAGGAGAAAGAAGAACGCATGGTACTAGTCTCCAAATTTTCGACTGTCAGCCACACATACAAGAAAATCATACATAAACATTGGCCCATACTGCAGATGGAACCTGATTTCCAGGGCATTTTTCAAAATCCACCCATATTTGCCCACACCAGAAGCAGGAACATCAAGGAGATTCTATCTAATCCCACTGACATCACTTCACAACATCGTGGAACGCAACCCTGTTTAAACTGCAATCACTGCAATAGCGTAATCAAGGGCAATAGTATACAACATCCCATGAAAGGCTACAACATCCAACTCCAAGTGGATGCAACATGTGACTCAATGAACTTGATCTATGCGTTGAAATGCCCCTGCGGGAAATTATACGTTGGCAAAACGGAACGTAAAATAAAGACACGCCTAAACGAACATAAGTCCAACATAAGATTGAAACTTGAAAAATCCAATGTCGCTATGCATTTCCTTGAATCTCGCCATACCATCGCCCAACTTAAATTTATTGTATTGGAAATTGTCATCAAAAAAGAAGGAATTGATAACCATAAACTGTTACTGAAACGAGAACTAGAATGGATTTACCGCCTACAGACCCTGAAACCTTTTGGTCTTAACGATCGAATTGAATTTAGTTGTTATCTGTAACTCTTTGATCATATCACTGTACTGTTTACATTGCTCCTATCCCTATTTGTTTTCTTTGAGCCCTCTCCACACTCGCTCCTTTACACTTCACCCCACTACAACATGGCCGCCTCACAGAGCACTCAGCCCGCATTTGCCGCATTGTGCACTTAGTCCCTTGTTTATTTCTAACGCGCCGTCGGCGCTTTCTCATCTGCATGAATAACCCCCACCCACAAACACCCCCGACAGCGATCTACGAACGGAACGGATAGCAGAACCCGCTACGCGTTAGCATGAAGTAAGTCTGCCACTAACGCTATGTGATATGACCTTTTTTGTAAAAGCATGCGTTCCGTCTTCTTTTTAAGCACACGCGATTAAACTCCTACACTACCCATTCCCTCACGAATTAGCACCACTGCACCAGTCAACTCCATTCGGGCTATTTGTAACTCACTGCCCCTCACCTAGACCACGAATAAGACCCAAACCCCATTTTTTAAGAGCTTGAACCGTACCTTACCCTACTTCCTTTGGCTTCCTCTACAGCACTCCGTGATCAAGGGCATTTTTGCCCGAAATGCATTGGGGACAAGTTTATGCACCAACTCAATGGACCCACGTTGCCACTGATATGTTGTTAATATCAGTGTAAATATTTGTGAATAAAGCCTTCAAAAACTATGAATTAAATATTTGTTTATACTGCGAATCACATCACTGATCGCCCTCGGTGTGCCTTAACAGGGGATGTATCAGAAGCTTTTCTGTATACACAACTCAGTTCATAATTTTTTTAAACTACCATTTCAACCTGTCAAAATATACCTATAGCCAGGCCTAACCTTTTCATTTTTATACAAGTCATCCCTAGGGTATTCCCTAAAAGCCCCAGATGGCAGGGTGCAGTATATTTAAAACGTTGGACACTCTCTTTTATGTTTTACATGTCCTGGTAGTGGGAAATTCCCAAAATAGTTTTTCACTATTGCAAGGCTTACATCTCCCGTAAGATAACATTGGGTTACCTTATTACATTTAATAAATGCTTACTTTCAATTGGGTGCAAGTCATATTGTCAAGTTTATTGTCATGAGAATTTGAATTTAAAGCTCTCTTTAATGGGAAAGATGTATTTTGAGTTACAATTCTGAAAATGCCACTTTTAGTAAGTTGGATTCTCTTATTCTAACCATTTGGTGCCTGTATCCTGGGTCACGTGCCTAGGTGTAGCTGACAGTTTGGTCTTTGTATATGGCTCGCATACAGTAAGAAACATGTGAATAGGTGTTAATAGGATGGGCTATCTCTAACTTGAGAGTGAAGGAGCCCCACTTGCAACTTAATAGCCTGTGCTCAGCCTTCACACAAAGGCCATAATGACTCTGCATTGTTACTGTAGCCAGCTTAGGAATAGGACAGAGGAGGAAGGGTCTTCTATACACTCCAAAGACACTGTCTAAAAGCCCACCTTCCAGAACCAGGGCACCATGGAATAAAGGAAAGACCTCGGCCATAAACTCTTCAACACACTTCTGGACCTATGGATATACTCTACCAGGAAGAAGAAATGCTGTGCTCCTACATGGACTGCCACTTTGCTAGACTGTTGCTCTGAAGGATCCTCTGCTCTGCTGACCTCCTGTCCTCTTGCCTGGAGAAGAAGAACTGGCCCTGCAACTTCATCTTGAACCAGATTGACTCAAAGGATAAGTCTGCTGGCCTCCTGATCTGAGCCGCAGGGGTCTAAAAGGCCTCCTGGACCCAACTGTATTAAGTTCCTGATCCCCTGCCCTCTAAATGGAGCCTCTCAGGTCTTGGACCCTTGCTGAGGCTCACGGCTCTTTAAATCAAGCTTTTAGGCTCTTTATGACTGCCAATGGGCCAGTTTGCAACAAGACCATCACACTCGCTCCGAAGTTCAGGGATAGCCACTGCCAGCCCAAATCCTCACACAGCAGGCTTCGATCACCCACGAAGGACCGCAACTGGGAAGCTCCAGCCCGCCCATCTGCGATGCCCGGCCTGCTCTTTGCACCGCGCTGACCACCGTCCGTGACACTCTCTTTGCTCCCTGAGGCCCTCTCGTTAACATTAACAGGACTCTTAGCACAAAACCTGAGACGGAAAAGTTCAGCAGGACTTACCTAGGATTGTGTCTGACCCACACGCCATCGCGGTCACCCTGAACTTTGGACTTTGACCAGGTCCAGCATGACCAGATAGCTGTGGTTGGTATTTTATGCTTTTAGGCATTTTGATGCACTTTGATCTTTAAAAATTCATAACTCATGTGCTACTGATTGTATTTTTGTCATTTGTATCTTGTTTTATGCAATAAATTAAGATCCATTTTTTTGACTTGGAGTGGTATTTTTTTGTGTGGCGTTTTCACTGTTTTACTTGACATCCTTTGCGCGGTTTCCCCACCTCAAGTCCAATGACCTTTGACACCTGCTGACACCAGCAGTTATCGGCCTCCCTGACACCAGCTCTCGCACTGACAATGGCAGCACCAGCATCTGCATCCCAATTTCACAGAGCCAATAACCTACGAAGGTGACTTCACGAGCTCTTCGACTTTGCATCGTTTCACTGGAACCGATGCCTCACCCCTAACGCCACCATCTTCCCCTGTCTTGGATTTAACACATCACTTCCCATTGCCTTGCCTCCTCTGTGGCAACCAGGGAACCGGCATCGACCTTGGTACTGACACCCCACTTCCACAATGCCGTGCATATACTTCGTTTTCAAGGTACTGTTGTTTGGGGGTCCTTGTGATTCCATGCCAGATGCCACGCACCTTGGGGTTGGCGCCGTATTTTGTATTTATGCCTGTCATGATGTTGTAATAGCCCCAAGTGGAACTATTTGTTTCTACAAATGCTATTTCTGCAAGTAACTGTTTTTAAATGCTATTTTTGATATATGTATGTTGGATTTCTGTTGGTTTGGGTATGTTAAAGATACTTCTTTTTTCTAATCTTTTGTGGCGTCCATTTGTCGTGTTTAAACTGTATTACAGTGGATTTTGAGTACAAATACTTTAGACATTGTCTTTGGGATAAGCCTGTCTTCTTTTGCCAAGCTACCAAGGGTGTAAGCATAGGTTATCTAAAGTGTGTATCCCCCTTACTCTGACTAGAAGCAAGAATCCCCACTTGAAGAAAGGTACATGCCCCTGCCAATTAGAGACCCCCATTTCTAGCATACTGTTTGAAGTGTTGCACAATATTTTACACATTGCTTATAAGTTAAGTCTGACTGCTCTGTGCCAACTAACCGGCAGGGTGAGTACAGGTTAATTTGGGGTTTCCAAGTCAATCAGTAACCCATTTTCTAACAGCATTTTATCCAGTGTTTGTAAATAAATCAGAGTTTTGACCCTTTGGTAAGGCAGGTATAAAAAGTACACACTAGTTTTACAAAAGATGACTAAAATTAAAATCAGAATTTTAAGTTGGAAAGTGATATTTCCCCACGCACATTCCGAAGGTTAGTGTGCAGTAAAAGAGATCACAGAAGCCTACATTTGAAAGCATGGCAAATTAACCATAACTCTGTTTATCTAACTTTTGCTAAAAGACTACTGTGAATGTCACCTTTTTAAAGACTGTAGATAAATTTATGTAGTTAAAACACTGGAAATGACATTTTTATTTCCTTACTAAGGGATATTTTATAGGTTTATAAGCTATCCTGTTGCCAGTCAAAAGTGTGTTATTTAGTGTTAGCGAAATGCCTAATTGCTTTTCTTTGGCAGAACCCTTTCTAGCAATGAACTGTTCAGTTGTCCAACTAACATTCTATTAAGCACTATAGCCAACTACCTAGCTTCAAATGTGTGCAGTACAGTAGACTACAAGAAGGCCCTACCCCCTTCCCAGGCCGCACCTCTCTGCCACTAGAAGCTTTGACACTTGCTTCCTTTGTGTAGAATAAATATCACAACCATGGTGCAGACTAACCCAGCATGAGGGCTAAAAAATTGACCTGGAGGTACCTATATTTTCCCTGAGCCTTTGGAGGCAGGAGTAGACTGGTCCTGGGTAGAGATTAGGAGGGTGAAAGTGGAGTTTAGGTCTTGCAGATCTCTGCCATTTTTATTTGTTGTAGTGTAAAGCACTCTGAGCTAGCTTTTCCATTAGGTCACATTTCTTAACATCTGAAACAGAGCAGTTTGCTTTGTACCAAACTGTGAGTTGCAAGGAGCTTTTCCCACAACTTAAACCTTTGTCCTGCTGCCCAAGAAGACTTTCATGAAAAGTCCTTTGGAACACCAGGTAAACACTACACAATTGTTTTATTTCTATCATTGAAAACTTAGACATTTTTCTACTTTAGAGAATTGTGGCAAGGTGACAAGTATGACTGTAAGAACTCAACTTTCCTGACTACATTTGCCAAACATATCATGTTTTGATCTTTGACTGCAAAGTCTGAGGCTTCTGCGATACCACGAAAGGCTTGTGCGGAGGATATGGTTAGCTTATGGCAGCTATGCTTTTCCCATCAGAAATTTAACTTCCAGAACAACTGTTAGTCCAAAGGTAAAACTTTTCACTGGTATGAAGCACCAACCATTCACTGGAATCGCTCCATCACCGGTTAGCTGTGAGGGGTGGTTATCTCCTGGTCCTCTTTAACCTTTGGTGGGGTGAACCAATAGTGTCCTTCTGAAAGTACTCCATCACCAGAGGGTACCTATGGCCTGGTCAACAGCACCCCATTGACTTAACTTGTTTTTAAATTCCCATTGAGTCTAGCGGGAGGATGTTTATTCAATAACTGCTGATGCCTTCATTTGATTTTCCTAATTTGGTGTATTTTTAATCAATCTTTTACCTTAATTGGTTTGAGATTTTTAAATTATGTTTTTGTTGGTGTGTAGTATCACAAGCAATGTTTGCGGTGAAGGCTTTCATACTCCTACAAAACTGCCAAAGGTGAGCCAGAGAATCCTCGCAGAAACTTGTAATTGATAGGAATTCAATGGTTTTTGCTTTATTGAAGCTCATCCACAGATTAAATGAAGACTCCACGGCCATTGTACTATTGTTGCACCCCACATAAAAAGGTGGGAGCTAAATAACAAGAAATACTAGAGGTGAGCCCAGATGACACAGCTGTGGAATCTACAGAACAGACGTCACTAGGGCCCATGTCGAGGGAGCAAGACAACAAAAGTAGCATCTTTGAAAGAGGAGTATACTATTCCAGCTCCTCAGTGCTGAACATTATTTTTGTAATTTCGTCCAAAAGGAAGAACTAGCTTAGGGTCCGATTACAATGGACACCCTATCGGGGATTGGGACCATCCGACATGTTGTCGGCAGTCCTGCAGTAGGCACTTTGAAGCCACTGCGGTGGTCGGAATGCCTATGTTTTACATTGTGGAGGGTGCCGCAATGCAAAAAAGGGATACTGCTTACATCCCTGAACTATGTGGCAGGCATCGTGTGGTGCCTGCCACATGGTCCAGGGATATGTAGGGGGCACGAGGTCCTGTGTACCTGAACTGCCCAGAAAAAACCTCTGACCTTGGTCACTGGCCTGTTCTTCCCCCGCAGCTCCACACCATCTGCCTCACTGTTTGAGCCTCAGCACCCTCCCTGGAGGAGTTCGAGGCCTCTGCCTGCTCCGCTGTGTGACCAGTATTTCTGGTGGTGCCCCTTGTATTTTGGTTCTGTGCTATCCTTATTGTTTTGTACTTTTCTGAATTTAGTTCCTGTGCCCCCTGTTTCAATTGCCTTTCATTGGCATCCCGCTTCCCTCTCCTAGCCACTGCTGCCCCTGCGGCCCTTCCACCCTGGCCCACGCATGTCACCGCCTCCCAGCTGACCGCCCCCCCCCTACTTAATAGCAGCCGCTCCACGGGCACGCAGTGGCCGCGCGCCGCTGGCGGCCCTGCATGCTACTCAAACAGGTTTTAGAACGAAGCATGGAACAGAGACGGCTCTGGTCGCGGTGGTAGAGGAGACCAGAATAATTGTAGATGGAGGAGGCTGCGCGGCGGTGGTCCTGTTGGACCTCAGCGCAGCCTTCGACACGGTAAACCACACACTCCTAATCCACCGTTTGCGGAAGGCTGGCATCGCAGGGACCGCCCTTAAATGGCTCCAGTCCTTTCTTTCGAAGAGATCTTTCTCAGTTTTTGAAGATGAAGCAGCTTCCGAACAACTTCCACTGTGCTACGGCGTTCCCCAGGGATCCTCATTGAGCCCGACCTTATTTAACATCTACATGAGGCCCTTGGCTGATGTGGTTCTTCCCTGGGGAATCCAGCTGGTCACCTACGCCGATGATACACAGCTAGTTGTTTCCCTTGCTAGGGCGGATGCTGTGGATTCTGGGGCTAACAATCTGTCCCCGTGTCTCACCAAGGTCCTCGATTGGATGGATGCCTCCTTTTTAAAACTCAACGGCTCAAAAACCGAGATCATGATGTTAGGATACAAGGCCCCCATTAACCTTGATTCTTGGTGGCCGAGATGTTTGGGCCCCTCTCCCTTCCCCAAAAGTCAAATTAAGAGTTTGGGGGTTTGGCTTGATCCCACTCTGGGCTTTCAAGTGCAGGCTCGTAAGGTCGCCTCGACTTGTTTTGGCCTTTTGAGGATCTTAAGGAAGGTGTTGATCCTTCTTCCGTTCGAGGCGAGACGGATTCTTATCCAGTCCCTGATACTTTCGCGGCTTGATTACGCAAATGCAGTTTATCTGGGTGCACCTCTGGGCACTATTAAGATACTTCAGTCCATCCAGATTGTGCAGCCCGCATGCTCCTGGAGGTACCAAGACATGGCTCGGCGAAGGCTGCCGTCCGAGCTCTGCATTGGTAACCGGTGCAGGAAAGGATCCAGTTTAAAGCCTTGTGTATGGCCCACAAGGCAATGGCCAACAACGATCCGGCCATCCTGCGCCCTCTTTTCAGCCAACATCAAGCGCCCAGAGCTTTAAGATCAAATTATCGTAATCCGCTCTCTGTTCCGAGGGTTAAGCGCTCTCGTACAGGGGGTCGACGGTTTGCAGTGCAGGCAGCAAAAAGTTGGAATCAACTGCCCGATTACCTACGTCATGAACCCAATCACCTACTGTTTAGAAAGCGGCTGAAGACCTTTCTGTTCTGCCGAGTGATGTTAGTTTGTTATGGGTCAAAAGCGCTGGGATGCCTCCGGGTAGCCAGCGCTATACAAATCCGTACTCATTTATTCATTCAAGGCAAGACTGTCTGCGCCCGTTTGCACCCATCCGCGACCAGCGCCAGGAACCCTGGACCTCCGCACTGCCAACACTACGACCCCGCGGAACTCCACAAACTCAACCCGGGCTGCAACAACAACTGCAAGTTAGCATCATCAGCCGACACCCATGGACCCTTCAGCTGTCACCGCTGCCGACAAACTTAGAGCACGGCCAGGACCACTGACCCAGCACAACCCGACCGCAAGAACAAACTGGAACTGAAGACCCTACAATGCATCCTGCTCAACGTCCGATCCCGCCACAAACATGACATGGAAATTTGGGACCTTCGCTACAGCACCACCGCAGATGTAGCGTTCCTTACCGAAACCTGGACTAACACCACCTTGGGTCCGGACATCGCCATTGCCATTCCCGAGGTTACAAGATCTCCAAAAAGGGCCACCACACCCGCCCGGGAGGAGGAATCGCCATCGTCCACAAATCCATCCTTCGCCTGAGCACACTCCCCGTCGAGCCCACAGATATGATGAAACATCTACACTTCAAGATATAGACCAACCCCACCACCACCCTCCGAGGAACCCTAATCTACAGACCCCCTGGACCCCCCGGATCATTCTCCAACTCCATCACGGACATCATCTCCAAGCATGCCATTGCATCAACCAACTATACGCTGCTGGGTGACCTCAACTTTCACCTCGACCACCAACTGGACCCCAACGCCACATCCCTCCTGGACAACCTCCACAACATTGGACTCCGCCAGATCGTGACGGAACCCATGCACTCAGCAGGACACACCCTCAACCTCTTCTTCACAAGAGGAAACTTTATCACCTTCAGCCACACCACCAAACTCCCATGGACTGACCACTGATGTGTCCACTTCACATTCAGAACACCCATCAACCACAGACACCAGCACCTGCTACCACGAAGAAACTGGACCCGAATCATTGACGACCAGCTCACCTCTTCACTCAGCAACTCCACCCCAACCGTCCCAGAAAATGATGACCCCAACACAGCAGCCCAGACCCTGCACAGAGTGATCTCCGACAATGCCAACACCATTTCCCCCACAAGGAAAACAACAACACCCATGCCAAGAAAGCAAAATGGTTCACCACTGATCTTCGAGAGTCCAGACACACCTGCCGCCTCCTCGAAAGGGCCTGGAGGAACACCAAATCCACAGAAACTCACAACAACTTCAAAGCCGCAACCAACTCCCAACACCAACTCATCAGAAAAACAAGAAAAAAACGATTGAAGAACGAATTTCCACACACGCACACAACAGCAAAGAACTCTTCAACAGCATCAAGGAGTTCGCCCAACTAACCAGCGAGTCGACTGCCATCCGCCCCTCACAAGAACTCTGTGACATACTCAGCACCTTCTTTCACCACAATATCAAGAACATCTACGACAACTTTGACAAAGACAACCAACACACGGAACTCCCACCTACTACCCCCACCACCCTGAAGCCAACGATTGGCAGCTGGACGTCCCATACCACCTAAGACACTCTGAAGACGATGAAGTCAATCCACTCCGGGCCCACACAGACCCCTGCCCCCACCACATCTTTAACAGAGCCGCCGAAATCATCGCACTCATGATCTGCCACACCATCAACCGCTCCCTGGCGACCGCCTCATTCCTCGATGACTGGAAACACGCAGAGCAAGCCCCTCCTGAAGAAACCCTCAGTGAACCCCACCGACCTCAAAAACTACAGACCAATCTCCCTGTTATAGAGAAAGCCATCAACAGCCAACTCGCCACATTCATCGAAGAGCACAACATCCTCGACTCCTCCCAGTCCGGCTTCAGAAAAAAAACACAGTACAGAAAACATCCTCCTCACTGCAACAGACGACATCCTGGACAAAGGAGAAACAGCAGCCCTCATCCCCCTTGACTTCTCAGCAGCGTTCAACACAGTTTCCCACCGCACTCTAATACGCAGACTTCAAGACACAGGGATCCAGGACAATTTCCTTGACTGGATCAGCTCCTTCCTCTCCGGCAGAATGCAGAGGGTCAGACTCCTCCCTTTCCTCTCCGACCATACACCAACCACCTGCGGAGTCCCTCAGGGGTCCTCCCTCAGCCTTACAGCCCTACGCTCTTCAACATTTACATGGCTCCACTCGCCCCCATCATCCAAACCTGCACCCTCAGCATTGTGTCATACGCAGACCCAACACCCAACTCATCCTCTCCCTATCCAATGAACCCAACACCGCCAGACACAACTTTTGAGAAGGCATGGAAGCCGTCGCCAAAAAGATGAAAAACATTTGCCTACATCTTAACACCAACAAGACAGAAGTACTCATCATAGGCCCAAACCCCGATGTCTGGAATGACACCTGGTGGCCCCCTGCCCTTGGGAAACCCGCTCACCCACACGGATCACGCACGTAACATCGGATTCATCCTGGACTCTGAGCTCTAAATGGACCAGATCAACTCTGTCTTATCCACCTGCTTCCACATCCTCCCCCTCCTACCCAAGACCGTCCAATGAATTCCCCTTGAACACAGAAAAACTGTCACTCACGCCCTGGTCACCAGCAGACTCGACTACGGCAATGCACTCCACACCGGAATCAACAAAAATCCCAACTGCAAGCAACAGAACGTCCAGAACACTGATCCTCAACCTGCCGAAACACTGCCACATCTCCCAGCACCTGCACACACTCCACTGGCTCCCCATCAAGGCAAGAGTCACCTTCAAGATGCTCACCCACGCACACAAGGCCCTCCACGACACCGGACCAGCATACCTGACCAGCAGACTCAATTTCCACGGGCCCAAAGGACCCTACGATCAGTCCAGCTCTCCTTCGCCGTGGTCCCATGCACCAGAAAAACCAAACGCTCCTGCTCCTTCCTCGTGGCCAAGGCCTGGAACGCCCTTCCGCTCCACCACAGACAGACAACATCACTTCTAATCTTCAAAAGAGACCTCAAGACCTGGCTCTACGACAGAGGACCTTAATGGACTGGAACCTATATCCCCCAATGCCTTGAAACCCTCACGGGTGAGTAGTCACGCTCTACAAACGCCTAATTGATTGATTGATTGTGTCTGGAGACAAACGGATAAGGGGGCCCACTAGGGCCCCCAATGTCCCTTTCCACCCGCCTTTTCATGCGTATTCACCGCCATGAAAGGGCCTGCAGAAAGGCACATTGTAATGCCTATGGCGGTGCCTGGCAGGCACTGCCTCAATTGTAGGCATAACTCTGCCTCCACTGCACCAATGGGCTCAAGGAGCCCGACGGATGTGTTGTCTGTCTTGCAGACCGCCAACAAACCCCCCGCCATCCTAATATGCTGGGCGGAAAACATGCTTGGGATGGTGGTGAGACCACCAATGGTGGGCTGTCAAAGGCGGTCTCTCCGCCACACTAATCAGCCTTAAGTTGCTGAAGCTCTGATATAGTACTATTGGTGAAGAAGCCTCTGGAGGGTAGAGAGGAAAAGTGAGAGAGAAAAGGCAAGCTTGATCTGATTAAAAACAACTATTTTGTAGTATTAATGGCAGAATTTATTTTAGCATGCCTTTCTTGTCATGTTCTTATTATGCCTTTGACATTGATTCTGATATGCTGCAAATAAGGTATTTTGTTTTCACTTCTTTCATGGGTGTTTAACTCTTTATTTCAGCTGTTCTCTTCGTAAAAGCAATTTAAGTTCAGGGGTCAACTATCCATTGACATGAATTTTGTGCAGCTGGTTTTTGGTATCTAATGCTTCCTGGAGCCAGTATTACATACAGTAACCCAGGTCTGTGGGCCCATTTCTTGTACCACTGGGAACTGTGGTATTACAGATGGGCCTGGGGATGGTTATGCATCCTTTTTGTAATGCAGATTTCACCAGCACTCATACAGCTTTCTTCCCTCATTAGTATGGGGGCTTAGTGTAATGGTAAGCTTTGTATGTTTTCGAAAGATTATGTGTAAACTCCTCTGTGTTTTCTATTTTTAGTTTTATTATGTTGTTTTCTCTTTTCTTTATTTTTGTTGTTTATGCTATTATTGTTCTTTTTAAGAAGGGAGATGTGTAATGGTAAGCTTTGTATGTTTTCCATGCCTATGTTCCTTAATGAAATACAGAATTCTGTGCGCGTAACATTCCTGGCACAGAGAACGTTATTCGAGGATTCTGTTCAGTTGGAGCTGGAGCTGTTCGTGGATGAGGCTAATAAATCTTACCTTCAGCTGAAGATACTTTGTCTTATATCTTTTATGTGGTAAACACCACACTTAATCCCATGCAAATAAGGAAAATATTTTGCCTTTTTGTCCACTCTTATGACCCTTTTAACGTGTACTTGTATAGTGTGGGGTTAGAAACGCCGGCCGCACACTCTTCCTGATATAGAGGGTAATTTGTTAAATACTTTATTTTATTTTTAGAATTTTGACATACCATGTGGGGATGGACAATTCTCTGCAATGTATGTTTCTCGTCAGGGAGGGGAGCCCAGAACATGCACACACTTTCATGAGATTAAGTACTCTCAAGTAATCCGGCAGCCATTCTCAGATGCGGTACAGCTTAAAGCTGCATATACAGTAGAAGCAGCGCTCGGCTTCAAGTTCCCTTCCGAGTGTCAAGTGGCATGGACTTACCTTAATAGTCCATGACGTGGCACTGCAGAGATGATATGGACCTACCTTAGAGCTTAATCTGAGACAGGGGTCGGGCACGCGCGGCGATTGGTGTCTGTGGACGCGCACGTCCAGGCCGGCGCCGTGCACATCCCCTGCCTCACATTCCCTGAAGAACGCAAACACACACATACACACGCAGGCAGGCACACACGCACGCACCCCTCCCACTCATGGACTCACCCGCACACACACCCCCACTCACAGGCTTACGCGCACACACAGCCACGCACGCACTCCCCGCTCACACACACAGCCACGGACGCTCACCCCCCCACCCCACTCACGGGCTCACGTGCACACCCACAGCCCCCCCCCACCCCACTCACCGGGTCTCTCAGGCTCCTCTCGTCCCGCGGTGGTGACGGCTGCACAGGCTTGGTAGGCGGCGGGGGCAGGCACCAGCAATGTGCCTTGAGCCCCCTCCGCTTCTCTCTCCATACACCCAGCGGCAGTGGTCCAGGCCCAGCTGCAGGCGGGGCTCTCCCTTAGCACAGGAGCCCCGCTTGTGTAACACACTGGCTCCCTCGTCGTCACAGGAGCGCGGGGTAGGCTCCCGTACGATTCCTGTCTGTGCTGGTGGCCCCGCCCTCAAGCAGCAGGTCCCGGGCAGTCCCGCCTGGATTCCTCTGTCTCGTCTCGAAAGGCAGAGTCCGCCTTGTTTTTCAGAGTAATTTAGCGTTAAGAGGCAAAATTATGACACAGAGAAGACCAAGAAAAGCGTGGCCCACACAATTGACGTGAAATGTTTGTCGGCATCGTTGTGTGGGCTGGTTTGTACATTAAGCTTCGTATCTCACCCTGTGTCACTTTCTTTGTAGGAGGCACGTTTTCTTCTGGTTTGAAAACGGCAGGCCTCTCTAAATTGGGGTAGTGCGCATACACCCACTGCGAAGGTCTGGATCCGTGATTTGGTAGACTGCGACACCACGAGCGAGGTATGCCACATTGCAGCCACCATCTGCGCGCCCGAAACATATTTGGCAACCATTAAGAATTACTTACAGGGTCATCCCTTAGAGATTGACTAATCTTTCTATATGGATGACGAATCATAAACGGTATCCCTACAGGACAGGGGTGTGTTGTTCAAAGACATGTTGTCCTTTGATGCTGCCGATGTACCCATACTGGTTGGGAGGGTGGTGCATGCATGCGAAGAGTGCCCCGAAAGCCGCAAGGACAGCTGAGAGTGGTGAGCCCGACCACCGAATGCAGCACTACTGCCGCCTCCGAGCAACGGGCGGTTGGGTTGTTAGCGCTTTACTTCTGTTCTCACCGGAGCTGCTGCCGAGGCCTGAGGAGACACTGTTGAGCACGGAGCGAGGTGAGGAAGGCGGGGGAGCTGGGCACCTGCAGTGTTTCCATTTGCCTTCCCCTCACTCTGTCTTGCTTGCTTGTTTTAATAGCTTCTGCTGCTGTCAGAGATCTTTGCTGAGGCTTTCACGTGCCTTTCAAACGCACGGCTAAGCGCGTTCCCTTTCCCTCCCCCCGCACTGCTGCGCTTTCACCAGCTTGGTGTTTGTAGTATTTATGTTGTGCAGCCCTAGCTGTGTAGTAACAGAGTTCTCTATGTCCATTGGGGATTTGCACATTTGCATTTCACAATTGAATATTCACAAATTTGGACATAGAGATATTTAGAAAATGCCCAGAATCACACAGACTGCAGTGCCAGAGCCAGGATTAGGACTAGGTGTCCGGATTCCAACGCTGGCAGTTTAGTTGCTAGATCACATCCAATGTATTGTGATACCTTTTACAACATGCTACGAAATTAACAGTGTGTTATTGTTTCAGTGCATGCTGTTATGTTAAAAGCCAAGCCCCTGAAAACAAAAGTGTAAATGTGTGAGCTGTCTCCACCTGCACAGACAAAATATTGTTACGTAAGAAACAGGCACTCCTTTGCTAATGGTTAATATTTTCCCAGGGGAGGGGGGTATAAAAATCTGATTGCATACGCAAGCGACAATGGAATGGAATTTAGATTTCTTGGGGGTTTCCCTCTGGCAATTTTGTTTTCTGACGGGTTCCAAGTTTGTAAACACAATGCTCGTTAAGCTTCATTTAATCAGATAAAACTCGGATATAGGTCATATGCCGGGCCTGGTGGTTTAGTGGACTAATGTATCCACTGCAGGGGTCTGTGTTTGACCTCATGGTCACAAATGCAAATCCTGGCGGATCCACTCAGGCTTTCATCTGCCTCCTTTGGAATGTTTAATTAGAATAGATGATGAACTATTTTACATCTGAAAGTTACACTGAACGATCAAATTGTCTAGCACGTTCTTTATCTCGTATGTGCATTCTGTACAGGAAACAATTCTTTTTTGCAATTTCCCCCCTAAATTGGGCAAGTCTGTAGGTCTGACTTTACTGTGCTAAACTGCATTTGGTCATGTAAGAAATACAAAGAGCATTTGTGAATGCCTGTGGTTGTATGTGTGTGCACTTTAAAGCCGGATCCATTTACTTTCACAATACTTATTTATGAGACTGTTAATGAGATGAAAAATCTCATGGTGCAAAAATATACATTGAGACTGTGCATTTAGCAAGAGTTTTTCAGACATTAATACAAATAACTGCAAAACAACCTTGCAAAGTGGCGTAATGTGGTTTGGGGAGAACATTGTAAATAGAGGTGTGGGGAACTACAGCAGAGTCTGTTTCCATCTTTGCTCTATTGTTTTGAATGAATTGCAGTTTATTGATTCATCCTTTAGACAGTTAAAATACAGGGAGATCAAGTAGTTGGCTACAATGTGGACCTTAGGAATGGGTGGGTTTAATGTCACTACTGAAACAATAGTATATTCTACAATGCTATAGGTCCGGCATTTTTCGAGAGTTTAAGCTATTGACATTGTAAATAACAATGCCTTTTATTTATGTTTTAAAAACCAAAACCAATACGTAAATAAAAGGCATTGCCATTTACAATGCCAATAGCTCAAACTCTCACAACTGCAAGGCCTATTGCATTGCAAATGCTTGTTTAATTGAGTCAACACATTTGCTAAATATATAAAACTTCTTTAAGCAACTTTCATTTACTAATGAATTGGACTTTCAGATTCTGTTGCAAAAACCTCCTTCTAATTAATATTCATGATTCCTCTCTTTATGATTTTCGAAAAATTAATCCAACAATGATGTGCCGAAAGTTGGAACTCTAGCCCTTTGTGGCCAAATGGCACTATCAGATGCATAGCTCCCAAGTTTTCCTGGTCCACTTGATGAGGGCGCCAGTCCAGGTTTTTTTTCTTTGAACTCTGGGACTTGTAGTCCAGTTGTATAATGAAATAAACAAGATATGTATTAAATGACGACAGTCAGAATGTGGGCAAGTGAGCATATCCAATTACAACTAGTTAAACCTTAGAAAAACATTATCACAAATATTTAATCGACTGCGATTTTCCATCGCAAAAAAAAATAAGGACATTTAATTTCAGGACTATGGGATCGGGAGGCCAGAAACGCACATACTCTTCCACAGCAATGAATTCGTGCACAGTCCCTGCTCACAGCTGGGGATAGGAATACATCATATCAGTGCTTCCGGTCCATTCGAAACATCGTGCTGGCCCAAAAATTGCATTCTTGTGCGTATGATGATCCTTCAGATGCCCCGCAAGGCTGATGACGTGTCTTCACCGCTAATAGAGGTAGATAATCTGAATATCATGGCAAGAAGGCTGTCAGAATTCCCAATTGGCTATGTATTTTAAAATACTTTATTTTTTTACCACGGATTTGTACTGCAGAAATAGAGCACACGCCTCCTCCATTGCTGGATGCGTAGGTTAAAGGGTCCCTGAATACGTATAACTGCATAATATAGTGCGCGACCTCGAATCTATGCGCATATATTTCACTTCAGGCGGCATATATGGACATGAATAAAAAGCTCGCCACTTCTCTTTTGCTCCCTATAATAGTCCCCGCTGAGCCCATCACTTCGTCTGTTCAAAAGTTCCCTCCGTTTGATTACCCATTCCCGCCATACTGCGCGCTCTTCAACTCCTCTGAGGGCAGGCACGAGGGGGCGCGAAGGGCTGACAGCCTGGAAACAAGCTTTTTCACCTGAGGCACTGGTGCGTACGTATTTATTACTTTACTAACACCTAACCCAAAACGCCACTTATTGGTGTTCATTCGATGATGACTCAAACATTTCTGTAAACTCAAACTTCACTGACAATATTCAGCTGTTGAGGAGAGAAAGGAATGCGCTTCGTGCAGTTTAGACTCTCAAATGCAGTTTTCCAGACCTGAGTCAGATGTGCTGATTACTTGAAACAATAGCAATTATTTAACCTATTTGTTTGGCTATGATGGTTAGTAAGGCTATTTCTGAACATATATGCCTATACGATACGTATGCTTATTATCGTTACAGTTTCCAAAAGGCTCTAGTTTAGGAGGATGCTTGGTTCCCAGTCCAGCTGCTTCTTCTATTCCTACAGTGTATTATGGGACTTGTAGTCCTTCGATTTAATTAAACTGATCAGTGGCACAATGCGAGATGATGCCCTGTACAATGTGACGAGCGGCCCAAGTTTCCCAAATCACATATGCTCACTAGCCTTGTCTGGATGCGCCCCTCCTCTCAACCCCTGAATGGTTGACCCCCCTTATGCCTCAGAGGCTGCAGGGGCCTGTATCCTGCTCCTGGAAATGTCCCTACTTTACTCTCCCCTTTCAAAACTGATTCATAAGAGGAACCTTCAGGACTGTAGTACAGATCCTGATTAGGAGTAGGCATTATATACTGATGGCTCGGATTTACAAATCACACTCAAAGCCACCTATTCTAAGGTAATAGCCACGGAATGGGGAATAACTTTTCAGACCTGTTTTTCCAAGAAATTCCCACTTTTGTGGAGATTAATACTGACATTTACCACCTGCCCTGATGAGTGCGACGGGTGGCAGAGTGAAAAGGAGGATGCAGGGTAGCAGGAGCAGCATTAGAGACTGCTTGGTGTCCTAGTAAAGTATGGCGTTGAGCTGCACACGTAGCCTAAATCTACGATGATTTTTACTGGCTGGAATTTCCAGCTGCTAAAATTGGTTAGTGTGTCCCGCACGCTAAAAGGGCGTCTTGTGGGAACACTAAGGGCCTCATTAGGATGTCAGTCGTAGTTGCATCTTAAAAACACCGTCTCAGTTGACGAACTGCCCGACCATAGGTCGCCAGTTCCGCACTCCGAATTACGATCCGATAGCAAACTCCCATTTTTCAGTGGGAGCTTGTGCAGTGTGTGGAAAACCGCCCACAGCACAAGCTCCCATTGAGAAATGGGATTTTGTGAACATCCCTGCATGTTCAGGCCCCACAAACCCAGATGCAGATGGCCAGGGGGGAAGGGAGACTTGCCAGGGGCTTCTAATGTCGCTTTCTGACAGCCTTTCCACATCGGAAAGGTCGACATGGAAAGGCTGTCAGAAACCGACATCATAATCCTGATGGTAGGAATGCCGTCCATAAGGGATTATGTAGAGTTTCCAACCAATGGAGCCTGTCGTAAAGCGTCAGTTTGTCCCTCCAACTGCTGCCTCAGACCGCACGCAACCTAATGCGTCGGTCGGACTACAGCAGTAGATGCCATTCGGACTGCAACCAACAGGCGTTCCGTTGCGGCCCGAACCGCATCGTAATGAGGCCCTAAGTTGTTCGCGATCAGACTGTGTTGTCCTAGCTGAGGATATCACTTAGTCTAACTCATAATTGGGGCCAGTATGTCTTCATGCCATTGAATCCTCTTTTGCCAAAACTTCTGCAAAAGCAATGCCAGGAACAATATTTTTTGTCATGCATTGAGAAAGTTGACTAAATAAGAATAACAGGTAAAGAGTGATAAATCATTACCTTGAACAGTGATGCTTTATTTGCCCAAATATTGTGTGTTTTTAGATTAACCTTAGATTTGGCATTTTATTAACTTTAACTGCTGAGAATTCCCCTCAGCTCACTTCCCGCCACCCCTCCCGCCCATGTGCTGAGCCTTTTTTATGTTTAGGAAATGTACTGCTTATGCCTTCGTACTATTTTCCTCACGAATAGTATCCAGGTCAAATTGGGCTCCGTTTGTCACAATTTTGTGGATTTTAAAAATAGACAGATATGGAGAAGTGTGGCTCAATGATTAGAGCGGCAGACCCTGATGCAGAGGTCTAGCCCGGGACCAGGGTTCAATTCCCCGCCTCGGCGGGTCTTGGGCTCAAAATTCCACGGACCTGATAATTCTCGCCTCGGTGCCTATTCCAATCCTGGAGTCCCACTCTGCAACTCTGGGTAATAGCTTGCTTAATCTCCAGAACGCCCCCCACAACGCTAAGGATGCCTTGCCTCCACCTTGGGGGTGCCCAGGAGTGGACGCCTCACAGGGAAAGCCAGGATGGGTTCCACAGCGGTATTCGTACAAGCGCCTTGAGACCCTTGCGGGTGAGTAGTGCGCTATACAAGTATCAATTTACATTTACACGGTTTATGGATTCATCTGGAGGGGACCAAGAAAATAGACATAACGTAGTGTTTTGCAAGAAAGAGTGGGGTTTTTCCTAAAAAAATAAATCAACAAAAGTTGATCACCCTCTTTTTACAGCTTTCAGAAACAAGCAAAGTTTTAAAAAAAACATTTTTTACCACAGTTTTTTGCAAATTTCTAATTAGTGAATTACTCCATTTCTGTCTACATGCAATTTGTAGTGTTCAGTTCAGTTCGTTTATTTGTTTCGAAGGTTAAAAACCATCATGAAAATACACAATAACAACAATACATAATCTCAAATCCAAAACTTTCTGAACGACATGACATTGTTTAAAAAAAAGGCATCAAATTTAAAAAGGGATTTTTGTGAGTAGTAGGACCAAAGTGCAAATGTGAATCAAGACCCCGTATAACCAGTTAGATACCTCCCAGACCCACCAATTTCATCAGCCCCTTGTGTTTCTCAATCTAAAAGCAATTTTAAGAAAACTTATAATGGCACATAGAGTTCGCATTTCAGTGGCTCTTTGCAAAAACAGTAAGGCAGATTTGGCATGGATTATATTTGAGTCTTTCAAAACACCTACTAAGAATCTTTGACGCGGTGTTTTATAAAAAGAGCACAATAATACAAAATGAAGGGTGTCCTGCGGAGACCTATTGTCGCAGCCGCAGGCACCCTTCTGCTCAATTGTTGGAGTAAACCCTGATGGATAGGCTAAGATATGGTGCAACAAATTGAGCCTAAAACGAGTCATTAAAAACCTCTCGTGCTGACTATGCATTAAAAAGAGGTACGGTTCCATGCCTGCTTGATTAGATACTAGCGAATGAGCAACTGTCGAGGATTTAATAGAGTCCAGCTCCCTCCTCCTGCCATTATATTTATCCAGCAATTGCCCTTGTACTGAGTGTCTGGAATATATATCCACCAAGGAGGGGTCCAAGAATTTGTAGTGGAAACAGGTTTGAAACTTGTGAATGAACTCAGAAAGCTATACATTTCTGAAAAGTAGACAAAATATAGAATTCAGCAATTGCTAAAAGAAAATAACAATAAACATAAGTATTAGAAATAGATACTGCTAGACCTGACATCATTGGCCTGAGTCTCCCTTCCTTTTTTGACGGATTGCCTCCTCTGTTTTGATATGTTTTTGCTGGAGTTATGCTTTGGGCACTGTGCCACTGCTAATCAGTTCCACAGTGCAAGTGCTCCCTATGTTATATTAATGTACTGATTGGTTATTTCATGATTGGGTTATTTGAGTTACCTGTCAGCCCCTATTACAGTGCACCATGTGTGCCCTGGGCTTGTAAATCAAATGCTGCCGGTGGGCTTGCAGCACTGGTTGTGCCACCCACAGAAGGAGCTTGTAAAGTGTGTCTCAGGCCTGCCATTGTAAGGCCTGTGTGCCGTCTAGCACTGCCATGTCGCTTGGCCAAGTGCACCCACTTGCCACTCCCTAAACCTTCCCTTTGCTTCATATTAGACACCTCTATGGTAGGCCCAAGGGCAGGGTGCATTGTAAGTATAAGGTGGGACATGCTCTGATGTGGGTAGCAAATTCTAATAGTGAATTACAGCCATTTTCGTTTTTCACTATTGATGGCTACCTGTTCTCATAGGCCAGAATGGGCAGTGAAGGTTATAACATTCTTATAATCCTAACTGACTCGGGGTACACAATAGAAATTCAAATTTAGTATTCCTGAACTCAGAATAATAAAATGCATCTTCTAGTGAAGTTTATTTTAACATTCTATGTTTGCAAATACCACTTTTAGAAAGTAGGTATTTGCTTGCCTAACCATTTGAGCCTGCCTCTGCTGGGTTGTGTATACCTTGTCTGGGTTTGTGTGTGACAGGCCTGGGGGATTCCAGGAGACAGGCTGGGGCAGCCCGGTGGTGAATAGAGAAATCTGCATCTAGATGGGAGGGAGGAGTTGCACCTGGGACCTGAATAGGGCTGGGCCTTCCCTCTACAATGCTGGCTCCACCCCCTGTGGCTTGTCTGATGTCTCTGCCCTGCACTGGGAATGAAGAAGAGGAATCATGTCAACAGATTGCTCCAGAGCTGTATCTTCCCTCCCCTGTGCTGGCTCCACCTTCTGTGGGGCGGCTGATGTCTCTGCACTGCACAGTGAAAGGAAGAAGAGAGTCATGTCAACAAAGTGCTCAGGAACTGGTTTGAACTAGGCAGAGGCCTCTCTGCCTTCATAGAACAAATGATTTTGGGGTATAAATATTGGGACCCTGATCCCAAGAAATTAGATCAATTTTGGAACAAGAAACCTGTCTGCCAAGGAGAAGAACCAAGGAAGCTGCAGGAGTTTGGACTGCCCCTCTGCCAGTGTGCTGTTTGCTGGGTTGGCCTGCAGTGGTTGCTTCATTGCCAAGGGAAAGGAGAGGACATTTGTAAGGACTTTAATCTACAGAATATTCTCCAAGGGCTTGAACTGTGCTTGCTTCCTGCTGAAGTCTCCGGGACAAAAGACTTCACCTCCAGCTCCCTCCTGAATTTCCTTGCTGGGAATTCTGACTCCAGTCACTTGCGTGCCGCGGGGAGCTGGAAGCACGGCGCATCGAGAAGAAGAGTGTCGCCGCCGCAGCTGAAATCATCCCAACGCTGGAGAAGCGAGCCGTCGCCGCATCTCCCTGGAAGCGTGTGTTCATCGAAGCTGCCTGCTGTCGCATCACCGGAGAAGCGTGACGCCATCGAGACAACCATCACATCACCAGAGAAGCGTGTCGCAGGGCCTGTCGTGGCTCCAATGTACAGAGTCGTCGCAAGGCTGCAAGGGCATCATCGCATCGTTATCGCATCGCCGCATCAAGGGCGCAACTTCTCGCATTGCAACCGGATCGTTGCATTGCATCAAGGTGCCATCTTGCGCACTGCAACGGTCCCGCAGGCCGAGAATCTACGCACCACCTCCGCACCGGTAAGGCTCACGACGAGTCCCCTACTCTGCGCAAGCATTGAGGAGGGACGCAACCCTTCCCCCTTGTCACGGAACCAACGCACCTTCCCTACTGCAAGCTTTTTGTTCACTTTGCGTTACGCATCCAGGTACTTTGTTGAGAACTTTGTCGTATTTACCAACAACTTGAACTAAGACACTTTAATCATCTTTTAAGTAATCTTAAGTGTAGTATTGTGGATTTTTGTCATTTGTGGTCTTGTGTTTAAGTCTATATAAAGAATACTTATTTTTATAAAACCTGTGTTGTGTCCATCTGTACTGTTTTCACTGTATTACTGTGTATATTCATAAATGCTTCACATACTGCCTCTGAGATAAGCCTGTCTGCTCGTGCCAAGCTACCAAGGGGGTGAGCAGGGGTTACTAAGGAGTGTAATTCCCTTATCCTAACTTAGAAGTAAGGGTCCCTATTTGGACAAAGGTGATAACCATTGCCAACTAGAGACCCCCAGATCTAACAGATACCAATGTCTCAATTTACAATTTTGGACTCCTGATGGCTGTTTTCTGAGCCATATATCGTTACATCCCTCATACTCTTTTGGTCACAGGGATATATAGTGTTTGTTGTCAGAAATGCAGTTGGTGGTTGATTGGGGTGTGAGCCCTGGTCAAGCAACAGCCACAATTCCGGGCAAGGTGAACCACAAAAAGTCACATAATTAACCTGCGCTTAACCCTGGGTAGCTTGGCACAAAAAGCAGTCAGGCTTAACTTGCAGGCAGTGAGTAAAGTGTTTATGCAGCAAACAAACAGTAATAAAGTGAAATCACAACACAAGAAAAATCCCACAACAATTCAGAAAAATAGAGTACATTTAAATAATTTGACACCAAAACTCAAATTCAGAACTGGAGTTATGAATTTTTTAAGTTTTATTGAAAAAAGTAGTGCCTAAAAGATCCAAACGCTAAGCGTGGGCATCAAGTTGTCAGATTAAAAAAATATGACTGACCATGATGGAGCATTGGATTGAAAGAAGAAGTGGATTGGGCCCGGCCTGCTTTTACCTTTGGACTTAGAAGGCATTTTGAGAAAAAGTTTTTGAGAAGATAAAGTTCAGGAGACAAGTTTGCAGGCAGTGTCTGGGATGTATGACGTTAAAACGCATACTTTTACCACGCATACCATTAGAACGCATTTTTTACAACGCTGTATCTTTTACAACGAATACCTTTACAACGCATGACATTACATCGCAGATACTATTACAACGCATACCATTACAACGTAAGTATAGGTAAGTGTATTATTATTTAAAGAAATGTAATTAATAAAACTTTAATTAATTTTAATTATTAAATACATTTTATATTATCATTGTAATTTTAAAATTATATATATATATAAACTTTTTTTTAATAAATATTAAAATTAGTTAAATACATTTATTTGATAACATTTTTTTATTAAACTAAACCCTTAAAATACCCCTGTACCCCAAAACCCAAACCCAGCCCTGAACCCTAAAAATACCCTGGTACCCCAAAACCCAATCCCAACCCTGAACCCTTAAAATACCCCTGTACCTCAAAACCAAAACCCAGCCCTGAACCCTAAAAATACCCCTGTACCCCAAAACCCAAACCCAACCCTGAACCCTAAAAATACCCCTGTACCCCAAAACCCAAACCCAACCCTGAACCCTAAAAATACCCCTGTACCCCAAAACCCAATCCCAACCCTGAACCCTTAAAATACCCCTGTACCCCAAAACCCAAACCCAGCCCTGAACCCTAAAAATACCCCTGTACCCCAAAACCCAAACCTAGCCCTGAACCCTAAAAATACCCCTGTACCCCAAAAACTAAAAATACCCCTGTACCTCAAAACCCAAACCCAGCCCTGAACCCTAAACATACCCCTGTACCTCAAAACCCAAACCCAACCCTGAACCCTATAAAATACCCCTGTACCCCAAACCCCAAACCCAACCCTGAACCCTAAAAATACCCCTGTACCCCAAAACCCAAACCCAGCCCTGAACCTTAAAAATACCCCTGTACCTCAAAACTCAAACCCAGCCCTGAACCCTAAAAATACCCCTGTACCTCAAAACTCAAACCCAGCCCTGAACCCTAAAAATACCCCTGTACCTCAAAACCCAAACCCAGCCCTGAACCCTAAAAATACCCCTGTAAAAGGTTAAATTAAATAATATACTTACGTTGTAATGGCATGCGTTGTAATAGTATCTGTGTTGTAGTGTCTTGCGTTGTAAAGGTATGCGTTGTAAAGGATGCTGCGTTCTAATGGTATGCGTTGTAACAGTATGCGTGCTAAAAGATGCGTGGTAACAGTTACATACCAGTGTCTGAGTAGTAGGCATCATTATTAGGGAGCCACTGTACGAAGTTTCAGTGAAGATGTCTACTTTCAGATGTTTGTGTAACTGGCTGTGCACAACTTTATATGTTGTCCAATATCTACTCAATTAAACCGTGCTCCTTGGGCTCACTCCCCACTCAGGAGTGTGTCTTGAATCAATGGTAGTAACACCGACACAAATGTGTAGGTGTCCCCTTGGGCACAGGTGATGAAATGCTGCTGTGGCGCAGCTCCTAATTTCTTTCAATAAAGTTCATTCCAAATCCTTCGAATTGTACTTCATAATGGAATTTATTTGAGTGTTCACATTGTAGTCAATCATTCCTCATGAGACATAAATGTATTACTTCCAACTTAATATGTCTAATTCCAAATGCATTTACTAATTAATCCCAATGCATTTCGGCATGAGCCTTCATCAGGGGTAATCTGTCAAAAAAATACACAATTTGCAATATTGCCAGTCTACCTGACACTAGAAACATTGCCCAATTCACCCAAATTTATGTTACTAACAAAAGCGTTATATTAAACTAAATGGCTAAATGGCAATACACGGTATCATGATACATTACATTCAATTCTATCCATCTTACATTTAACTTGTGTGTGAACACATAACTACACAATGTAACGAAAAGTTAGTTCCTATTGACTAATTATGTGTAATGCTATGGCAACTTTAAAGCAAATAACATCACTATAATTGAATATGTCTTTACGCATCTGTACTGGCACGCTTACTGAAGCCTACTCTACGCGTTACCCTTCTGAAGTGTCGTCCATGTGCACTCGTATGCATGTTACCAAAATGTTTAACCCGCTGGAAGCTCCATTTGCATACCTCGTTGTATTTCCTACGTTCTAACGTGTTTGAGCAACATGCTGTATTAGCTTCTTGAATCAACAGTAGTCAGCATTCATAATGCTGTGAGCTTATCGGGTTCCTACTCTTAGTTATGCAAAGCATTTCATTGCGTGCAGGTTTAAAAAGTACCACTTATGGCGGATAATTTTAAACTAAGCCATTCATCATGATCTTACGAGCTCATCCCGTATAATTTTCCGATAACATGTGTGCATATATTCGCGTAACGCTTACCGGTGCAGGATTAGTCCCGGTTCCTCAGGCTTCCGCCATTATGGTTACCGCAAGTGTTTTCACGGCGGGTGACGTTTATAAAAGTAGGCGTGTGTATCTAATAGCCTCACAGTTTAAGGGATATCGCTAATCACCTGACAAAGTGCCGCGCACTACTAATTCTATCTGCTGTTTAAAGGAACTTGGTGCTATGTGTAGCGCGCAAGAATTAATAAAGTTGGATTGAAAACTCGCTCTTGTGTCATGTTGACAATGCATATAGTTAAGTGAAACCTAATCTGGAAAAGCTATACCAACAGCCTAGTATACTGCACATATAAATCATAGCGTTATTCATTGACATCCAAACAATATTTACAAATAACATCCAAATTCTGTGCGGTCATTGAGCCCATGTGGTTTTAAAGTCTGTAAAAAATAAATCCAGTGATTTTCGCGCTGTAAAAGAGCCTTCTTATTGTCTCTGTCCTCACTTCTAATGACCATTTCTAAAACACAAGCCTTGATTTGGCTGATATGATGGTTAGCTTCTATGAAGTGTGCGGCTACTACAGATTTCATTGCCTTGGTCCTTATATTACTTTTAAGAGTGGTATCTGGGCCAGGAAGTTGAGGGTCCAACTGGATCTCAATGAGTGTTGTCATTTACTACTAACTGAGACAGGGAGTTTGATTTTGTGAAATTGCACTAGGATGCCTGATACTTTTCCTGTGTCACTAGAGAAGAATGTAATGAACCCAGTTCTGACACTGTGGATAAATGTTTGCTTTCTTCAGCATTCTGTCCATCATTTGTTCTTTTTGCTGCCTGATAAGAATGGGCACTTCAGTGAATGTAAATGAGATTTTTAGCAGGCGAAGCTGAAGTGGTTTATTGAAATGGCTTGAATTTCAAGTTAACAGTAGTTTGCTTTATTTGACTTGAAGTTTTGCTTGTTTCTAATAGAAATGTGGGCTCCACTATGTCTAGATGTGAAGTGCTGTTGGCCGATAAGACTGACCTGTCAGCGATTAGCTCACTTGACATGGGATCACTTATCAGATATGTGACTAGCTGTTTCATAGCCCTGCCAGACTTTCAGGCGCAGATTAGGGTGAGTCAGTTATACATGCAATAAAATACAAAAATCAGTGATCACCTTTAACCATTTACGAAGCATACTGTTTATCCATGAACTGATTTAATTCCTTAGCAGTGCATAGAATATTAGCACACACCAAAGGTTAAAATAATGCCACTGACAACAGTGCTTTCAAAGGTGCCAGGACTTCTGAGTGTGTTTGAGTTTGAGTTTGAGTTTTAAATTATTTTTAAAGCGTGCGTACACCTGACGGTTTCATGGCGCTACAGTATGCCGACTCCTTGAGAGGCGAAAAAAAACAGGGGGGGGGACTTGTGAGAGATTATTGGGGGAAGGCTTTAGAGAATAGGAAGGTTTTTAAAGCCTTTCTGAAGAGCGAGTATTGGGTGGAACATCTAAGATGGGCTGGGAGGGAGTTCCAGAAGATGGGGGCAAGGGTGGAGAATTTAGAACCTCCCCATTTTTTTCGGCGAAAGCGGGGGACCATCTGCAGATGTTGAGAAGAAGAGCGTAGTTCCCTGGCGGGCGCATAGGGTTTGATCTCCGAAGAGATAAAAGCAGGAGCGGAGCCTAGCTGGGCCTGGAAGGCGAGGCAGCCCACCTTAAATTGGGAGCGTTCACGAATGGGGAGCCAGTGCAAGGATTTTAAGAGGGGAGTGACGTGATGGGATTTGGCGAGGTTGTAAACCAAGCGGGCAGCTTGGTTCTGAACCAGCTGTAGTTGTCGTACATTGTAGGCAGGCATGCCGTGGTAAAGGGCATTGGCATAGTCCAAGCGAGAGACGACCATAGCAAGTACGATAAGTTTTAGGGCCGTGAAGGAGAAGAAGCGGGAGACCTTGCGGATAGTACGGAGAGAGAGAAAAGAGGAGGAAACCACCGAACTCACCTGGGAGTGCAAAGTGAGTTGGTCATTGAGTTTGATACTGAGGGTTTTAACAGAGGAGGAAGGGGAAGGGGGGGCCCAAGGGAAGGGGGCCAAAAGAGGGGGGACCAGGGACTGGAGCAACCACCTGTCAAAACCAGCTCTGTTTTATCTGGGTTTAGTTTCAGGTGGTTGTGATTCATCCAGTCCCGGATAAAGAGCATTGTGGATTGGAAATTAGATTTAGAGTCAGGGGATTGAGAGAGAGAGAATATGAGCTGGAGGTCATCCACATAGTTATATACGGAGACCTCCATTTGCTGAGTGTCTAGAAGTTCAGTGCACATTGTCACTGGCAGTTACTTACTTGCTGTTCATAATGAGGTTTAGCAACTCAACCTTGACATCATTTCTGCTAACAAAGCAAGAGGGTGAGGATACATTTGGTGGCCTGCAAGGGTATAAGATGTTTGGGCTTAAACATGAACAACTCAGTAAACTAAATCCAAAGCAGCTAAGATTCAAGAACAAAAGGTACAAAATTAAGTAATTGTCGCCACCCAGTGACGTAATTGGTACTCTATGAAGATCTGGTAAGAGTTAATGTTGACTTTCGCTTTCAGGTAAAGCAAATAATCTAACACGGATTGGTGTCTAGGGACCACCTAATGACCCAACTTATCCATCATTTTTTCAGTACAACTAATGAAAAGTCTTTACCAGTTCCTAATACTGAGTTCCAGTGGGCCTTTTTCTTTTAAGGGTCTATGATTCAAGATGTACTTGTCATAAACAGGATTTCTCAGTGGCAGGATACCTGCTGTATCACTGAAGGCACCTATCCCACCTGGAAACTGGTCTTATTAGCATTATATTTGACAAGTACTTCAAAAGCTGATATCCAAGAACCATAACAAAGATATACAGGGCTCAAACACTTCCGGAATTAGTGTTAGCCCTCAGCAAAGAGAAATGAACTGTGCTGGGAGTGTCTAGGTCAGCTGGCTTCCTAACCTTCTAGGAAGTGATATGTAGGCACACTATGGGCATGCTGTGGAAGGTATGGTACAGGCCTCCTGATTATTACAGGTGGCCTGCTACCTAGATGACACCTTAACAAGGACTCTGCTTCTCCTGACTGGATAGAATATGAAGTGTTTATCTCATGGGTGATCTATGTTGATCAAGGCACCCACCTGCTGGTTTCAAATCAGCATGGCCTTTCTCTGGTCTTCCTTGGATCAGGTGTACCCATACAAGAAAATGCTCTTAAGGCTCTCTTGCAAGTAGGCAAGTTCTTTCCCTTTTCACAGATTACAGCATCAAGGTGACTTTGCAGCCCTCCAAAATGTAGATTGAACCTAGAGGGAAAATGTCTGCCATTCAGGGGTTACGCTCCTAGTCCTGTAATCTTCTTTTCTACACTGATGCGCAGACCTTCTCAGCTTCCAGTGGAAGGAGAAGAAATAATTATTGACTGGGCTGCTAATGGGTGGGTAGTATTTGTAACCCTCTGTTTGGTATGCAGCAAGTTGGACATGTAACATTAATACGTTGGAATTTTCCTCCTTTACTTGAGAGAGACATCTTGCTTTGGCTTACCTGGTTGAGTAGGCTCATGTGCCAAACCAAGATAAAAATAAGTGCTTCCAGGTTTGTGGACTGGACCGGCTCTAAAGGAATGTGCCCATGGACTAGAATCATGCTACAAGAATCTGCGAGCACTCAATGAATCAATAATTTGTGATTGTTACAGTATCCACTGTCCTTTATTTGATCATCTGAATACTTGACATTGCCATTTATCTGTCAAGTTCTTTGCTTTTGTCGACACATGTTTCGTCTGTTATTTTAAATTTAACATCAGACCTCAAAAGTATTCTCTGAAATGTACACAAGAAAATACTTGGGACTGGGTTCCGACAATGAATCAGTAATCAAATATTCCAAAAGGATAATGCAAGGACTTTGAGTATGTCATCTTTGCATCAGTATATTGTGGAGAAGTACGCGTTCACAGAGTGACTCGGATCCTTGGCGTTCAGAATCATGCTGCCAGTCACCAATTAGCCTGTGTTGAAGTGGCAGCTGACACGCTTTTTCAGAAAGACAGTACTCTTTGGGTGACACACAACGCAGCCCCTGCACTATATATGGTCAATCCTTTCTTGGTAAATTTGGTCTTGGTTAAGCTAGTTAATTGAGCACATCAAGACTTTCAGCGTCAGCATTCAAGAGTAGGAAAACATTAGTGGAAATATAAAAGTTCAAGAGACGTAATGTTCTTGGTGTTGTCCACCAGTTTAATGTTCCTCTGTACAGGCCAACACATGTTTCATCGCAGGGAACAGACTGCGAATCTTCAGGGCTGGATATAGATACAAAAGGTACATTTGTGAGACTGTTCTATTTGTTAGCATATTGCGGTAGTGACTTAATCGTGTATACCAGGGTGAAAGACAGCATGCTATTCAGTGACTCTGTGTCATTGTGACTCAAGAACACTGTACAAGTGACACCCCTCATTGCCATTTACAATGCCAATAGCTTCAACACAAACACATGCAAGACCAATTGTATTTCCAATGCTTGTTTAGTACACCACACCTTCTATGAAGATAAAATATTTATAGAATTGTATATAAAAAATGAATACATGATCAGAACAGCAGATGATTGCACCGCTTGACAATTTTAGTGAGGCATGTGAAGACAGAGGATTGCCTAGTATGTACTAATGTAAATGTACAGGAATTTTATATAGCACAAATCACCACTGGTTTCTAAGCGCTTGCTTAGGGAACCCGTCATGGTATTCCCCTGTGAGATAACCCCGGCAGGGTATCCGCAAGGTGAAAGCCAGGCATCCCGCCGCGAGGGGCCATTGTGGAGATTAAGCAAGCTATTGCCCAGAGTCCCAGAGTGTGAACCCATGAATGGAGTAGGCACCGGAGCGAGAATTGTCGAGTCCATGGACATTTTAGGACTCAAGACCCCGCCGAGCCGGGAATTGAACCCTGGCCCCGGGCTGACCTCTGCTTCCACATCTGCCTGCTCTAACCAGTGAGCCACACTTCTCCACAATGCACTGTATGTGCTAAGTTTCACCCTGAAGCCCAGCCCTAATCTAATGGCTAGAACCTGAGACAATTTATTGATCTGCTTTAACACACTTGCTGATTTGAAGGGTTGCCACCTTCTAAATAAATTTACAAAATGATCAAAACTCACCTTGGGCATTCTATTTTGACCATCTTCATCACACAAATAAATTCTAGTCAGTCATCAGTTCCCGTGTATTGACTCCTGCTCAGTCTTTATCATCAGCAACACTGAACAATCCTTTGGACAGTAAAGCGTGGCATATGAGCTCTTATCTGGAAACAGAATGTGTCTTGGACTAACACAATATCAAAAGAGAAGAAGAGAGAGGTTTGTGCCAAACATGGTTTGGCATAGACATGAATGTCATACTCATTCTGCATTATAGAAACATAAGTAGAAATAAGAGTCAATAAATAAGGGCTGATATGACAGTGGCATGAATTTATTTGTATGATGTCCCTGAGGAAAATGCTTCAAAAAAGTCAGTTTTGATTCTTAGCCCTATTCTGGCATTTCTGACGAATGCCCAGGCTACATTCAAATCGTCAATTACGTACAGTATTAAGCTAGTACCAGCGTGACTGGTGTCAGATATATCCCGTGATTGTGATACATTTTCTCAGCAGGATTTGGTTTCCAGAGTACACTTACAGAATAACAACAGCAAACTAATTGCATCTGCATCTTAGAAAATAGCATGGAAGTTAAAAAGCCCACTAAAGATGCACAAGGATATGTTGAAAAGGCTGCATATTATTAACCAATGGACGAGGCCAACTCCTCCGGAGATGTCAAAGCCTTGGGCATCCCTCATGTGCTGCTGATAAAGGTTCATCAATCGCACACGAATGCTGAGCTCGGAGAAACTGCAGTTGAAATGCACCCTGTATTCAATAAGATTATCTGCATTAAATGTTAATGTTAGCGACATGTGAAGGAAATATATTAACCCACTGTGTCAAAGTAAACATGAGTGATGCCTAACAGTGGAGCAAATTACTTTCTTTTTTCTCTTTTACAATTTCCAAATAATTCCAGAGGCCCACGTGGAATAATTCTGCACCTAATTTTCTCTCATTATGAATTTTAAACAATACTTCTATTATGCACAGTTATGCCATGGTATACCATTTCCTGACACAGACACATCATACATGAAAACCCTAAAATTCTCACTACATCCACTGGCAAGACCACACACCGAACTCTGTGGATCATTCCAAGCGTTATGAGGTGACTGTAAGGAAGGGAAATGCAGAACTGCCCTTCCTTGCAGACACCCCATTAACCTTAGAATGACCCTCGTTAATATTCAATGACAAATTACTGCAGCAATCGCGTGGAGCATATCCCAGTCACACGCAACACTCTGTCAGAGCACCCTTTACAGCAGCAGCATCACAGACGGTCTGCAGGGACGGCCTTAGGCATGTGCAAGCTGTGGGCCTGCACAGGGCCAGCACGCCAATATATATATCCTTAATCCTCTGAGGATGGATACATATTTGCTTGGTGGCCCCTGGTAGGGATTTGGTGGCCTCCGGCTCTGTTCCACTTCCAAACACCCTGACCCCCCTCATCACTGGCCTCCGCGCTCCGCCCTGCCCGGACCCCCTCTTCTGGGGCCCCCTACCAACGCTCCCTGCCCAGGGCCGCCATGAGCCTAGAGCCGCCCCTGCGGTCTGCATGGCACCTCCAGCAGAAGAATACTTCAAAGCCCACTCATTTGTGAGGCAAACAACCCTTTGCTCAGATGCACTATAATCACTCCAGCAATAATACTGAAGGGCAGATTCATCCTGCTGAAGCATTTCACCTCCAACTAAACTAATTTGGAAAAATCATCTCTACAAATGGGTACATTTATTAATGTAAGAGTTTTAAATAGTGCTCCTTCACCGAACAACATTGACTCATTGTCCGCCCAAGCGGTGAAAATCCTTCTGGTACTTGCCCCAGCAGAATTTTCTATTTTGAAAATAATATGAAGCTGCGAGGCAAGAACTTCCCTCGCAGCCCAAAAGTATCTTTATTATTGTTTCCGGATCAGTATGACGCATCATGGACACCATGCTGACGTCACGCAGATTGAAAGTGAGTGAGGTGTCTAGATGCCAGTCACTTTCATTTTGGTACTTGAAGGGCGATTCTCAACTTTCCTCCAAGCACCAATCACCTACATCCAATAATAGGAAGGTAGATAGCTAACTATCTCGTGTGTAAGTTAATTTAAAAATTAATTACCACAATAATACATTCTCATTTAAGAAAAAAAGAATAATGATAACAAATCCTTCTAAATACTAAATTTCATAAGCAAATATAATTTACACGTAATTTCGTGCAGGGCACTAGTCGGGGGTAAACGTGGGTGGACGGCGTCCACCCATTTTTTTTCACAGGGTGGACACCATCCACCCAGCCAAGAAGTTGGGCCCCACTGAAAAAGATGCTGAATTTGTACCGGTTTCATTTCCAAACACCGGGATACTTTCATCCATGTCTGCATATTGTTATCTGCTTTCAATCCACAACAACGTTCAGGCGGGAGGGGATGGGGCTCTCTTATTTCTGACTCCTGCTGGGCCCATTACAAAGGCCGAATATGAGGGGTCATCAGGCCTCCTTTTGTTGGAGTTTCCTGGCTGGCAGCAGCCAGGAGCCTCACACATAGAAGCAAATGCATCAGAGGCGAAAGAAACAAAGGCTCACACCTTGTAAGCACTTCACACATCCCTAAGAGAGGCAGCTTTTCACTTTGTCCAGGCTCTGTTTAGGAGATATGCATGCAGTGTAAGAATGTCAGATATGTTCATCTTTCCCAGTATTTGCACACATTAAATAGCATTTATATAGTGCTTACTACCCCTGAGAAAGTTTTGTAATAATTGAAATATCATATTTTTTTCTTTGAAGGCACTGTGGCTAGAGGAAGCTTTACTCTGACAAAAGGCAACATTGTTTTATATGTTTCGTACGTGAGAATCTTCTGCCTAAATCAATCAATTATGGCATTTGTATAGCGCGCTACTCACCTGGAAGGGTCTCAAGGCGCTGGGGGGGGTACGTTTACTGCTCCAACAGCCAGGTCTTGAGTTGCTTCCTGAAGGAGAGATGGTCCTGGGTCCGCCGCAGGTGGGAGGGGAGGGAGTTCCATGTCTTGGCTGCCAGGTGGGAGAAGGATCTTCCTTCAGCGGTGGCTCTGCAGATGCGTGGTACGGCGGCGAGGGCAACGATGGTTGATCATAGCTGGCGGGTGGGCGTGTTGAAGGTCAGGAGGTTGTTGAGGTACTTGGGGCCCAGGTCGTGGAGAGCCTTGTGTGCGTGGGTGAGGAGCCTGAACGTGATCCTCTTGCCAGTGCAGGGCTCTCAGGTGTCCGGAGATGTGGCTGTGTTGGGGGATGTCCAGGACGAGTCGTGCAGAGGCGTTCTGGATGCGTTGGAGTCTTTTCTGAAGTTTGGCTGTGGTTCCGGCGTAGAGGGTGTCCCAGTAGTCCAAACGGCTGGTGACGAGTGCCTGGGTGACAGTCTTCCTGGTTTCGGTGGGGATCCATCTGAAGATTTTTCAGAGCATGCACAGGGTGTTGAAGCATGATGAGGAGACGGCGTTGACTTGTCTGGTCATCGAGAGGGAGGAGTCCAGGATGAAGCCCAGGTTGCGTGCGTGGTCCGTTGGTTTGGGGGTTGTGCCCAGGGCAGGGGGCCACCAGGAGTCGTCCCAGGCGGAAGGCGATGATCCCAGGATGAGGACTTCCGTCTTGTCTGAGTTCAGTTTCAAGCGGCTGTTCTTCATCCACTCTGCGACGTCTTTCATTCCTTCCTGGAGGCTGGCTCTGGTGGTGGCGGGGTCGTTGGTGAGGGAGAGGATCAGCTGGGTGTCGTCGGCGTATGAGATGATGTTGAGGTTGTGTTGGCGTGCGATGGCTGCGAGGGGGCTCATGTAGACGTTGAAGATGGTTGGGCTGAGTGATGATCCTTGTGGTACGCCGCAGATGACTTCGGTGGCCTCGGATCTGAACGGGGGAAGGCGGACTCTCTGGGTTCTTCCTGCGAGGAACAAGATGATCCACTCCAGTGCCTTCCCTTGGATTCCGGTGTTGCTGAGGCGCTGTGCAAGGGTGCGGTGGCAGACGGTGTTGAATGCTGCGGAGAGGTCCAGGAGGATGAGAGCCGCTGTTTCCCCGTTGTCAAGCAGGGATCTGATATCATCGGTGGCTGCTATCAGGGCGGTCTCGGTGCTGTGGTTGGCTCGGAAACCGGACTGCGATGGGTCGAGGGATCCGTTCGTCTCGAGGAAGGCGGAAAGCTGTCTGTTGACTGTCTTCTCGATGACTTTGGCAGGAAAAGGGAGGAGCGAGATGGAACGGAAGTTCTTGAGGTCGGTGGGGTCCGCTGTTGGTTTCTTTAGGAGTGCGTTGAGCTTGGCGTGCTTCCAGCTCTCCGGGAAGGTGGTGGTGGTGAAGGAGGTGTTGATGATGTCCCGGAGTTGGGGTGCGATGATGGAGTCGGCCTTGTTGTAGACGTGGTGGGGGCAGGGGTCAGTTGGTGAACCGGAGTGGATGGTGTTCATCGTGCGGGTGGTGTCTTCGGTGCTGACCGGGGTACAGGCACAGAGGGTGGTTTTGGGGGGCGTTGGTTCGACAGTTGGATGCGTGGTTGGTGTGCCGAAGCTGTTGTGTATGTCGACGATCTTGCGGTGGAAGAATGAGGCTAGTGAGTCGCAGAGGTCTTGCGAGGGGGTGATGTCGTTGTTTCCGGCGCTGGGGTTGGAGAGCTCTTTGACGATGCTGAAGAGTTCCTTGCTGTTGTGGGCATTGTTGTCCAGTCGTTCTTTGAATGCAGTCTTCTTGGTGGTGTGGATCAGCTGGTGGTGCTTGCGGGTGGTGTGCTTGAGGGTGGTCATGTTGTCTGTGGTCTGGTCGTGGCGCCAGGCTTTCTCAAGGGTGCGGCAGTTCTTCTTGGAGTCCTTGAGTTCGTCGGTGAACCTGGGGGCTTTCTTGCTGCCGGGTCTGCTGTTGAGGGGTCTTCAGTGGTGCGAGGTCGTCGGCGCAGGCGGTCAGCCACTGTGTGAGGTTGCTGGCTGCTTCGTTGGGGTCTGTTGAGCTTGCAGGAGGGTTCTGGTTGAGAGAGGTGGTGAGCTGTTCGGCGGTGATCTTGCTCCAGCTCTGGCGAGGGACCTTTTGCGGGTGGTGGTGGTGGTGAGTCGTGGTTCTTCTGAAGTTGAAGTGGACGCAGCTGTGGTCAGTCCAATGGAATCCGGTGGAGTGGCTGAAGGAGATGTACTTGCTGGTGGGGGTGTTCACCAGTTGCTCGAATCCGAGGTTGGCAAGGTTGTCCAGCAGGGTGGTGGTGTCGCAGTACTTGTTGTTCTCCAAGTGGAGGTTGAGGTCCCCTAGGAGGATGTAGTCGGCGGAGGGGAGGGCGTGAGGGCTGATGAAGTCTGCGATGTCTTCGCTGAATTGTGTGCGTGGTCCCGGTGGTCTGTAGATGAGGGTGCCTCTGAGGGTGGTCTTGTGGTCGGTGTGTATCTGTAAGTGAAGGTGCTCGGCGGCGGTGAGGGTGTCGTCGGAGTTGGTCGTGATGCGGATGGTGTTCTTGTGGACGATGGCGATGCCTCCTCCAGTCTGGTTGACGCGGTCCTTCCGGGTGATCTTGTATCCGTCCGGGATGCTATGGCGATGTCGGGCGCTGAGGAGGCGTTCATCCAGGTTTCGGTGAGGAAGGCGACGTCCGGTGATGTTGTGTCGAGCAGGTTCCATAGTTTGACGGCGTGTCTGTAGACAGAGCGGGTGTTGAGTAGGATGCACTTGAGGTGCTTGCTGTTGGTGCTCGGCTTGGCAGGTGCTGTGCAGGTTCGGGGGCAGGTAAATTTGCAGGCTTGGCAGGTGAAGGGTCTGTGGGTGCGTTGAGTGTGTTGAGGGCGGCGGTGTTGTAAGTCCATCGTGTAGGCAGGCATCCTCAGGGGCTAGGGGTTCTGACACTGGGCTCGGTCCAGGCGCGGACGGGCTCAGACGGGCTTGCCTTTGGTGCGCCTCCTGCGCGTGCGCGTGGGCGTCATAAGTGAGGAGCCGGGAGGGAGGATCAGCTGGGTGGCGGGAGCGGCGCGGCGAATGGGATGGCGGGGGGCGGGGCCGCAGGGAGGCAGCGGCGGGAAGAGAAGGGTTTGGGGTATACTCGAAATGTGCTCAAATGTACTCTTGATACACCTGCTAAACATATATGTGAGGGCTTAAGATCTTATGTCACTTCCTGTGATGCCACTTCCTGTGATGTCACGCGCTGTGATATCATGCTCTGCGATCTCACGCACTGTGATGCCACTTGCATACTGATTAACTAGGTTAGTCCCCCCACATCTTTTTTTAGACTTGTGCCCTGATTTTGTTACTCTTATTCAATAATGCTATAGATTCAATGGCGTAGCTAGCCTATGTCTGCCCGTGACAGTCTGTGCTTTTGCCGCCCCACGGCAGCCCCATCATAGAGCATGGGGCAGGGTGCTAACAAGATTCGGCAGCGATTGCCGCCCAGCGACGGCCGATATGGAGGGGCAGGGGCGGATTGGCAAGGCGGGCATTTGGGCATCGGCCGAAGGGCCGGTGTCTCAGTGCCCTCTGTGGGCCGGTTTTTTCTTCCCTTTCCCAGTCCACAGAGGGTGGACTAGGAAAGGGGAGAAAATAAAACCGCCCACAGAGGGCACTGAGACAGAGACAGAGAAATGAAAGCAGCCTCGCTGTGCGGCCGTACAGCGATTATCAGCTGTGGCCTCTCCTTCATCCCCTGCCCTCCCAAGCAATCACGCAGAGGCTGGGCTGGGGAGGGGTGATGTTTGCAAGGTGTTGCTCAGTTCTATGAGCCATTTTCAACCCGGCCCCCCTGGGGCCCACGCAGCCCAGAAACAGTGTTTGTCTTAGCACCTCGCCCACAGCTCTTCACATTCAGGGCTTAGTGGGCGAGGAAGAATGGGTCTCGCTCTGGGGGCCAGGTGATGTTTGGAACTCGCACCCTTCACCTCAGCCTCCCCCCGGCTACCTGGCTACCTTGGATGACCCAGCAACTGCGTTTGTGCTCCCCTGCCAGGACATTGCCCTGAGGCCTGGAGGGCTGATTAATTTACTAATTGCAGGGGCCTTACCTATGTTCATGTGCTCCTGAGCTGAAGGTCTGGGGAGGGCTAAGTTGGTTAGTAATAGCAGGGGCTTTCCTGCTTTTCAGGGGCTCCTGCGCCGGAGGGCTCGAATAATTTTGTGGCAGTAAGGGGCCTTGCAGTTTTTTTTAGTTGATCAGCATGTAGGCCATTGTCAACGTGGCCCTGTGTCCTGCGCAGGAACAGTATCCTCCCATTTTCATTCCTTGTCTGTGCAAATGGTTTTTCGTGAATGGGCACGTCCCTTGAATGTGGGCCACGCCCCTTAAATATGGGCCACACCTCATGAATGTGGGCCACTTTTTTCATCAGTGCCCGGGCCAAATTGTGATCCCAATCCGACCCTGTGTAGGGGGGGGGGGAGATTGCTGCCCTGAGACGGCAGGTAGGAGCGAGAGGAGGCCCCTGCCCCCAAAACTCGTGCCACGCGGGGCTGACCGCCCCTCCTTGCTACGCCACTGTATACATTTATTATTCTGCGTGCAATTATTTGATAATGATAAAAATGTTATTGTGCAGTTCATGTTCTTGTTAGTGAGTCTGCTGACACACGTAAGCATAACATATCTGACTGTCTGCACTCTGCTTGTACGGAATACTGGTCTTAAGTACGCTACTGTTTACCCCTTGGCATGGCACACATTCCATTTCCCTTCTGTGCTTTCAGGACGTACCCAGGACCCTTCGAACAGCAGTATTTGGATATAGAGCAATCAAAATCTAAGAAATTATTTTTTAGTTTGTGATTCGATGTTGCAATCCAAATAGTTTTGCCTTTTTATTTTATTCGAATTTTCTGTGTAATTAAAATGTATTTAGTTATATTTCTCTTGCCAATGAGATTGAAAACTGTCCATATATTTTTCTAAATTAAAATTGCCATGCCTACTACGTCATCATTGAGAGCTCTGATATTGTTAGAAGATTGCAGGTTTTTTTTATAGCTCAAGTAGCTGGTCATCAGTTACCATTAATTCTTTCCATAATGTTAGAATCAGATCTATTTTATTATACTTTCCCGGGTATTTTGTATCAGCACATCAGGGACACCCAGTTCAATGTTACATGACCGTGGGGAGTAAATGCCCTGGGATTGAAAGTTTCTCATATAGGTTTAATGAATAACATAACCAAATTATGTAATATTTGTTTCCTGAAGATGTACTCTATATAAGTACAGGAATTTTTTTGGTTGTGAAGAAGACCAGTTTCCCCCTATATCTTTTTCAAGAAACATTTGGGAGCTTGAGTAATTGCAATTATTCTATTAGTTAACTTCCCCCTGCAGCATAGCTGGGGGGTGGAGGGAGTCAGGAGCGTAACACAAGCACTCCCAGCCCCCACTATGGGGGGGGGGGGGGGGGACAAGCAGCAGGGGCCCCTCAGCACAGCACAGTACTCAGGCTTGATAGCTCTGGATTAAATCCGGAGGCGGGCCCCTGTGTGTAACTTGAGGGGGGCCCTTCAACTTTTCGGTACGCCACTGGCACGAGTTTTGAGGGATTGCTTCACCCCCCCCCCCCCCCCCACCCCCCGCTTGGCCAGTCACGGGGTGCCAAACTAAGGCAGGAATCGCCAGCCCCTTACACCCCTCTTATCCCACGGCTGCCAGGTGGCAAAAGGTCTGGCTACACCACTGACTACACCTTGTGCAATGAGAAATGTAATTTCGAGTCAGAATCAGAATCTCTTTATTCGGGTGCGAAAGCAGTCATAAAAGTACACACGCCAAGAATAAAAGCACGAGGAATAAAAGTGCAATATATACAATTTAAAATAACATAGCAAGCAATCGCATAATAAGAGGGTAGATAGATAGAGTACAGTCCAGTTCAGTAATACACATAAATATACGGCCATGTTGGGCGAAAAGAGGTCATACATTACTCAAAGTGCATTGTGCTTCGTGACAGCACAGCGGCTCTCAGAAAGGAGCCAAGATAATAACATGACTCATCAACAGGCAATTGTTGTAAAAAATTAAAAGCGGGGCTAGACTGCCTATTATTCTGAGATTTCATAGGGATTACAAATTGCTTAGTTTCTTTTTTTTATAAAACTCATAAAAAAAGTAAAGTGCATCATTGTTTGCCCGAATCTACTGTCACTGTCACAAGGACTGCAGTCGAGATTCTTCGATAGCCCAACTTGAAACACAGTAGATACTTAACTGTATCTGACCTAAAGCAGAATAACAAATTAAGTTCCCAGTGCCCACGTGCACTAAGCAAATTGCTGGTTGGTGGCCCATCTAGGCTCAGGCTCGAATAGGCTGCAACAGAGGGGCTTAAGCCTTTCCACGTTAAGTTTAAGGGAGCGGGCTTGGTCAAATAATAGCAGTTGAATATTCTTTTAATTTATACTACGACTACCACCAGGCTCAGAAAAAGCATGAGACAGCCCGATCTCTTGGAAAATGCTCTTAACATATGCTATTCATGGAATGGTAAAGTCTTTGTGACATGCAAGGCAGTCGTTGATAATTTCTCTAATTTAGGACACCTCTTCAGCTCTCCAAATAGATAACCACAACAGTGGGAGCATACCGTGACGTGGTCACCCAAATAAGTCAGACTCAGCTTCTCATGACAAGTAAAATATAAAGAGGCCAGGGAGAAGAGAGTGTTTATCTCCAAAATAGATTTTCCTTCACCTGAATGGCTTCAAAATTTGCAATGCCACATATGTTGCAACCGGGACACATTGAATTGCTCACATCTGTAATAACAGAAAGAGTGCCCACCCGACCCCACCCTCCCTCTGGTACTGATGTAGACTGCAATGGGAGCCTACTGCCCTATATATCTTCAGCCTACTCTGTGTAATATTAGATGCCCATAAGCCAGCTACATCAAAGGTAACACCTGGAAAAGAAAAAGTGCTTGCGCTTTGTAAACAATTTGGACCAACAGCAAGGTTGGAAAGCTGGATAAGCGTGGGGCCACAAGCCATAATATAACAATAAATCAATCAATCAATCAATTAGTTGGTTTATGAAGCACAGCTACTCCATCGAGAGAGTCTCAAGGCACCGAGGGTACGCGGCTCCTGGATGTTCACGGAGATTCGTTGAAGAGCCAGGTCTTGAGGTCCTTCAAAAACTTGGAGAGTGTTGATGTCTGTCGGAGGTGGAGAGGGAGGGTGTTTAATTCACTGGCCGCAAGGAGGGAGAAGGAGCGTCCTCCTGTTCTGGTCTTCTTGATGCGTGGTACCATTGCGAGATAGAGCTGCGCTGAGCGGAGGGATCTTTGGGGTGTGTGGAACAGGAGGTGGTGGTGCATGTAGGCGAGTTTGGTGTTGTAGAGTTCTTTCTGAGCGTGGGTGAGAAGCTTGAAGGTGATTCTCTTCTCAACGGGGAGCCAGTGTAGTGACCATAGGTGTTGGCTGATGTGGTAGTGGTAGACTAGTCTGGCGGCTGCATTATGGATGTTCTGGAGTTTGCGGGTTAGGTTCTTGTTGATCCCGGCGTGGAGTGCGCTGTCATAGTCTAGTCTGCTGCTGATGATGGTGTGAGTGATGGTTTTCCTGTGTTCGAGAGGAATCCAGTTGGAAGGTCTTTTGGAGTAGGCAGAGGGTGTGGTAGCGGGAAGAGGTGACAGTGTTGATCTGGTAGCCTATTCTGAGGTTGCAGGCCCGGATGATTCTGAAGTTGTGTGCATGGTCCATGGGGGAGGGTGGGTTCTAGAAGGCAGGGGCCACCTGGTGTCATTCCAGGCGTCGAATGTGGCCCCATGATGAGTACTTCAGTTTTGTCCATGTTGAGGTGTAGGCAGCTGTCCTTTATCCACCTGGCGACTGCTTCCATTCCTTCTTAAAAGTTGTGTTTGGAGATGTTGAGTTCATTAGATAGGGAGAGGATGAATTGGGTGTTGTCTGTGTATGATACGATGTTGAGTTCATGTGATCTGGCGATGGATGTGAGCGGGGCCATGTAGACGTTGAACAGGGTAGGACTGATGGAGGGTCCTTGGGAGACTTACCAGGTGGTCAGAGTGAACTCCGATAGGAAAGGAGGGAGTATGACCCACTGCGTTCTGCCAGAGAGGAATAAGTGGATCCAGCTGAGGTCCTTGTTTTGGATTCCTGCATCGTGCAGTCTGGGGGCAAGGGTGTGGTGTGACACTGTGTCGAAGGGAGCAGAGAGGTCCAGGAGGATCAGGGCCATAGTCTCTCCTCTGTTAAGGAGGGAGTGGATGTCATCTGTCACAGCGAGAAGGGTGGTTTCCGTGCTGTAATGTGACTATGTTATCCACTGTTGAATAATTTTCGCTAAAGCCTGTCTGTGCAAATATGTGCAAGAAAGAACACTTTTCGCAAAATGACCTTTGAAATATGATAGTATAGATAGTCACAAATCCATAAATATACAAATAACCAATATTGTTAAACTCAGTAACATTGGAACATTTAAAAAATGCATAGGTTTCGTATCATTTCCATTTTGATTCATTTTTATAATATAATATTCATTGATGCATGGCTGTTATACAATAAAAATTCCAAAGTTGCAGCTCATTTGTTGGCTCTGGGTGCCACCTGTTTTTGAACAACTGTCATCATTACGGTGGTCTAACCAAAAATCTTTTACTTCTTTCCCTCCATCCAAATGAGTTTTTGTTGGGTTTGGGACTTTGTGCACTTTAACATTGCTAACCAGTGCTAAAGTGCTTGTGCCCACTCTCCTAAATATAGTAAAATTGGTTTGCACCTGATTGGCATATTTAATTTACTAGTAAGTCCATTGTAGAGTTCTATACCATATACCCAGGGTAAATTAAATGTTACTAGTGAGCCTGCAGCACTTATTGTGCCACCCACTTAAGTAGCGCTTTAAAACTTGCCCCAGGCTTGTCATTGCAGCCTAAAGGCCGTTTTATACTGCCAATTCGACTTGGCCTGTGTGTCACCTCATTTTGCCATAGAATCACTAGTTTTTAACCCTCATTGCACCAACATGCATTATTAGCATTATCAATTCCCCTCCACCAGACATCATTTTTCTGCCCCCCAATGTGCTGCAGTCACGAGACACCAAAGGGCCGCAACCGTCATGACCGGAACCAACATTTCCCATTTTTACACACTAATGATGTGTAATTCCTTCGTACAGATAATTTTTATCGAATCAAGGTCCCTCATGCGGACCACATGATGAAAACAGTGAGTATCTGAGTTTCCGGTCTTTCCAACAGACCCTTCTAGGACTTTTCAGTTTCTATTATTGAGTGCATCCACCTAGCACAGGAAGTGACTCCAATCCACTTCCGGGTTAACTCTGGGAAACAGGTTGTCGCTCTAATGTTTTGCTTGATTCCCCTGGCACAGGAAATGACCCCCAATCACTTTTGGGTGAATTTTGACAAGTAACACGTGCATTTTTTGGGCGGCAACTCAGCAATCACTATTAATTAGTGGCACTATACAATGAGTCCCCCCCGCGGTCTCAGTATACCACAGAGCCGCGGGTAGGCATTAAATTGAGCGAGGCAGTGTCGACGAAACTGTAAGTACGGCATAGTGGCTTAGAATGAGCAGTCCAAAACGCTGACTTTGAGATTCTGAACACCTCTTTTTTCCCCCTGCCTTGTTTCCTCAGTATTCAGTTGTGACACCCTTCCCTCCCGTTCTTGACACTCATGGAGCAATGTCTCCTAAATAACTGAGTATGTATTATTATATTATGCTTACCCAACATACCAGACTAAACCTCTCTTTCTCCACCCCGTTTTTTTACCAGAATACGGATTGTGTGCTTTTCGTTAAGTGTGTGTATGTCTTGTCTGTCAGTTTTTTCCACAGGACACTGCACTAGTGGGTAAATACACAATTATGGCTAAAGATACATCATTCACCTTGTGGTACACTTTTCTTACAGGCGACATGTGTTTGCGCAGAAGGAGGCCTTTTTACTGTTTGTAATTAATTGTGCTTTCTTTTTCCAGATTTACAATTAAAATACCAAAAGGATATTGTATACAGTAAATGATTACTTGACATGTACTTTTAAGTATTTCATGTCGTGGTAGTGAAAAAACCCTAAGTTCATTTTTCACTACTGTTAGGCTTACCTGTCCCAGAGGATAACATTTTGTTGCCTTATTACATTTAAGAAGTACTAACTTTTGATTGTGAACAGATGGGCATTTCATGTTTGGTACCTATGAATCTGTAATTATAAACCACTTTAATGGTAAAGTCTGATTTTAAATTAAAAATTTAAAAATGCCAGTTTTAGAAAGTTGCCATTTTCCTGCCCTTAGACATTTGGTGCCTGCAGCCTCTCCAGGGTCACATACCTGGGTGTAATTGACAGTTACACTTTCTGAATTCCTCCCTGACAGTTACACAATAAAGGGATTGGGTGTACCTGAATGGGTCTACTGCTGGCATGAAGGGGTGGGGAGGTTGGAGCTGGACATAGCCCCACATAAAAACTGAATAGGCTGTGCTCTGCTTTCACATAAAGGGCTTGTCACCTCCACATTTACTCTGCAGCCAGTTTGAAGCCAGGGCAGGGGAGTCAGGAAATTAAAAACACTTCAAAGATGAACCTCTAGGGACTTCTTCCAACTCCAAAGAAGGCACCAGGTATAGAAAAGGGGGCCTCAGATCCACTCTTCATGGTACTTTCTGGACCTGCAGAAAGACTATCAGAGGACTGCCTGCTGCTGTGTTTGCCACAAGACTGCTTTGCTGTACCTGGGAGGACTGCTTTTCGTATGGGAGCCTGCCTTGTACCCTTGGAAGCCAGCCCTGCTGTTTGAGCCCTGCTTCTTCACTTGAACCCAGAAAAACCAGAGTGTCTCCAAGCGCTAGTTTGGCCTCTTCAGAACCACTGGGACATGAAAGGCTCCCGCCATCTTGAACACACACCTGACTCAGCCTGAGTAAGTCTTGAGCCCCCAACTGGTGTCCCACCAGTCCTAGACCCTCGGTTGTGTTGCCAAAGATGCCCAGATAGTCAGAATTTAAAGCTTGGAGCTTAGAACATTTTCACTAAAAACTGTTTTGAGAACCCAGGGAACACCGGGACAAACCTGCTCGTCGATCCACCCAAAGTGCAACGCCAGTCAGCCTGACTTTGCAGATGTCCTGCTATGTTGTTCTTCACAACAGCAAATCCCGTTCTGCGGACCTTCCCCAAAGGACCATCCGGCCTCCTGGAAATATCTTTGGCTTAAACCTCCTGCCTCGTACCGCTGGAGATTTTTGACTTCCAAAAAGGTGACTAAGTCCGAACATAGAAATCCTCACTGTGACTTTGTCCAGCGGCTCCATCCTCAGATACCGCCTGCAGCCATTCCCCACTGAACTTTACCTACTGAGATTTTCTTCAAAGTTCTTCTAAATACGAAGGTAAGAGCCGATTGAGCCCAATCTACGTCTCGTATTTGACCCGTGCTCCTTGCAGTCGGCCATCTGTTTTTACTTTGACCTTCTCTCTCGCATCTAGATGATCATGGTTGGCGATTTGATCATTTAGGCACCAGTTTTACCTTCACTTCAGTTGTACTGATTGGATTTTTGTCATTTTGGTGTCAAATAATTTATTAATAATTACTCTATTTTCCCAACTTTAAGGTCGACTGTTTTGGCTGAAACATTTGGGATTGTCTCATTAATCTGATACATTGTGTTTTCAAAGAATGATTTTGAACAAGCAATAGTGCATCTCAATCCAGATAAAAAAACATGAAACAATGTCTTTTTGAGTATGTTTGAAATATTTTCATGTTGAAATTGAAAAAATCTAGTTCAAAGGTTCATTAGGCCTGACTGCAGGCCTGTGTAGCTGTGCAACACGCAGCCTTTGTGTGGCAAAGGCTCATTACATTGGTGCCAAACTGGCCAGGATTAAGCACAGGTTAATCGTGGGACTTTTTGTGGTTCAACTTGCCAGTGATTGTGGTTGTTGCATGCCCAAAGCTCAAACCCCTTTCAACTAATAACCCATTTTCTCACAAAGGTTATGTGTTTCAACTCGTAATTGTGGTGCTTCGTAATGTCACATTTCAAGATTTCACTCAGCACTGCAGAGACATAGTGGAGAAAGTAGTAGAACTGACTCACAGAAGTGGCCATAAATCCAAAACTGCACAGTCTGTCTACAAGACAAATGTGGTATTATAACCATACCCAGGGCCTGTGGATAATTATAAAACTCAAGTCATAGGAATCAAAATCTCTCAATGAAGTTGCCTATTCATACAGCAACACACCTAAGGACATTTTTTCTCAGTTTCCTACATTTTTGAGATCTGCAGGCATGCAATGCATTCACCCATATTTATAAAATCGTTTGTGTGCAAAATATCATCATGTTCTTCAATAAGAGCAGGTGATATAGTAACAATCCTTATAAAAAGCTTTACATATTCGAATTAAATTAATCAAAGCATTATCATGGGTATTATCATTATAATTTGATCATCATCCAGTGAGTCACGCAATGCTAGCCAAGTTGATCACAACGATAAAAACAGACCTAAAATGCACAACAGAAGTTAACCATGATTCTATATTATGGTCACAAAACTGTGTGACATTTGTAGCATATTCACCATTCAGAACAAAAGGGAACAAACTGGGCATATTTAGCTCCAACAAATTTTATTGAATCACTAAACATAGTGCCAGAAGGTGCATAAAAGACAGAAAAATTGGCTTAAAGTTGTCTCCAGATCAAGGCCCTAAGAAGACTTCAGCCTAAACTAATCCCAGTAAACTCTAAGAGGTCCAATACCTGAGCTCTGGGACGTTTCACCATACAGACCCTTCAACATCATCAAAGGTTGGCTACTGAGAGTCAGATGGAACCTAATGATAATACAGGCCCAACTTTACTCGCTTTTTTCCCAGAGAGGGAAAGGAGAAAGCTCAGAAGTGGAAACTTTGGGATCAATTACTAGTTTGGCGGTGCTGCACAGGCTCTCCACCGACACAGCACAGCCAAAACCGCGCAAGACCCACTCGCCTTATTACAAGTTTAACTCGTGTAAGGCAGACGGTCCTTAGCCTTTCCCATGGCGGTGCTTGGAAAACAGGCACCGCAATGGGAACAGCAAAAAAGTTCAAGCACGGCATGGGTGGTGACGTCCATGCCGTCCTGGAACTTAGGTGGAATACAAACCGGGGAGCACATGTTGTGCCCCCCTGAATGTATCCCCATGGCGGAGGTGATATGTGAGCCCTGCATGGCACCCTTTGTTCATGTACCGCCAGGCATTCCATGGCTGGTGGTGCAGGAACATGTAATATGCTCAGTGGGACTGCCCCAGCATATTACATTGTGATGCAGCTCCACCACCGCCAGGAAATGACTGTTTCCTGGCGCTGCCAGCGGTCCTCCGCCACAACGACCTCTAAAGCCATAATGCAGCAGACGGACCGCCAACGGCGTTATTGCAGTGGTCTCATGAGTGCCGCACTTATAATCAGGCCCTAAATCTCAGTAACGTTCACACAACTATTTTTTTTTTGTGATTTGCTTCAAGTTTGTTAGTGACACCATAGGCAGCCATCAGACCCAAGGTAGTCTGCCAGCTCACAGCCACACAATGGTGCAACAGAACACCATTGCTTCATTATAATGCTTTAATTCATGTTAATGTATCGTTTGCCTGAATAGGAGGATTCATTCAGACCTTTGACAGAGATGAATCCAAATAGCTGAGAATGAAGTTAAAAAGATCAGGTGCGAGCAGTGCTTAATTTGTAATAGCACTGCCCAGACGCCTGCGACTGGTGCTATGAAATGCCAGCTGCCAAATACCAATACTGCCTCATCTTCATTCCACCTCATTCCTCTTTAACACACTACCAGACACTCCCTGCCCCTTTAACTCACTCTTGCACTTTCTGCTTTCTTCCTTTTGTGACGTATTTTCTGCATTTCTCTTTCTCCTTCTTTCCGATTTGTGTGTTTGCCCTCTCATGCATTCAGGAAATGTCTGATCAGTAAAAATACATGCTGGTTCTCAAAAAAGGAGTGCCATTGAACCCCCCTACCCCAACCACCGGCTCAAAGTAAGCTCTCGGTGTGAGGAACAAGGCCTGGCACACTCCTGAATGGCACTAGATCCTCCTGTGCCACGGGTGTTGTATTAGAATACATTCCGCAATCAAGTAGACCAGATTTGTAGGGACTCCCAAATGTAGCATTTTTGCCAGAACAGAGACCTTGTAACGCAACTGAAGGCTTTGCTAAACTCCACAAAAGCACAATGGAGCATTAAGTTGACTTTACACAGCGTATGGCTCACAGTCAACTCTTTCGCTGTAAAACTGTGGAGAGCTGAAAACATTTTTTTAAACCTAATTGGCGTTTGTTTGGGAGCATTTCAATAATCTTCCACCCACGCCTTCAAGTCTGCGAAAACAATCTTGTCAAACAGCTTGTCTGACAGACACATCATCGATACTAGCCGAGGGTTTCCTGAGCTGCTGTAATAGTCCTTTATAAATACGGATTTAATAACAGCAGCTTTTTAGATTCAAAGAATATAACAATGGTGCAGTAATGCTGTGGACCAAACACCTGGCAGTGCAGGGCAGTTCGAATGTTTGATAGATTACTGAACCTCTTTGTTTAATAAGGGTCGCTATGAACACCGGAGTGTCTGTAGCTAAACTAGTAACTGAATTGTTACCACTTAACCTCGGGATTAATAAAGGTCAGAAATGTACACTGTCCAGGTGACATAGCCAGATTTGTTGGCGGAATGTTCCTAAGCATTGTGATGATTTACAAGAGACAACAATTAGCGTTCTTTATTACCAGTGATGGCCCTCTCCCGAGAGACTGCTCTTTTTGTTTTTAATCATTTGTTAATAGATTATTTGATATTCTTAGCAGAAAACAAGGGGATTGTTGGCCCATGAAATCTTCACTCACGAATTGAAGCTTGCACGCTATGATGGTGGCTACTAAGCTCCTTCTCATGCCAAGGGTAGCTCAGAAGGATTTTAAGGCAAACACTCTTATTACTATAAAAATGCCAGGCTTAGGTGGCGAAGTTTTCAAAAAGCCTCAATTCTCTAAAGCCTTCGAGGGAGAAGAAGACAATCCATTATTAATATCTACCCATGTATTCCTGTCACTGTAAGATCCACGGCAAATGCCACACTTTCAAGAGCACAGAAGTGGAATCGAAACAGCTTTACTGTCAGTAGGAAAACAGGAGACTCAAAACAGGGACAAAGAATGTTAATTTACATGCTACAAACTCGCAAGTGCCTCTGGGGTAAAGTGCATATCAGATTGCATTAATCAAGGAAGACACAATCATTAATTAGGCACCACAAATTAGTATTATATACATCAAATGGCTATTAGGTAACATCAACACAGAAACAGATCATCTGCAGAAACATACGAGTTACAGTTTATAAAATCCCTGGATAATGGCATTGAAGTCCACACTCCAGACAATGCAAGCTTTTGTGAATGTAGAACAAACTTCAGTCAAGCACGTGGAACACATTCAAGAAGATGGCATTAGTTACCAAGCCTGGTGAAACATAGCTGTTAAAAAATAATAAAGTAAAAGGTTTAGAAATTGGGTTAATAGTTGCAAAGGATCCGAGTCCTTCACATGTAATAAGTCTGCATATTTTCCTTTACTGAGGACTAAGTGCCCTATGGTAGTGCAGGGTATTGAAGCAGAGAAGTCCAAAGCCTACTCAGGGGAGCTGATATGGGGTAGTAACCATGTTCCAAGGTATGTGTGATTGGGAGAAAATCAAGGAACCCATACATTAAAACCCAAATCACTAAGTTGATTAGGGTGATATTGGTCCTGATGAATAGCTACTAGATCATTGTTATGACTACACGGAAGCTAGAAACATGTTGACCTACAGCTATCTAAGATAATTAAAGTCTAATAGCTGGTGCCACACATTTTTAGTGTAGGGAAGAGAACTTGTACTTTTAAGTTTTTCCTGAGAAGTACCTCTTTCCCTATTTTTAACCTCATACCTCAATACCAATCTACTCCTTAAGCCCCCACACCTGCACTTCACCAAAAGACGGCCAAGAAGATCTCCGGCAAAGAGTACCCATTGAGGGTGCCTTTTGGGCATTGCAGTGCAGGCCCGACAAGGAGCAAATGCCCTATGATGAAGCGTGACACCTTTCCAGGTGTGTGAGGCATTTGATTCTTACAGGATTATGCCCACTGTGTACTCTACAGAATAGTCTTTGACCCACATAGACACTCATTCTTCTTTCAGGACTGCATACCCCACATACGTTTATCAAATAAACCTTCTGCCTGGCCTAAACTTTAATTTTTAGTACATATGTCACCCCTATATTAGGCCCTTAATGCTCATAGGCCAGTGTTCATTGTTTGAAAAAGTAAGATAAAGATACTGTCACTGATTGCTCCCTGCACTCTTGAGCCCGCCACCGGAGGGCTGCATAGTCTTATTTTCCTATGTTCTAATAAGCTTCCAGACCCTCCCCTTCATGCATATACTGATCTCCAGCCATTTGGACACTATTTGGGAATAGACATCCATTCCCAATCGATGCCGGGTTTTGTGAAAGCCAGCCTGCTCATGCTTGATGCCAGCCTGCTCATGTTTGCAACTCCACTACCTAGAATTTCCAGCTCACTGCTTCATCTCCACCCCTGCAGGCCAAGGATGGGTGGAGGAATTGAGCTCAGCAGTGGCTGGCTGCTGCTAGCCTGCTCACACCTGATGCATGTGAATAATGTGAGCTCGTTTAAGCCCCAGCTCCCTTCAGTTCAAGGTTGGTCAATGTAGCTGTGTTGGGGTGAGAGCGGTCCTTGGTTCCTGACCTTTTGATATTCCTTTATTCATGAGCTATAGTTAATCCTTGATACTTGATTCCTGAACTATAGCTATTCCTTGTGCCTGAATTACCACTGCCTGAAGTGCTATCTTGTTTCCTGAGTTCCTGAGCAATAGTTATTCTTTGTACCTGAGCTTGAGCTATTTCTTGTTCCTGAACTGCACTGCTTGCAGTGCTCTCTTGACTTCTTGTTTCCTGAGCTGTAGTTATTTCCTGTCTCATTGAAGTAGCACTGCCTACAGTGCTACCTTGACTCCTGAGCTATAGTCCTTTCCTGTTCCTGAACTAGCACTGCCTGCTGTGCTACCTTGGCTCGTGAGCTTTTGCTCAATTCTTTTTTCTGCTCTAGCATAGCCTTCAGTGCTACTGTGTTTCCTGACTCCTGATACAACACTGTTCTAGTATACCCTTGTAGGTTCCCCTTCTGTGTAGCCTTTTCCAGTCCCTGCCTTTTCACACATTTCCTTGGTTCCAGTTCCTAGTTTGCTGTTTTTTCATTCCTCCTGTCTTGCTTCTATTACCTTTTATGTTTACCTGCTGTCTGCCAAGTGTGCCCTCTGCCTTCCTTCTTTCCATGTGAAGCACTCCTCTTTGCTAGCTCCTTGTCTATTGTGCTTGTGTTTAGTTCTACCCCTTTGCTGTCACTGCCTTGCGTGTTCCTATTTGATTGCCAGGATCTGTGGGCACAGCTGACAACCTAGGTGGTGTTTCTTGTTCACTGTGAGTATTGTCTTTGAGGTAGGTTTATAACATCACCATAGGTATCTCCTCCACAGACCCTGACTTTGCATGCATATCTTATATGGTGGTATTTGCAGTCAGGATCTGTAACAGCATTGTGGGTGAGGAACTTACTGAGCTTCAGTCTTACCACGTGGAGCTTTAGAGTACTTTATTCCTCATTCCTTTTATTGTTATTGGTGTGTGTGTGTATATATATACCTTCCACATTCGTTTGGGTGTAGTAATTCTGAATGCTAAATCGCCTCGTCATAAATGCCTGTCTTTTCTGAGTCTTAGGCATCTTGTTCCCTTATGCAGGCTTCCCCTTTGGATCCCTTTTCTTTTCTGACTTCCTGTGTGATCCTGGGCAGCCCTGTACTCCTCTTTCTGTGTATGTTTTTACCATATTCCCAGTCCTTGCCCAAGTTCCTCACTGTGTCCCAGACAGTCTCAGACAATCCCTGACAGATGCCTAAGTTTTATATGTCCGAAAAGTCAAAAACTCCTACAGTCATTTTTCACTGTTGTAAGGACTATATCTCACATTGACTAACACTAGGTTACCTTATTTAATCTTATAAGTGATGATGTTGGATTGAGAGCAGATGGAGATATTCTGTTTACACTCAAATGAATTGTATTTTGAAGCCCCCTTTAATGGTGAAGTCGTACTTAAAGTCACAATTCTGAAAATGCCACTTAAAGAAAACTGGCATTTTCTAGTCCTAACCAACTGTGCCTTTTGCCAGTGGCCTGGGTCACATGACTATGAATGCCTCTGCTGTTGAGGTTGTGTATTTCTTCCAGACAGTGACACAAAGGGGACTTAGGTGGGGACAGGAGGGTTCGTCCTGACAGGATGACAGAGGAGGGTCTGCCTCAGCCGCACTTTACATTTAAAGGGCTTTGCCTTTTATCCACAAAAAAGAATATAACACCAGGGCTGGCTGCCAGATAGTTTGGAGCCTTGCCAGGGGAAGAACACTTCAGTACCAGATTTGGGGTAGAATAGGGAGAACCCAACACCAGGCACAAAGTCTAGCAGAACATATAAAATATTGGACCTCCAGAGCCACTCTTCAGAACACTCCTGGAACAGTGGAAGTTACAGAAGGAGGACTGCCCTGCTGCTTAAAGGACTGCTTTGTTGTCTGTGAAGGGAGACTGGAACTGCTTACCTTCATCCCAGACTACCTTGAGTGACTCCAAGGGTCACGTGGCTGACCTCCAGTGTGAGATACAGGGGCACAACAAAATTCAGAGGTCTTCCTGCAACTGCATGACTGACCTGCTGCAACAGGTCCTGCCTGCACATGCAATGAACCTTCCTGAACCCAGCTGGCCTCTGTTTGATTGAGTCCCTGACTCCCCAAGATTTGCCCCATTAGGTCCTGGATCTCCGACTTGCATCGAAGTATGCTCCTCATAAATGAAAATGTGAAAATCCTGAAGTTTGTTTTTTTTCTTCTGTTTTTTTAGGGTTCAGTTTGAGATGGTTAGAGAAGAACCAGGCTTGGATCTTACTCAGGGTGTTGTTGAGATGAAGAATGTCTAAGTGAGATCTAATCTTATAGTAGAGTTGGGTATCATCAGCATAAATGTGATAATTGATTCCAGCTTGTTTCAAAATGAGGGTAGCGGGTTCCATAAAGTAGTTATAGAGGGAGGGGAAGAGAATAGAGTCCTGGGGGACGCCAAGGGAGACATGTGTGGGTTTGGAGAGGAGTCTTTAATTTTGATTTGTTGTGTTCTATGTTGAAGGAAAGAGGCAAACCATTTAAGGACCAGACCATTAAGGTTGAAACGAGCTTTAAGTGAGTTCAGTAAAGAATAATGGTTAACAGTATCAAAGGCTACAGAGAGGTCAAGGAGTATAAGAAGGTAGGTCTCACCATTATCAAGGAAACATTGATGTCATTAACTATGTTAAGCATAGTGGTTTCTGGTACTGCAGCCTTTTCTGAAGCTGGATTGAAGGGGGTCAATTAAATTGAAATTACCTATATGTTTGTCCAATTGGAGCAAACCACATTATTCAAAGGATTTAGAAAAAAGTGGGAGGTTAGTGATAGGGCAGAGATTGTTAAGATCATTGGGGTCAGCTGAGAAGTTTTTCAGGATGGGAGTGATCTGACCAAGTTGAAGGGAGTCGGAGATGCAACCAGTGGCAAGGGAGGAGTTGATAATATTAGTCCAAAAAGGGGCAATGATGTAGTTAAGTTTGTGAACAAGGTTAGAAGGGAGAGGATCTTTAGTGTGTGAGGTTGGCTTTAGTTTAGACATTATATTGAACACTTCAAGCTCAGTTATAGTTATGCCAGGAGGCATTGTTTTTCAGAAGTTAGTTGGGAGGGTTGTCATTTGTAGAATTAGTGGTGGGTAGGTAAGTGGGAGGATTAAGTTGTTGAGGTGACATTAGTAAGGGGGGTGTATCATTGGTAATGTTAGGGGCATATGAGGGGCTGGTCGGAACCAGAGGTAAAAGGACAGATCAGTCAATTTTGGTGATTTTGTCTGAGAAGAAAGTAGCAATTTCTTCACATCTCTCAGAAGAGGCCATCAACTCAGGAGGGGCAGATGACATTTGTTTTCTAATAATGTTAACCAGTTCTCTGGGTCACTTTTTATTACGCTCAAGTTGAGCTCGAAATAAAAGTTGCCCTTTCAGTGAAAATGTGTTTATTATAAGTTGATCTAGCCTATCTGAGGAGGGCAAGATGAGAGGGAGAGGGTGTTTCTCCATGTTCTTTCTGCCTGTCTAAGTTGTTGTTTTTCGTGATTGAGTTACAGATAGAACAAAGATTTAGAATGGATTTACTTTGCTGCTTCTGTTTAAGTGGGGCAATTTGGTCCAGGACGTTGCTAATGGTCGTATTAAAGTGTTCAGTGAGTTTGCTTTTTCGGAGAGAGTGAGAGGATGAAGTTGTGCTTTGAGTTTAGATTCAAGTACCCGGGGGGATTTGTTTGAGGTTTCTGGTCCACTTCAAGTGTTTGGTATTTAAAGTTTGGGGTAATGGGGCATTGGTAGAAATCTTAAACAGGATGAGGTGATGATCAGACCAGTCAGTGGGGATGATTTTGGTAAGGGAGGCCAAGTCACTGTTGGAAATGACGGTATCAAGTGTAGCCCCTTTGATGTGGGTAGGTTTGTGACATAGTTGGTTCAGGTCATTAATCTCTAGAAGGTTGGTGAGGCGCATAACAGTGGGATCCTCAAAATTATTCTAGTGGATGTTGAAGTCTCCTATGAAAAGATTTTTCGAGTCAGAAAGGGAGGAGTGTGAAAGAAGGTCGGATAATTCATCAGCAAATAGAAGAGGTTCACCAAGAGGGTGGTAGAAGTTTGTTGTGTAGTCTAATCGGAGGAGAGCCCTAAATGGAGAGTTCAGCGCCAAGGTATTCAGAAGTTGAATGATCAGAGTTTTTTAAAGTGGTGAGTTGAAGTTCATTTTTGTAGATTATAGCTAGTCCACTCCCTTTTCTGTCAGGTCTGTCTTTCCTAACAATGGAGTAGCCGGGGGGGGGGGGGAGGGGGATAGGGCGTGAGTAAGTAAGTCAAGGATAGCCGTCGAGTGTTCGTTGAGCCAGGTTTCTGTAAGGAAGGCGATGTCAATGGCGTCTCTAAGGATTGGTTTCTGTTATTTCCGTCGCATGTCGGACCGCCGATCGGCAATTAACAAGAATGCAAGAAAGGGAGTTGGGATTAACTTTGACAGGTTTGCTAGAGTGGATTGAGGTAAGTTGGGCTGGGGTTCGAGGAGAGATGGGAGAAGAAGGGGTTCTGTTAATGCCCATAATCACTGGGACATTGACAGGTTTGCAGGGGTGGATGGAGGTAAGTTGAGCTGGAGATCGAGGAGAGATGGGAGAAGAAGGAATTCTGTTAATGCCCAGAATCACTGGGATGGTAGAGTAGGGGAGAAGTGATCAGTTATTAAAGGCTTAGGTAGGTAGGAGTTGACTAGGTTTGTTAGGTCAGAGTTGGAGAGGTAGCTGACAGCACAGAATGGCCTGTGAGTTAGACTGCAGAGGGGGATGGTGTGCCTTTGGATGTGATGGGAAATGTTATGGGAGCAAGGGGGAAAAGAATCAGTCAGATTGGGGTAGCTCCTGGAGTTGAGTGCGTAGTAGTCCTCTCTGAGACGTGAACGTTCAGCAGGCATAGCTGAGAGTGTGCAGTCTATGTTGGTTAGTGTCTGTGCTATAAGATAAAGGGGGAAATCAGTGAAGAAGGAGGGGGATGAGGAGGGGTCTGTGTTGACAGGGGAAGGTGGTCTGGTGAGCCGAGAGGGGGAGAGGCAGGAGGCGGGAGTAGGGACACTAATTGCACAAGAGGTTTTGAGTAGAGAAAGGCGGGTCAGAACTAGAATCAGGAGATGTGATGGGAGAGGCAAAGAGAGGGTGAAGAATGCAGGGATCAACCACTTAAGGTTGAGTGGGGAGGATGTTATTGATCAAAGTTTTTTGTGTGTAGAAGGGCGGTACAGTATTAGAGGGGGGAATGACAATATCGATGAAAGGAGTAGGAGGAGGAGAAGAAGGATTGAACAAAGGGGAGAGGACCAGAGGGGACTCGGGAAGTTGCCCAAGAGTAGGCAAGGAGTTGGGGGAAGAGTCAGGGAAGTGGGTAGAGGGAGAGTGGAAGAGATTGATGTTTTGAGTAGAGGAGAGAGCCAACATTATAGAGGGAGTGTGGGGGGGGATCAAACGCAAGGCGTTGGGGTCTCTTCGGAGGTGGTGGGAGTGGTTCAGACGTGAAGAGGAGGGAAGATGGGAAATGATAGAAGGGAGTCGGGCTTTTGGGTAGGGGAGGGGGACCTCTTTATGAAACACTACATTATGAGTAGCATTTGATTGAATCCTTGCCATTGACCCTTTACAGCACTCCACTGCGTTTTGCTAGCGTCTTGCTATGAAAATAACACAAATGCATACATACAGGACCATCTGCCAACAATTTACAAAAAGATATCAGCAGTAATTTCCCCACATATCTACAGCCCAACGTTTCTTTGTGTAAAGAGATCTGTGCTAGAATACAGAAAACAGGAAGACAAGTAATGCTAGAGTAGATATGCAGACTGGCTACTTTATAATGCACATGCTACAAGGGTGGTATTTGCATGCCTTCAGTTGGTACACAAGTCAGCTCCAACTAGCTCCAACTAGGGATATTACACCTGAGTTTGTGCAAAATGTCCTAATTGTAAAGCCAATTAAAAATGATTGATTTTTAGATAGTCAATGCCATTTACAGCCAAAATTATGCAAACTTGACTTTTGTGCTTCTTCAGAAAACTGCTCAAGATTCTTCCCCACATAAGAACCATACGCAAACAGAAATTTACAGCATGTGCCTTTGTATATAAACATTTGTTTTCAATATAGATATGTACCTATCTTTGTGTATTACTTTGTATAAACATGTCAAATAATATTATGATGTTAAGAGAAAAAATAATAATAAATAAATAAATAACGTCTTTGGTCTATATGTACATACTTCCGTTGTGCATCTATGTACCTTCCATGTACTTGGATCTGTGTGTCTGTTACTTTTGTCCTGAAAAAGCATATCCAATGCACTACCCTATTTCTCATCCTGTGCCTCTATCAATATCTTTAATCTACATATACATACCTCATTTATGTATCTATATACTTTCAATGTACTTATGGATCTATATATTTCTCACTTTCTTCTAATTTGGCATTTCCAATGCACTACCCTATTTCTCAGTCTATACTTCGCTCAATATATCTTCTAGCTCAACCTTCTGACTCATCTCAAACATCTTTGGACCACTCCTTCAAATGCACTACCCTATCTCTCATCCTATACATCTATCAATACACCTTCTACATCCACTCTCTTTTATCCCAAACCCCATACCACTACTATGATCGCCAAAATAACCCTTTCTAGACTCTCTCCTACTCTACCCCTTCTTGCATCATCTGACACCTCTTTTTACTATACCGATCCCCTAAAACAAACCTTTCTAAACTCTTCCCTCTGACTCCCCTCCAAAGCTCCCTTTTACTCATCCAAATGCCTTCTCCTAAGACCTAAAAAAAAAAACTTCACTCTTTATCCCTCCACTATCCTTTTCAATCAAAATTAACAGACTAGCATGTTCACTTCTCAAATTCCATATTCAACTATACTAGTATACTACCCAAATAACTGAATAACATATCCTTGATGGGTTCCGCAGAGGCCTGCTACTCGCCCGAAAACCGCTTCAACACCCATCAGGGGTAACAAGTGCTATATGAATGCAAATCTTTCTTCCCCTTTTATCCCTCTGCCATCCTTCTCACTCCAAGTAACTGACTAATATCCACCAATGAAATTACTTCATATTTCACCATATTAATTCACTACTAATCCTTTATAGGCTTCCTGAATAGCATGCGTCAACAAGCGCTATATAAATACAAACCTTTGTCCTCCTCTATCCTTCTGCTATCATTCCAAATCCAAATAACTGACTAACCTATCCACCACCTAAAATGTACTTGCATGCTTCCCTATACTAATTCAACACTAATCCTCTAAGGGTTCTGGAGTAGCATCCTACTCGCCGAAAACACGCTTCGACGCCTCGTCAGGGGTAGTAAGCGCTATATAAATGCAATAACAATACAATACAATACAAAGATAGGGGTTGTGAAGTAAAGTAAACCCTTCACAGGGGGTTTAGGGAAGTGAAGACGGACAGGTACAAGGAGCAAAAGCAGCATGTTATTTTACTAAATATGAATATATATTTATATGTATAGATATATATATTTTATATTAATGAATGTTTTCCCCGCAGATAAAAAATTTATGTTTTTCTACAGGGAGTGCCATTCCCGTAGATGGACCTCCCTGCAATAGAAACTCTGGGGCATATTATCAAGGGGGTTTATCTCCACTTTTTTGGCTTTAAAAGCCAAGAAAGCGGAGATAAAATTATCTCCCTGTTACCTAGCTGTCGCTAACACCAGTTAGCGACAGCTAGTAGGAGTTAGCGACCATCTTGGGTCCCACTTTGCATGTCAGTGATATTTATCACTAATGACATGCAAAGTGGGCATGCCAAGATGTTAGCGACTGGAAACAGTCGCTAATATCGCTATCTCCTATTACCAACTTTTGGAGATATTCGCGCTAAGCGCGAATATCTCCAAAAGCTAACACCTGCCCTGAGCAGTTCTTAGCCATGTTATCCAATGGGAGGTGGATAACATGGCTAAGAGCATTAGCTCGGTAATGCATGAATATCGCTGACTTTTCAGCAATATTCATGCATTGCGGCCGATTTTTATCGCATTTGCGATAAACCTTGGTAATACCAAGGTTTATTTGCGATAAAAATCGCCGCAGCTTAGCTGTAAATTTTTGTCTCTAACCAAGCAATAGCGATAATTATCGTCATTGCTTGGTAATATGCCCCTCTGTTCTGGAGAAATGGGACCCTACAGAAAGAAACACCTGCCATTCCTAGTAATATGCCTAGACCAGGGGTGGGTCCTCCGCTAGGGCGGATGAGCGTCTCCCCCTCCTTTCTCGCAGTGCGAGAAGCAGAACCATAAAATGGTAAAGCTACCGTTTTGTGTTTCATCAACTTTGTTCACTTCATACCTACAGAATTCTAACACATTTCCACTTTCTTGCCCGATTAATTCATAATCTTTAGCCCCACCAAGCACATGCAGTCTATTTGCTAAACCTATTTGTTCCAGGACCCGTTCACCAGTGCAAATTTTATGTCTGAGTATTTCTATCCTTCCACTTCGTAAAATTCTAGATCAGGCTTGACATAAGGCCCATACAAAGAAAAAGACCAGTCTCAAAGCACTGCTTGTGGTCCCCATATTGATTAGACCACATTGCCGCCTTGATTGCTGTGAATGGTATTTCTTGTGCAATGAGTATTTTTCTGGCATAGGCTATTTTCTTGGCACAGGTGATGAGTCTGGAAAGACAGGCTTTGAATTTTCTTTGGACAGGCAACCACCCCTGCTACAGAGCACAAAGGTTTCCTCTGAACATTCATGATTTGAGAGTGAGATCCATTGTCCATTATTACAGCCAGAATACTGAGTTCCAAATATTGTACTACAAAAATATCACAGCTTGAATATCAACTGCAAAGATATTGTAAAGCTAAGTATACATCCGTAATTATAGATTTAGGATACCTAACTTCACATATATGTACCTTAAGTAGATGTATATTGAAGGTGTATAAATGTATAGTTAAGTTTAATAAATCTCAATTTAATAATATATACTTACTGTCATTATAATCTGGCAATCAATCTATACTGTCTGCAATAGATTTGTAGCACAGTCTTTTTGGTCTCAACATTCAGACAGATGACCACTATATTGTGTGCCTCCTCCCCAAGGTACCAGATAACTCCATGTTATTATGGAGACCATTAACTAGTGTTGAACATTGCTGAACATTCACTGAATAACCCAATGCATTCTGATGTTGGAGACCTGAATCAATCATATTGTATTTCTAGTTCACATTTTGTTCAAAAGGAAATAACTGGACTAGGGTAAGGTGTTCATGTGACATAGGACCGTCTGCTAAGAAAATAATTGTTTAGTTGCGGTGGACGAGCCACTATGGGCTTTTGTTTTGCCTTCATCTTTCTCATGGCGCAGCATGCATGGCATGCGACAGACTGATATTAGCCATGTCAGCAATTTCCATTTTTTAAACTTGAACATTTAATGAAGCTTTTACCTTACTACACTAGTAAATTCACTTCCCTTTAACTCGGACAACATTTAGAAACTCTCATTGATAGAGAATGATAATGTGGCCTGCTTAAAGTGTTTTAAAATGCAAGTGAAATGCCCCCTTGTTTTGAATGATAGTGGTCTTGTTCAATGAACAGGCATGGGGCCTATCGGAACTTGCAGGCCTCAAATTAGAATATGAAAAGTAAAAATACAAGTATCAGAATGCAAAGTGTTGTTCAATGAAAGCAAAAATTGCATAAAGCTGTCACACATCATTTGTGGTCAAATGTATGACGTTTTCGCGCATGCATTTACAATGCATGCCTTTACAACGTGGGCAATACAACGACTGCGTTGTGACCACGCGTTCTGTTACAATGCAAGACGTTATAACGACTTGCTTTAGGGAAGCACTGGAGTTTGGAATAGTATATCCTATTATTCCAACTCCAATCTGGGCAACGATAGGGAAGTTGTTGGATTTAAAATCCAACAATGAGTTTCCTAAAGGAAGTTGTTGTAATGACTTGCATTGTAATGGAACTCGTGGTAACAACGCGTTTGTTGTAGGGACTGTGTTGTAATGGCACTGCGTTGTTCTGACAGTGTTGTAAACGCTGTTTCCCTTTGTGGTCACTTGACGGGTGCAGTCATTGCTGCTCGCATACCCTTAAACATTGGTGCCTGCATTCCGAGAATCCCAGTCTTATCTGATCCCTGTCAAAGTCCTGTGTTTAGAGTGATCAGAATGACAAGTTACCACTTACCCCCCAGTTTTCCCCAGGCACATTTCTACAGGTGTAATCTATAAAATTCTACCACGGGGGAATGCCCAATAAACAAAATAGTATGTGAGGAATTTTGTGTGAATATAATGCAGAATTTTAAATAGTAGTCTTGTAATAGACAATTAGCAGCACATCAGTTAAAGTTTGATCCTCGTGATATCCGATTTTAAGAAGTGAAATAATTATTAGATTCTCTACAGCCCATATTGAGGGCTGCTAAATAGTAGATCTCTCTCGCCAATGTCTTGTGCATTTAGTGGCTTGCCCTTCTCTATGAGGTGAACTGAATTTTTAAACTGTGACAATAGATTATAATGAAATCGGAGTTCCTTTGTATCTCTTGGTTTCTAATAATATAAATAAAATCTGCAAACGCTTGTTTCCTAAGGGGTCTGGATTTAATGAGAAATAAACATGAAAAATGTATTAGGAGATGGATCCTGTAAAAAAGCATGCAGGATTTGGTGTGTTAAATACATATTCTTTATGTTATGCCTTATTTAAAAACTTGGAAAAGTAGGTATTTACAAAATGCGGAAAATAACTCACCCCAGGATAGTGGTGTTTAACATGTGTGGTAAATATCTCACTCTAGTACTCCTAACTTGTAATGAAAAATATACCCTCAAAATATGTTTCATTTCACTTGCATCAAGGTATTAAGAATTACCGCTCACACTCACCCATCTACTCACATTCAATTACCAACTACGATTTACCTACCCACTCACTCAATGCCATGAATCTACTGTTGCAATTATTTACGTAAGCACGCATGCACCCCCATCAATTAATAACCACCCTTAACAATAAAAAGTCAAACTTAGTCATTACCTTGTTTAAATAGTATGATTTGCAATGTCAAGCCATCTGTTCTATGTCATTTGCATTATCTATGTTGTTTTATTAGCATTTTATGAACGTTGAACGGTTTGCCAGTATAGAAAACAAAGCTTCCAGAAAAATTAAATGATTTATTGGTGAATGTATTCTCGATCACAACAGAGAGGGGGGTGGAGAGAGGTTAGTTGATGGAGTCAAGATACATCCTCCAATTCAGTAAACAATAAATGTAATTGCTACACTCCTTGTAATTTTGAAAAAACCTTAGAGTCCATACTATTCCCAATGGAGCACCTCAGTAAGTGATTTTTTTCAAACAAGAATGAAACCCCTAATTCACTGAGGTGATATACTTAATCATCGGGCCCTTCCTTCTCTGTAGTTCTAGCTTTGTTACATGCAGTGGGCTCTCTCTTAAGCTCTTTAATATAGGTAGTATGTGTTTGAACAGAGATTAAAAGTATACAAAATTGAAAGAGGGTGATGAGATGTCATTTTATTTGTTCCCACACTATTACATAGTTAAACGCACAGAGTCCATGAAAACCATATAATGTAGTCCTCTAGACTTTTGCCAACAGGTTTCTGTCCCAGTACTTGTGGGACCGTGGCATTCATCAGGGTAATAGATTCCCACTAAGTTCCTACAGAGAACTATAACTCTTCATTATAGAGTCACACACCAATGATTCAGGGATGAAGGGAAAAGGACTACCCCTGCCTGACTTTTGTAGCCTGACTCATTCCTTTTAACCTAGTGTGGCTTTCTGTATAGTCACCGGCTAAGACCTATGTAAATCTGTTTTGTGGTGCATGCCATCAGTTACCCCGGTCCGTTTTCTACATGTTGACCTACAAACCAGAATGAAAAATTGTGCTAAAAGAGAGTTAATGGCAATTGTAACCTGTTCCAGGATAATTAGCAAGTTGGGGCATTACTTTCTGATGGGGCAAACATAATCTTCTTCAAAGATAAGCAGTCATCCATCTGAAATTCTAGTAAAAAAGGAAACCATTTTTGTGTTTCACAACAGAACGTTTTAACTTCTTATTATGGGCACTATAGTAACCAATACTTGAACATATAGTTACAGCAGACTTTTGGTAGGTACCTAGGTCATGATTGGATGAATCCCCTCCTTACTGACTCATCTCCGGTTAAAAGTAAGTGATCAGTATCTGCAGGAAGCTGGCTATATTAGTAGTTTTCAGGATCATGAATAGTGTTGCTTTTTCAGCGACTTGCCTAACTGCATGTATCTGTTGTCAATCGTATCTTGCCTCGTAGGATGCAGCCTTTCCTTCAATACATTGTGGTGTGATAAATATATGCTCTGTAGTACAATTACTGAGCTCATTTAGCATGAAAAAGCAGAATTTTTTTTTAAATACAGAAACGAGGTTATATAGAATTGGATGCCACATTCATAGATCTGATTCCTAAAAGTTAATCATTATTCCACCCTGACCATGCAGGTGGGAAGTTTATAGGTATATGTTTCATTTGTAAATCCTACCTTCTTAAACAATTGTTATCTCCTCCATTCATTTATCATGTTTAGAAATGCTTTGAGGAATTGCTTATTTTTTCTCCTCAAGAGAATACGATTTTTATCATTTACCACCCGCCACTGGGTCACCATAAATAACATAGTCAAGCAGTTGTAGTTCTCCTGGAAACCCTTACAGCGTGATTTTATAGATCTGAACAGCTTTAGCTGTTTGTTGACGACAGACCTTGTGTGTCTAAAATACTTAGAGTGGGCTTTGGGGGAATCCAGTCTAAACCATTATCATTAGCTGTCTTCCGCTTCCAGCCACTAACTTGAGACCTTGCCATTCACATCTTAGAAAAGCCCACATGTGATTGGTTCTATTACCTCATTCTATCAGCTGTTTCTGTAAGCATTTTGCGATACAGGGCGCGCTACGAAATTCGTTTTATCTATTTGTTTACTTACCTCCAATTATCCATATTCCGGTGTTTAGTACCCCCCACCCTGCCCCCCTGCCTTTCCACCCCACGGAACTCCCTCCACCGTCTGTGGCTGATGTTAAAGTATTCACTCTGTTTGCTATGTTTATTATCTGGCCTTTTTATCAATATCCAATTACCTACTCTTCATTTTTGTTCTCTTGAGCCATGTTTTGAATCATACCATGTTTTGTATTTAATTAGATGTCAATTTACCTTCTATTTGCATTCTACCTGGTTAACATTCACAAATAGACTACCACCCAACCAATTGGGGAATAATTTAATGCTAGTTTGCCTAAGTTTAAGTGTTACAAAAGGTGATACTCCATTGACTAAACTGGGGAAAGTGTGATATTACCATATAAGACCCTGAAGAAAGTTTTCTATATCTTGGCCATTGACTGTAGCTGGATATTTTCATTTATCATATGGTTGACCCTTTTCATTAAGCCATTAGCCTTTTTATATTTGATATCTAATGACTTTAATATCAAAAAATGTAAACTGGACTCCGTTTACAGTAACTAATATGGATTGCCTATCTTCTTTGCAGAAATTGTCCCACAAAAATTCAATTACAACTTTAACAGTGGTATGATTTACCATTTGGGTGACATGCCAATGGGAATTATAACCTAATAGGAAGAACTTAAACCTTTTATAAATGCCTGTTCCTTTCAGAGGCCCTAAAACATCTAATGCCAATTTCACCCATGTTTTCAGTAGTACCACCACAGCAGATAAGGGTGATCTGTGTGTAACCTTGTTCTTGCCTGTCACTTTTACAACTGATAATCATTTTGTTCAATGATGGAATCCATTCTGGGAAATCAAAATTTGCTTCTACCTTTTTTTTGTGAAGTTGTCGTCCAAATGTCCTTCATGAGGTAGGTTCACCATTTTCCCTCCCAGACCTTCTGGGGGAATAGCCTTGTCCTTACAGCACACTTTACCCTCTTGGATATTAAGTTCAAATCTAACCTCCCAGAAAAACATCAACTCTTCTTTAAGATCACTACATATCTGTGGCTGACAATTCAAAATAAGCTCTTTCATTTATTACTGGACAGGGTCCTTTTACATACATTCATTTCATTCATACTCTGATACAGCTGGTATTGTGTTTAATATTGCACTATCCAATTGTTCTTTGTTAACTTCTCATTTTAGAGGCACCCTTGAGAGTTAGTCAGCTGCCAAATATTGCTCTCCATGTACATATTCTAATTCAAAGCAAACATTCTCCAATCCCAATATCCATGTGGCAATAAGTGGTGAAGAATATGTACATAAGGAGCTTGCGATCAGTGCAGATTGTAAATCTTATGCTCCATAGAAAGAAGTTTAATTTTTTTCCAGCCCAATAACATGACAATGTATAGTACTGGTATTTATTAAGCGCATATATCACCCATAGGTCTCATAGTGACAACACTTCTCTTTCTACCAGTGAGTAGTTTTTTAAACTTTAGATAAACATCTGGAGGAAAATCCAACTATTCTCTCTTTACCTTCAACCATCTAGGAGAATGTTGCATCTAAACCCTTATTACTTGCATCTGTAATGAGAATAGTCTTCCTATTTGAGCCAAAAATGCCCAGTGATGGCAACTTTACAATTTCACGCTTAAGTGTTTCATATGTCTCATGACTTTTCTCACCCCCTACAAATTGCATGTTTTCTTTAGCAGTTGAAGTAGGTGATCACATTTGTCAGCAGAATTATTTCTCTACTTAGACATATATTCAATGAACCCCAAAAATGATCTTAGTTCACATTTTGTTTTGGAACAGTAAGTATTTATTTACCGTTTCTATTAGACTTGTTTTTGGTCTGAACCCTTCATTCGAGATTGTGTCTTAGGTAATGTACTGAACCTATGCCAATGTGACATTTGTATTTACTTACAGTAAGACCGGCTTCTGTTAATCTTCTAAATAACTCACGTAAAGTTTTATCATGTCCTTGCATGGAGGACCGATATACCAGAATATTGTCTTGAAAAGATGAGGTATAATCTACTCCTCTCAGTTGTTGAAGAATGATTTTTTGAAATACTGCAGCCTCACAAGGGAGCCCAGATTGCATTCTGCGAAACATGTAGGCTCTTACCAGGGTTATAGAGGCTATTAAAGTCATATAATCGGGGTGCAACTACACCTGATGGTATGCCATGCAGAGAGCAATTAATCAGAAATATTTTGCCTCACCCATAGTGCTAAGCATTTCATTGACATTTGGTAAGGGGTGTCTTCCAATACAGATATTCTCATTAGGAATGCGCAGATCTACACAAAGGTGGAGGCCTTTCCCATTAGCCTTAGAGGCAATAAATATAGAAGCTAACCACTCTGAGCTCTCAATTGGGTAGATAATACCTAATCTAGAAAGTGTTTTTAATTCTTGTTCAAGAGCTTCTTTCCTCATATTAGCAACTACCCATGGTTTATGTACAATAGGCTCAGCCCCAGCTTTCAACATAATCTTATGTTGGTACTTTTGTAAGTTTCCAAGGTTATCTGAATATACCTTCGGGATTTAATTACAGAGAACTGTCTTCTAGAAGATTGTGTTCTTTATTCGGGTCAAGATTTATTCCTAGCTCCTTCTGAATTTACCAACCTAGTAGGTTGTATCCTTTTTTAACCACATATATTTTACGTAGGGTGGGTCTAGCTTTGCAATCTATACACAATATGATTTTCCATGCCTACTAATGGAATGGGGTCCTTGTTATACACCCTTAGTGATATATCTCGTTTCAAATGCAATATTATTCTTTTTTTTAAATTGGCTAAAATCCTCTCAATTCAGTAAGGTATATGGGTAGCCAAAATCAACAAACTTCATCACAGTATTACCCTCTAAGCATATTTTCTAATTTAGGTTTGCCTTCTCCTTTACATCTTATACTTGAAAGGCTATTTTCTTTTTCCTCCATTTCACTATTTCTAATAGCGTTAACTTCATTGTTTTCTACTTGTCTACACAATCTCCTGTTACACTTCCTGCACATAGTGCTTCTTGCCTCCCTTTGTACATTATTAGCTAATGGGTTTCTGCTGTCACAACGGAAAAACAATAGCTTATTTTCCTCCTTTTTAACTTTCATTACCTTGCTTTTTATTTAACATATCCGAATATCTTGCTTCTCTAGATGAACTTCAGGCACTAATTCATTTGGAGCTTTAATTTCTTATATACAATTGGCAGTATGTTCCACAGATTTAGCAACATCTTCAGCTTCCTTTAATGTTTTTTTTTGTATAACAAATCATTCAGATATATTACAATTTGATCACTTATTTAAGATCCTCTGTTAGATAGGTATGAGGAAACTAATTAAGAATAGCATCAAACCTCACACATTTCTTCAGAATTCTAATGAATGTAGAATGATTCACTTTGCCAAAATGCCGTGGATAAATTGAGAAGGAGAAGACCGGAATTGCCAGAATGAAAAATGCAGAGTGTGTCAGCACTACTTGACGCAAGGCAGTTTATATACTTTATTCTGAACCTTGTCTGAAATGCATGAAATACAGCATTCTGAGAGATATATTGTGGTATTGGTGTTTGCTACACATCTCTAAATACTTTTACAAAGGAACAGGATGAAAACTATTAAGATCTTCCACATTTACAGATGTTTTATCAGTGGTGGAGTAACTTGGCCAAACATAAGACAGTCATATATTACTCCTTTCTAAGGTAAGAAGTTCACTAATTTGGTCAAATGTAGCAACATTTGATATGTCAAGTTTTTAGCAATTTACACTTGAACTGGATAAGCTTTAGTTTTAAGAGTGAATTTTGGTAATTCATTTTAGGCAAATTTCGCAAAGGCTTCACATTTAGCAAAAGGATTGTCAAATGTAGGAGGAGGTAATTATTCACCATTCTAATTCAAATAGGTGTTTCAGATGATTGTATTGATTTGAGATTCAATTTGAGTAGATTTAGCATTGAAAAAGCTTCTTTTGTATAGTCTACTCATCTACCCTAAGAAGAGAAAGGAGGGCAATTCCCTATGTAACTTCTGAAATTATCATAATGATTCTTTTCATATGAGCGATCTTTAGAGAAACAAGGAGTGAAGATTCAGCTCTCTTTGCTTTGTACCTAAGGAGCTATGTCATCCAGAAGTTCTTACATGCAGTAATTGAAAGTGGATGTGGAAGCAGTGATGTCATTGGGCTGATCACAAAGTCAAACTTAAAAACTTAAACTAAAGCAACATCAAGCAATACTGCCCGCAGACTTTTAAAACTAGGGCTTGCAAACAAATAAATACTACCAGGTTTAATGATACTCTGGCCTGCTCTCAGCCTATCCTTGCAAAGGACCCTAGTGTTTCAACTACCAATTACAAGGACTGGTTCAACACAGCAGTATTTCTAACAGCCTCTCTAAACTTTTTTAGAGAACTCAGAAACAAACCTACTGCCCCTGGCTCTCAGCAGATCTTGAACTTTTTTAATAAAAATGTACACGTCAAGAACATGTGTGGAGGAAAAATTAGTGTGAGGTAGAAATAAGCAGGTCCAAACAATACATTTTAGAACACAAAAGCTTGATTATAGTAAATGAATCAAAATATTTCAATGAGAAAATTAATCTTACCAAAAACTCAGCTAAGGAACTATTTGAAACAGTTAAATTGTTTCCAATTCTAATCCCCCAAACTATGTGTAATAAAATAGCAACCTTCTTTCAGGAAAAGGTAAAAGAAATAAACTGCAAGTTCAACGCCAGCCAGAGCATAAAAGAGATATGCCCTAGTTTGGATGGCTCACAGATTTCACATGCTACTCTTCACGAGTTCCTTCAGCATTATGAGGCGAAAGTCAGGATGCTCATTGATTTCACTAAATCCATATACCATTGTCTGTCCTGTTCATACACTGCTAGGAGCTCAGACTCCCCAGGGGAGTAACTGGCAATGAGCTGGATAGACCAGTGGGGAGTGGTGGTGGATCATCTGCAACTGGTATAGAAATGCCCAATTCCGAAGAGAGGAACCCTGTCAAATGCCGGCAACTCAAGAAGGGCTAGTTCGGGGCTGAAACTGCCAACGCCTTTATCTGAGAACAGCATCATGGAGCACAGATAAAGCAACAGGAAAAAGGAAAGAGAAACAACAGAAATAAGAAAAAGCATGCAAATTGAACATGGCAGGTGTTATATAACACAAACTGCAGGGTAAAGAGACACCCAGCAATTAATTACTTTCAATGGGCGAGCTATCTTCTCTCTCTCCGCTCACTTGCCACCATCTATGTTACTAACAATAGGCATACTCATGGCCCTGTGCACTCCACGCCTCAGATGGAATGCTCCAGCCATCCCAACCAGTGTCTGTCTATTGCTTCATCGTCTGTCTAATAAAGTGTACATAATGGTGCCAGGCCCCACTGAGCCACTGAGGTAGAAACTGCCCCGGAAGGTGCAAGCTCCCCTGTATCGCTCCTCCTGTGTAAGGCCGTTTGAGGATAAGAACGGACAGAATGTACACTATAGTCCATGGCAAGGTCCACTGAACCTTGCAAATCAGGCCCTCCCCCAATATATTTGTCATGGCCTTCAAGGGGGGAGTGCGACTTGTCTCTGGCCCTGTTGGATGTTCTTTCGTTATAGCAATGTTTCCTCATTTCCCAATGTTTCACTACTGATTCCAGTCTCTGTCATTCTGTGGCAGAGTAGTCTTGTTGGTCTGTCAAGATTGAAATGCTGGAGGTTCCCAGTTGGGATGATACAACAGCTGTCTGGTGGATGGGATGTGCCCACGGCTTTAGAGTTGAGATTATAGAGGAAACATTGATCATGAGGGGCATTGTCAAAGCTCCTAGGAGGTCATAGTGGATTTTCAGGGACTGGACTTGGGGCCTAAATGCCAGGAATGTTTTCCTTTAGACCATGTGTCTTGAGAAAAGTATGTGGCATCTTTGTTAGCAAAGGGGCCCTTAAGCTGTTTAACTGCAGTGATCATTTGTTGGGCCTGCAATGCATGCAATAGTAGGACAGGGTGCAGGATGGGTATGTTCTGTGTGACAGCGAATACAATGTGCCTTTTGAAATTCCAATGGAGGGGTAAATGTGAGGCCCATGAGAGTTGGCAGAAAAGAGGCAAGGATCCCATCCCCATCTCCCACCTCCTGTTCCTCTGGCATCCCATTGAATTGGATATCATTTGTCTTCCACCTCCGTCAGTTTCTGCTGCATGTGCCAGAGTTCCTGTTATAGGTCTGGCCCCCACCCAGGGCCTCCATACAGTCCTCCAAGGCACCCATACTCAAATGTGTTTAAATCTGGAACTTTAGTTCACAGCCCATCATTATCGTGTTCTTGCGGACCTAGTCCATTGTTGTCTTGATGGAGGTATGTTCCCTCATCAGTGTTTTGAGGGTGATGTCCCCCATATCGTCTTGGAATTAGGAAGTCTTCCCAGACATAATGTCCGTGAAGGGGAGCTGACGCATGGCCTTCCCCTTAGGTATTCATGGACCAATACCCCACCTCACACTATCTTTCTATGTGTTGCAGCGGTGACCTGTTCAGGTGTTGCACACTCACTCTACCTGTAGGCACTAGTCAGTCGGGTTGGGTCACTGGGAGGTGCTAACCATAGCGGCTAGTGTCTGACTCAGCATGTCCTGTTAAAAAGAGAATGACCACTCACACTTATCAAGCCCTCATCATTGTCCTCTCTCCTCGCTGGATTTATGCCCTGATATTCAGAAAAGAAAGGGGCTTGCCCGTCCTCTCAAGCCACTGTATCATAGGTAAGTAACAACTGCCGGGCCCTGGGTGGCTGGATATGGTGCCTGGTGACTGGCTGGACCTCAATAAGACATGGTTCGCATTTCAGGGTCATCCACAGTGTTAACAGCTCTGGGCCTTCTCCTGCATTATGGTGCCCCTCTTTGCCTGCTCCAATCTGACAGAGCAAGACTTCACCATGCCGGGGACAGGACGATAAGCAGCCTGCCAAGGCCCACATCTCCGCCTACATTTCAGGATCCCCGGAAGGGCAATTATGTTGTGCCCATGTATGAGCAGGTTATTTGGCAGACTGGTGCCCAAGACTTGACTCCAGTATCCGGACAGGGTTTAGCAGTAGAAGAAAATAGGCTGGGGCAGGCCAGAACAGACAATGGGGCCGGTACTGGATGCAATCCAAGCCCCTCTGGTCCACTGCAACGAGAGCAGTGTATGGCCTCATAATCTGGCCTGGATGCAGAGCGTCACCACATAGGTCCCCCGGGCTTTCCGTTTGTTGAGGGAGTGCGGCTTCGGTAACATCCCTGCAGAGACCCTCTGGCCCTCCACCACCCCCGTAACGATGCCACATGTGTACTTCAAGTTTAGCGTCCATTGCCACGGCACAGCAAAGGCTGGCACCGGGGTCGCAGACAGCGTTATCGGGAGCCGACCATTTTCTTTGTGGCCGGGCTCCTCCACACATGTATTGTTTTTCAATTAATAATTATAGATTTATTTGCAAATTAACAACGTTTTTATATTTTATATGTTGCTGCAGTCAAAATCTTAAAGTCACTTGATTTTTTTTGTTGTAGAAATTGTTATCCATTTTGTATGTTTTTGATGTATTTATTACCTGGCTATTTTTATTTTTTCTATGCAATAAGTTATTATTTTTTTTAAATTTATTTTATTTTATTAATAATCCATGAACGCACAAAAGGCACATAAAAAAAATGAAAGGCAGTCATATTACAATACATTAAACCATAGTTTCCATAAAACCAAACAATAATACAAAAATAAAATACGCAGGAGGTTTATTCATCCATATAAACCACCACTGGACCCAAGATCTCATTACCTAATTTCTTTTTCCATCTGCCTTTCAGAACATATAGACTGTACTCTATATTAAACATTGATAGGAATCTAGCTATCCATAATTCAAAGGAAGGAGCATCCTTTTGCAACCACATTGAGGCAATACACAGTCAGCCACAGCTGTAGCTAAGAAAGTCAAGTACCGAAATTTATGGAGCAGTTGATCCTCATCCAATACCACATCAACCCCCAGCAATACATGAGCTACTGACAGTCGTACAGGCCCACCCAGAATCTCAGCTAGGAATTTCTCTATATGATCAAAAAGTATGTTTAAATGCCCGCAAGTGTAAAAAACATGTACCAAGTCAGCATCATCTGACCCACAGAGAAAGCACTTTCCATCATTAGATCCCCCATTTAGATATTTTAGATAGGGTGTAGTATAGTTTAAAAACGGTCTTATCTTGCTGTGCACGAAGATTAGCTGATATGAACAATCTCCCAGCCAGTTCGATAGAAGTTTTGACCCGAGTCCCAAGGCACCCCAGCCTGTTATCCCATTTTAAATTTTGACCTCAAGATCATTGCCAAAAGTATCCAGCAATAAGGTATAGAGTGTACCAATCCGTGCACCTTTCCTCTGGGCCTCAATAAGGGGGTTAACTTCGATTTTCCATCGGGCTTTAAACAAATAGTCATGGATTTGCAAATACTTGAAAAAATCAGAGTGGGACAAATGAAATTGATCAATTAACATATCAAAAAACATCAGACCCCCGTTAATGAATAAGTCTCCAATATAATGAACCCTTTTAGCCCGCTAGCTATCGACAACTCGGTCCCAAAATATAGATGGGAGAAGAGTGGTGGCAGTTAGCGGGTATACCAAGATATCCTTTCCACCTTGTACTTCTTTTTAACAGCCATCCATAATTTATAGGCCGCATTAAGAACCTTGAATCTAGTTCTCTTATAGTAGCTCTTGTCAAGGTTAATAAACAGTCGATTTTTGGCATCACTGCCCAGCAGCATTTGATAGATAGAAGGAGCTTCAGCCATACAAGTCGGTTCTGCCCCAGTTAGCAATATGTTCATATGCTGTAATATACAAACATAATAATATACGGTAAAGTTCTGGACAGCCCATCCCCCTTGCAGCCGAGGCAGGGTCATGTATCGCATAGTTCTCCGTGATTTACCCTGAGCCCATAAAAATCTAGCACAAATAGATTGTAATGATACAAGATTAACACAAGAGATCTCCAATGGCACAGATCTGAAGAAATATAAGATTTTGGGGAGGATCAGGATTTTGAGAACATTGCATCGTCCAACCATGGACAGATGCAAACATTCACATCAGTCCAATTGTTTACGCACTTCGTTCAACAGATGTGCCCAGTTGACCACAACCAATGCCCTTAAACACACCAGTAGCGTGATTCCCAGATACACTACCTCATTCAAAACCCTTTGGTCATCAAATGCCTTTATATTAGCACACAAGATTTGTGTCTTAGATGTATTCAGTTTGTAGCCTGACACAGCCCTAAATTGTGCGGCAAGTAGCTCTATTGCTGGCATTCCTGTTGCCGGGTTCGTTGTTACCACTGCCACGTCATCTGCAAAGACGCAGTATTTTTCTTGCCTCCATGTTACCGATTCAATCCTAGAGCTATGTTCCAACATTTTTTTAAACGGGTCTATATATAGAGAGAACAGTAAGGGGGAACAGGGACATCCCTGCCTTGTCCCCTGTGTAATATGTACAGGAGTGAATTCTAAACCCATTATACAAATTCTAGCGACAGGTTGACGATATAACATTTGCAAGGCAGTGACAAACTTTTGCTTGAACCCCTGCGACGTAACACCGCCCATAAAAAGCCCCATGTGATCCGGTCGAAAGCTTTTTTGGCATCTAATAATAAAAGACTGAACCCATCCCCCGTGGAGTTTGCAATATCCAACAAAGTTATCACTCTATTAACATGATTTGTTGTCCCCCTCTTGGGGATAAAACCATGTTGTCGGATCAAAACCAACGGTATTATTACTTCTGTCAACCGGGTTGCAAGAATTTTAGAATAGATCTTTCCATCAGCATTTAAAAGGGAAATTGGACGGTATGAAGCAGGTTGTTCAGAAGGCTTATCTTTTTTTTAAATACTACGATACTAGCCTCATCCTAAGATGAGGGGGGTGTGCCTGCCTGAGCTAGTCTAAACGTAGCCAGCATATCATCCTTCAAGACTCCAAAAAATGTTTTGTAGATCTCAAGTGGGAGTTTGTCCGGCCCGACAGCCTTTCCCAATGCTAAGTTTTTTATGGCTCTTTCCAGCTCTTCCATGGTTATAGGGGCCTCCAGTAACTCCGCATCCTGCCCACACAAGTTATTATCGCAGAAATGCTGAATCAGGCAGCAACATTGTATCATCTGTAGCTGTTGCAGAAGATGTGGGGGTTAATACAAGGGAGTGCAACACTGTGAATACTACCCCCAGTACCATTGCTTCTGTTACGGTATCAAATAGTAACTCCATGATTGATCAAGAGAGGTTAGGGGGCAATGTCTTGGAATCTGGCTCATATAGGAGTTCAAATTTGATGGCCGGGAGAGGCTCATTAGTCACAGGGGAGGCTTCACTGAGCTTACTGAACTCACAGAATAATGGGAATCCTGTAGCTGACAGGCTGAATGATGCGGATTCTGCCGTCTCTGGTGGAAAATTCTATTCTATGTCTGATCTCTCAAATCTCTCAGAGAATGATAATGTGAGTGCGGTTGGCGACTGGGGGGATGAGATTGAGTCGCACCCAGAGGAGGATGACTCTAGCTCTGAGCACTCAATGAATCAAGAGACTGTTAGAAAAGTACAAGATCCTGGTAATCCTCTTTCTCAAAAGACGCCGACTCCTGCAGGTCAGCTCAAATGGGACTGCTCACCCTCTTCTCAGCTTGATCATGTAGGGACTAATGCCCGGTTTTCCTGCAGAGCTGGATGGAGAGATCACGTTGAATACAATATATAAGCTGATTATGGCGCATAGGGAAGAAACAAAGGCTGAAGGGCTGCGAACTCAGGGTGCAGTTCACAAACTGCAAAATACCGTATGCAGCATAGCCAAATCATGTGAGGAAATAACAACACAAATTGTTGAGGCAGAAGAGCGGATTTCTGGGGTGGAAGATCTGCTGGCTCAGCAGCAGACGATGATTGTAGCTCTACAAAAAACAAAAGAAGATACTGATTGGAAACTAACAGATCTTGAAAATCGATCGAGACGGAATAATGTCTGCGTTTTGGGTGTTCCCGAAAACAGAGAGGGGAAGGATGTTAGACAATTTGTCATCGAAATGTTTAAGGAAGCCTTCCCTGATCTGAAGGGTTGGAACTGGGAGATTGAGATTATCAGGGCACATAGATTTCCATTCGTGCAGCGAGGGAGAACAGGGGGGTCTGGGGAAAAGCCTGGGGAAAGGCCTAGGGTAATTTTAATCTGCCTAAACACTTACCTGCTACGTGAAGCATTATATGATCTGGCTAGGCCAGATAGGCCTCGGTCTGGTACGCCCAGATTTTTGCCAGGCTACAGTGCAACAAAGATGGAGACTGCGTCAGCTGATCTCAGCATTCCAGGCCAAAAGGGGTCAGGCGTTCCTTTAAAACCACACTAAGTTAAAAGTGATTTATAAAGAAAAAAAACAGTACTTCGTGTCAGAAATTGCTGCACAAGAATTTTTGAAGATAATGTGAAGTTAATATGTACATATCTAATCATATTTGGTTTTTTTTGTGCTATTAATGAGTTTATATCATAAAAGGGATTTAACTGGTGAAAAACGGTTATTTTTGATTTACAATCTAGTACATGTTTGCAAGGTGTGCTATTAATGGGTGCGAAATCTGAGAGGATGATCTCTGATGGGTGCGGTGGATCACGAGTGGGCTTTCGGGGGTGACGGCCCATAATCACTCCCCATCACTGAGGACATGGTCCGTACGCCTCTATTTGGGTGGGGGGGAGGGGGTTGGGCGGGACAGAGGGTGGGGGGTCAGCATGTGGGTGGGGGGTGGTAAATGGGCAGGGGAAAAAAATAATCCATCAGTGTACTATTGTTAGGAGTGTGGAAATCGGTGGTTCTTGGCACACATGCTATACGTTTAAAAACACAGGGAAAACTGATGGGGAATAGTGGTATTTACGGAGGCATTCAGCTCTGTTTTTTTTCAATGTTAGGGGCCTAAATCATTTTATTAAAAGGCAGCGGATCCCTAGTGAGCTGCAGATGCTGCAGTGTGACCTGATATGCCTGTAGGAAACCCATATAGCTTGGGACAAAAGAAAACTATTAGTGGACTTGGGCTATACTGTATTGGTTAGTACTGAGCAATCTATTACTTTGCGGGGAGTTTCAATTTTAACTAAAAAACATATTCAAAGTACAGGTAGGACATTGGCGGATAAACAAGGGAGGTGGGCTATAGTTGAATGTACTATTGGAAATAAGAAATTCACGATATGTTTTATATATGGGTCATAATTTGATGAGGCTCTGATTTTAGAATGCTCAATGTAGAACTGGCCTTATGGTCCATTCCATTAATTATTTGTGGTGACTTAAATATACATCTTGGCCCTAAATACTTGCAGGATATTAGCTATAGGTACACTGGGAGGAAGCCAAGGGTATTTACAGCATTTCAATCTCTTCTGGGTGCTCATGGGCTGGTTGATGCCTGGGCCACCCTGAGAGGGGAGGAGCCTGGGTACGCCTTCTATTCTGGCCCCCATCAGAAACTTGTAAGGTTGGATTACTTTTTAGTCCCAAGTCATTTATTGGTGGGTGCTAGAAAAGAGGTGTACCCACGGGTTACTTCAGACCACGGCCCTCTGGTGTTAACTCTAGGGCTCACCAGGACTGGATCTACACCACAAGCCTTTTCTTTTGATAGGAAATTATTGTTAGATGTTAAGTTTGTAGCTCATATGAAAGAGTGGATTGAGTGTTTCTTTTTGATTAATCGTGGTAGTGCAGGGACCGGGTGTGTTTGGGATACTTTAAAGCCGCATTTAGGGGGGAAGCTCTAAGTTTCGGTCTGTACAAGTAAAAATAAATACAGATCACACTGCAGGAACTATATGCAGCTCTGACTGTAGCAGAAGAAAAGCTTATGTTGGGCATACAAGGAGGCCTTGAATCGCTGATCTTCTAACTGAAGTAGTCAGGTGCAAGGCTAAAATAAATCTCCACTGGAGTAAAGAGACAGAAATATGTGATTAAGAAACAATTGAATTATGAATACGGGGAGGCCAGTGGACGATGTCTTGCACAGAAGCTCAGATCTAAAGAGGCAGCTCAGAGGATTAGTGCAATTGTTGACTCTAGGGGCATCCTAGTTGAAAACGAGGCTGAGATTCTTGAGGTGTTCCATAACTTCTATGAAACATTATATACTGGGGAACACTATGATCCGCAAAAAAATATTTTCATTCAATCATAATATATATATATGAATTCGAGAGGTTTAAAGATTAGGAGATGATCAGGTCATATATGTCTTTTTCAGTAAGCAAGCACCATTCAAGATAATAAGGTCCAGTGTAGAGCCTTTCAAATGGATGGGTGCTGTGGAAGATCATTGCAGGAGAGGAGCTATGAGAAAAGATTTTCCACATCATCATTAGTATATCCGCACATAAGGTTAAAATCACCTTGAAAGATGTTTGTGTCAGAACTAATTAAGTGAGTGGTGGATTGCTTCATACATTCAAGGTTCAAAATCTTTTTTGACCAGGAGTATGATTAAGTTTGGCATGGGAATTTTGTCGCAAATGAACTTGCAAAATAAAGCACTGAAAGGAGAGGTATTAGACTGTTGATGCCTCCTGCACTGACTAGAATTGTTGTAAAGTACTGCAAATCTTTTACCAGACCTACCTCTGTGGTCCCCTGATATTATGAGAAGTATTATTGAAACAGGTGTCAGTAAGTTTAGCTATGTTAAGAATTTGGCTAACAATAAAGTCAACAAGTTCCAAAATGTGTTACACTGCTGATGTGCACTTCTGAAACACAAAGACGGTGAGGTGATGATTGTTTTCATGAGATGTGTTCCCAAAGAATGAATTTTGATCTGACTGACTTTATGTGTAGAATGTTACTTTGGCGGTGCGAACACAATGTATTCCTTTGCGCAGAAACAGTCGGAATAGGGGCCTTGTAAAACAGGATTGCTGGATACAGGAGTTGCATTGTAATCAGGGTCATAGGTGATTAAGATAATGGAACGAGAGTGATGAATATATCCACTGAGGAAGAATGGCCTTATTGTGAAGGTAAGAATGCAGCCTATCAAGCCAAAGGATATGATTGCACATTGCCATAGTGCACCCTTAGATCACTGAGAGACCACCTAGCTGAACAAATATTAGACAGTGTGTGTTTGACTTGAGTAAGTCCTTTTAGTTATTAGGTCGATTTAGTGGTGAAGGAGGCCAGAAGAGGTGGAGTTGACCCTGTAGTGAGCCAAAGCTGATGCGGTGTCTGTTGCCATGCCTTCCCCGCCCTCACGTTGTCTGTGATGGCAAATTACCAACCATTTGCAATGCAATAGGTCTCGCCTAAATTGGAGACCTATTGCATTGCAAATGATTCTTTTGCTTGCCACGCACTTGAAGAAAAGGGCATCCCCTTCATGCCAGTGGGCACACGGATCTGGAGCAAAACCGAGGAAGCAGAGAATCCGCCTGGGACGTGGACAGGTCCAGCCAGGGAGCGTCTAGTTGAAGACTGACTTTTAACTAATCCAGACAGATGTTAAAACTCCGATAAGGAGGGGCGTATTATGGGGCCGATTATGATGGCGGACGGACCTGAGTCCGTCCGCCACCATGGAGTAGGAGGGACCGTCCGCAGGGGCTGCGGAGGTCCCTCCGTGCAGATTAGGATGTGACCGCCAGGGTGGCGGTCACATCCTCAATCTTTAACATTGCGGCGGGTGCAGCTTCAAGCTGCACCCGCCGCAATGTTAAAAAAGCATGCACAGCATTTGCGTGCACAAAGCAGCAGGCACCGCGCGGTGCCTGCTGCTTTGTGCATGCAAATGCAGGGGGGTACCATAGGTACCCCCCATGTGCACCCCCCACCCCCCCTTCACCTAGGGGGCCCGCAACGGGCCCCCGTAGTGAAGTTCCGTATGCTTTTTCACAGCGGAAAACCAGCCGCGGAAAAGCATATTGTACTGCCCATCCTAATATGGTGGACGGTGTCTGGAAGACACCGTCACCATATTAGAGCTTTTCCGCCGCGGTTGTAAGCCGACCACGGCGGAAAAGCTGCGGACGGAAACCAGGACCCACCAGCCATCCTAATGTGGCGGTGGGTCCTTGGTCAGTCCGCTGCGGTTTTTCCGCATCCTCGAGCCGGCGGTGGCTTCCGCCGGCCCCGAGGATGCGGAAAAACCGCAATCCTAATGACCCCCTAAGTACCATACAAAAACCCCACATGTACATTTATTTTATCGCCATTCATCGAATCCCCACCCGACCCTCTTCCCAGGACTAAATGTTCTTTAAAAAAAATGATATGTAAGTTTCCAGGAAAAGCCTATGATTCATTTATTTCAGTAACTAATGCCGTTTGGCCAAAATCTTGGCCAGCCTGGAAGGGCTGGCATGTTCCCTGTACTCTGCGCCCCACCTGTGCCCGCAGATGTCTGGATCCTGCATTTGGCCCCCCTGCAGGGAAGGGCCAGTGAATGAATCAGCCCTCCCTGTGCCCCTGTTCAGAGGTGTGAACAGCCCTGGCTCTGGGCGAACATTCTCATTTGTATCGCAGATGGGCCGCCGTGGGGAGTGGGTGCAGTCGTTTGTCTAAAGCATGGGTACTCACAAACTTTCTCTCGGGGGCCAAATGTACACTGTGAATTGTGTCCGAGGGCCGCACCAGTGGGGGTGGGGTCAGTGGGGGAGGGGGCGGGGCTAGAGCAATAAAAAAAAAACTGACCATGAGGTTGATCACTGGTCCCGGCAGCGGACACCTTCATGCACTGAGCCACCAGACCCGGCATACACACATCTCTCTCTCTTGCTCTCTCTGTCTCCCTCCCTCCCTCTCACTCTCCCTTGCTCTGTCCCCCTCCCTCTGTCCCCCTCCCTCTGTCTCCCTCCCTCTGTCTCCCTTTCCCTCTCTCACTCCCTCACTGTCTCCCTTTCCCTCTCTCACTCCCTTTTCCTCCCTTCCTTTCTCTCACTCCCTTTTCCTCCCTTCCTTTCTCTCCCTCCCTTTCCCTCTCTCACTCTGTCTCTCTTTCCCTACCTCACTCCCTCACTCTGTCTCCCTTTCCCTCCCTCACTCCCTCACTCTGTCACTCCCTTTCTCTCCCTCCCTTTCCCTCCCTCCCCCTCCATCCCTTACCCTCCCTCCCTTTCCCTGCATCCATTTCCCTCTCTCACTCCCTCACTCCGTCTCCCTTTCCCTCCCTCACTGTCTCCCTTTCCCTCCGTCGCTCGGTCTCCCTTTCCCTCCATCGCTCGGTCTCCCTTTCCCTCCCTTACTCTCTTACTCCATTACTCCCTCACTCTGTCTCCCTTTCCCGCCCTCACTCTGTCTCTCTTTCCCTACCTCACTCCCTCACTCTGTCTCCCTTTCCCTCCCTCACTCTGTCTCCCTTTCCCTCCCTCACTCGGTCTCCGTTTCCCTCCCTCACCCGGTCTTCCTTTCCCTCCCTCACTGTCACTCCCTTTCCCTCCCCCTCCCTTTCCCTTCCTCCCTCCCTTTCCCCCCTACCCTTTCCCTCCCTCACTCCCTCACTGTCTCCCTTTCCCTCCGTCGCTCGGTCTCCCTTTCCCTCCCTTACTCTCTTACTCCATTACTCCCTCACTCTGTCTCCCTTTCCCTCCCTCACTCGGTCTCCGTTTCCCTCCCTCACCCGGTCTTCCTTTCCCTCCCTCACTGTCACTCCCTTTCCCTCCCCCTCCCTTTCCCTTCCTCCCTCCCTTTCCCCCCTACCCTTTCACTCTCTCACTCGCTCACCCGATCTCCATTCCCCTCCCTCACTCCCTCTCTGTCACTCCCTTTCCCCCCCCTTACCCTCCCTTTCCCTTCCACCCAGGGCACAAGTCCTAAAAAAAGAAGTGGGGGGACGCTGACGTCACAACAAGAAGTGATGTCACGAAAGGTGGCTTGCACCTTCAGATTCATTGCCTCCCCTCGCTCACCCCTTAGATGCGTTTGCATCAGAGAAGCCAGCGCGTGAGCAGCGTTCTGAATGGGCTCTGATCTCACCCCAGAGAGGCCAAATAGTGAATGTGCTGCTCCATGTGCTCCAGTTATCGAGCTTCCGGTAAAATAAGTGGGGGGACGCTGTCCACCAGCGTGGAACCTTGACTTGAACCCTGCTTCCACCCTCCCTTTCCCTCCTTCCCTCTCTTAATTCCTCACCCGTTCTCCCTTTCCCTTCCTCACTTAGTCTCCTTTTCTTTCCCTCTCCCTCTTTTCTCACCCTGCCTCTGTGTCAGCCCGGGCTGAGACAGCTTCGGAGCGCACACACACACAGATGCACCGAGCCCATTAACAGGTCTTTAAAAGATCATTAGAATGTTAATGAGGCTGTGTTCACCTCTTAGCGCCCCTGCAGCTCCACTCTAACTATGGCAGGAAGCGCCCGGCCGGCCCCCACAGAGCAGCAGAGTCTCGGAGTCGCGCTGCTGTAACTTAGTTTGCAGACACTCTTTTAAAAAAAAACAATTCAAACACTGGTATGATTCAAACACTGGTATGATGTGTGCAAGGTCCGCGGGCCGCCAGGGAAGGCTTGCCGGGCCGCCACTGGCCCGCGGGCCGTACTATGAGTACCCCTGGTCTAAAGAGTTTTTAAAGGGCTTGCTATGTTATCACAAGCCCACCTGTGAAATCACTCCCCTCACTCACCTCAAAACCCTTGCGGGTGATTTGCAGCGCTTTATAATTCCTTGATTTATTGATTGACTGACTGTAAAACAAGTGAGACAGGAGAGTGACGATCATGAAACTAAAGTCCTAGAAACCATGCGCACTTATGCTTTTTAACAGACAAGAACATCTACAATATGAAGTAAAAAATGTATGCAAGCTTGGGGAACAAAAGGTTCTTTACGATTTACATGAACAATCACATGGGCCACACCAGCTGTGCATGACCCCTGGCTGTGTCTAGCACTCTAGTCCTGTTGCCGGCCCCCCAGAGATCAGCCTGCTAATGCAGTTCATAGCTGCACTGCATAGCCCTGCATAGCTGCAGTGCATAGCCTTCATAGTCCTGCAAAGCTGCAAGGCATTCACTGCATAGCCCTGCATTGACAAGCGCGAGCATCGAGGAGTGCGCACTTAGGACCCGGCCCCCCGGCCCCGCCCCTACCTCATCTAAGCTTCGGGCGGCCGGTCTGCCCCAATGGGCGACCGGCCACTTAACTCTTCCGGGGCAGGAGGACGCACTTCCGGTGGGACAGAGGGCGGAGCATGGGGGCCTATTTAAGTTCCAGGGGCAGGGACCCCGGCCTCTCCTTCCTCTGTTGCACCGGATCGGTGGCGGCCTCCCAGAAGCGTCTCCCTCCTACCTCCCCCTGTGTAGTTTTAACTCCCACCCACCCGTCCCTTTAGCTCAGTGGATTGGAGGGGCGTGTTGCGTTAGAAAGACCTTGGAACTGTAAAATTGACCGACGGAATGGATGGGAGTCCGGCTTGCGTACTCCCTAGGCCAGCACTGAGGGGGAGACGATAAGCGCTCCGCTGTAAAATATGGCCCCGGCTGGGGAGGCTGGGGCGACAGGTTACGAGCCTCCTGGGTTCCTGGTCAGCCTGGTGGTCAGAGGGTGGGCCCCTGGAGAAGGCGGACAAGGATCAGAGGTTTGGGGCCCACTCCTCATGGGCGCAGGTGGGTTCCACCTCGCGTGGATGCTCGGCATGGAAGATGGGAGCTGGAAGCCCCCTTAGTGCTGGAGGATTAGAATTTTAATCTGGCTGAAGAAGATCTGGAAGTCAATAATAAAATTGTGTTGATAACTGTAAATAATAAATTTTGAAATGCCTTGTCATGTTTATGAAATGTCAAATATTAAACATGGCCGTTTTACACCCACACAAATCTCTGTCAATGATTCTCAAGTGGGTTGTCAGGTTATCAGGAGGGAGCGTGGAGCATGCTGGGGGATCCGGGTCCTAAGTAGCCACGCTGTATAGTCCTGCAGAGCCACCCTACAGAGTCGTGGTGAAAAAACAAAACAAGCATTTGCAATGTAAAGGTCTCGCATTTACGCAAGTTTGAGCTATTGGCATTGTAAATTACAATACCTTCTATTTATGTTTTGGTTTTTAAAACATAAATAAAAGGCATTCTTATTTACATTGCTAATAGCTTAAACTCTCGCAAATGTGTGACCTATTGTATTGCAAATGCTTGTTTTAAATGCATCGTATTTTCCTTTCAGGAAAACGGCCTGAATTTAAAACAAGCATTTACAATGCAACGGTCTCGCCTTTGAAAAAGTTAGAGCTATTGGCATTGTAAATGACAACATTTTTATTTGTGTTGGTTTTGAAAATAGATTAATAAATGGCACTGTCATTTACAATGCCAATAGCTTAATCTCTCGCAAATGCCACACACAAACACACAGACCCACACGGAGTCCCACACACATACATTCCTACAGAGCCACACGCAGAGCCACACAAACACACAGAGCCACACACTTCCAGTAGTCGGTGGGCAGCGTGGAGCAGACCAGCACCCAGCCCGACAGGGCCAGCAGGAAGGCCACGATCTCCCCCACCATGATGGCCATGGTCACCGGCATGTTCTCTTAGGGCCAGATGTAGGTCGCCAATTACGGGTCGGTAACGGCCGATTTCGGCCGTTACCGACCGGTAATTGGTTTTTGAGATGTAGGGACCATTTTTTTACAGAATCGGTAAATTTACCGATTCGGTAAATTTACTGAATCTGTAAAATACCGAATCGGTAATTTTACCGATTCGGTAAAACTCAGATGTAGGTAGCACTGTTTACAGTGCTATAGGCCTTCAGAATTCGGTATTTTAACACCCAATCCAATTGGGTGGTAAAATACCGAATTCAGGTGTACATGCACATCTGTGCATGTACACCTGTGCCATGTGACACACAGACATGCCCTTAGGGGATGTATGTGTGCCACATGTCACACATGCCTGTACTTGGGGTGCTAGAGGGTGTCAAAGTGACACCCCCTGCACCCTTGCAGGATTCGGTATTTCCCATTGATTCCTATGGGCTTCATGGCCCATAGGAATTAATGGGCAATACCGATTTGGTATTTACCGAATCGGTAAATACCGAATCATATCGATTCGGTAATTCTAAAATTAGAATTACCTACATCTGCCCCCTTCCTATTTACCGACTCTTAAATACAGAATCAGTAAAATTCAGTATTTAAGAGTCGGTAAATAGGAATTACCTACATCTAGCCCTCTTCCCTGCCAGCATCTGAAGAAGGCCTGCACTGGAAGAGAGTATGGGAGAGAAGGACTAGAAGGAGAATGGACAGGTGGCAACAATGGCATGGTACCAGAGGGGACTAAAGGTGGAAAATGAACCGACAGAGATGGGAACATAATACGCCTGAGGTAGAGAGCAATGCACACATAGGAATGTATTCCTTAATTTTCGTTCTCACTTTTTTAAATATGCAATGGCAAAGCAAATCGCTCCGGCTATTTGTTAAAAAAAGTGGTTAATAGTTGGGTGATTGTGTGAGTTGCTCCTGGTTGCCCTAGAAAGACAATATAAGGAAGCGACCACTTGGGCTCCAACAGAGAAGAAGCTGGGAGTGGCTTCCCTAGTTGAACAGACTGCATCAGGAGAACTAATATATATCCTCAAAGAAAAATGCCAGGAGCTTTATCCTTTGAGTCTTTTTTATGTTCTAAGTGGTGAATTTAAAAGGTCTAAAGAGTAATATATTGCATAGTAGATACTTTTGAATTTTGGCCAATATTTTTGATGCGTCTGTAAGAAAACCTGTATGTGTGCATTTCTTTACTTTGGGGCAAAAAAAGCTGTAATTCCAGCAAGACGTAATATCTTGGCAGTAAAGTAACACAACTGAATGTGTAACTATGATAAGTGAATAGCCTTAGCCCGTCTCAAAGACAAACAGTGGCACTTGATAAATTAAAAAGCCACAAAAAAGTCCATAGAAAGTCGTTATGTCAATTGACATAACACAAACTGACTTTAAATTACAGACTACCCTTGATTTGCAGTCAATCCAATTAATTTCAACCGTATTATTGGTCCCACAAGCCATCAGCAGTGCAACCATTGTATTTATATTTACACTTCCAAACTAAAAGATTTTGCGGCACCAGTACGTGTCAAGAATATTCAGTACTCACAAAACGAAGAATGACGAGGAAGTGGTGGTTTGGGCATCCAACAGATGACAGTGTTTATCAACCCAACACTAGTTGTGTTTTTGGGCTAGAGACAACTTTAGCTGTCTCACCACCATTTTTCTGAACAATTCAGGATAAAAAAAATGGTCTGGTCAGTCCTCATCAGCAATTGATATGTTCAAGTGCCATTCATGTGTGGTTTCCACCCACCACATCATGGGGCAATTGGTCAGCCCACTTCTCCCATTGGCCATCTTGCAATGTGAGTGACAGGATTTTAACCTGATCTCATGTGCACCGCCCCCTGAAAAAGAGTGTTCTTCTGTAACAGGGCTGGTGTGCCTCGGCTACTGCACCACTCCTTTATTTTTATGTTTATTGATTTTGTATATTACATATTTTTGCAAAAAAAATATTTTTTGCTTGCTGAGATCTGATCTTTTTCCAATGCTTGTTGTAGATTTGTTTTACGTTCCTTTCAGGGCGTTTCTCACAGGTGTATTTTATGCTTGCAATACAGACACATTATTCTGAGTTCTAGGAAAAATTGACAGTGTCTGATTATCTGAAATACGAGTGAAGTTTGAGTGTGACTCCTTGTACTGCAATGACTCCATGTGTATTCTCCCAGACCACATGGTACAGCAGAAGGAGACCTGGCAAGCTGCTCCTTTTCTCAGTGTTTGGAGACTCACCTGTGAGCAGTGCCTTCTACTCACTAAGTGTTGTGAAATATTCCACTATCCGTGAGGCGCAGCCTTGTGTGTGTGGCTGACAGAAATGAAAAGTACAGCACACTGTGGGTTTAAAGAGTATGATTAAGGACATTCCCCAGAGAAAACCTGCTGCTAGCAATGACGTCATACTTCAGTGAATTAGTGCAAGGCTATTTGCACAACACACAAATGACCTGAACGGGGAATAACAGCAAACACCGTTGTGACCCAGCTGGCAGCTGAGTGAAGTGTTGGCGCCAAGTCATATATAACCCAGCGCAAGCTCTGCTTTGGGTGAGTGAGGCGTCAGTAGGAAGGCCTGCGTCATGCAGAATAACACCACAACAGGTATTTACAGACTGGAAATAGGAGCAGCTGGGGGTTGAGCCATGGAGGACAGGCATGCTGTATCTGAGAGCTGCGTCATCATTTCCATGCTCTAAAGAAAAGTTGTATAAAACAGCTTTTAGACTTGAACAATATTAATACAGTATTTTATGTATCACCACATGTTACAGCTGTATGACTACCACTGTTAATTAATAGATGATGTTACTATTCAGCTCAGCTGCACTCAATTCATCATTCTCAGAAAGATGAAATGCAGAGTCATTCCTACTGGGACTTAATCACGAAACACATAAACTATGCCAAGGTTGCCAGATGATTCGATGTCAGTAGAGACTGTGTTTACGCATGGGTTGGAATTACGAGCTTGAAGGCATTTACACATCCAAAAATTAGTGAAACCTGCCAAAATTTAACAGGGAAAAACATGTGGTATTTACCATATCATGTGGCGTTTGGTGCGTTAAACACCAACATCCATGTTTGTCCCCATGAACTCGTGATAGGTGTTATTTATCGCACCCATACCCTGTGGTATCCTTATGTATGAGTGGTGATAAATAGCGCCCTCGTACATAAACAGGCCCTATGTTACAAACATATGTATGCAGCAGATCCACTCACCCGCTGTGCTGCCTTACTGTCTTCAAGTGACTGCCCTGAGGAGATGCTGCAATTTTTGCTCCACCTAAGTCATTAATATTCATTACTGCGCCATTGCTTTCGGAAACCACCTGGCCACCACCAGCCCCTCAGCAGTCAGTGCGCTACCGACCAGACTACCACATATAGTCTGATCAAAATAGAGCAGCCACGTGCACCATCTCTTGCACTATGGGAACCGGTTCACCCGGGTCGATGCGAAGCTAAGTGACATAGTGACGCCTCCCGAGCAATTCCAAAAAGTTGGAGTGTTCTCAAAGACAGGGCTACGTGTCTACACCTTCAATAGCACAGAAGACCACGCGCTTCCTTCTTCAGCACACTATAAACACCTGGACACATGAGCCCACCCGACGTTGCTGCACCGGCTCTCAAACGCACGCGCCAGTGTGTGTCCTGTGATTCATGTGTCCAACTGCATACATCAAAAGCCATGCAGAATACATGGCTTTGCAGAATTCTGAACCTAAAGCCACGCCGCTGCCTGACATTCCTTCTCAAGCCACCCTTCAGCATAACCAACTTCACGTTTTAAAAGAGCACGCCATCTCGGTTGTTAAGTGCATGCAGGGACTTTCATTACATTTTAGAACTATAGAAGTCGGAAAGGAGAAACCTTGAGAGAACTATGTGTAGAGGTGGAGTGGGGACAAAGATGGATGAATGGATGGATGGGCGATTCTGTAGGGTGAGGTGGTCAGAGTGATGGAAGGCTCGGTGGGGTGGGTGATAGATGGCATTGATGGATGTAGTCAATGGATGGACGACTGGATGACTTAGCAGTGTGGATGGATCAGGTGTGTGGGGTGGGTCCATTAATGGGTGGATGACAGGGTAGATAGAAACCTAAACGACGTATGCACCTATCTATAACTGAATCAAGAATGCATTTCACTTCCAAAAGAAAGAAACTCGCCGTTTCTTTCCATCACAACTTACCCTGGAGATGGTCAGAGGGGTGCTGAAATCCTTGCCACCCACCAATCTAAAGCCCCATGGCGAGGGGCCGATTATATTGACCGTCTGCGCCATGGCTGTTTGTGAAGTTTGCTGCCTATCCCGCGGTGCTGCTATGCGAACAGTGTGTGAGCAGTAACTCCTGGCCGGGCTGGAGCTCCGCGCGCTGCCCTGCTCCTGCTGAGGTGAGGTTTATCACTGCGCTGGACGCAGCCTCCCTCGCCTTGTTACAGGAAACCACAGGCGGCAGGGGGGATGAGAGGAACGAGCGCCCCCTAGTGTGCAATCCCCGCAACCACCACCACAGACATCTTTATAACTTCAACCACAAGTTCGTTCAGGGGTCTGAAAACTCCCAAAACGCAACCCCGTCATCAAATACAACGAATAACTATTTCACATTCCCTGCGAAAATTATTTAAGTTTTCTTGGCATTTTTTCCCACTATAACGATCATACCGTACACTTGAATTTGGCACAGCATTGGTCCCATGGCGGGGTTCTAAATAAAATTAAAAAAAGACATTCTTGATTGCTAATCATCGGGAAATGGATATCCTAGGCTCCCTGTGACGCAGGGCCTGCTGCTACGCATGCAGGAGGATGGGGTTTGTTGTACTTTGTACATTTGTCAGTTTGGATTGGGGATGTTGCTCCGATGCTTTTGAACCCATTCCACATTGTTTTAAGCCTGTCATTTGAATTAAGTGCACTGGACGAGCTGTTCTGTCATCTCAGAACCACGGGGAAAAACATACTTGAAGAAAGGACCGCAGTGCAAGCCAACGCGGCCCTGAAGATGTGTTTACCAGCTCCATATTGAACCGAGTCAGCGAGTCCAACCATTTAAAGAAGCTTGAGAGGCGTGGCTTGGTTGGGGTTCTCTCCACAGGCATTTTGGAACAAGACGGGCAACAAACATAAAGGAACGTACTTTCTGAGTGTATCCTTACGAAGTGTATAATTATGAACAGCCACACGACGGTACAGGACACGAAGACAACAGCCACGCACACAGAGACGACAGGAAACAAAGCGCAGCCCACTTCTGCAAAAGGCAGGACGAAAATAAAAAAAAACATGCCGAAAAAAAAAAATACCGCCCACCGCCGCAATGACATTCTTAAAGGGGCGGAGAGTGAAAAAATCGCCGGAACACCCACGAATCTGCTGCCACAATTACGGACAGATCTCTCTTCCAATGGCTAGCCTCCATTTATGGAGCTAGCCAATGGAAGAGAGAGGCGGGACAAAGCCCCGTACTGGTAAACATAAGATTTTGCCTGCGCGAACACTGCTGCGCAGTGCTACGCCAGGCGAAACCTAAAAAATACTGCTTTATTTCAAAGCAGTCACAGACATGGTGGTCTGCTGACCCCAGCAGACCACAATCCCTTTGAGTGCTTGCCATTCCTAAATGGGTCGCAACTTGCGTCTGCCTCATTAATATTAATGAGGCATGCAATTTGCGACCCCAGTAGGAATTACAAACCGTGTCTGAGACACTGCTGTACATCCCTATTTGCGAGTCGCAAATGCGACGCAATTTGCGAGTCGCAAATTGGTGGCGCATACATCTGGCCCTTAATGCTTTATCCATGAAAGGGTATGCTCTTGACACAAAAGGTTCCATGCAATCTATTCCGGGTCTCAAAAATCTTCTGAAAGAGGCTTAAAGAGGAGAAGTAGTTAACTATTTTACTCTACCTAACTGACAAGAAAAACGAATTTGACAATGACAACAATTCTGTAAACTTACCATAGAGTTTAAGGGAGTTCCGATTCTGCTTTATGAAGTTCTTTAATTAATTTACTCATCCTAGAGCAGCAGAGGCAATTTGTTGAATTTTCAGGTGCTTTATTTACTTAAATCTGAAATACAATATGCAATGTTTTGTTTCCAGTGTTATTGCCAGTGGCCTAAGACGATCAGCCTTTCTCTAGCGATCCTTATTGATGACATAGGGCATGTTAACCTTGCACGTAATGAAAACGAGGATCTGGGTGGGGACAGTTGGTGGGCTTCAGGACTGAGCCATACATCGAGAGCATAGACATCTGTTCTAGACATAGAAGTGAGCTGTACATATATGAGTAGGAATTAGTTTGTTAGTAAGAAATAGAACGCTGTCTCAGAGGAACCCTTATAAATTATGTTTAAAATTCGGTTCAAGGTGGTTGACATACCCACATTTATTTCTTCATTGAGTTGAAAGTATTTGTAGTGGTGTGCAATGTAATGTAACTCATGATTGCAAAATGATTTTGCCCATAATTGTAAACTTTGCTTTTAATAAATATTGTTTAAAAGGGTATATTGTGCAGAAAATTGTGCATATAACTAAAGGATATTGAGGCATCATTCCTTATCAAAAACGATCACTCTTCTCTGTTGCTAAAATGTCTGTTTCAGTTTAAAATCTTTCACTTTGTTAAAAAGTCTTTATTCATATGTATTCCTTAATTTTCAATGGAATCCCAATGGCTCACAATCAAAAACTAGGTCAATAATTTAGTAGGGGGTGACGCTGGTTACCTTAGTAAACACAATTTGGTTATGTCAGAAAACATTTCAGAGGAAATCTGGAAATCTCTGCTCTACCCCAATAGCTATGGAACAAACAGTCTCCAGAGAAGTGTGTGTTAAGTTCAAGCAGTACCAACAATTTTACACTAAAGAGCACAGCACAATACAATGCTGAAAGAATTTAGAGCAATTGAAAAAATAGGATGAATAGTATCACAATAAGGTTATTAAAATAGATTAAGCAGATTCAGAGATATGTTTCTTTAAAGGTTTAAGGCATCAAATGCCTAGAAAAAATAGACACCATTGAAAACCAAAGTTTGCAGTTGACTTGTACCTAGACAAGAGTTCAGACTGACCACGATGGATCTGCGTCTGATTATACCAAGTGGGTCATCTCAGTCAAAATATATACCTTCGGATATAGTCTCTGGAATAAAAATAAAAATCTTACAGCAAGCAGGTTTGCTGGTTATGGCCAGTAAGTGTCCGACAAAGTCAAATACGTTGTTTTCAAACTCTCACTGAAGCTGTTGGTTTTGGCACTTAAAGCTCTGAGTGGGACAGCGATGGATTTCAAGGCTGCCGAGAGTGCTTCACAGGGTAGGCAGATTTGCTGCCTTGTCCCTGTCTATGGTTTTAAGTTTAGTCACTTTTTTAGAAGTCAAAATTTACCAATAGAGCAAGGTTGATAGCGATAGCCGGACAGTGCTCCAGAAGGTTAGATATCTTTACCCTGAGGTCCAGCTGAACCTCTTTACAGGATGGCGAAAAATACTAAGCAAGACATACCTGTTTTTCTTGCCTGCATAGGGTGCAACCTTTCTGGGCAAACCTAATCATTTTGTCCTGGTTACCCTGAGGTGGTGGAACAAATGACTGACTCCCATTTTTCTCCAACTGCAGAGAAAGTTAATCTGGCCATTCTTGTAGCCACTAGTGCCTAGTGGCATTCTTATACATATCACGTCTCCAACCAGCAAGGTCTCCTGTAGACTCCAGTCCTCCGTGGTCTGCTGAGTCTTATTGGAGTCAGGAGTCCTTATACATTTTGTGTATTTGAAGCAGTAAACTAACTATTTAACCCTGGGAGAGCCCCTGAGAAGCAACAGGAGCCCAAGGTACAAGTCTTCTTTCTTCTAGAAGGGCCTTCTTCTTCAGATAGAGACTTCCCAGGCCAAGAAATACTGTGAGGAGTTGGTGTTTGAGGTCCCAGGCTTATTCTGTTCACTAACAAGTGACTGCAGAAATTCTTCCTTCTATCCTACATATTTTCTTTCAGTCCCCCACTTCCTTCTGCAACACTTCCTCTTTGTCCTACTGTACAATTAAGCAGAAGTCCCTGTTTCAACCTGAAAGATCCTTTTGCTCTCAAGGCAGGACTGTCATTAGCTTCTTGGCCACTACCCTACTTAGACTAGCTGTATTCCCACCTGACAGGCTCCTGTCTCTCCCCCCCCCCCAGCAACAGAGGCCTTTCAGTCTACAAGGGTCTTGCGAATGAATCGGAGAAACCGTACGTATTTATTTCCAAGTTGAGAGAGGTAGTGCAGAGGCTCTTCTTTTTAATGCCAGCTTTTCTTGTCCATTCTCAGATAGCTAATCACTGCAAAGTGATCAGCAGTTAACATCTCCCTGAACTCCCTGCACTCAGAGCAAGAACATTGTCTTCTGAGCCTGGGTCTTTAACTTTCGCAGCCAAGGATGTGTGTTCTATTTCCGAAGGTGTGATGAGTGGCAGAACAGGTTTTAAGCCAGATCTGGCCCAGACAATATAAAGTACATGTTTATAATTTTAATTTTCTATCTAAAGCTATCAATGTTATGATTTGACCATTAATTCAGAATTAAGTGAGAAATAACTTGGAAAAACTTTGTTTGCATTTTCCTAGGCGGACACAGAGTTTTTATAAAATCATACTTAGGTCTGTCCTATGGAACATGAACATATACCCACACATTGAAATAGTTTTTAGGCCTTCGGTCACTGTTGGCACACTTTTTAACTATAAAGCGTTACACCTTCTAATATATTCTGCAACTTACCTTGTGTGATGACAAGGTTTGTTTTAGGGGTGACTAAAAATAGGTTTTCTAATATAGCAAATGTACTTTTGTGCGGTGTGAATCTTGACATTTAATTTCCATCTCATGGGAGCATGTTCTGCATCATCCACTCTGATGTTACAGGACACAGACTGGCTGAAACCAATTTTACCATGACCATTTTGGGGTCAGAACACACACATTGGAGAATAGGTGAATTTGCTACGTACCCTCACATCTTATCTATAAAAACCCCTAGTCTAATATTACTGGTTATCATTTTAGGGTGTGTTGCTTCCCACTTTGGAAACTGCCTTTAGATCTGAGGTGGTTAGACAAGAAGGGGAATTGCAGTTTACCTATCTATCTTAAGAGCCCCTCGACTGTTTCTAAGTTGCGTAACATTATTAAGAAAATTTGCTTTGTACTACAAATCATCTAACACCTTTATAAAGATGATAGGGAGTAAAATTAATCAGTCTTTTCTTGAAGAAATTGTAGATGGCTAAATTCATGTATGAAAATACAGGTGTTAATCTTGGCAGAGATGACTGGACCTTTCATTCCCAACATATATACTTTGAGATTTAAGAAACTTAACAGTAGAGTCACGCTTCTTTGTTTTTTTTTATTTTGTTTTTTTACAGTCTGCTGTAAAATTGCAAGACGGTGCCAGAAGAGTATATAAAAAAACAAAGTGATATTATTATTGTATGGAAAGAACTGCCCATGCCTGAACCTTAATTAGAGTGCATTGCATCCACAGCAGTTGCTTTGATCAAACATAATGACCAAAAAAGTGTGTGTGCTTTCAGCTTTCTTATCCTGCTCTGCAGAAATTGTTGTATATTATAACGTGAGCTGTAGTCAGGAGGGAGAACGCACCAGGTTTTCAAAGCAACACAGAACCCGATGTACTGAGGCTACCGAGATTTTAATAAGGAAGAAGGGTTCCTGCCTGTAAGCCTTGTGTTTCCTCTCATCTACCTTCCGGTAATAAAATGCTGGAGTCATTACTGATTCTGAGCCAGGGGGGCTCATAATGCTCAAAGCTTTCAATTAAAAAATGTGGTTGTTCTCACACAGCACATTTTATACATCAAAAAAGGCTTAGGGGGCAACTGGGTACACTGTATTCAGGTTAAATGTGCATATTAATGTCTCTGGCTGCTTTAAAGATGTTCAGAACATTGGAACAAAAAATATTCCACCAAACTGTGCACATCTAGACGTGTTTAGAAGAGTTGGTCTTTAGGTAACTATGTGTTTTGAAAACAGAGATGCAAAAATTAATGTAGCCGATGAAATCAGGGACAGATGATTTGTATGGGCCAAATATAGCATACATTTTAGATGGGTAAAAAAAGAATAACTGATGTTTTTCACCTCGGTGTTTTGAGTGACATCATAGAGAACTCGAATTTCGCTCTTGTACTTTTTTTGATGTCACTCTTTGGTGAAAAACACCTGTTATTCACTGTTACTCGTCTATAATTCTGTATGTTATGCCTGGGTTCCATAGGAAGGTTTGATCATTTACACCAGATTCTAAACCTGGTAATTCACTGTTATGATGTTACAACGATTTATAACAAAACTCGTCACCCACTGTGGCTTCGTCATAAAGGCCTTTTAGGCCAGTCTGAAATGGCCGTCTGAGAGCCTGTCAGCTCAGCCTGAAGCAGACAGCAATTCAACAGGAGGGGGCAAGAGAGCACGGGAGAGGGTAGGGATTGGTTAAGGATGGCAGGGAGAGTATTTTTTTTTCATATTTGGGTTAGGGTGGTTAGTCCATGTTATGCATGCCACTCCCATTACTCCTTTCTCCTGCATAGCAGTTGAAAGCAGGGGAAGATCAGTTTAGTGACTATACATAATATTAAATTATAGAAGGGTGGAAAAGTGAATAACATGGATGATATTCACCTCAGTGTTCTGAGTGACATCATAGGCAACTCGAGCTCTCGTCTAGTTGATGTCACTCAGAATGCCTCCATGTTAAAAATACCTGTAATTCACTATTATCCATCTATAATTCTATGTTATGCATGGCTTCCATAGGAAGCATCTATTGTTTACAATAGATTCTATATGTGTAATTGTAATTGTATTTATATAGTGCTTACTGCCCCTGATGAGGCATTGGATTGCTTTTCGGCAAGTAGCACGCTACCCTTAGACCCAAAGGATTTGTGATTGGTTAGTATAGGGAAATGTGATTTTTGAATTTGAGCGGTCGACATATGAATCTGTTATTTTAATTGAATAGGATAATGAAGGCTAGAGGAGGGAAGAATCTAGGTATTGTTATTTGACAGATCATATAGTAAAATGAGGTTTGGGGTGTCAAAAGAGGGATAGAGGAAAGGAGGGTCTAGAAAAGGTTTTTAGGGAAATCGAAGAAGTAACATGTGAGGTTTGGGATGGGTCAAAGGAGGAATACAGGAGGGAATAGTCTAGGAAGAGTTATTTTGGAGATCATAGTAGTAAAATCAGGTTTGGGGTGTGTCAAGGAGGGATAGAGGAGGGACGAGTTCAGAAAGGGTTATATGGGAGATCATAGTAGTAGACTGTGGTTTGTGTTGAGTCAAGGATGGATAGAGTAGGGAAGAGTCAAGAAACGGTCTTAGATAGATCATAGTAGTAGAATGAAGTTGGGATGAGTCAGACTATGGCGGTAGAGAATATTGCGACCGGTACAGGATGAGACATAGAGTAGTGCATTGGAGGGAGTTTAAGGCTTTCTTTAAAAAAAAAAATCTTTCTACAGTAAGAGTAACGTGATAAATATATAGATATATAACTACATAATAAGGGTATACATGTGTAAGGAAAATACAAAGAGATATAAAATGATATTGTATTAAGTTCCATATGTGCATGTATGGATAGATAGTTAGAAATTCGTACTTTCAGGAGTTGCTGTACGTAAAGCTAATTTATTTTTGTATTTTTATAATATTCTCTTTTATTCATATTTTTTATTCTCATACATATTTTATTTTTATGTTTTCCTCAATAGTGAAGCACTACATTTAAATATTGTGATAGATAAATAAAGTAAATAGAGACCCATAAGCATATTACCTATATACATGTTAGTGGTTACATGAAACATGGGCAGCCCTATTACTCGACCCTGTGGCAGACAAATATTATATTTGGCTACAGTGGTTAAAGAAGAAAGTTATATAAAAGAGACAATACACTATTGAGGTTTTGCATGAATGCAAAATAATTAAATTGGGAAACAGTATATATAAACCACATCAGACAATTTGAAAAATTGAGGAAATCATGAACAGGTGCCCCTGATGAAATTTTTAAAAACAAAGATTTGTACCAATACATTTTTTAGTAAAAACAGCTCTGTAAAATGACTATAAGACAATACATGAAGGGTGTTCACACAATTACATAATACATATGGCTAAGGACTCAATTGACAGTATAAACAAGGAAACAATAGCTGAGGAAAGAAAATAAAGACAAAAAAAAACTCACAAGAACGAAAATTGCAATGAATGCTTCCTATTCAATATGTGCCAAGGACTATCGTTGACAGTGTTTCGATCTATTCAATTTATACGGTCATCATCACCAGGACCGATGACAAAACCTATATTTAACATTGGAAACAATAGTTCTGGACATTTCCTGTGCTTTTTGTTAAATTGGAATGTCTTCTGCATGTGAGGTTTATTTGTTGATAACCTCACGGCTTTCCAGATGCATTGATTATTAATATTGATTAGCATTACCTCTGTTGCACATGCACGCGGTGTTGTGTAGTGGCTTTACCAGTTTTCACTATAAATCCTGTCTTTGTAACCGGAGAAGAGCATCGAAGGACCCCAGCTAAAAAAGCTGCAGAAAAGTTTCTAAGCCTGAAGGTACAACTTTGACCGAGGCCTACCACTAGGGGTAGCCGCGCAGGGCTCCAATCTGGTCAGCCTGAAACATTGACTTTTTCCCTGTTTAGCGCGACCAGATGTCCCAATAGGTGGTATAGGTTTCTATGTGCTATATAGTACTAAATCTTAAAAAATTCATATCTCCGGTTCCCTACATTGTTTTTTTTTTATTTTTTGTGTCATTTTAAAAATACAAATACTTCCTATTTTTATAAATTGGTGTTAGGTTTTTAATGTGTGTTGTGTCTGAATTATTTACTGAATTGCTATTTTTACATACCTGTCTCCTAGGTCAAACCTGCGACTCGCAACCAAACTACCAAGGGTTGAGCATGGTAGTAACACATTGAGACGTGTACTGAGCCCTAGACTGTGTTAGTGGCCTTATTTTCCAGTTGTAGATATATATTTACCACTACTAATAAACTACTTTCTATCACATATAATCTGCAAATTTTGAAGAAAAAAAAGTGTGTAGCTCAAAAGTTACCCAAGAAATGGCAGCTCTAATTCTTCTGCACCAGAATGCTTTTTGCAAAGGTTTGACTAGTCATCTTTCAGTTGCTGTTTGCTGTATTTTGGTGTTAAATGGGTACTAAGTAAGATGAACTCATTTGTCAGACACTAGTACCAAGTGTAAAAATGACAAAATAATGAGTAATACTATCACACAATGTACTGCATTATGCCACATAATTTGCCTTTTCTTGTTGCATAATTTGGTCAACTCTGCTGCATGCTTTGGTCGTCCTCTACCATATAAATCCAATGGCCCCCCGTTATAGCCCGCAGAGGGAGCATTTAGGTTGGCTGGCAAGCTCCCAATGTTCTAATATGAGTGCTAAACAATGTTAGGGGTAAAACCACTGAACAATTCACTAATTTGACAACCAATGAGGAATGACAGGCTCTCTGGTGTGAACAAATGCACAATGTGGATATTGTTGTGTTCCTTTGTTCAACTGTTCCAACAAATGCTAAATTTATCAGGAGAGTGAATAGAACATTTTAGGCTGGAGTGAAGACGTGCATATTTTGCAACTGAAAACAGCAGATTGGACCTCAGAACCAGAACAAGGCAGTATTTGTACTGGCAATCATGTGACCACTTACACTGATTACACTGCTCTAGGTCAAGGCTCTCCAAAGTCTGTCCTAGAGGGCTTGAGCCATGCCAGATTTTCAACATATCTGATATTGATTGAGGTCATCACTGTAGAACCAGTGAGCATGAAGTTTCTGGATCGAGAATCAATTTAAAATAATTATGATTTATCATCTCACATACAGAGCTGATCTTCGTTCTCTTTTCTCTCCAGGAACAGGACATATCACAACCCATTACAAACAGGCAACTCTATATAGCTCATCTGCATTTGGTTGAAAGGACCACCGAATCTCCCTACTTGACTCTGTGACATTTGTTCTCTTTCCCACATTCATTTGCTGACATGTCACAGAGCAATGGCATAATTCTTATGCAAGCATCCTAAATATGGGGTTGAACTAGTTCTGTCTCTCCCTAAATGTACGTGTCAATGAAAATGTTGTATCGTTGAGAATAACAAGCTGTCAGGTAGCACTGGCCTTCCGTTATCCAACATCCATGTGTTATTTTCCTTTTTCTCACAACCTGCTCTGATCCAAACTTGCTGTTCAGCTTCTGAGCATGTTCTTGCACTCCTTTTAAATCATCCCTTGTATCAGCTACTGACATCAACATAGAAAAACAGTGTCCGCCTCAGATTCACATGTGAAAGCTCCAATAAATGTGCAGGTCATCAGTGCACACTACAGAGCGGCTTCATCAGCATACCTATTTCAAGAGGCAATGTAACCATTGCTGCTGCGATGAGCTGCACATTTAACCACTGCAATTTCAGTAGGCATCTGAAGTGCACCGCATTTTGTTTAAAAGTGACTCAAACTGCTTCAACACCTTTGATTAGTCCAATATCTTTCCCATACTTCTGGGTTAATTGTATCTTTTAAATCAGATGGTAACTCCTCCCTGTTTTTCACTGGGAACAATCCAACAACTGAGTCTTGTCAAACCCATTTTAGACTCAACATCCTGATCATGGGTCTGGAACTCCACACCATTTGGTGTGCAAGAAATTGTACAATTTAACTTACAAAACAAATCCCTCCCTAACAGGTTGACAGGACTTAAATCACAGATTATAAATTAGTGTTTACCCTTGAAGGATCACATCTTTACAGGAACTTCCTCTGAAACTGAGTTTGTGATCTGTTTATTTGAGACTTCTTCAACTTGGATCTTCTTTCCTAAGAGCAGTAGGTGTGGGACTTCCGCTGTTCTAACAGTGGAACAGGTAGCTACTGTGCTAACCAGGAATGACTCTGGGTGGCCATTAATTTCTACTTTCACAAATGGACTACCCTGATCTGTCTTTAAGACAGAGCCAAGAATGAAATCCTCTTCCCCTCTCAGGTGCCATCACTATGAATTATTGTAACCAATGCCCTTATTATAAAATACAGGATATTGTTGGAACGGGGTCTGATTTTGGTTCCGAAACGGGTTCTGATTTGCTTTTGGTAACTGGTTTGAATTAAATCAGGGGTTTCCCATATTCTGTGGAACCATCTGGGCTTGTGGAGCTTGCATTAGCCCAATGACCCTCTTCTCCTCTATGTCTTGGTCACTGTACTGTAATCAGTGGCTCCCCTGTAACATTTTCATTTTAGACAAATCCACCTCGTATCTGTTTGCCAATTCAGTTAATTTCTCATTTGCTGATCTTTCCTTGCGAGTCACATCCTTGGCTACAAACAGCAACTTGTCTGGTTCATAAAGTTCCACTCACTCCAAAGGCAAATTTCCCTTGACTATCTCATCTACTTCTGTCTTCAATCTCATCACATCTAACATCTTTGCCCTTATAGCCACTCGACTCCCTGCCTTCACTGTCCTGTTCTCTGTGTCTATTCCATTCATCGGTATCCCTGAGGACTGGTCTGTTCTCTGCACTTCCACGATCCAAGTCTCCTGTCACCCTGTCACTCCGATTTTCCTCTGACTGATCCCATGTCCTCAAATCTGATCTCAACTCGGCAAAATATTTTAGTCTTAGCCCCCTTAGATCCAATGGTCCCCTTGACGAGCCTGCCATAGCTGGTAGCGGCGTACTCGATTCCATGGGCCTTAGTAAGTGAACTATTCCGCTCACCACCCCATTCCCTCCAGAACCAGTTCTCCCTTCCACTACCGGCTGTGATGGATTTTCACTCCTCACCTGGTCTGGATCATACATTGACACTATGGGACCAATGGTAACCAGTACCGTAAGGGCATCCGGCAACCTCCTAGTATCTGCATTTTCTGGGGTCTGCGTTCCCATCCCTCCAGTCAAGAGTTTCTCAACTACTCCCGCACTAGGTGGAACTTGCGATCCCCTGATTCCCTCCGTTGGGTTGATTTCTCCCCCACTGAGTCTGGGTTGTATGGACGTGGTCTCTCTGACAGCAGACTTTCTATCAAACTATCATCTGTGTCACTGTCATCTTCCTCATCATTCTTTTTCTGGGGGTTCCCTTCCTTGACTATCAGTGGAAACAGCTTATCCCCCTCAATGGTTTGCACTCTCCATCTTTTCCCCAAGGCGTCCATCTTGCATCTTGGAATGCCCTGACTGACCTTTTCACTCTTTCCTGTCTCCTGTCTCCTGTCTCCTGTCTCTATTCCTCTTGTGTGCCACCCTAATCCATTCATGTAGTGCCTCAAACTGTATTGGTCTAGGCAAAGTTCGAAAAGAAGCCATGATTGTTTTCAACTGATATAACACTTGCAATCTAAATGTTCCATAACGTGGAAAAGTCAATTCCTAATTTCCTTCTGTCATCTTACACCAATTCTCAAGCCAAAGTATGGTATGTAACCCTACATTCGTAGCCATGTAATGATCTGGGGTATCCTCAGGCGGAGCCTCTTCTCCATCTCGAGTAGCCACCCTTTTTTCACCGCTACACAAATCTCGTAAAACCTTAAAACAGTTCATGATGAAGCAAACTTTTCGCAGCGCTCTTTTACTTCCTGACGACAATCCACCAATACCAGCGCTGCTTCACACCAACCGTCCTATCGCAGCGCGGCACCTTCTGACGCCACTTTCCTCCACTCGTAGCAGTTCCCCTCCTTTGCAATCTTTCTTTCACACACTCACTCATCCCATTCATACGCTGAAATAACCGTTTGTCTAAAACAAGTTACTTCTCTGACTGTACGTCCACAGTCTCATGTAATTGTCACCTCAATCTGGTAACTGCCCGTTTGTCCGAACAATCACCTCAGCTGATAGATCAAAAACGCTTAATGTTCCATATACAGCAACTCACGACCAGCGTCAGTTACTCATGCACTCACACATTCGGTCCCCCTATCTCGGTCCAGGTAGTCGATGGTACCTCACGACTTCCTTCACAATGGTCGACAATTACCCTGGGTGTCTGCTACACCACAATCACTTAAGCTACTCGTCAAGCCTAAGATTTTCCCGGGCTGCACGCGCTCACAGCCAGATCTCACAATCACTTAACACTCACTCCAACTCTGCAAGACATTACAACATTAAACAACACTGCAATCTAACAACACATAACCCTGTTCATACTCACTCTCCCACGAACTGCTGCTTTCACCGCACCGTCACTCTACGTCTGTTTCCATAAAACACCATCTTCCGCCGACAGTCTGTTGGACAACCATCACCTGAAATCTATGGGGCTCGGGAAACGTCTATCCTAATCTAGATCTTCCCTCACTCTAGAGACAACCATCCTCGGTTGCTACCAATTGACTGAGCCGGATTCTTATCTAGATTTTTCTTATCTCTATCTTACCAATCTTTAGAATCCTCTGTCGACCCGATCTTTATTGCCTGCTAAGAGATATAAGGGAAGAAAATCTAATTTATTTATAACCTTGTAGAAGACCAGTCCAATCCAATTCAAAGGACCACTGACGAAATAAAGTTTTGAAGATTTATTACAAAGACAAAAGCAATTGAACATACAAGCACCTCAGCAAGAGGTTAAGAAAATAGACGGGCACTAATACAAACATGATCCTATGAAGGAGTCTCAGACGACTCAAGATTATGATCAGAGTGATCTTCAAAAGCATCAGGCAAACTATTATGGTCCGTACCTGAAGAGTAGAACGCATTGACCTAAAGAAAGAAAAGATTAATCTATCACTAAAGTGGCATCCCTACTTAGCATAATTCCCAGGCAAGAGAAAAGGTGTCAGCAGTGAAGACTTCCTTAGAAGTACACTCACTTTGCATAGGTAAGTAGCCAAAGCTACAGAGCTCGTTCTAAGATACTCCTTCTAGCTTCCCCTCTAGTCCTCTTCTGCTCCACCCTCGGGGTACTGTCTCTAATACAAAATCCCAAAAACAGTAGACACGACCTAAGCACATCCTGTTAGGCAGGCCTTCCTTTGGTAGTTTTCCATAGAAACTCTGACTTCATCCAAGAACCTTTGGTTCGACCTTGAGTTCTAGACCTCATCTTCGCTTAAAGCATCCTATCTACATTCCAGGATCCTCCCGTGGCTCCTGCTCCAACCATCCTAACTCCTAAAACAAAAGGGTTATTCTGCCTAACGAGACATGTGTCCTTGCACTTGCAACTGGAAACTTGTAAATATTGCAACCTTGCACACATACAGATTCTACTGTTCTTTCATTTCATTAAAAAAAAGAGCCTTCCCAAGGAAAAATACATTTCAGGCCTACAGATCCAGCTAACGTAAGAAATTTCAAACAAGCCTCTTCTTATACTCATATGCCATCTGGCCTTTACACATTTACATTCAATTCTAAAGATACAATATAAGCATTACATTAAAAATGATCAATGCATTACTTTCTATTACACACTTAAACAATCTACACGTGCAAGCTTTAATATGTTGCACGTTCATCCTAATGCATCACTTTATACGTGAACTAATACATTTTGCATTACCTAAGGTACATTCTCGATTAAACACTACATTAGTCCTCAAATTGCCATGAATACATTTATAAGCACTTCTAATATTTGTGTTCTTAATATTACGTTTCTAACAGTCACATGTTAATACAGTCCTCTAAATATGCGGGTGCTAACTATCCATGATTATGATGTACCCCCACAATTTTCAAAATAACATGGCGCTCTATCAATAGTAACTGGATTGATCAAAGCAACATTGCTTTGGCAAAGAGGTAGAAAAGCATTGGATGGTGATGGTGATAGAGCGCGCAGGTCGCCCGACTCTTTATTTTACCAGATTTCACGCACTTGGGCCCATGACGTGTTTAAGACAATATTTTTGTGAATCGGGCGAGTTTACACGACACCATCAGTAATTCTATGTGTTTTCTTTACCACTATTACCAGAATACCTGACTTACCACAGGCACCTATTTTCCTGACGGATCAGGAGCTAGCAGTTGACAGAAGATAAGAATAACCAAAATACATTATACATTTAATCATACCATATACCTTATTTAATGACCACAGACACCTGAAGGGTTTTAAAGATTTTATATAGTAAGTTTAAAATCAGAATGCCATGAGAATAAAACTAATACAGATTAGAATATCGACAATCAAGATTATGACTATAATGTAGCTATGAAAAAGCGCAAGTACCATTGAGTACGAGAGAAAACTATAGGGTAAGGGTAACAGGGAACATGCTATTCAGTTTTCAGGCTTATACTAAGGCAGATGAGTTAAAACATTTTAGTCAGTGGATTGCAAAACTTATACGAGTGATTCAAACTGATCTTAGTCTAACTGCTAATTCGTAAGTATAGATGTAAAACACAAGTACATTTAGATCACTCTAATTAAGTAAACAGTTTCAATAATGTCCTACAGGTAAGGGAAAAATGGAACATAACTAATAAACAATAACATGTAAAATTTGGAAAAGGCAGAGGAAATAATACGGGCAAGAATGCTTTATTAAAGAGGAAAGAATAGTGAATAGATAGACGGTCACCCATTATATATTTACCTAGGACAGGAATGAGGACTAACCCTGGCCACGGGTCAGTATGGAAAAGGCGAGGACAAGGACCCTCAAAGACTTAGGAAGCCAGTAGGCGAGCAGGTACAGCTCATGGACAGTCAGGACAGGATACCCCTCAGGATTTGGGTCAGGACTGGGCTCACCAAAGGGCACGACCAACACCTGCAGCTTCGGATGCAACGCCTGTGCTACTCCCTCTCTGCACGGAATCTGCCAGTAACCCCAATTGGGTTCTCGAATCTCCCAGCAAAGTGCTTCGCCGGCACTTAAGCCTATTCCACCCCTTGGAGTTTGTGGAATTTACGGACAGAGTGCTCCGCAGCTCTCTGTATCAATCACCTATAGAGTTCGTAGGGTCGGTGACAGGTCTGCTACTCGGACAAGTCGGACAATTTCTCTAGCTAACACTAGGCTAGTTATACCATTTTTGGGTCCCTAGACCACCCACAAATGTTGCAAGTGACAGGATCCCCAACTTGGATTAGTCAGGAGAGGTGGTTAGGTCATTGTCACCACCTAAAATTCTGGGTTCCCATAGTTAATATTTAAATTTTGTACCCACCCCTTACATTCCAGTTCCCATGGCATGAGAAAGGTGTAAAACAATAGAACACACATAAACTTCATACAATTGTATCGGTTTTAGGTCAGCCGAAATCTTCTCTCAGTACAAGTAAGATTTTCCCAGGCGCATCTCAGCTTCAGAAGCCAGCTGGCTTGGTTTTGCTTCTGCGCGGTTTGAGTTTTCCCTCGTGCAGATAAATGGTTAGCCAATCAACTAAGTGCAAGATACTGAATGCTGAGATATGTTAATTTTGCTACTTGTTGCCCTGATTTCATATGGTGTATACATGATTATAAGTACTAAAATGCAAAGACCTGAATTTGATAAGCTTCTCATGCATGGACGGGCAAAACTGATAGCTTTGACTTAGGGTGTCCACACCTCTCGAAGACCACAGGTGAGAAGGCTTAAATATATTGAACTTCTGTGAGCTTGTGCACCAAGTGGCAATAGACGCCCCCACATACTCATTTCAGGGTGGTTGGAGGGATGCATGTTATTTGCAGAAGGTCTGTTTGCCCACCTGCCTTTAGCCTCCCAATTTCACAGCCATCCTGGGTGGGATTCATGTTAGTAGGGCGTCTTTTATACTGGAATTTCTTTAGGTTGTTTATGCACTCTAGTACGCACCACTGAGAATGCTCAGAGACCTAAAGCCTAGTTTCGTGAATGAATCAATCACCCTTGCCAGCTACATTTTGACATTGCATTTTGTAGCTTGAACTAGTGCCTCACATATTCAAAGAGCCATACAAGAGATGTTGCCATATCAGACCTTCCCTCACATGCTTTGATCAGTTTATGATCCACTTCACCGCTGATGCACTTCCCTGTGAGTTAGTTACAGATGTCCTTTCCCTAAAAGATTAGTGTGAGAAATTGGGTTATTGGCTGACGGGGTGTGAGCCTTTCTCAAGCAACAGCCACAATCCCTGTCATGGTGATCCACAAAAGTCACAAAGAAAACTTGTGCTTGACCGGCTTGTAGCTTGGCATGAAAGCAGTCAAGCTTAACTTGGAGGCAATGTGAAAAGTATTTATGCAGCACACAAACAGTAATAAAGTGGAAGCAGAACACAAGAAAATAATCACACCAATTTCGAAACATGGAGCAAAATGTCATAATTTACTTGACAACAAAAATCCAATCAGTAGAGCCGACGATATGCAGTTTCGAAGATTTAAGGTAAGTGTGTCACCTTAGGGCACAAAGAACCACTCACGGTTATCTGGTCATGCAAAACCGGGTGAAATTCACAGGTTCAGGCCAACTGTAATGGAGCGCAGCCGGATACAGGGATCAGGTTAGTCGAACCGGAAAAATTATCTTGTAAAGTACAGTGCACAGAGTCCAGTTTGTGGTGGAGGATGCCGCAAAAAGCTAGGAGAGCTTTGCAGATGGTCGTCATTGTAGTGCAGAGAGCAGGCCGGGCTTCGCAGATAGTTGTCGCTGTAGCTCAAAGATCCTATCAGGCATTAGGTACGGTTGTTGCCAGAGCTTCATGTTGTTCACTGCAGGCTGTTGATGCTGTAGCACAAAGTGCAGAGCACTTGTTGCAGGTCATTGCTAGAACGCAGAGTTTGGTTCACTGGAGCTTCACATTAGCAGTTAATGGGCGGCAACATCTCAAAAAAGGTCTGAAACGTCCCGCCTCCCTTCCCTGATCCCAGTCTGTCTACAGGCACAATAGGCTAGTGTGAAGTCCTTTGTGTGTAAGCTGCAGCAGTGTCTTTGAAGGTCAAGTGCGACAGCTGAAAGCCCCACCCCTCTCATCAAGTCAGGATGGGCTATCCCATATTTCGGTATTTAGATATAGTACTCTGGACATGTTCTCAAGGAGGGAAATCTGGACAAGGCTATAGGATCCATTTGCCTCTCGCTTCCTTCTGGCGCTCGCAACCACTGTCCCCGCCGGACTCGATCGTAATCTTTAAAATGCTAGTACTCCCCCCGCCTGTTCTATTACTTCGCGCCCCTACCCACTGTGCTTCTCAAAAGTTTTTTCTGCAACCTCCAAGGGTTGTGGGTGGAATTTATTTGGAGTACATGCCACTTTTGGGTTGCACTGCCCATTTTACAGCGCCCACTCACTAAGGGTGGGCTTGGGGCCCCCAATTTGAGTTGTACTACACCACAGCACAATTACAGTGGCCTCTGACCTTGCTGAGTATGCCAAACCACCGTGAATCTTCGCTTGTATGTGTGACACTCCAGGGAACAAACTTTTATACTTGGCTCTCTGACCCCATTATCCATCCTGCGCTCAAATTCCAACAAATGACTTGACAGTGGCCCACTCCTGCTGGTGTAGGTATCTTATTTCCAATGGTCCCCTCCTATCCTCCCATACTCTCAATCGATCCCCATCTGGGACTTGCCGTTATTGCGGCGGACATCGAGGCACATTGACCCAGCCCTATGGAGTGAGGTTGCAATTACACAGGCAGGAGATCTTTATAATGAAGGAAAGCTCATGTCATTCCAAGAATTGGTTGAGTTGTATGGTCAGAACACTGGTCAATTCTTAACATACTGCATTGTGCAACAGGTGGTCAACGAGACATGGGGCACTGGGGAGATCGAATCGCCAACATCACAGGTCTTGAACACGTTGCTGACATCCGATACTACGCGTCAAGTGATCACCTTCTTGTATTTGGCCTTAAACACTACCCCTCCCGACAAGCCATGAGAGCATGTGCCAAATTGGACACAGTGCTACAACAACCACTTACTGATGCGGCTTGGGCTTGGGCTCTGCAGACAAGCAAGAATGCCTCCTGCAACCCTAGGTTCTGCTTATATTCACCACACTTATTTCTCCCCAGATCATATTCAGTGCATGTTCCCGACGCTTTCCCCGGAATGTCCAGATGCAGAATGCAGATGTTATGCACCTGATTTGGATTTGGACACCAATATCACGGGCTTGGCAGGAAGACACTTCTACTGTGGCGGAGCTGGCTACACACCCTTTTCCCCCCACTCTTGAATCCTGCCTACTAGGAGTGTGCCTTCGGATGAAGGGTGACAACCCCCTGCATTGCTTTATTGAATTGGCCTTTGTTCTGTTTAAACAGGACATAGCTGTGGCTTAGAAGTCCACTGCTCCTCCGGAGATTCGGGGCTGGCTTTGCGCACCACTGATGTGGACCGAAGCTGAGGCGCACACACTTAGGTCACTATGCACGAGGGTGATTTCCTCAGGGAGGTGAGGAATGGGAGACGTACTTGATAGCCATTGAAGCTAAGCGATGAAAGCCCACCTTGAGCATACTGCACACAGACCTACTCATCCGTGGCATGTCCACAGGTATCACTATGATGACCATGTCATCCCTCTTCCTCACACCTAAGGATGCTGGATTCCTGTATTACTTCATATGCACCCCTCCTGCAATGGCCTCCCACACATGCGACCGCTTTCCCATGCACACCTCCTCCAGTGACCTGGTCAACCCTACGCCTCCTCCCCATGGCATGACTGGTGACCACTGGACCCACACACCTGTCACTGTTATGTAATAGCACACATCCACACTGGCTTGTGCCACTGTTTATCGTTGCAAATGTGAGATGAGTGTGAAAGGACTTGGTGCTTTATAATCTAAATTTTACGGACTGTAGAGCTCTCAAGTTATTGGATTGTTGAGGTTTTTTTTCTTACCTCCCTCCCCACCCTCCTCTATCTCCTTGCACAGTAAGAGGCCAAACACTACATCCTGCATTTCTCTATTTCCAACCTGCAAAATGTACCTGATTATGCATTGTTTAATATGTATCTTGATAATTCCATGCACATGTACATTATCTCATTATGCTAACCATGCATCATGTTAATTCAATGCAAGTGTTCAATGCAAGATGTGAGCTCCACCGATAACTGCTGCCGACTGTAATCCGTGTTGTTAATAACTCATTGACAAAAAAATAGGATGGCCCATCCTGCCAACACCCAGACCCTCTATTGTGTGGCTGCCTGGGAGAAATACACAAAGGTCAAGTACATCTAGTCATGTGACCCAGGAAAAAGGCTGCAGGCACCAAATATTTAGGGCAAGAAAATGTCAGCTTTCTAAAAGTGGCATTTTCAGAATTGTGACTAAAAATCAAACATTACCATTAATGGGGTTTTAAATTACAATTCCTCAGGAATCAAACATGACATTCCTAACTGATCCCAAACAAAAGTTATCACTTATTAAACATAATACGTAACCCAATGTTATTTAATGGTAGAAGTAGGCCTTGAAATGGTGAAAAATAAACTGGGGAGTTTTTCACTATCATGACATGTAAAACTTAAAATGACATGTCCAACTTTTTAAATACAAAGCACCTCACTCTATGGGCTGTTTAGGGCTTACCCTATGTGTGACTTGTATTAAAAGGGAAGGTTTATGCCTGGCAAAAGGTTGATTTTGCCAAGTCAAATTGGCAGTTTAAAACTGCACACACAAGCCTCAATGGGAGGCCTGAGACACGTTTTAAAGGGCTTCTTAAGTGGGTGACACAATAAGTGCTGCAGGTCCTCTGGAAGAATTTAATTTACAGGCCCTGGGTACCTGTAGTACAACTTTACTAGTCACATATCAATACATTAAATGTCAAGTGGGTGCAAGCCAATTTAATCATGTTTAAAGGAGATAGTTCAAGCACTTTGGCTCTGGTTAACAGCATTAAAGTGCAGAGAGTCCTAAATCCAACAAAATGAGTTCAGCAAAACAGGCGGGTTGAAAGTAAAAAGTTTGGGTAACTACCACCCAAGGGTGACAGGTCTAACAATTAGGAACATTACTACATTCATCTCAAATAGAATCAATGTTCCACTCAATAAATAAGACATAATCCCTATGAAATTAAGTTTTTTTCCTGGCAGTGACAAATTCAGTCTCAAGTCAAACTCTGTGATGCCGTTGAGGAGGCAACAGTTACGGAAATATTGTTTCACACGGTCTAAACCTTTTACAAGTGCAGGAGATTTAGCAATGAAAAATTCACTGTTGTACGATTTCGAAAAAACACTAAGTAATATCAACGTTTCAATGGAATGGACTAGACGGTTGAATGTCCTCATCACTCAACGTTGTCAAAAGGAACATTAAACACCTTTAATAAAAGTCTTGAATGTGATTGTGTTAGTGGTTTGTGTACTAGTGCTTTCTCGCCATAAACTGCATTAAATCTATACCTTGTTTTTTTTTGTCTTCTCTTGAGTCTTACCTAGTCTATTCATTTTTTGATTGCAGAAGGAGAAATACTAGCGCCTGCCCGGCAATCATTTCCTATCGCCCAGACATTTTAGGATCAGGAATCAGTTATGAGTGATGGAAGCCAATTAACTCCCCAGCTGTGACAACTTGAGTCTGATTGGATGATGTATGACTGTTCACGTGTATTCTTCACGAGGCAGGGATATTTTTGGTAGAGGTTGGATAAATAGGTCGGATTTCTATTTTTACTGCTTGAGCAGGTCTTTCACATTTTTTTAGGCACGAATGCACAGTATTGTAGTACATGTTGTGAACATCGCAAGCGTCCCATCCCACCTAGCGCCCCTAGTCCCTTTTTGACATTTCTCTTGGCCCTGGTCGGGAAACAGCAGACAGACCTGTGTTCTGTATAAAACCAATTTCTATCAGATTTCCTTGGTAAAGAGAAGGTATGCTCCTGCTCACTACTTCTTTTGTAAGGGTCACAATTGATTCTTTTATTTTTTAGCAAATATTCTTTATTTGCATGGAGGCATAACCTCATGCAGATGAAGAAATTCTTTTGCCAGCCCACAAGCTCTATATCGTTCAAGCATGATTATGGGGAACACTTGTCTTGGGATTGTGCTCAATGTGTACCATTTTGAAGGCCGCTCATTTTAAGCTTTTGAACATTTAATTACAAGGACCTACTCTGATCACATAAATCTATTTGTAAACAGAGTGACCATGTGGCCTATAGTTTCTTGTACTTTTACTGGAACAAACATCAAGAAGAGACTTTATTCATTTTACTCAATCACCAAGGTATTGGTACCTTTTAGAGACAACATTCTAAAATTACTGAAAGTGAACTGGAAACTTCATTTTAGGATTCTAGGGTTAGGTGTCTGCCTTTTCATACAGAGTGGGGAACAGCATAACGTCATGGTTATTCACTATTTTGGTGATAAAATATTCATTAGTGTAAGAAATTGTGTTATTTTTTGGGAGTTCTGACTGCCCATTTCAAAGAATAATCACAGTCCTTATCAATGTGAACTCTCAAAGTATCTAAATTAGCCTGAGCTCCACCGCCTGGTAGCTAAGAGTTAGTGCTGACAGGTTCAACTTAGAGTATTGTGTAAAGTATTTCTGCAGTACCAAAACAGTACTAACGTGAAAAACGCAAAGCAATAAAAATCCCAATCTGGATTAGAAAAATAGAATACGCTCTAGTAAATAAAATGGCACCAAAATGACAAAAATCCCAAAAGGAGAACAGAAGATATGATTTTTAAAAAAAGTTTTCAGTGGATATAGCCGGAAAAAAGCGCAACGAGTCAATGATAGTCACTTGCTGAGGTAGACCGGGACCTAAATTCAATTTGAGGTTCACCACAATGGAGTTGCTGATCAGATACAACAAACCAAGTTCATCCTGAGCAAAAGATTTCTTTGTGCCCACAGAAAATGTTAATACATCTGGCCCTCAATTTTTTAAGTCCCAATCCACCACAAGAGTATACTTCTAAAGCCCCCAGGACTCGGGTGAGGCAAATAGAGACTCAGAGTGTGTCAGTCAGAGGCCCACAGCAGGGTCTAGTCAAGGTCTAGTTGCCACTGGTCAGCTAGGTACTTTCAGGCAAAAGGCCTCTTGTAGCTTGTTTTCTCCCTGTAGCCACACAGGAGGCCAACCAACGGACTTAGTGTATACATCTTTGTCCTGTGTACAAAAGGGAGTAGGTCCAGTCCTTCGAGGCTCCTTTCAGGTCACGACCAACAGATCTAGTGCTCTTCTGATCTTCTGCACAGCCCAAAAGTGTTCACAAATGGCAATTAGTATTTTATTTCTAGCAGGATTTCACACTTTAGTGCCAGTAAGGATGTCCACAGGTCCCACCCTGCATATTCTGCGGAGTTCAGAATCATAATTTCTGTCTATTCAGGTCAGCCCAGTTTTTGCTCATGGGAGGCATTTCACATTTATTCAAGGCTGATTACTAGCTTGGAGTGGCTGGGAAGCCAACTCAAATTAGCTTCCAAGAATGTCAATCAGGGAAAGGGTAACTTTCTGAAAGTTACTTTTCCTTAATATTTATTAAAAATCTGACCTCACCATCAAATTGAATTTTTAATAACTTTTAAAAATAGTTGTTTAATTTTCTTTCTAGATGGTCGAGTTTCTAAGATACAGTATTAATATTTTAATCTCTACTCTGGTTTTCTACATAGTACAAATAGGGCTGCCACGGTGAAATAGCTTTTTGGTCCTGTAAGGACATGCTAACATTGTTTTTAAATACCATGCACCCTGCCTTGTGGGCCTCATGCCTACACAGAGGTGACTTTTTATTACATACTGTGAGGATTTTACCTATCGAATAGTTATTTTAACAGGTTGAATCATAGTTTTTACACTTCTACAGTCAGCCTAAAAAAAGTTAGGTTTGCACTGCCACTGTAGTGGATGGCACACTAGACATTTAATTTTCAGATCCTGACTACACTTTGTATCATTTACTATGGACTTATAGGCAAGTTAAATATACCAATTCAGAGTATGGCAATTCAATGATTTTTAAAGGTGGAGCACAGGCACATTACTAACTGGTTACCACAGTTAAAGTGCATAGAGTTCTAAGGTTAGCAAACATATAGCCAAAAACCTGTGGTGACCACGCAGAAAAGAGAGACTTCCTACACTTAGCAAATCAAATTGCTCATGCAAATTGATAGTCCTGAAGCTGCAGAGTTAGCTAATTCCCTAAACATCTGAAACTGTTCCTGTGATTGCTAGATATTTTTATTCAAGTATCAAATTTCAATTATCAAATGTATTTTGTATGTGCTGCACTTGGCTAGGATATTTTCTGATCTTCTGCTCTGTAATGTGATTGTGTTTTTCCAGAAGCACATTATTTGAATATGAATGAATTGAATTGCAGTCCTCTCTGTGCCAGTTAACTTTTTAGCAGGAGGCAGGAGTCCACAGCATTTACACCCCACTCAGTAACAACATTGAAAATTCCATTTATTTCCAAGATATTCTAGCCGTTCCCAAAACGGTGCCTAGAAAAACATTTCTCGAATCATCTACCTTGCCTCCGGGTTGGCATAGGAATTTGAACACCAGTCTCCTAATGCCTTCTGGGACTAGGTAGTTGAAGAGCATACAATTAACACAAATACATCTTTTGCCAAAAAGTGTAAGAACTGGTGTGGCCCAACCTGACAGTAGGTAATGCATTCTTCAAGAAAAGCTTAAATGTCTCCTCTGACAGTGCTTTTGTGTCCCAGTTTCTATCCATCTCAACTGTAATTAAACCACCTAATATGAATAGTCTGGATCCCTCTAGACTATATGCTGAAATATCCTGGTTTGTCAGCAAACTCTCCTATGTAACGTAAGAGCTAAAATAAAGATGAGAGTTGGCTCTTACTTTACAGTGCAGCTAAATAGTTGGCCTCTGTCACTGAGAGGGACTGTGCCACAATGAAATCCCTTGTGAGCAATGTTACGCCTCCCACCAAGACTGTCTAGCGGAGAATAGTAAATATATTTCACCCTCAGTGACTGCCAGCAGTTTCTTGGCCACTCTTGTCCAGTGAATGCTAGTAAGTCTGACTCATGTCAGTGGCAGAGGAATAAATGTCTGCCACTCTGATGGATGATAGTCAATCTTATTTAGAAATGATCACTTGTCCAGCAGTCATTTCTGTACATTGAAGTAACCACCGACCCAGCAGGTCCCTTTAAGGTACAAAACATTTGGTGAACAGCCACCATCAGTTTTGCTGGCCATCTAATAAACTTTTAACATGTTTTGTTTTTAAAAAAAACCTCTCAGATTGGGAGTTTGTTCCTGAAAAAAAGAACCAAAGACACCCACTCCCGGGGAGTTTTCTCTTCTGGTTTAGAAGAACATTACTTTTTTTCTGTCCCTCATCACCAAGTTTTTTCTGCTGGTGATGACCAGAATAAAAAAAAGCATCTCACCATCTACTCAAAATAGAGTGGGCAGCTTGACAGCTTTATTCTAATGGTCCCTACTCCGTCAGCCCGTCAAAGGTAGCTTTACATTGACTGAGCCCTCATTGACAATCCACTCATCTGTAGAAGAGGCAGGCAGAACATACCATGTCTGCCTAACTCTAAATCAACCCCAAAAACCTTTGTAGTCTCTTATGTGTATGGATGGGTGCGCCAAAGTACTTTTACATTCTTTTGGTCATCAGTTGTCCTTTGCTTAAGAAAGGCTGAGTGGTTTATATAAGTATCACAGTTCAGATAAGCAGCTATGATACAGTGGTGTGTGTTTAAAAGAGTGGTATGTTTATGCATAATTAATCTCATTGGTTCTAAAATGTATTTAGTGTGTGGTGTTTGAGTTAATGTTGAGTGGAAAGCGAGTCCGGATATTTGATAGTCACTTAAGGGTTACTAGAAGTGTGTTAGGTGCAAGCATAAATGTAAATGTGTTTGTATTTATATAGGGCCTTCTACCCAGAGGTCTCGTAGCGCTGTATTCATACCGCTGTGCAACCCTTCCTGGCTTTCCTGTGAGATGTCCACTCCTGGGCACCCCCAAGGTGAAGCCAGGCATCCAAGCACTGCTGGGGCCGTTGTGGAGATTAAGCAAGCTATTGCCCAGAGTCACAGAGTGGGACCCATGATTAGACTAGGCACCGAGGCGAGAATTATCAGGTCCGGGGAGATTGAGTCCAAGAGCCGCCGAGGCAGGAATTGAACCCTGGTCCCGGGCCAGACCTCTGCATCAGAGTCTGCCACTCTAACCATTGAGCCACGCTTCTCCACGCATAAAGAAGGGTCTACAGTGTACTGAAAGAGAGATTGTGTAGTGTGTCTTGGGTTTTTTGAATGTCCCGTAGAAATAGGTAATTCTTAATTGTAAAGGAGGTGAATAATTAGAAACTGTGATAGTACAAGGAACTTCTCGCTTTTTCTTTTTTCTTCTTTCTCTTCTTTTTTGGAGGGTTTTAGAAGATCAGTTACATACCCACTTAGGACTGGTGTTTGACCTCATAGCAGGGTTGCATTCCTCAGGTCTTTCCAGTCGCTGCCGTTGTTAGGAGAGAGTGGTGGGGCTGGGGTTGGGGCAGGGTAGAAGACAATGAAAAAAGGGTGAAAAAAATGACCTTACCCACCACCTGAAGCCCCCCACATCGAAGGTTTTCTGCTCCTCTTGTGGTTCAAATGCAGGCACAGGCTCCCATATTCCCCTGCGAACAATCCTGAAGGTGTTCTCATACACAAGAGAAGCTTCTGGATTGGCTTAAGTGCCAATGATTTGCGCTTCCAAAGAGACTGGGAGCCTGTGCTTGCTATCTCCAACCCGGCAACGCAGCTCGGGTTGGCGATCGCTTCAGTGTGCATGACAGTTTGGTCTGCCGTCTCCGGCGGCCAAATCGTCAAGCGGACTGATAACAGTGCATACCACTGCCTGTGGTGCCTGTTATCCCCCTGGTCCCATCCCCAAGACTCTGGGAAACAAAATAAAACAATAATAACTCCAGGTTTATTTTTATTTATTTTTGCGCTGTTGGAAGGGGACACTCCTGCGCCATAGTGGAGCCGCTGCAGGTCTTTCTTATATCTATCTTTTCTATATCTACCTTTAAGGACTTAAGTGCCTGATTTAGATCCTATTCAGAAAAGGGGGTGGTGATGAACAGTGTCTGAATTAAGCAGACCACTCTTACCCAGTCCAAAGATCAGGGCTTGATCCATCACCGTTATTTATCTCACTGCACCATCCCAGCTCAGAACCTGGCTATATGCAAATCAGTCTGTCCCTGGCCCAGTGCATCATGGGAACAGGGCTGACTAAACTACCAAGCCAATTCTTCACCAGAAAGGAGACAAGCTACCGGGGACCGGTTTCTGGCATTTCAGCGGTCTTCGGCCCGGCTTGCTTGAATCCTGATGGTGCAGTGAGAAAGGGACTCATGTCTGAGTATACCCTGCCACACCTATAGTGGCCAAAAATGATTCAGAAAAGGGGGTGCCTGTTATCCCCCTGGTCCCATCCCCAAGACTCGGGAAAACAAAATAAAACAATAACAACTCCAGGTTTATTTGTATTTATTTTTGCGCTGTTGGAAGGGGACACTCCTGCGCCATAGTGGAGCCGCTGCAGGTCTTTCTTATATCTATCTTTTCTATATCTACCTTTAAGGACTTAAGTGCCTGATTTAGATCCTGGCAGAAGGGATACTCCGCCACAAAGGTGACGGATATCCTGTCCGCCATTTTTCAAGTGCCATAGGATATAATAGACTTGTAATACGGCCAACAAGATATCCATCATGTTTGTGATGGAGTATCCCATCCACCAAGATCTAAATCGGGTCCTGAGTGTTAAAGGTATATGTTTAGACTGTATCTAGCTTTCTTAATACTACTATCACTAAGGGTAATGGTCAGATGGTGAGATTGTAGCTATTAGGGGGAATGAGTCATAAGATTTTTAGAATGCAATGTGTGGTTTATATTAAATGAAGGTAGTACTAATCTAGAAAACATTAATCAAAAGATAAATACAAGGGTGTTGGTTTTTGAGCGAAGAATTATTTAAGGGTTGTCAGAGATTTTACCTTTTGTCGAGACCAGTAGTAGACATATGATCTGGAGTTGGAGCTATGTTTGTAATCAGGAATTCCATGTTTTGGTTGCAGCATTCCACTTTCAAAGTTTTCCACCAAGTATGACATTATTGATGGAGTGGAAAACATTCATAGAGAACCTGAGGTTTAGTTTTAATGTGGAAATTGGTAGTCTCAGTTAAGAGGTAGTTGATGCCGTTGGAACCAATTTACTGAGTTTTAAATTGAGTAATTAGGAGTAGGGTGCATTGCAAACACACTGGCGGATACCAGGAAGAACAGATGAGGTGGTGTAAAGATCATCTTTACTTGTATTTTCATATGAAATTGCATTTGCATTCCTCTGGGTTTGAAATTATTTCAGCAACTTTGTCCTTTTGTTGAGGTTGGGTCTTTAGCGTTTCAGGAATTTGAATCTTGTTCCGTGCTAGGTGGGATTCCTTAAGCATAGCTTTATGTGAAGGAAGTCATACAAGAGTAGGGCTAAAGTGGAGTATACATGGTTATTTCCATGATTGGAGGTATGTTCAAAGGTTTACTTAAAGGGTTGATGAGAATAGCCATGTTTCACATAGTCTGAGAAAGGTGAGGGGACTGTCTATATTTCAAATGTGTTTGTGGATTAAGTTCCATTGATTAGCTTTCTTGGAAGAGAAACAATCTTCTGCTTATAAGTTCTGGTTTAGGGGGGTGGACAAGGAGCAATAAAGGTGCTGATCTTATTATATTATTATTATATGAAATTTGTAATGCGCTCAGCTTACCCGGGGGCATCTTTGGTTGTGATTTAGTTTGTAGATGCAATATTGGTTCTGAGGAAATCTGTGCCAATTGTATATCTGATTCTGTGGGTGATACACTAGGGGTTTGAAAACAATTTTGCCCCTGGTCGTCAATCAGCCACTTTTAAGCCTGGTGGTCCAAGCACTTCATGCGAAGTAGGAGTCATTCAGCTACATTCTGGGGCCCAATAGTCTCTGAAGTAAGAAGTTACAAAAGAGCATGTGCAGCCCATTTGAATAGTTCAGTCTGGAAACAATAGCTAGGATGAACTGATTTTTAGAAGTTTTTTGTTGTAGTACTAAGAAATCTCAGAGATAGCAAACTGTGGCAGATCACATAATGATCCCTCCCACCCCTTGCAAAATGTGATAAGAGACACTTGAGCCTCCATTATTTCACAGATATTCATTAGCCTTGGGCTGAAAGGGGCCCCACTGAACGGTTGGGTGTCCCCAGAATGGACAGGGGCCTGTATGTGCCCATGATGCAAAATGGATTTTAGGTAGAACAATAAAGCTTTGGCAAACCATATTGCTTTTTGAATTAATGTGAAGTATTTGTTCATAAGATCATACTCAGTAGAAGGGCACTGGGAAAGGTTTGTTTGCCAGGAAGAAGGATATAGGTATTTTTTACACACCATCACTCCTGTTCTGTCAGGGCCTAATTGAACGTAGTAGTTAGACATCTATTGATTGATTTCCTCTATGCAGTCAGAAATTATCTATGGTATTGTTCTTATTGACATAGATTATGACTTGTGTATCATCTACTCATGTCCTAGTAATAGTGCCAAAATGATATAATTGTTGAAGAGAATAGGCGGTGTGTTTTGGAGAAAGTGTAAATCAATCCCTGGGATACTCCACATATTAGTTTAAGGGGACAGGAGGAAGGAGTCTATACATAAGAAGTTATGATGCTTTATCAGTTATTTTGAATTGTCATATGTAATTGATGGCGTTAATGTTGTTGACTGTGTCAAAATGGGCCAATATACCCTGTAGAATTAGAAAGAAGCACCTTTCTGGTCTATTTATAAGGTTATCTCATATTGAAATTAGGTCAGATGTTTAGTTAGAAACCCATCTGGGCAAAATTTATGAATTTGTTTGTTTCAAAATGTTAAATTTGGTGTTGATAGCTTTCTCAAGTGATTGTGCTGGAAATTGAGTGTTTGATGTAAGTGTGTAGTTGAGAACATCTGAGTGATAAAGTATGGGGACATTTGGTTGGTGTCTTACTTAAGCTCTTTCGAAGGTGGATGCTACAACTTCTGGATTCAATTTGTTGATGATTCTAGAGAGAAGGAATAACATAGGTTCTATGGAGAAAAACTTTGAAAAAAAGGTGCAGATACCAGCAGGAGAGGCATAATTTTGACTTAAATTGAAAAACTTCAAAAATTGGTGGGGTATATTGGTTGGAATGCATGTAGTGTTGGATGATTGGTTGTAGAAGAAGGGGGCACATTGGGCTTCAGCACTGGATGGGACTGGATATACTTCCAAATACAACATGTTTTTAGTATTTTCTGTGTTTTATTAATTAAGGGACTAATTATGAAAGCCCCAAAAAATTGTGAACTCTGGACAAACACCTGTATGTGCAGGGGTCACAATTAGAAGTGGTGCAATGTTTATTACACCTGGTTATTATCAGTGTAATAATGGATGCACCTCTTATTAAATTTCAGCAGGTTAAAACTGCTGGAATTCGACAGTTGAAAAATGCCTGGTAAATACTCTGAATGATAATTTTGGTGCAGTAACACCAAAATCTGCATGTTATGTTCTATTTTCAGGACAACATTCATGAAAGGTAAATTTATTGCATCTTATAAAATGTGATTCCAGTGCTATCAGACGTGTTTAATTGAAACAAATGTCATATACTCTCCAGGGACACTCACAATATGCCCTTGACTTTTTTGCTGGGGCATCACATATGGATTGAGGCAGATCAGTGTATTTTGGACATGTTGTGAATTTACAATTCCTTGCATTTTTTAACATTTCTGTTTTAGGCAATTTGAATGTATGATTTGGTTAGAGTGGTGGTTTTCTCCCCCATAAATTTAATATTGTTGTATCTAATAAATTTATGTTAGAATAACTTATTTTGTTTAGAAAATGTTTGGCCATGATGTGGCATTGATCAATATTTCAGTTACCCTGTTTATTAAGCAGTAGGTTTGATAGATATTTAGCCAAGTTGATGCTTCAGCAGCATGGTAATTTAAAAACATTCAAAGTCAAAGGCTTGCCATATGTTTCTGGGAGCAAGATGGCGGCCGACAGACCGCAATGAGAGGTGCCCCTGTGCTCAGCTCCAAGATAAATGAAGACAGTATAACAATATGCTGGAGACACCTAACTTTTGAGTTTCTTGTATTCCTGCTGGCAGGGAAGCTCCTGCTGGCAAGGACTACGATGTTTGGTGGTTGTAGTTTCTGCTCTGTGGGAGACCGGTGCAGTGATCGTCACTTTGCGGTGGAGACTGGTGCTGCCCGCCACAGTGGCTCCCAAGGCAAACAAGGCATGGAAGGAGACTGTGAAAGAGGCTACTGCGCCGGGAGCGGTGGCAGGGCGAGGCACGATCAACCCCTGGTGCGGCACCCTGGTCAGAAAAACAGAGGAGGCCACGCCCGAGCAGCTAAGGGCGGTGAGCCAGAGGCTTCCACCAAACAATGCGGGGTGACCACCGATATTGGCGGCTCAAGATAGCCCTTGGTCGCTGCATTTTATTTCTTCAGCTGTTGTCACCATTGCCTTTGGGGTATTGCCTACTTCAAGTGGGGCTGTAACTGAGATCACCTCTGACCCGCTGGAAGAGGCAGGTGGATCCCAGCTGAGTGCTCTGCCTTCAATACATTGTTGCAACAGCAGCCTTGAGCAGGGCCGTGGGGCATGGATTCTTCCCAGCTGGAGCAGCAGGTCCAAGACACTGAATCAGTAGAGGAGAGAAGCTGTATCTCCTGGTCCCCAGGGCCCCCAGGATACCTGTCAGTCTCGGTACCCCCCTGTGGAGGTACTGGTAAGAAATAACACTAGCTCTTTACCTATACCTACAAATACTCTGTTGGGTGGGACCGGAGTACACAGATCTTTACCATCACCTTGGCTAAAAAATATGTTGAGGTCACCAGTACTAGGAGAGAAAATCTTCTCCCTCACAGATGACACAGATATTTCAGTCCCAAGCGGGGGGGCTCACTGAAGAAGACTCAGGGTGGAAGGACTCATCTATTAATCCAACGGAGAGACATAACAGGATTTCCACTCAAAAATGCAGGATTACGTCTAAGGCGAGCCGTCAAGGACAAGACACTGGTATCAGCACGTCCCGCAGACTGAGATGGAATTATTCTGCCACCAGCCGAGGATATGGGTGGATAATCTGTACTACAGGAGGGCTCCACCAACCCTAAAGTCTCATCCTCAATAGACTTTGTTTTTGCCACTTTGAAAGAGATACATGGGGAGGCCCGACAGGAGAACCGCAGGGCACATCAAGGAACTAAAAAGCTCCAAGGGTCAATTCAGAAAGTGAGCAAAATCTGCACCGAAATGAAAGAAAGGATGACTCATGGCGAAGAAAGGACAGCAGCTTTAAAAGGGAGAAGTGGAGAAGCTGCAGACACATAAAGAGTCACAAGACAAGCAGGTGGCAGATGTAATGTGGAAACTCGAAGATTTCGAGAGCCAACAACATTGAAATAAGCTCCTGTTCCTGGGGCTAGCTGAGAACATAGAGGGCAACAATATCAGAGCATTGATGGTGGGCCTCCTAAAGGGTGCTTTTCTCGATTTATCACCCTGGAACTGGGATGATGATGTACAATGAGCACACCGCTTCCCTCTGATGCTGAGGAAAAATAACTTGGCAGGTCATGCAGAAAGGCCCAGGGCAGGTTTAGTTTTCTTTGCCAACTTTCTTCTTTGGCAGGCTATACCAGATAAAGCAAGGCCAGATGCAAAACGCTCTTTTGAGCACCACACAATTTTTTCTTCAACCAAATTTCTGCCACATCACAATATAAAGGCGGTGGAGGTTACGCCAAATGATTTCACCTTTCCAGGCAACAGGCTGTGAAGCATACCTTTTGATACCAGCTCGGCTCAAGGTCATCTCAAATGGAAGGGTGCAGATATTCACATCAGAAATTAAGGCCCAGGACTACCTGAAGAGGCTGAAGGAAACAAAAGGGAGCGCTGGCACAACATGATTGGAGCAAGGGAAGCTAGCAATGGGCTAACCCTGCAGGGCATCTGTGGTGCTGTCACTTGATGGGATTTGCCTTACCTTTGGGGGGACTTTCCTTTTTTCTTAGAAGTCTGCTTTGATTAATTTTTCTGAACAGAATATTTCTAGTAATCTTCGCGTGTGTCTTTATCTACTTTTCTGTATTTGGGGTTACAGCACTGGGGCACCTTGAGATGGGCAGAGTAGGCTCCATCACATAGGTCATTGCTGATCTATTTGCTCGTGTGTGGTGGGGGGAGAGGGGAGTGGGTTGCAGAGGGAGGGTAGGTTTGGGCAGGGGAACCGAGCTCAGGATGGGATGGGAGGGGGAAAAACACAAAGAAACGGTACATGGGGATCACCACAAAGAGTGGAGGAAGAGTCGCGCCTTGGTTGGTGCAATGTGAAACTGGGCTAACAAACAAACCGATATGGTTTATCTCATCCAGAAATGCATGCACAGTTATAGATGATGAGTATTCGTATTGCAACAGTAAACATATGTGGCTTGAATGATCAAGTTAAAAGACAGAAGGTAGCAATTGACTTGAAAACACTCTGCACCAATATTCTTTGTCTACAGGAGACTAACTTAGAGGGTATGAGGGGGAAGTTAATGGAGCAGCTCGGGTATAAACTTATCACCAACACTACACAAGGAGCAAGAATTAGAGGGGTTGCCATCTTGTACTGGAGGAGGGACATAATATATAAGACAAGCTGGGACCCTGGGTGTTAGCTGAGTGTCTTTATCACAATATCACATTCACTATATGCTCAGTATATGGATCCACTGGAGATGATCCAGAAGTCCCGGAATTTCCTAATACACAGTTACCATTGTGGCCATCTCCTGTTACTTTGTGGCGACATAAATATCAACAGCCTAGGTTGGCTCTGGGGGGAATTCAGTGGTAAATATGCAGGTCCAAAAAGGACGGTTTACAGAGCCCTGACATCCCTAATGTAAGAAAATGGGCTAATAGATATGTGGCTGCATTTAAAGCTCTTCGACCCCGGTAGCACCTACTATTCCGCCCCCACATAAATCAAACGGGCGGTTACATTGTTTCTTCGCCTCACACCAACTGACCCCGAGGTGCAGTATAGAAAAACATCTCCGAGTTATGTCGGACCATAACCCCATGGTTTTAGTGGTCATTTGTGCAGGAGGGAAAATACTAGAGTTTGTCTGGACATTTGAAAGAGGACTATTGAAAGACCAGAGTTATATCATACATATGAACAAATGGATTAGGGATTTTATGGAAATCAATAGGAATAGTGCAAGTAGCGGGGTAGTCTGGGATGCGCTGAAGACAGGGGTTAGGGAGGAAACACTTAGTTTTAGCCTACATCGAAAAGGAAAGAAGCCCAGCACTTTAAAACATTGTACAAGGCACTGGCAGATGCTAAAGAAGAACTTGTGGGTTCTCTAGCTTCGGGAATACCCCTAGAGAACATACTCCTTAAACTTGCTCTTGAAAAAGCCAAAGTAGGAGAAATCTCAACAACAAAGGCAGTGAAGAAATGTCTTGCATGGCGACAAAGCTGCCACAAGTTTAATGAGTGCGTAGGATACAGGCTGGCAGCTTGCTTAAGACAGTTGAGCGCGATGGTAGAGATATGCGAGATCCTAGATGACGAGGAAAATCTAGTAAAGAGCTCTGCAGGTATATGGGAGGAATTTCCACAAATGCTATGGGAAACTATGCTATGAGGAAAAAAGTGCGGGAGAGGACTCATAGAGTATCTAACACTCAACTAGAACAATTTACCTCTGTAGATGAGGAATCTATGGAAACCCGATTTACTGAGGAATACATTTATGGAGCACTCAAGGATCTCCCCTCCGGCACGGCAGTGGGACCCGATCAAATACCCCTTGAATTCTATAAAACCTTTCTCACCATTTTAGGGTCAGATTTGGTGGAAATACTCTGTCAGGCACAGCTGGGGATCTCCTTTCCAGAGTCGTAGTCTTGGGCTTCCATTACTATTTTTCTAAAAAAGGAGAAGCCATCTAGGGAAGCTGGCTCCCACAGACCCATTATCCTTATGAATAGCGATGCAAAAATCTTCTCAAAGGCACAAGCGACACAGTGAAGCCTCATAATCAGTAAAGTGATCTACCCCGCCAGCAGAGTTTATAGGCACCATAGATCATATCCGAAGGGTGACTACACTGTTTGATGCAGTGGCAGTATCAAGGACCCTATGCCTTTAATTCTGTTGGACACTGAGAAAGCGTTCGGTAGGGTCTCCTGGAACTATCTGTGGGCCGTCCTCGAACGGTTTGGTATTAGGTAGGGCTTTATTAATGCCATTCAGGGATTGTACAGGACCCCAGTAGCTCGAACAAGTTTGAAGAGGGGTCATACAAAACCATTACAGATCACACGGAGGACTAGGCAGGGATGTCTGTGCTCTCCCCTCTTTTTTGTACTACATATTAATCCCTTGATCTGGATAATCGGCACCAACAGAAGCATCAGACCAATGAGGTTCCAAGGGCAGGAAACCCAAATGTTGGCTGATGACAATGATCTGGCAGTGGTAACCCCCGATCCTCATCAGCACTGGTGGTAATAGAGGAGGAATCCCAGACATTTGGAAAAATCTCAGGGTATTTGCTTAACCAGCAGAAAACACAGATAGTTGTAAATAGAATACCTGAGAGGGAGGATCCCCAGGTAACGCAGGCAGACACTTATCTAGGGATACATATCACTTCAGAGCTGGGGCAAAAGATGGAGGCAAACATAGCCCTAGTTATCCAAAATGGAAAGAAGGACTTTGACAAGATGCACAATCTTCACTTATCCACTGTCGGGCATTGCAATATATTCAAGATGGTTTTCTTACCCAAAGTGCTTTATCTTTTCAGGGCCTTTAGAATTTGAAAAACGATGGTTTAAGGTCCTTGAGAATATTTTTAATAGGTTGATTTGGACCCACTGGAAAACTAGGAGAGCAATGAGGTATGACTCAGCCTGTATTATTGGGCCACAGTTTAACAATTTATGAGGGGCTTGATGGGAGGGAACGTAGAAGACGGTGGTGCAGAGCAGGGTCACCAGTCGTATAGACGAACTATTACTGGGAGATGAGGCTCAGAGCTGTTTCCTGAAATATAGTGAACCCAGGTATTACAAAAATACTAGATTTTAAACTTTGTTAGCTGCATTTCAGATCAGGGCAGCTTTCGGAAGAAAAATGGGGCTTGATAAAATGAATTTTTATACACAGCTGTTTAGAAACCTGATGTTCCCAGAAATCTTTCAAGATAACGCCATAGTAAAATGGGAGAGGTTGGTAATTTGGAAGATTGGGGAACTTATGGATCTGAATGGAATCCAGTTATTGAATATATACAAATTAAAATTGGAATTGACAGGAGAGGTTTTTTTAAAGACCTAATCATGAGCAGCTTTTTAGCAGAAAAAAGGGGCACTAAAGAGCCTCAGCAAAGATCACATCATGGAGGTGGTTAGGGGCAATGAGGGCTGCACCATCGGGCGTATTTATTTTTAACTGTCACATCTGAAACAGTATGATCTTGAGAAGCAAGGGGAAAATGGGAGACCAAGTTAAATGTAGACCGGGCAGATTTGTAGGCTCCCAGGAGCTAGGAAATGCCATGTTGTGCTCAGCTGGACTACAAGCAAAACACTTTAAAACAATCTGTTCATTGTACCATTCCCCAGCCAAAATAGCACAATGGGAGGGGGCGGGGGGGCAGGAAGTGACCAGATACCCTCGACGCAGTAGCACAGAAGCAGATCAAATACATACGTTCTCCACCTGCCCCAGCCTGGAAGGTAAGGAAATAGAAAAGATTTTAGATCATTCCCTGAAAATAAAGGTAACCCAGAATTAATGCTGATAGGGGTCAGCAATAATGAAATACATGAGGCACATCAATAGTTTTTATTTCTGGCTATGGCTGTTGCCAGAATTTGTATATCCTCGGCGGGGCTGGGCCCAGCTGGCTCCTACGTTTTCGCAGTGACTAGGGAGGTTGCTCACTATCTTTAACCTAGAAAAGGGGGTGTACGAAAGAAAGGGATGGAGAGCGAGAAGATTAGGCAAGTGTATTTTGGCCCCGATTTGCAGATGGAAGAGGAGGAAAGATCTGACAATAGATTTGAGCCGATTTTTTAATGGTGAATGCTGCTTTTATGGTATTAAAATCTAGTATCATAACAAACTGCTGCATCTTAAATTAATTGCCGGTTTATTAACCTTTATAGATTTAATATTATGTAATATTCTAGGTGTTCATTATCTCTTTCTGTGGAAATTTTTTTATGGCAAATGTTTGCATTATGCTTTTAATATCTAGTTTTACAACAAATTGTTGATCTTAATAAACCGTCCTACTAACTTTTTAAGAATATCTCATTATGTAATATTGTATGGTATTTGCTGTTTCTTTTTCTTTGTGGAAATCCTGATTAATTATCTATTTGTATATTTCACGATGGTGATGAAATAAAAAAAATTAAAAATGTAAAAACAAAGTCAAGGGCTTGCCACTGGAATTTATCTTGAATTTCTGTGCCATGGATTATGAAAAACTGCACGTGCATTTCAAGGTCAGCAGCAGCTGAAATGTTGACTATCTTGACTGTAGTCAAGATGGCTATAGTACATAAATTACAACAGAACCTATAAGTAAAAGTTGAGATAAGAATTGTTGGCTACCTCTGAGAAATACCAGCTAACCTCATGTCTAGCTATCAAATCATAGAAAATGTGCTAAAATAGAAATAACGTGCAGACAGAAAGATGACCATAAATCCGTAAAGAAGGTCAACGTCTAATAGGGTGGAGAGGCAGAGATTGCTTAGTTTTATTAGCAATGAGCAAGGCCGCTGAGATTCATGCTCATGTGTTTTGAGACCAGCAGCTAGTAAAATGTTAACCGTATACAAAACAAATCACTCAATATGGCCCCCAGACCTAGATGCCAGAAAGACTTCTATTTCCAAAGTTGAAATAAGACCTGCTGGCTCGCCGACAATAACTAAATAAACTCACAGTTGTCTAGGTAATCATAGAAAGGGTTACACCACTAAATGAGAACAATATGCTCTCAGCAGCGTTAACCACACAAGGTGTCGCATTTCGAGTAGCTGTTGACCTATCGAAAGCTTGGGTGAACAGTTGGCGGATATTCATGCCCCTAAAGGTCTTAAGCAGCGTAATGTTGACCTACTAGGCACAACTGTAACAGAATTTACTGAGATAGTCACCACATCTACATGCCAGTGGCGCTTCCAGATTTAAACGTTCGACACAAATGCCTATAACAAAATCTGAAAAAGTAGGGGACACAGGAAATTGCTTAATTGCGTGATAGGTGGCTACCCCATTCTGGGCCAGCGAGTGACTCCAATTGTGCAATAAAAAAAGCAGAGTAAAACTTCAGAAAATGCATATTTCATAAAATGAACCCTAGAAATATAAACGTATTGTTTAGGTTGCATTTTTCGAATTCACAATGGTACAGGGTCGTTTCTACCATTAGGTAAGACTAGGTGGCAGCCTAGGGAGAGAAAAAGGGCTAGGGCGGCAAAAGAGCCGCTACTGGGTACGTACTGTACATACGAAAATGTAAACAAACATTCGACCTCGAAAGCGCATTGGGTAGCGCCTTCTACAATTCGACGTTGTGATGTCACATTCGGCGCCACAGGTGGGGACCGTACGGTGAGAGCCGCTCGCCTTCCACCGGATCATCAGTCAGCCTCTGCAATCCTCCACACTCTTAGGAAACATCCTCCAGTGGCAAGGTGTTGTGTAAAGTGATGCGCACATTTCTAAAACGGTAAGGGCGTTGAGAACATCCCCTCCTGCTTTGTCTGCAACAGGAGGTAAAGGTAGTTTTTAAGAGGTTCAGATCAGAGCTCCGAGCTGACGAGATTATCTAATAAATAGACTTGGGGCCAGATATTGAGTCGCAGCTGCAGGTTGTTTGAAATATGTCAAGTTGAATGGTCTATGCTCTGGACTAGTGTGCATCCTGCAAACGAGTGGACAGTGTTTTTGTGCAAAAGTGATAGCAATTTGTCGAACATCTTTTCCCAATCCCAAAAGTAATTGAGGTAACTTGGAGGAAAGAACTTCCGTTAGTGAGTAAATTATGTGTGTCACCCGGATGGTCCCAAATTTGAGGCAGCCCATTACTCCAGGTTCAGGTTCCAGTGTTCTGTTTCACTAGCACCCAGGAGTTGTCAGTGCTAAATAATTCAGGTTGCTGATTCCCTTCTCCCTTGGTGGTAAAGTTAGAAACCCTCTACCTTTTACCAGACACACTGCAGTGTCTGTCTAGCACGTATATGCAAAGGGGTAACTGTGGCTCCTTGGTGCGTTGGAGAGCAGTGACCTACTACAGTTTGGCGAGGGTACCTTCTGAGAATACAAACACCTATTTCCAAATGATTTTTCCAGATGTGTCAGCATTGTTCTCCATTGTCATGAATGTCTTTAAAACAAATATTTCCACTTTTGGAAAATTCTGTGCCCTCAAGGACTTGCGGTCATTGTTTATACAGATATGGAAAGACGAACCACAAGGACTGAATCCAATGGTCATATTTGGTGGTGAATTAAACATGGGGATGTAAAGCACATATTTTAATTTTAGGAATCAAGATTAAGAGGAGACTTGGGATTATCTTCCTTCAAGATGAGAGTTCTTTCCTGATAAGCGTGTAAAGAATGGAACTTGCTCTTCCCTTATAGCGTTAAAAGAATGCTGATTGAGAGATTATTTCCTATGCCAGGTCCAGCAAAGCAGAAAGTGAACAGCGTTCTTTTATAGTAATTCACATTTAACTAATGGAGTATATGAGTGTGAGTCATGCATCCCAAACATGTCAACATCATTCAGAGAATATTGTTTTTCTGCACTCTTTAATATTTCCCTTTACAAAAATGAAAGAAAATAGTAACTAGGATGCACTCAGGTACACTTGTCATAAATGAACAACTTAATTTTTTATGTAACGTGTTAGTCATGTTTACTCCAAAATACTGAGCCCTGCCGGTATGTTCCTTCTATGTTCTGCTAATATTCAGGAACAAATTCACTGTTATTCTGACCACCCCAAATGGAGGTGGGGGACTATTAGGAAGGTAGCCTTTTATTGGATGCACATCATTTTTTCAAGTAAATGATTTCATTTTTGTCAAAACATTACCAGCTCTATGTTATGAGTAGCTAAATAAGTGCCCCCTGCTGTATCCTTCCATGGTAGACCATTTGGAGAAATACCAGTAAGGTACAAGAGCGTGCTATTTCAAATCGTAAGCTTTGTGACTTGAGCAACACAAGATGTATGTCAGTGTAATCATGAACTGGGCAATATAGCTGGTTCACCGTAGTAATGTGGCACTTGCTGTGTACCTTGCTGTAATATGCTTTCTGGGCAAAACACAACCCTTTGGTCACTTCCAAACTTTCAAAGTTCTTTAATATCTAATGCATTAATTCTTCTAGCTTGGGTGACAGGGGGAGAAAGTGAAGGTAGTAAAAGGGAGGGGTGGCATTTTTCAATTCTCGCCTAGCGCAGCAAAATACCTAGAAACGGCCTTGCAATGGTAGTTGCTCTTTGCAGTCTGCATGCATACATTTGTGACTGAATTACAGAAGCAGATGCATACTCCGGGTTGTTCCTTTATGCATCCTTTATTTACTTATTGTTAATACATTTTTTATTGAAATCCAAAATTGCGATCAAAGCAACAGTTCGTGATATTCACACACTGGTAATAAATACATATACAAATCACATCTCTTCACAGAATAAATCCAAAAACAAAACTGCATTAAAACTCCAAATTTCATTAGTACAAATAACGAATCAAGACCGCTCCCTTTCCTAGTTAAGAATCCAGCGTTAGCCTGCGATAATTAAAAGCGCTGGACCTTGCTAAAATGCCCCCAAGAGCGTGTTACCTGACCATTGCTTGTGCCTCACAAGGCCACATAGGAAACATCTAAAAAGTATTTTTACTCACCATAAAGCTATTTTAAATTCTTCTGCACGTGCGGCTCTACAAGCCAGAGTTTTGAGAATAGAGCAGGCGAATCCAGGCAGCGTGATTAGGGTGGCCAAGTTCTCAAAAGTTCCAGTCCTCAGGGAAAAAGAATGACTAAAATATGTTCCACGGCTCCTGACTGACTGACCTATGACGTTCGTTGTAGCATTTACTAGCACGAGCATGGAATACCATAACTTGGTGGAGCCAAAGAGCACCGCGAGTCTGAGAGCAGCAATCCCCTCGTGGTCGTATCCGTTATCAGCTTGGCTGGCGCACTCCTTTCCGTAATAGCTTGTGAAATACCTTTTTGCAAAAACCATGTGTTACATTTTTAAACGCTAGCCTAAACTGTTGCAATCAGCGTTCATACTGCCAGTTTTAACTTCCTGTTGTGAAGATATTCTTTTTGTCAGAATTTTGCAATTCATGGCGTTATTCCATGCTGTGTCTTGCAAGATACATTCAACGCTATCGCTTGAGTCGATCGTACTATTTTGCATTACTGAGACTGCTTAAAGTTTTCCATATGAGATTGGGTGGCACTGGCAAACATTTATCCGATAGTGCCTCTAAACATTGGGCCTCCTGCCCAGCATCCCAGACTGCTAACCTTACCATCTTATGTTCTGTAAACAGCTACATATTCTGCTTTATAATCTTCAATGTGAAGTTTGGGAGGCACAGCTTTTCTTCTCTTATCTGGTAAGCTTTAGCATCAGAAGACCTATTTGGGGAACGGTTGCTCTTTCTAAATGTCTCATCATCATTAAAAGCCAATTTTAACTTCTGGAATACCACAGGAGTTCCCTAAAGATGTTTCATTTGTTTCTTAGTGCTGGCACAGACCAAGAAGATATCTGTCTGGGATGCTTTTGTCAGAAAATTAAGTTTACGTTATGTTTATTTCTGATACAATATCCTTAAAAACACATTTAAATTAGTTAGAAACAATCGACATCAAAATAAAAAATCGGCTAAAAATCGATAAGACCAATAATTCATCTTATCTTATTCAAATAGAAAATTCTCTCTATAATATTGCACATGGAAGGAGTTCTATAATAAATACATCAATTCATTAGCACCTTCAAAGTTACACTATATCGGGGAACCTGAGTTTCTTTCGTATGACTCAAGCATAAGTTAAGAAATTTGAAGGGTTGTTGGTAATTAAGTCTTCCATGCTAGTTCTTAAGAGGGTGATTGGCATATTACCAAGAACCTCGTTAAAATTATCGCCATTTTAGCGGCAGGAAACTGCTTCTAAAACGGCGATAATGGGCTTGCTTATATGCGTTACAGAATTCCAAAAGAAGCCTAGGTTAGATGTGCAAGGCATCTAACCTTGGCTTCTATTGAAATTCTATAATGCATCTTTGCAAGCCCATTATTGCCATTTTAGCGGCAGTTTCCTGCCGCTAAAACTGTGGTAATTTTAGCGAGGTTCTTGCTAATATGCCCCTCTGTGCTTTTTTGCATCGTCTGACCCCTAGGAGACGACGTCCTGGCTTAATACATTTCTTGCGGGGGACTTTGTAGGTATTTCAGAAAAAAACAAAGTGCACCGTTTCAGTTTCTGCAAGCATGAGCACATTATTAAAGCAAGATTTCTCCTTTCTCATCGAATAGAAAAGTTATTAATAGGCAGTGCTCCCTATCTAAATTCTTATAACTGCTTTGCTATAGGACATGTAATAATGTAGGAAAAACTTTCGCTATTCTTTGATGTCAGACATGGACACCAAATTAGTTTCGACAGGAGACTTCCAGAGAACAGTTAGATCTAAACTATAGAACATATTCTTAATGTACGCAAGCCATAGAATTCTCATGTAACCATTTGAACGCAGTATTTCACTATGAGTGTAGCCACTGTTGACCACAGTCTTCACCAATACAATAGAGGTCTTAACTTGACTGTGTCGGTAATCCGATAACATCCCAAATCGATTAATTATATGAGGAGCGCTCTCGGGGCGATTTAATGCCTCATTACGAGCGCAGTGGTCTTCCGACGCTCCACTCACAGTGGCGCAGCAGTGGTGGTCCACTAAATGCTGGGTTACGATTCTCACCTGTGGACCACCGCCTGCGCCAAGGAACAGTCGTTCCCTGAAGGGTAGCGGAGCTGCGCCACAATGTAAAATGCTCAGCAGGACTGTGCTAGTCCCGCTGAGCATATTACAAGTTCCTGCACAGACAGCCATTTCATGGTGGGAGCCATGCCACGAAAAGGCTGGTGGTGCAGGAACAAAGGGGGCCCTACAGGGCACCTATGCTCCCCCTGCCATGGGAGTAAATTCAGGGTTTGTATTCCCCCAAAGTTCCAGAATGATATGAACATCAACATCACTGTCCATGCCGTGCTGGAACTTTTTTTGCTGTTCCCATTTCAGTGCCTGTTTTCCAGGCACAGCCAAGGGAAAGGCAAGTGACTGTCTGTCTTACACAAGCTCAACTCGTAATAGGGAGGGTGGTCCTTGCATGCTTTTACTGTGCTGTGTCGGCAGAGAGCCGGTGCAGCACCACCAAGGTCGTAATCTGGCTCTTAGCAAGGACCGTGTAGATTAATTCTCGACCACTTGTATCCTTTAAATGTCCTCATAACTCAGATCCCCTTAGCTTTCACATGGTTTATTTCTAGGGCTGGTGAAAGAATTCTTGTATTGGTGTTCTACACTTTGGAATTGGCTGTGAATTCCTGCTGTAATTTTAATGCAGTTCTATTAATCTGTTGCGACCTGGAAAAGTGGCTAGTCAACCTAACTCCCAAGTAATCAAAGTCTGAAACTTGCTTGAGTATTTAGTTGTGTGCTTTTACAAGTGCCTTGATAGATTTATAAGGCCGGAATGACATATATTTGATTTTCTTTGTATTTACCTTCAGCTACCTTTCAATACAGAAAGTAGAGAAATGATCAATCATGGCATGTAATCCAGCAAGGGTTTTGGAAATTAGAAGTGTATCATTTCCAAAAATAGCGCTGGTACTGTTAGGGCACCTATTTTTGGGGTGTAATTACCTGGAAAATCTAAGTATTTCACATCATAATCTATATAGAGAGAAGAGAGTTGGGGCCAGGATGCAGCCCTGCCAAACTCCCCTCTCGATTCTGATGCAACTAATCAGTTTGCTCTTACTGCCACAACTCGCTCAGGCATAGTTGGTCTCATGCAACCTAATTAAAATGGCTAAAATTTTACCAAGAACTTGAAAAGGTAAAACTTCACCAGGACTAATATGGGACTGTGTCTGACCAGCGATATGTCGGCCTGAACATTTGGATTTGACACAGTCCAGCACGACCAGATATCCCCTGTTTGCACTTTATGCTTCTAAGTGCTATTTTGCAGATTATTCTTTAAAAATTCATCACTCCGGTTTTACTGTTTGGATTTTTGTCATTTTTGTCTTTTTTATTTATTAAATTGCGTGCTATTTTTCTAACCTGATGTAGAATCTTTTTGTGTGGTATTGTCACTGTTTTACTCTTTGAAGAGTTCTACAAATACTCTACACATTGCCACTAAATTAAGCCTGACTGCTCTGTGCAAAGCTACCAAAGGGTAAGCACAGGTTAATTTATGGTCGCCTACTTCTTACTCTAACTAGGATTTTGGTCACTGCTTGACCAGGGCTCATACGCCAGTCAACCTATTACCCATTTCTAACGATATGCATGCACAGTGATGCATGAGCACCTGTGTGCGTGATTAATGAGCACATATGCATTCATAATGCATACATGAACATGCATTGTGATTGTTAGAAAGGGGTCTCTAATTGGCAGGGGTATGTACCCTAGTCCAAGGAGGGACCACCAGTTCTGACAGGATGAGTCTCAGAGTACCCTAGACCACCCTCTGGTAGCTTGACGCAGAGCAAGTAGGCCCAACTCAAGAGGCAATGTGCAAAGTATTTGTGTAACACCCACCCACCATAACACAATGAAACACCACAAATAGATACTACACCAATTAATTATAAAAATAAAAATACCTTTATCTCAAATTTCAGGCAAGATCAACAATAAGGTAAATCCAGTTTTTAGGCAAAGTGAATCAATAAAAACACTTCACAGGTATCATGAGCTCTTAAACAGCACTATTTGCTGACAGTTTCTTTGGGAAACACTCTTGCAGGTGCTGCGAGTCTTTGAGACCCACTCTATGGGCTTTAGTTCAATCTCAGAGTCTATAGAGGAAAGTCCAGTGGGAGAACGAATTGGGGCTCATGGTAATGAGGCCCTTCGATGTGGACACTGTCTCTGGTGCACGGGGCCTCCCGTGCTACATGTTGAGGTCTCTATTACACAGGTGAGGGCCACTGAGGTTCCGTCAGCTCCGGCGCTGCCTCCGTTATTAATGCCCGCTTGGAAAAGGAGTTTCAATAGTGAGGAGCCCCAAGTGTTCGGTAGTTAGTTGCCAGGCACCAGAGATGCCCCTGCTGTTCTTATAACCACTCGCTATCTGGAAGGAGATGGGTGTGCTTAATTATAATATGCCACCGGTGTGCTATCTCAGGCTTTGCCAGTCCCTGGGGTCCCGGTATGGGCTGGATGCAGTCCCCGGCAATCCCACCGAAGGGAGACTTCCTCCCCAGCCCCCGCCACGCAACCCGCCCAAGGCCACACAGTGAGCAGCAACAGCTCAGCGCGCAACACTGAACTTTTACCTGGGGGTGCAGAGGACAGGGCCGACAATCTATCTCTATGTATCACTCTCTTTCTAACTCTATCTATCCAAAGCAGTACTGACAACTTCGGAGAAAGAAAGAAAAGAATGTGCACACAAAGTATGTCTGGTCTCTGCATAAAAAGAGTAAAGAGAAAAGAAGCTAGGTGTCTGTAGAAGAATGCTTCTTTAAGGACAAGAAAACTCACTCACCTGAGGGTTATATGCTTCATCAAAGGTTCCTTCCTCACATCAGGACACCGAGGTAACCGGTGAGGGCTACAGCTTTCCAATGGAGAGGAGCAGAGGGGTTTTTTAATAGGATGAGCAAAAGTGGTTCTAAGTGAGGAGCAGAGTGCAAAGAGAAATGTGTAAGGAATAAAACGATCTCCTGAGGGGCTGAATTGGCTTTATTCTGGTGCCCCCAGAGGATAGAGTTAAAAAACAAGAGAGGACCGGGATTATGGAAATATCCCACCTCTATATGGTCAACATGCTCCTGCCTAAAAGGTATCTGGTAGAGGGTTCAAAGGCATTCATTAGGACCAAGATGATATAGTCACTCTGAAAATAGAATAAAAAGTACCAGCTTCACAAAATTAAGCCAGATAGACTATGTAATGGCCCACCATAAGTCACAGGGTCCACCGAATTTCTGAAGACTAAAAACAGGAGAAACAATACAATTTTTCAAGGAACATAACACCCAACTATACATATCATTCTAAATTGTGTAGGCTGGTGTGAATAAGTGTGCAAAGTGCCCATCACCAGTATGCAAACTGATGCTAGATGAGGAAGGTAGGGTTCTTTTACCCATAGCATAAAGTTACATTCCGCTCTCAAGCCTCAGAAGCCCGCCTGTACCTCAGAGCTATATAATGTAACAGAAGGAAACAGAGAACAACTCAGTTAATAAAGAAAAACATGGGATCAGTGGCCAGTAGTTAAAAACATAAAAAGAAGAGATGTGTCAATGCACAGTATCTCTTTTGGGGGTGTACAAAAACTGTATTATAGATATTGCCCATGTAGATGTGTATTACATCTCGCTAGAGTGGATAGAGACCAAAGGCCAGCAAAATAGTGGCTGAAAAATCTATAAACAATCATAATATATAAACAAGTCATAATATGGGGAGAGCAAACCTGATCAATAGGCCTGCTTCCTGGGTATGCATGCCGTGGAAAAAGCCAAGCATGCAACTATAACAGGAGGCGGTCTGAGCGTACGCTTGAAAAGCCCTGTTCGCAATTGAAACTGTCCATTAAAGGGCCGGGATAAGAGATGCCATTCATTAAAACAGAATCATACCATCCTATGGTCTCTGTTGGTATCTTCTAGTGGTGCACCTGGTGAGAGTGAGGGAACTATGCCTGGTGTGTCATTATAAGGAGTCATGAATCAATGCTTGTAGTGATGAGGGGCAGCTGTATCAGGATGCATGGGATGTGTAGTCTGGAAGGACTACAACATGCCTATGGTACGGCGCTAATTGAAAGGCAAGTAACTTTATTGAGAGAAGTATGTTGACTATGAAAAGAATGGCTATCTTAAACCCCCCCAAAACACAATGTCTCTTAGCAGAGTCATGGGGATTAATGGTGCCAAGTGACCTCGAGGATGTCATGATATAGATAGGCTGTGCCAGGAACCATGAGATATGTAGTCCAGAGGGACTAAAACACACTGCTGATCCAGTGTACGTGTAAACAAATGAAAGGTAACTCCTGTTCGTGTGTAGGAGGCCAACTGTACATTGCTCATAGTGAATACTGGGAGCTAGTCATATTGTGGAAAATCCCTTGTAAGATGGAAAATGTAAACTAGCAAATATATAGTCATGTGAACCTACCCAATATCTCTATCCACTAAATGGATTAATGGTCCTGAGAAATCTCTGGGTGGTCATGATGTGCATGAGGGAGCCTGGCAAGGTGGTCCCTGATCATGGCCAAGAGTGGCACTACAAAGACAATTCCAATAAGTAAAGGTGAGGTTAAGATTGAAGACAGCTATACTGGTAGGTTCCTAATGTGAGCTAAAGCAACTTTTATAGGGACCCTGGGGTGGTCACGATGTAAGGGAGGGAGCCATGCAAAGGGGGTCCATGATCTAGGCAAAGAGTGGCACTACAAAGATGCCTCCGATAGGTAAGAATGAAATGGCAATAGTAGGAAGCCACATTGGGAGGTTCCTAATGTAACCCAAAAGAATGTTTCTAGGAAGTGTGCAATCCATTTCTGAAGGGGGAAACCTTACAGGTATGTAAACTTAAAATGTTAATAGGCCAACCATGGTTGTTATAGGGTGGTCCGAGGAATGTCCTTATTCAAACCCTGTGCATGGGTTTTGAGTGTAAAAATCCAGTGTTCCTCCTTGAATAGCACCGTCTCTAAACTATTTATATGTGTTGTGTAGTGAAGTTTGTCTAAAATCATTCACCTAAGTCGTTATCTGTGTGTCCAGACAATAAATAGTTGTTGTTTAAATCAGAAGTGGGGGAGGAAAAAGCAGAGGTTCATTAAGCTTTTTGGTTTTCACTCATCAATAAACGAGGAGATGAAACACATTAGTCTGTGTACCAGAGTTTTCAAGGAAGATGATTCTGGAGATCTTTAAACACTTTCACAGGTTGCAGTGTATATTATCTCCGTTCATGTGGTTTGGTGAATAGCATCATCATCAGGACTTTCTCTTGAGTGTCTTGTTCTCCAAGTGATTCAACAACCTCCACCATGAGGGAGACTGTCTGGGTATTGATAGTGGGATATCACTTAAAATGATCTCATATCCAGCGAGGGGAGCTTTAACATGAAGAAACTGGATAGGGATAAGGTTAAAAATGAGTTGGTGTATATGTGGGTACGTTACTGGTCCACTACACCTTTGGATCAGGATGTCATTTTTCGGACAGTTTTTGACCTGATGGGTCTATGATCTTCATCAGGACTGTATTGTGGGAGACCTAAAATTATAGGTTACTTCACTGGTAATGTGGATGACTGTATTTACTCACCAATAATTTGTCTCGGAGCTCATTTTGCTTCAAGACGAGATGGTTTGTAGGTGATGCTTTTGGCCGATAAGTAGGAGGAAATCAAAGCCAAAAAGAAAACATAATGTAATGCAATATACCTTTTCATAGTATAAACGATCCCTTGTGCACCCGATCTGACACTCATGAAAGTTCACTTAGACAATTTCTAATGGCAATTATTTAACAGTATGTAATAGCGTGACTTATTGTGAACTACAATTTTGGCAATACTCCGTGGTTCTCAGGATCATAAAATCAAAACAGAATATATTTCTTTTTTGGCTTATGGTAAAAGCCATGTGGAGAAAGTACATTTACAGATAATGAAATTAATAAAAGATAGCTGTTTCACTGATATGTTGTGCAGAAAGTTGAACTGAGGTGTGATTTATAAACATGGAGGTTGGCATAACTCTGTATTGTTTATAAATATGTGGGAGCAGAAATGAGAAAATAAAATACCTCATCCTAGTTGTTTCATGTAAGATAAGGGAAGAAAGTATAGTTGAAGACATTGAAGTCAAAAAGATGTACATTTTAAACAAGTATAATTCACCCACTTGCAGTTGGAGAGCGCATGGTACAGCATGGTTAGATCTCTAAAGTGAAGACAACAGAGAGCATTAAAATCCCTAATGAATAGTAAGGGGTTATTGCTGTATTTAAAAACCTGTCGTTTTACTCCCCGGTACTGGGAAGCCATCCTACACAATGATATTGTGCCTCTCTCTCGTCCTGTATGTTGAGGATCGGCATGTCGGGTGGAGCTTAAGTTGTGCTCCAGATAGTCTCAATTGAAACCATCTGTCAGGTGGGATATTAGTGGTTCTCATAATGTGCAGGTCTATTGGTGCATGGTCACGGCTAACACGATTTAACCAAAAAGCGCTTAAAATGATATAGAGCTGTTTGAGGCAACGGGCCGTGATTCAAAGTAGGCTAGTCAGATTTGTAATTTTATAGCAATCCTTGCGGTGATCTATTATATTGCATTAACCCCTTGCGTGCTGATGACAGAACGGTTCCGTCATCAGCTACGGGTGAGCTGTGCTGATGACGGAACCGTTCCGTCATGACTCCGCCCGCGCAAGGCGGAGTCAGCACAGGCGGAAAATACGCCCCGCACGCAAGGGGTTAATGTCCGCGTTCTAAAGAGAAAATATATTTTATATATATTGATACATAAAGTATTGTCCTCGATGTAATGTTTGTGAGTGGTTCTCATAAAGCGCAAGGCTAATGCACACATGGTCGTGGCTAATGAGGTTTAACCTGTAAATCCATAAAAGTGATGTTGAGTGGTTTTGGGAAGCAGACGACTGGTCATGATTAAAAGTAGGGTAGTCAGATCTTCATTTTATAGGAATCCACACTGATTTGTCATGAGTAGGTGATTTCATGTAAACAAAGTGATAAATCTAAGTTATTTTTGTCACAAAAGAATAGTGGGCATAATAGAACTACTTCAGTCTGTAAATATGGCTCTTTTCTATTTTTGCGTTGATCTATTATCTTGTATTAATGCAGGCGTTCTAAAAAGATTGTTATATATAGATAAATATTGAATATTATACTTAGTGTAAGGTCTTTGGATAGAGACCAGGCCCTTGTGTTGTTTTAGTTAGAAAAACGTCATGCATGTAGAGATAAGAAGGATGCCTTTGTATGCAAGAGTCCCAAATGTTGTAACACTTTTATCGTGATTACTCTAATCAAATATTGTATAGTTGACAAATATCGTATTGGAAGGGAATCTTTCTGATTGGGTATGGAGCATCAGTATTTAATGTGCTCTTTACTGGTTAAATGACAACCAGGGGATATTATAATTTAAGCCTTTGGTAAAATTCTTGACGTGGTAAATCCATCTTTGTTCTTTTTTGAAAATAATTTGTTCTGCATCCTTGATGGTGTCATTTAGTGTCTCAATGATCTCCCATTCTATGTCAATGGCTGTGTATGGCTGAGAGAGAAAATGGTTCATCATCCTAGTGGTAATTTTCTTACACCCTGATATTGCTCTGGTGTTCTCAGATTCATGTCTTCACTTTTCTGAAGGACATGCCAATGTTTCTTAATCTATAGGCATAGGTGATTATATAAATTGCATGTGTGGTGTTGCAATTTGTATGTCGTCTTAAGGTCCATTCAAGATTTTCTTCAAGTTGTAAAACTTTTGTTGCCTTTGTTAAATGGCATACCGCACATGTGCCACATGGGAAATGTCCCACCACTGGTTGCAGGCCCCTTGTAGTTGGAACTGTTTGTCTTGGCTTGTGAGGTTCCATGTTGTGTGTGGACTAGTATGTTGCAGATGTTACTGCTCCTTTTGTGGGCAAATCTGGGGTTGGGCCATTGTAGATACCCTGATATTATTATACTCCAGTGTATATTAATAGCTTCTTTCATCTAGTTCGAGACCATGCTGTAAGTTGTCACACATGTAAAGATGTCATGATCTGTAGTTTTAACTGTTTGTTCTAAGAGGTTTTTCCTATTTTGGTTACTAGCTGTCTTTAGACATTTGTTGAAGATGTGTAGAGGGTAATCTCTCTCTTGTAGCTTTTCTGCTAAATTCTTTGATGTATTTTGTAATTTTGCTGCAAATGTGGCAAATGAGCAAAAACTGGCTATCGGGTACATTTTCCCTCAGTGGTCGTGGGTGGAAACTGTCAAATGAGAGAAGACTGTTCTTGGCAGTGGGTTTGTAAAAAGTTCGAGTTTTGAGACTCGTGCCTTCGGCATAAATGCTAACATCCAAAAATTCCAGTATGGTAGCATGTACTATATGTGCCAATTTGAAGGTCTCGTAACAAGTATTCAGCCATACAAGAACATTTGGGATTGTGTCTCAGGGCCCCTTCCAGATCATAAGGATATCATCTATGAAACCCTTCCAGAAAAGTATCTGGGTTTTTAAAATATATAAGCTGTGCAAGATGTATTTGCCTTCAAAGGAGCTGAAGCAAAGTCCTGCCAGTCTAGGGCAAAAGTGCTCCCCATTGATATTCCGTGTGGCTGGAGGTATAACCGATCTTCAAACTCAAAGAAGTTCTCTGTCAGTGCTATTCAGAAGCATTTAGGAATGAAGTGCCTAGGTGTGTTGAAGGGCCAGTTTTCTGTTAGAAGAATTTTCTCAATGGCGTGCAGTGTGGCATCCTATAGCAGACTTGTGTATTGGCTTTCAGTGTCTAGATCCACTAATATGCTGCTACTCTGATCAAATGTGGGTTCTTTGAGGTGGTTCAGGAGGGATCTTGTGTCCTTCAGGTATAATGGGGTTGAACTAGTGGTCTAAGAAAATAGTCCACAAATCGTGACAAGGGTTCTAAGATTGAGCCGATACCGGACACAATAGGGTGGCCGGGAGGTGATAATTTGTTTATATGCATTTTAGGCAATGAGTAGAAATATGGTGTTCTGGGTGCCTTTGTCACTAAGAATTCAGATTCTCGTCTTGAGCAAAGTGAGCTCCGAGACGAAGATTGGTGAGTAAATATACTCATCCACATTACCAGTGAAGGACCCCATAATTCTAGGTCTTCCATAATCCGATCCTGATGAAAGCCATTAGACCTGTTAGGGCACAAACTGGCCAAAACATGTCGACCTGATTCAAAGGTGTAGTGACCTAGTAACTTACCCACATATACGCCAACTGGTTTTTAACATTCTCCCTATCCAGTTTATTCATATTAAAACTCTGCTCATTAGAAATCAGATAATCTTAAGTGATATACCACTGTCAACAACCAGATAGTCTCCCTCCTGTTGGAGGTTGTTGAATCCCTTGGAGAACAGGACAGTCAAGTGATAGACCCAATGATGATGCTATCCACCAAAATAATATACACAGCGACCTGTGAAAGTGTTTGAGGATCTCCAGAACCATCTTCTTTGAGACTCTGGTACACTGACTAATGTGATTCTTTTCCCCCATTATTGATTATTGTGGACATTAAATAGTGTGTGCTCCATTTGGTATTCAATTTTTTGCATCTCACCGAACTTCGGTGTTCAACTATTTATGTTTTGACTTTGCACATAATCATTGCCACATATCTGAGTTTACAGGGGCAGATGATAAGGTAGATGGCCCGCAGTGTTACAATTAGTATGGTTACGTAACTCCTAGGGTGTCATGAAACCAAGGTCAATTTGGGTGGTAGGCTGTGTCAAATGGCACACTGAACAAGGACCACAGGAAAAATGTCCCTTCACCGGGAATATGGGTCATAAAGTGTCTGAACGCGTTTTCTGGGGAGAAGAACTTTGTCTGGTGTGGACAACTTTGTCTCCAATGTTTCTGCTTCATTTAAGAGCACACAAGGGCTTTTCCAGTGTCCTTTCACCTGTGTTGAGAATGCATCACTTTTTATTGATAACCTTTATTACTGTGTCAGCCAGGTGACTATATGTACTAACACAAGCCAGTCTGTCTGTTCTGCGTTTCAGGTAAGATTGCAAAAGAGCCTCTCTGTTGTTATTCTTTACCCGTTTTGCCGCATTGTGAATGAGGTCCCGTGGGTATTGCCTCTGAGCTAGGTTATCACTTAGTTCCACCACATGTTTTTTTTTATAATTCATGTTATTATACAAGATAATTTGGCATGGCAACATGAATCAACATGACAATTTACAGGCAAGAGGAATTAATTCAATAATACAGTATTAATCACATTAGCAACAAGGAAAGAGCAATGACATAGCATGGGTTACAGCATTTACGGTAAGTCGTCAGGAAGGTAATTGCGTGGAGGGCTACAGATATTCCCACGGTAGGCGTTCTACGTACCCCAGATTTGAGACCATTTTTTGGGGCAGCCCCTCACCTGATAAACTTTTTTTTCTCAGAACATACACCAGTCCATGTTTTTCATCTATTCACAATGTTGGGTGGGCTAGCAGCTCCGCACAGCTGAGCGATGTTCCTCTTTGCTACCATGAGGCCTAGTGTGACCCAGATCTTACCCTTACTGCTCAGATCCGTAGGTTCCCATACATTTAAAAGACATCTCTTCACTTCAGGGTGGATGACAAGTTCCAACACTTTGCTAGGGACTGCATGTATTCTTCACCAGTACACCCGAATATGATCACAATACCCAGGGTAAATGCATAAACATGCCCTCATGACCACACTGTCATCTGCAATCCTCACTGCTGCCCTCCCCATGCAGACCAGGCAAGGTCCAGTGATGTACACACTGTGCAGTATTTTAAGCTAGATGAGCCGCAGTCTGGCCGAGACTGCAACTTCCCTTTGGGAGGCCAGTGCCTCCTGCCACTCCTCGTCGTCCAATTCGAGACTATCCCTTTCCCACGTTGTCCTGGAGCTCTGGAGTGGGTCTGCAGTGTTATTTATCCGTTTCTTATAGTTCAGGAAGATTGCTTTCGCTGGTAAGTGTCTGTCAAGCTGCCTGTCTTCAAGGGGTGAGTATTCTGGGGGGGAGGAACCTTTAGTAAGGTGAGACTGTAGTGCATGGCGGACTTGGAGGTAACAAAAGTATTCTGGATTAGTAAGCTTGTGTTTGTGTTGCCACCACATGGTTTTTAAATTTGTCAACTTCCGTGCAGTTCCTCCTAATTCTGAAGAACTGTCCCACACTGGTAGATTGTTGTGGAGTGCATGTGGATGAAAGATGTCATAGCTTAATAAGATTGTGTCTCTTAGAGAGCTCAGTTACCCCACTGGATTTCCCAGCGCTAGATCCAAGTAAAGTGGGAGGAGAGACAACCCCATAGATAGAAGAGCCAGGTTTTCAATCTTTCGCAAAACTCAGTAAGACAAGAGCAACTTCGCAGTGTTTCTGGAAGGTTGTTCCATAAAGTTGGACCCAGATATGAAAATGAGCCCCCCATGAATGCTAAAAAAATTCTGGGCAATCTGCAAAGGGTCTGGTTTGAAGTCCTCAGCCGCCATAAAGGCTAGTAAGAAACCACCAGTGGGTGAATGTAGCTTGGGGCCCTGCCACATCTAGCCTTGTGCATATAACACAAGACTTTGAATTGTATTTGTTTCTCCACTTGCAACAAGAGAAGTTCCTGAAGCAGATTGGATACTGATGCATACTTACGGATACGGAAAAGTAGCCTGGCTGCCACCTTTTGAACTACTGGAATGCGCTGAATGACTGCCTTCTCAGCCCCGACAAGACCAGTGCTTGGCTGACTGTTTTTTGTGCTGCAAGGGGTGTAATGTTAATGATCTTTTTTACCCAAATATGATGAAGCAAGTGGTTGTCAATTTGGCCACCTGCTGTTTCATGGTTAGTCTTTCATCCAGCGAGAAGCCCAGGTTCTTTACTTTAGAAGAAAGAACCAGCAATTTGCCCAAGGCCTCAGGGTGTGCTGAGGTACTATCATACTTATATAGTATGTAGCTAACCATCTGTTTGGCGCACACCATGTGTGTGTATGGGTAAGAAATCTGTGAAACTTCTTACTCTGCTTTATTTCCTTTATTGTTCTAGTAAATATACCCCCTTCCTACATTCACCGTGTAAAAATGAGTGGACTGAGCGATTGTTTTAAGCAAATGTAATCTTGCATAAATTTGTAACGTAACTGATCCTCATGTAAACGTACCTAAGCAACAAGCGCTCCAATACTTAGGTCGAGTTTGCGCTATAATAAAACTGCCACAAAAAAAGACTATGAGACTCTGTTCCGCTCTTGCGCCTGATACTGTCTTAGTGCCTTTGCTATTGAGTTCAGGCCATGCTCCGCAGCAAAGACACTGAATCTTTCCTTACTGGTCGGACCCAGAGAGTGCAATTGGGAGACCAAATATCTGAGGCCAATGTTGTAACCTGGGGTGTACCCCGGGGGTCAGCACTATCCCCCTTGTTATTTAACATATACCTTCAACCTCTTGTGGAGGAGCTAACGCACAGGACTTGCCAAGTCTTTAACTATGCCGACGACACCCAACTGCTTGTTCAGTAGGAGAATTCGAGGGAGGCACAGGAATCAGCAAAGAACTTACTTAGATTCACTGTAAAATTGGATGACCAACAACCTTCTGAAAGTAAACGCTGAGAAAACGGAGGTGTTGGTTATTACCAATCTAGAAAACCCCTGGTGTGATTTACTCTGGCCCCCAGAATTAGGGGAAACACCATCTCCAGGAAGAGTGGTTAAAAGCTTGGGCTTGAAGATTGACGTAGACCTTTCTATGGCCCCCCAAGTCTCGGCAGTGGTAGGTTCCTTCGTTGGTTTGCTTAGGCAACTTCGGAAGTTGACCCCCATTCTGTCTATCTCCACATTGCAATCCATAGTGTCCACCACTATCATCTCCCGATTGGACTATGGCAATGCTTTGTATTTAGGCCTCTCGCAGAAACTCCTGAGGAAACTGCAGGTTGTGCAGAATGACGCGGCCAGGTTAATCTACTCTCTGCCAAGGAGCTCTCATGCGACCCCCCCTTCTTCTGAAGCTGCACTGGCTGCCTATCAAATATAGAGTGCACTTTAAATGTCTCTGTGTGGCCCATAAAGCAATTTTTGGTAAGGCTCCTAAGTATATCAAAGAGCGATTGAGGAAGTACACTCCGGGGAGAGCCCTACGGTCAAGTAAAGCCTGCAAACTGATTGTACCCAGATTTAAGCTTAAATCTAAAGGTGGTAGAGCTCTGTCCGTACTTGTTCCGCAACTCTGGAATGAGCTACCTGCTTCTCTGCAGGAAGACTCGCAACTACTATCCTTTAGAAAGAACTTAAAGACCTATCTGTTTAAAAAGATAACATCTATACCCTAATGTGGTTCGATTGCGGAGGGCGCATTCGGGGTTGCTTCAGGTTATGTACCTTTTCTTGGAAGCGCTTAGAGACCAGTGGTGATTTGCGCGATACAAAAACATTGTAACATAGCATAACATAACATAACATAACATAACATAGCATAACATAACTAAGACAATATGCAATTTGCGTTCAAAACCGATCATGCACTTCTTGCCTTCGCAGTAGTTAGTACAAATAAATTATGGCACCAACCTACTTTTTTGCCTCTATTTAAAGTGGATGGCTTGGCTTCAAATGTCACAGTCCACACAGGATCTTGATCTTCGTAATCACTCAGACATCAAGGCTTACAGCTATCAGGACAAATGTGACCCACTCGAGCCTGGCGAGGCCACAACAACAACACGAGCAATCCTTAACAACACAAGGCCAGGTGTGGTCTGCCTCTGGACCGTAACACTCCCTTAGGAGGGAGGGGCAGCCAAGTTGGCTGAACAGCCCAGCAATGGTATAAATGGGCAATCACTGCATGGCTTCACAATAAGCCATGACAGTGATTGGTCATACTCCGTTGTTAGAGACTACTGCCCCCCCCCCCACGCCTCATGTGCACAAAGCTGCTCCGTTGAGGCCTAGCAACCATGTCTCAGCCAATCCAGAAGCTGATCAGCAGCGCCAGGATTGGCTTGAACAGGGATACATGCCACTCATTAGCAGACCGGTTGCTGCCGCATGCATTAATCCCACTCTCCTAATGTGCAGCCGGAGCGAACCCTAGTGCGCATGTCGGATGGTCCAATAAATTCTCCTTCCAAACTGATATGCGCACTCATGATGTGTGCTAGGCTCGCTTCAGCCCCCACCCCTATGATCATGATGTCAGTCATCATGGTGACTGGACCTGCTGCCCTGCCCCCACCCCCACCCAATTCAGACCCACTGACTGCCTCGGGCACGGCTGTCACTTGTGTTTAATTGAACAGCAGTTATTAGGGGTCAGAATATTGCCCCAGTACTCTAAGGCAATAACTGCCCCTGAATGTATGTCTCTTATCCGCTGTTCCATTATAGTAACTCTGTTTTCCATCAAGGGACACTTGTCATCTCGTTGCTGCAATTTCCTGTTAGTATCCTCCATGTAGGGCTACAAAGATTATATCTCATCCAGTATAAGTTCCATAGATACAGAGGCGGGAAATTTAACAAGGGAGGGAGGGTCTTTCTTAGGTCTTTTACTGGCTATTGAAGGTGTTGTCGTCGTAAGTTTGGATAGTACCTTGGTGGAGGCTGCAGGTGTGGAGGATGAACATGATGGGGTATTGTCCTGAGGGAGAACAATGACATTCTCCATGCAGATATCCAGAACAAAGTAAGAATTGTTGATGTTGACAGGGAATTGAGGAGATATGAGCATAACAAACATGTTTATTTTTTAGTTCCTGATCTTCCTAATATGTAACACTAGGCCTGCGCAAGGTAGCAGTATTGGCAGTGCATACGAAATCCAAATTGGAAAAACAAAGCCGAGTTTTAAATTCCTGGTCTTCCTACACTTGAAGATGAGGTTTAATGAGGCAACCACCGACAGAATATGAGGCAAAAGTAAGGTAAAAGTGATAGAAAATGACAAGGAAAATGTGTGCTCCCAAAAAGACGCAGTGTTCAATAACGCATTGTACAGTGTCAAAACAGGAGTTGAGGACAACCACGATGAAGTGTGGCGTAGAAGAAGTTGACATTTGCCTCAGGAAAGCGTTTATAAGTGGCAGGTGAGACCAGGTTGTCAGAGCACATACTGTCATGTCGAAGAAGTCGGCAAGCGTATGGGGAAAACCCAGCAAAAACACTGCACCCTGCACAGGAAGTAGTCGTTGTCCGGAAAGGTGACAGGCTGAGTTTACTCCACAGTTGCGTAGGAGCTCCATTAGCGGGTGGCCATCTTCGCCTGACCCCATGCCACGCCCCCAAAGTGTTCAACTAATTTGACTCAAGCACTTCACACACTTTAAGCAGAGTTGTTGCTGCCTATCCATGCAACATTCTGACACAAAAATAGGGCAGATCAGATACTTCTGTAAGTGCAGCATTGTTACTGCCTGCCCTCTCTGGTGCGTTCAACGAAGTCCAGGTATTCCTGCAATTCACACAGAATGATCGTTTTCTGTTTTTTTGACTGGCTTGAGAACACCTTAACCGTTTGCAATGGCTATCCAAAAGTATTAATTGTCCAGCAGTTATAGAGGCAGTTGGATGTTTTTATACATATTACAATACAGTACAGAGTTGGACTGGCCTATAGGGAAATCAAGCAGTGCCTTACATGCTGGTCGGACAGGTCGGTGTGGGGGGTGATTTTTAGGAAGTTTGTGGGCCTGTTTTATTCTGCTGCGTAACTTTTTACTTTTCATTCCCCTGAAATTAAAACAAACTTTGTAAACTCAAATCCATGCTATGTGCCTTACCTTGCAAAACACTTTTACAGCGTGTCCTTACAAGTTCAAAATGACTCCAATTTCCAAACATGGGCCAATTTTTAGCTTTCTAATTCACTAGTGAGGTCCAAATTTTATTTTGGTGCTGCGGCCTAATTGCAGCAAATATTCTCTTTCATATTTAGGATTTGGTCCTGTGCTATTTAGAGGTAGGACAAGGGTGTTGTTCTCTTGTGGCTAAAACCTCATTACCTCTGCTCATTCGTGCAAATCTTTTTTGTATCCATCCCTTCTGTAACTGTGACCTACATTTAATACATAGAATAATACAAGCAGGCCAACAGGTAAGCACCCACTAGTTTTGCTTGTACTGTCATTAACAATTTTAAATTTGCTATAGGGCATCCTTTCAGTAAATAGATTGCCAATCACGTTGATAGACTGCATTTTTCCTGCTCCCCAGCTTAATATTTGATTGGGAAGCAACTGCATAGTAAATTGTCGATTCTCTTCATGATTATTTATTTTTCACAGTGGAATTTATTATGCTAAAGTTTGTGTAACTAGCGCAGAATAAACTGATACATATTGTTTGATTGGCATCTAAACTATAGCCAAGATACATTTTAAATTGCTTTTTCCCTGCAGAGCAGCGAGATGTTTTTTTTCGCTTACAAAAAACATGTCTTTAGATCTAAGTACCATTATATCCAGAGAACGTAGCATTAGTCTGTCCCAAACAACCTCATAAAGGATGGGTCACCTTCACACCAGTGCTCTGCTACCACGTATCTACCTCAAGCTTTTAATCAAGATCTGATTCTTTGAAAAAGTTGGGGCCAAGCCCTAAACTTCATTTCATAGCACGTAAAGTAGGACTTTAGTAGTACTAATTAAGTACTACAAAGCCCAATTCACAGACCTATAGCTGGAGACGTTCATTCTTCTATATTTTCTGTATGGAGATCCACGCTGCAATGGCAGATATCCCCACACACATTGGCAGACGATTTCATTGTTACTGTGGGATGGTTCAGCGGAGATGGTTTAACCATGGCAAATATTTACTACTAAATGGGAGAAGTTTAGAGTAATTCAATTAGGGTTTGGAAAGGACATTTTAATAAGAAACAGACATCTACAAACAAATAAGAGTTGACTATTTTTATGTTGTGCAATTCACAAAATACACTTCTACATTACTACAGACCAAAATGTGTCAAAACAGGCTCATATGTAGCCCAGCCCAGCCTTAACATTAAAGCCACCCACTGGTACTGCAACACACTTCCAGAAAACACAGTGGAGGTAGAGAATGAAAGTACATTGTCATTGGAACTAATGTTAAGTAAATTAAATTAGTTTGACATTCAAATATCTATCTGTCTATCTATCTCTCTACCTATCTATCTATCTCTCTATCTTTTCACTGAAAAACAAAGGTTACAGGGACGTTATAGTTAGGCTCAGATTTCACTCATAGAAAAACATTAAAATTCAGCAGTTATATTTATCTGAGCTAACTATAACTTAGGCCCCCACAATGCAGTGCTTATGACTTCACATTTGACATCACTCATGACATGGCCAGTGACATCACTGTTGACATCTCAAATTACATCATTGATGACATCATCCACAGAACCACCCACTCACCCCCTCACACACCCATACAGTCTCACATACACTCACACACCCACAGAACCTTGGTTCCCGGTGAACAATAAAACACATGCTTTTTTGCCTTTGTGGGGTCCCAGGACCAGGGCTATGGGGTCAGGTATTCCTACTCTGCTCCCTTTTCTTTAACTTATTTTACGTTTTATTTGGGACTTGGCTGAAGCAGAGTCCCAAGATGGCTGCCAACACTTCCTGGTTAAAGTGTGGGCAGCCAATCAGATTTCAGCACAGGACTGTCGGATCTTCGGAGGAACCGAAACCTTAGATATACAAATTAGGATTTATTTTATTATCTCTAAAACTACTAAATGGATTTACACCAATCACAAAAAGGCACCTCTCTGGACCAAGATATAGCTTTCTGCCTAATTTAGTGTAATTCCGTTTGTTGGTTCGGGCTGTAGTTGTGTTGAAAAGCCCTATGTGAATTAACATGGGGCAAACACGTATTGGGACCCCCTTTTTCTTGGCCCCTGCTTTACGGATCACCCCAAAACATTCCAGACACCAGCTGAAGTGAGCGTCATATTAGTTTTGAAAGGTTTGTAAAGATGCGTCAAACGGTACAAAAGATATTGCCAAAACAAAAAACCTCCCTTCCTTTGGAAACTAGGTCCTAACTATATCTACCTACTGGCGACCGCCACCAGTAGGTTTTATATATATGTGTGTGTATATATATATATATAATCCTTTCTCCAGCAGCCCAGTTCCAGGCTTTGTTGGGCGCTCTTTCGACGGTGCAAAGCGAGTTACGGCAGGGCCCCGCCATTACAACATGTATTCCAAATTCTCCGCAGAGATTTGCTCATGCACTCCAGATAGGGTAATTACAACGATCAACTCGTAATCTGTGGTTAAGTTTTCTTTAATTCATTACAGCTCAGCCAGGAGCAACTCTACGCGTTTCGGTCTTTACTAAGACCTTGCTCACGAGACTGACATAGAACCACAATTTTTTTGTGCAATTTAAAAAAAAACTTTACAAACTATGTGTGACATCACATCCTGTTTGTGCGAGCTAGGCATTCTGGTACCTGTAGTTTTTCTGCAAAAATAACTGTAATTCTTTTATGTGAAAATTCTCTGCAATAGTTTGTGAATTGTGGGATGATATAGGTGACTATCTTCCAATGGTACTGGTATCATATTCCCTCTATAATATCTAGACATATGGCCCTCCAGTGGGTTATCATGTATCCGAATAATGTTCCAGTCCAATAAATTATCTCCATGATTTTTTTCATCATTGGTAAATTCCGTTGGAGGCACCTCCACCCCTAATTTAATGTAGTGGGGACATTTAAGTGTACCCCTAGAAATAAATCTTTTCTTGGAAATTGTGAATGACAGAAAAGTGTAGAGTCACACCTAGCAAACATACACATGCATAAATATACCTATGCTTTTTGTCCTTTGTCAATCATGCCCCTATCTGGGCCAGCAACAGCACAACTTCCATTGCAAAATTATTTTTGCAGTTCCAGACCAGAATGGGATTATTTGGTCATCTCAAGTGCTTGTGGATCAGACAATATGTGATACTGTGGTCAAAGAAATAATAGAAGTCACAAGCACTCTGGAATTTACACAACAGGTTTTCAGGAGCCCTGAGGTAGAATCCATTGGCACAGTCCATAAGATAAAATACACCGGTTAGTGGCTTGCTGTTTTCTTTACTATCAGTATGAGGGATACAATGGTGTCCCTCCAACTTGAAGACTCCATTGTACAGGGCATGCATTACGTCTTTATTTATTAAAGTCCCAATGTCCCGTGTGTGCCGTGAAGCAGACTGGTTTGCCATGCTATCCTTCTCAGGCCTCACGCTTCAGCTGCAACTGCAATATTGCGTCTCAAATCATAGTAGCATGATCGCTCACCAAACAGAGTGAATTTAAAGCGTGCAGGTGTTACTGACTGGGTGTCAGGGCTTGGCCTGCTGCACCTGTGCATAGTAACTCTGTCTCCCGAGCTGTGCAATCTTCCTGGTTCTCTTTAAGGTAACTGTGACACACAGATCGTAGCATCCAGGGCTCTCATGGAGAAAGTAGCAAGCCATTCCCACTCTCATGGAAAAGCTAGCAAGCCATTCCCAATGCCGCAATTAAATTGAGCAGTTTCATGGTTTTCTAGCTCTAGAAAGCTGCACAACCCTGGGCAATATGGATTCTCTTTGGATGAGGATTCGTTTTGAAAAATGTTGTTACACACTGTCTAAGCAGAAAGCAGAATTTCAGGCAACATCCCACTTCCTAATAGCATTTCACATTGGCCAGGGTCATGTGTGAACTGTCTCACCTTATTATAATAGTTGATAACAGTAATTTGGGGAACATAGTTCTCAACCCATCCAGCCCACACTTTGGTCACAGGTTGCCTTACAATTTTTACCTAATAAAAGAAGCAATTTCTGATTGGTTACTTTTTTCATTGTCTTTACAATTTGACCAAAAATTGGGATCCTAGGCAAATCTTTTAATCTTATCATATGACATTTTGCTTCAGAAGGTAGGAGAATTGCATTTACCAAGTGAATTGTAGTGGATTGAAGCAGCAATATGGAGAAAAACTAGAAAGGTTAAGGCATGTTACAATTTTCTGTCTAAAAAGTACAAAAGAGGATGTTGATAGATTCCTATTTGTTTTACATGCAAATTTTGCTGCAGGACAATTGAACTTGAAAGGTAATTGTTGCACGAAGTATGAGCAAGTTGGCACTGTAGAGGCCCTTCCATGTGACATTGGTACAGATATGTAATACTGCTTCATTTGTGGCTGTGAAATGCAGGTGTGTAGGTGGTGTTGTAGGGACCTAGTGCGAGGTGTCTATTGTTATGTTGTGTTGCAGGAGACTAGTCTTCAGGATAAGCTTAATTATGGTCCCAGATCTACCTGCATATACGTGTGATGCCTTCTTTGTACAACCTCTTATCTGTAAGTTGAAGTTTGTTAAATGTTTCAATATTGTGTTGTGATTAACTACAGTCCACTTCTGATAGTGTTGCTGTGAATGGCTGCAGCATAATTGCATACTGTGCCTGTACATGACCTAAAATGCATCATATCATTATTTATTCCATTGCGCTCACACTTATATAGCTCTTGCGACCGCTGACAAGGTGCTGATATGCTTTTTGGTTCAGCAGATTTAAACAGGTTTCTTATGCAAGTTTGTTCAATTAGTGCCATCCATATGGGGGTTGGTTATGTGCGTGGAGAGGTTAATTCACAGTATTAGGAACATTGCTATGGATGCCTGTTAGACCTTCTATCCTTGGCATGATACTCCTCCAGAACTTGTATCGTCCCCCCTCCATTTTTGCTGCACTTGTTTTTGTTGGTATTAGGACTCTGTGCACGTCATCCCTGCTAACCAGTTGTAAAGTGCTTGTACATTCTCCCTTAAACATGGTAAATTGGCATTCCCACAATCTTCACATTTAATTAACTTATACATGTCTAGTGAATGGTACAAGATGTACACAGGACCTGTAAATTAAATGCTACCAATGGGATGCAGTACCCACAACTAGCCCTAAAAACATGTCTCAGTCTTGCCGCTGCCACCTTTAGTAGTTTAAGCTCCAATTTCAACATGGTAAAATATGCTTTTTGCCAGTCCTAAAATGCCTTTTATGTTTGGCATTGCAAAAATGTTATGCATAATATACTTAATTGAAGGGGCTTTCAGACTGCCCTCTTCATCCATTGGTCTGTTGTGTCATTCAAACTTTGCTTAAGCCCACTGCAGTTTACAGCATTGCGCTATGAGTCAGCATACTTCAACCACTGGCTAACTTCACTGTGGGGGACTGTATTTTGCACTTTCACAAGGAGCACTTCCTCATAAATGTAAGTTCCCTTTAAAGCCCATGTTTTTGTTTATACGTATTTTATTACTTTAGTATTGCCTTTGTGTATAGAACCTGATGTGATAGCAGGATGCTTACTGCCAGCTCTTCACAGCACAAGATACATTTCAGTGTTATCAGTTCCTGCCTCTTGCTATGATATAATATCTTTTTAGAGCTGCCTTTTTTATCTGACTGCTGCTATTTCAGAGTATATCACATTGTGTCCATTTGAATCTATGCTTTTTAAAGTAATTTTATTTTTAGAATGCATGCAACGAAATGCATTTATAACTGCACTACTGTATGTACTTGAATTGAGAACAGCAGCAATATACTTAAACCAATTTTGTCTCATGTCCGGCTTGTATGTCTTTCTAGATTGCTTTCAGTACTCTTGTTTGTCGTGCTTATATAGATATGTAATTATTATATTACTAATTGTATCTATGCTGTGACATTTATCTATCTATCTATCTATCTATCTATCTATCTATCTATCTATCTGTCTATCTATCTATTGATCAATCTATCAATCTATCTATCTGTCTATCTACAGGTCTATCTATATACCTGCATGTCTATCTACCTGTTTAACTGTCCATAATGTATCTACCTGTCCGTCTGTCTATCTTTCTCTCTATCTATAAAGTTATTTATCTAAATCTCCAAGGGTATCTATCTCTATCTGCACGGTGCAAGGTTATCTATCTATTTATATATCCATCCCTCTCCATCTGTCTTGGTGAGCTTCTCTTCCTGTTTTGAAAGCCTCTCTATTTATCTATCTTCTCAAACTCCTGTATATATTTGTAAGGAAAATGGACAAAAACTTTACAGAAAACCATTAACATAGGCAAGAGGCTGTCAGACAACACCAGATGGATTGGCTTCTTTAGGTCGAGTGTTAGTTTGACCTTTTGATTTGACTAAAATTATAAGTATATATGGTTACTTATAGGGGCTTTCAGTCAGACCTTATCCATAAGTCTGTTGTGTTATTCACATTTGTCTTCTACCTACATCCCACTTCAGCGATTGTCCGACTTCACTGTGAGTTCCAACCTGCATTCCTTTCACAAGCAACACATCACACACAATTAGTTCCTTTTAGTACCAGGGACTACTATGGGAATGTTTACCTTATTGGAACAAAAAATATGTTTTCCTTTACTCAATATTTTTAGATTGATGAGAGCCCTGCTGCTTCACCAATAATAATAATGTTTTGCAAAAACCATGACAAAACAAAACAAGAATAGCTAAAGTGAAAATGCTGGTAGCAAATGCTTCACCTCTTGGCTTTGGCAATGCTTGTTATTACTTATACATCACCCCTTACAAATTAATTGTAATTTAAAATCCTCATTAAAGGTAAATATGATAAATTGAGTTACTGGTTGGGGCACGTGAAACCCTACGGAAGCAACAACCACAATCCATGTCAGGGTGAGGCACAAGCCAACCCCAAATTGACATGTGCCCAACCCTCTAGCAACTTGGCACAAAGCAGTCAGGCTTAACTTGGAGACAAGAAAAATCCCACCCCAACTCAGAAACAATGAGTGAATTTCAATGGATAAATGAAGACCAATATGACAAAATCCAATCAGTAGAACCAGCAATTTTAAAGATGTCAGTAAAAATAACACCAACAGGCACAAAACGCCAACTGTGGATATCTGGTTGCTCCGAACCAGGGCAAAGTTACAGATTCAGGCTATCCAGGATGGAGCATGGGCTGGCTATAGGGAACCAGTTAGGTCCACTGAACAAAAGTACCATAAATCTTGATTGCGGAGCGCTGTGTGATCCTGCACCCAGGATACGTTACACAGTCGATATGATGCAGTGGTTCCTATGGGCTGCAATGCGAGGTCCTGCATCATCGTTGAGGCTCCTGTTGATGACAGCTTGCAATATGAATACCGGGTTGATGCCTGTGTTCTGTGGAGCTGCAAGTCTACAATGCGAGAACCTGAGTCATTGTCAAGGCTGCCTTTGATTAGGGATTTGCGACATGAAGGCTTGCATGGGGCATTCTTCGCACAACAACAGTTTCAATGCAAGGTCAGAGTCCTTGTGGTGGGAGAATCATCGCAGCTGAGAAAATGTGTCTATTCTGCTCGGGGTTGCTCTGCTCAATCCACAAATGAGCTGGCAGAGTACCTTCAGGTCCACTCCAAGGGTCCAGGACTGGGGTAGCACCACTTGGCAGGATAGGACTGAGAGATTGGAGGGTCCAGGTGATGGGCTCAAGGTTGATGGAGCCTTCTGCCCCTGAGAGCCCCCTCTGGGGTCCTTGATTCAACAGATGCAGGTCCCGTCCTTCTCACCCAAGCAAGAGATCAGCACAGCAGAGCAGAAGTCCTTCAGCACAGCAGTCCACCAGAGTGGCAGTCTTTTCAGCAGCACACCAGTTCTTCTTCCTGGCAGAGTCCACAGGTGCAGAAGTGTACTGAAGAGTTGGTGTCTGGGGTCCAATATTTATAATTGGGTATTTGAATTGTGAGAAGCTTCTAGAGGCTTCCTTTTGAAGCGCCTCCAGACTAACTTGTGCCCTTTGTGTGGGCATAGAACTATTCAATTTTAAGTAGGGATGTACCCTGCTCTGCCCTCCCATCCTGCTAGTGATGGCCCGTCCAGGCACAGCTACGCTCTCTCTTGTGTGTGGCTGCCTAGGAGGAATACACAAAGCCAAACAGTCAAATACATCCAGACATGCTGGCCAGAGACAGTCTACATGCACTAAATGGCAAAGACATCAAAATGGCAAATTTCCAAAAGTGGCATTTTCAAATATTTAATTTAAAGTCCAACTTTACCATAAGAGAGGATTTTTATTACAATTCCAAAGACAACAACCATGTACTGGTCACCTGTTCCCATTTGTACTGGTTACCTGTTCCCATTTGGAAGTTGCTGCTTATTAAATGTAATATTGCAACTCCATTGTTATCCCTAGGGCGAGGTGGGCATTGCAGTAGTGAAAAACGAATCAGGACATGTAATACTTAAGGGTACATGTCCAACTTTTGAAATAGACTGCACCCTGGCCTCTGGGCTGTCCAGGGCCTGCCCTTGGAGTGAGTTATATGTATTAAAAAGGAAGGGTTAAACCTGGCAAATGGTTTATTTTGTGTATAACAAAGGAGAGAGTAAGGGAGGTTTGCACAGTCTATGTGTGGTGGGAACTCCTGGTCCCCTAAACTAGAATTAAACAAACAATGGAGGAGTACCCCCTATAGGCAAAAAATACAAAGAAGAGATTCCTTCTGTGTCAGGAGCTTAAGGCTCTGGTTTAGCAAAAGATTGCCCCAACCTTTTTTTTATAGGACAGTCATAGTCCTTAAAGAAGACCCCTCACTCACCAACCTGGTTGGTGACATGCTTCATCATTGGGGTCCCACCCCATAGGCTCGGTCCCACCCCATAGGCTCGGTTCTTTACTCGGAAATGCCACGGGGCATTTCCGAGTAAAGAACCGAGTAGGTTTACAGGCCTGAAGAGCAGAAGCCGCAAGTGACGGACACCTGCAGTCTTGGCCAACTCGATGCCCATGAGGCGCTAATTACCGCTTCAAGTGTTTTTCTCCTGAACTCAGGAAAAAGCACTTTTTAACACCAGACCACTATTTATGGTCTGCTTTTGAACGAGGGTTGGACACGCCTTAGCGTGTGTGGACCACCCCGTTCAAACAACACGGTCCTGACGAAAACCAAATAATATTACCAATGGTTGAAACATGTAGACCTACTTTTAATTGTAAATAACTCACATAGCACACTTGGCTATTTTTAATTCTTTTTCACACGTCTCAAAGCACCTAAACCTTCCTAAATAGGCACTGGTGCCACATATATTTTAATAGGGTTCAAGCACTCCAGAATAAATTCTTGGTGTGAGTAGACTTGACCCTTTTTAACACACTTTTCACAATTATCCTTTGCACATATAAAAATCAAAGAAACCCGCTCCACTGTAACCAGGTGTCGCAGCACACCCTATAGGCACTCGGCCTATGGGGTGGGACCCCAATGAAGAAGCACGTCACCAACCAGGTTGGTGAGTGAGGGGTCTTCTTTAAGGACTATGACTGTCCTATAAAAAAAAGGTTGGGGCAATCTTTTGCTAAACCAGAGCCTTAAGCTCCTGACACAGAAGGAATCTCTTCTTTGTATTTTTTGCCTATAGGGGGTACTCCTTCAAATGGTTTATTTTGCCAGGTCGACATGGCAGTTTAAAACTGCACACATGGGCTGCAATTGCAGACCAGACATATGTTTGAAGGGCTACTTAAGCGGGTAGCACAATCAGTGCTGCATGCCCACTAGTAGTATTTAATTTACAGACCGACGGTACATGCCATATCACTTTACAAGGCACTTACAGGTAAGTTAAATATGCTAATTAAGTATAAGGCAGAGAGGGTCTTACTAGCAGGATGGGTGGAGAGGAGCTGTCACTTGCACTGTTTACATTTCATAGTACCTTACCTAGAGCACACACAGAAATCTGACACCAGGCCTGCTATGGCTTTTCTCTACTAGACAGTTTGTAGCCAGGACCAGGAGAAGGGGAAGAACTGACTAGAGTCAGTTTAACGAGTAAGTCAGGAAGTTCCTGCACACAAATGCTGGCACCATCTGTAACAAGCATTAGCAAAGCCAATATGTCTGGCATCAGCCTCCAGCCTTCTGTTAATTCTTGTTTTATTTTGCCATGGTTTTTGCAAATTTTTGTCATTTTGGAATTTGCCAAGATCTCATCATATTCACATAAAAATCGTTTCCTACAGGCAAAAAAGCGTTTTTGGTCTTAAAATAAAACCCCACGCATAACCATTGTACTCCTTGGCAATGAAGGGAGCTGCTTAAAAAAGTCAGTCATTTTGGCATTAGCTGCACGCCTTTTGCTTTTGAAAAAGAAAGATAGAGAGAGAGAAAGAAAGAGAGAGAGGGATAGAACAAGAAAGAGAAAATCAGGTAAGAAAGAGTGAAAGAAATCATCTAATTACTCTTTATCACATAACATGCAACATAATTTGCTTTTTATTAGAGCATAATGTTGTTTCCCTTAATCAAACGTGCCTCACAATTTGGTTCTTCAATTCCTAGTGGCTCCTTCGGGTGTGATGAACTAACATCAATCAGAATATTGTATATCTTTATGAAGATCGGGTTATACAGCTTTTTCAATGTTTGTCTAAAGCATTGTCAGAATTTTTGACAGATTATTCTTGAGATACATATTTATTTCTATTCTCTGTCTGGCTACATTGATCTTGCTGACCTGCCAACTTTCATAGTGTGAGGAAGGGGCAGGGCCTTGAAGGGGTGGGGCTTAGTGCCGGTCACAGCCAGAGACATTTCAAAATTCACGCCCACACCCACAAATGAAGAGGTGTGGTGCAGTGGCCAGGGCACAGGTTTCACGGTTCGATCCCGGTTCCGGCGGCTGCTCAGCTCAGCACCATGTGACTCTGGGCAATAGCTCACTTAATTTCCACGACCGCCCCAACCTCATGTGCCCCCCCCACACACTTTGCCAAAAAAGGAAAACAAAGCTTTTAAGGCTGCCGCCAATGTCTTGGAGAGATTTCACACCTTGCAATGGACAACTTCTGAGCAAAACCTCCAGGCAATTAGCTGGAAATGTTGCTCTCTGCAGAGCATTCCAGCTAATTGTGTTCCAACTGTATGATATCGGCTCCTCACCAGGTGACTGTGTAAAAGAAGTTGATATCCTGTAACACACAGGAGCACCGTCTGTGTTGGCAGGTCTGATCTTGATATAATGTTTGAGGTAAATGTAAGTTTAGCACGCCGTACGGACGCCAACAGATGGTTCTCAGCCGACTTGAAAATCAGGAAACTGGTCCTTCGCCAGCTTGAACGCCAGTGGCGCCGTAATTATGACACTGAGGGGAAAATTAAATATACTAGGGCAAGGAAGGAATACATGAATGCCATCTCTGCAGCGAAGACAGAATATTTCTCTTCCCGTATCCTAGAATCAACAAACAAGTCTAAAGATATCTTTTCGGTTTTTAATGAACTAACCAATTTGGAGAATGTTCGTCCTAAAGTAACTCCCACCCAGTGTCTGTGTGATTCACTCAACACTTACTTCAGTGACAAAATCAAAGATATAAAAGCTAGCATTCCCCAATCAAAAACTCCAATCACGACTGGCATGGCAATCAAGACTGGTTCTACCACTCTCACCAACCTTTTACCCATAACTCAGGACCAGCTTTCGGAGCTACTGACGAGAGTTAAATCTGGCTCCCCATTGGATATTTGCCCCCCTCGCATCCTGAAAGAATGCTTCTCCGCCTATTCTACTCCTGTTCTTGCTATCCTTAATGACTCTCTATTGTCGGGCATAGTCCCGTCTGCTTTCAAAGAAGCAACGGTCATACCCCTATTGAAAAAACCTGGGGCTGACCCGGCATGTAAAGCAAACTACAGGCCCATCTCGTTATTGCCTTACCTAGCAAAAATCTTAGAGGCACACATGGCGAAAATCCTTTCCAACTTTTTGGAGGAGTCCTCCTGCTTTGACCCCCATTAGACTGGATTTCGCCCTGCGCACTCTACGGAGGCAGTAGTCACTGCGGTGTTGGACACTCTCCGAGATTGCGCAGACAGACGCTCTCCCCAGGCACTGGTGCTCCTGGATCTGTCGGCCGCGTTCGACACGGTCGACCACAATATCTTGATCGACCGTGTCGGACAGGCCGGCATACAGGGCACAGCGGCCTGCTGGTTGAGATCCTTCTTGGAGGACCGCTCACAAGCAGTACGCCTGGGGGATCTAACTGGCGTTAAACAGCTTACCTCATGCGGAGTGCCACAGGGTTCCTCCTTGTCACCTCACCTTTTCAATATATATATACTCCCCCTGATACAAACGCTGAGGGACAAACAGGTGAAAGTTTTTAACTATGCAGATGATCTGCAATTACTCTTCACCATTGATAACTCTGAAAAATCCGTCAGTCACTTCCAGTCAACCATGAGGTTCATTAAATCCTGGATGGACCAAAATCAATTGAAATTGAACCCGGGGAAAACAGAACTGGTATTGACTGGGGACAGCGCTAAGCACTGGGGTCCTCAATACTGGCCCTTAGACCTGGGTCAAGCCCCACAACCATCACCATCGGCTAAAACGCTGGGAGTCATCGTGGACAGTGACCTTTCATTAAAGGCACAAGTGGGCCAGGTGGTTTCTAAGTGCTTCTATCAGCTAAAAAAAATTAGGAGGGTTCGGCGATTATTAACGCTAGAGGCCACTACCCAGGTTGTGATCGCCACTGTTCTGTCCCATCTGGATTATGCGAACGCCATTTATTTGGGTCTTCCAGTCTTTCTACTCAAGCGTCTCCAGATGGTACAGAACTATGCTGCCAGGATGATACTGAAGCAACCAAGGTGGCAAGCAGCGACCCCCCTTCTTACTAAACTGCACTGGCTCCCGATTACACAACGCTGTGCCTTTAAGGCAGGCTGCATGATTTTTAAATCACTGCATGGCAAAAGCCCCAAGTTCATTAATCAAATAATCACCAGATATGTTCCCCCCCGCAACCTCCGCTCACTCCATTTGGGCCTTCTCCAGATCCCCCCGTTCAAGCTTAAACGTTCTGGTGGACGTAGGTTTGCAGCACTTGCCCCCCGCCTATGGAATACCTTGCCACTAGAAATTCGGCTCTGTCAAGATCTTCTACCTTTTCGGAAAGCACTGAAGACTTGGCTTTTCAGACAAGCTTTTTAAATCCTACTTTTTTACCTGTTGTGTTACTGTCAAATTCAGCGCCAAGAAACTAATCAGTGTTAGTGCGCTTAATAAATAATTTAATAACATAACATAACATAAGTTGGATGGTGGATATAGACATTTATTTTGGGGTTGCTATTCAAGGTAATTTGATGAGTTTGCCCTTAATACTTAGGGCCTGATTTACATCTTAACAGGACTGCTGTCGTCCCTTAGTGGCGGCAGTTTCATGTACTCCTTCCAGCTGGTGGAGTCCCACCCACTGTAGTTAGATGTGTGCTGGCTGAACCGCCATCCGCATCGACTGTTTACTTTTGCGTATGCGGCACACCTCCGTCAACGCAGTTGACTCCATTGCTGGTTAACAGTGCTCCATCAAGCTGACAGTTTTGCACCGAGCCGATTTGGATTTCCCCATTGTGCTGGCATTGCCCTAGTGGCAGTTTTCTGATGGAGTGAGTACCTCTTGGGTATCACTTTTATGATGTGCCACTACACTTCTAGGTTCTGTGTGGTTCAAAATATAACAATGTATTAAGCCCTTTATTGTACATATAGCACACATACCACTTAGACACACTATTGAATGTACACCCACATGCACCACAAACACTACACCCACAACCACCACAACAACAAAAAATGTTTCAACACAAGTTTTACAATGATAAGATGTAAAATGAACATTAATGCAGAATAAAATTTCATTTAAGGGCAATATAAAACTACACGAGGCTAAAGGAAATGTTAACACACGATTCATAGTAAGACGTGTAAAAAATTTAGCTTTGGTCCCGGTGACAACGGAGTTTATTAGTGTCGTGGTCAAGTTGTAGCAGCAAAGAGACAAACCTTGACAGTGGGATTCTAGACGGAAACAGAAGTGGGAAACAGAAAAAAGGTATGTTTTTACCTAATTTCTTTCGATTCCACCTACTCAATTATGAAGGTTATTCCCGCCACAGTTGCCCTGACGGAAAGGCACATTATGATTAGGCTGGCAGTAATCCTACCTGAACTCCTTTTGATTTTGCCTATGACGCCATCAACACGGAAGGGAAAACCTGGCGGAGTCGACGGCACTCGACGGTACATCATCCATATACCCTCCAACATCTAAATCGAGCGTGCAGCCGCAAAGTAGGTGGGCGGTGAAACCGTTGAAAAAGTGGTGGCGGGACCAGATCCACCAAGATCTAAATCAGGCCCTTAATGTTTCATATTCACCTTCAAGGTATTACTCAAAGGTCATTCTTTGCCTAAAGGGTTCAAGGTCACATGCAGCCTCTTTCTGTCATGTTACCTGTTCATAATACTCTTCATGATTCTCCACTTCTGGTGATGCAATCTGTTCTTCCCATCACCGGGAGTCAAAGGCCATGTGATATTCCTTCTGGTGGCCCTAAGTAGATTTTTTTTCAAATAATTCTGCTACTTAGAGTCCATTTCAGCTATGACTATGCATGCACGTAATTGACATTGACAAGCACCCTTTTAGTTAAAGCTTTTTCATACGATCGTATCTCAGACGTTTTTGTTATTTTCATAACACATTGTATATTGACATTCAAAGTGCTTGATCTACCGTCTCTGTTATTGTTTTAAATATTTCCTCTTGTTTTTCAGTTTTGATTAAATGTGCCTGAATGCTATAATTGTACTTTGAGCCTCAGTGCTGTATACGAACTGGCATGAAGTTAGTCATTTCCTGTAATAAGCAGATATTCAGGAGAGAAGTTCAGCGTGTATACGGTTTTTAAGCATCCTTTTCCTTCTATTCAGTCAGACCTTTCTAAGAGTCGGATTTGGCGTATAATATATATTGTCCTGTTTATAGTCAGATCTGTTGGATTTCAAAATAGAACTCCTGCATAATTGAATTTTTAATCGGAGCTATTGAGGGAAGGAACATGTCTCCCTTTTTCAGCCATACCCAGTTGAGGTTGGAAACTGAGCTTTAGCTGTAAAAGAGTGTGGCTGTCGTGGTGAATTATTTACCGCTCTGTGTCTGACCCACTTCCTCTTCTAGTGCTGCGCTTACATTGCCCCAAGGAAGCAGTGCCTCAGACCTGTTATTGGATCGGGGAAAGTGAAATCCCAAAACAGCGATGCACCTTGTGCTGACAGACAGGGCCGCAAGGGTTCATTGTGCAGTATCTAATTACATATGTCAAACCTTTGTGGAAAGGGCAAGCTAATTTGTATCAGGAGGCAGTGAAGTGCAGTTCCGGAGGTCTCCAATTCGGCTCTCATGTTACCCATTCAGGTTATGCAATTCTGATTTTAGTGCTTTAATTACAATTACAAAGATATATTTGTCATCTGATCAGCACTCGCAGCAGATCGGATTTCGACTCCTAAGATGGTAGTGTCAGCTATTTAGATGCCTTAATATCTCTCTCTAGAGGTTGAATTGGCTCTGGAAGCCCAACATGGCAGTCCCAGCTTGTTAGAAGTAGAACCCTGACTATCCCACCCCCAGATTAAATAGGTTTGGGATGCCTGACATGGCATTACCAGTTTGCTCGAGCCCTTAATTTCTCATTCCAAAGATTGAACTAGATCTCGACGGGTGATATGGCAGTCACCTTCCGAAATCCATGAATATCCTAAATTCCACACTGGATCTTATAGGTTCTCTGACAGATTGATATGGGGATTTGGGTACTGACACTGGGAGGCTTTTTCTAGTGATTTGTTGTTAAGATGAGGTGAGATGCTATACCACAGCGAGAAGCTGTAATGCCAAATTCTTGTGGAGCAGGGTCAAGTGCTAGTTTAAAAAAAGATATATTTTTAGATTTGCACATTTCTCTGTTCAGAACACATATCGTTTTTCTTTTACATTGAAATATCTTTAGCTTAAACTATTGTTCAATTAGTTTTAAGTTATTATCATGAATTTTAATCTGTATGCGAAAGTAGATTGTTAGTTGGGGTGGATGACAGTCCACCACAAGCAATAATGTCACTTTTCTTTTTAGGACAAGTAAAGTTTTCAATAATTTAAACCTGAGCTCAACTTCTGTAGCACAGAGCAAACAGGGTTATCTTAAATAAATGCCAAAAGCCTTTAGAAGTACCAATACAGTAAAAAAGCCGAAAACACAACACAGTAAAAAGCCCACTTCAATTTATAAAAATAGAGAATAATTTAATGAACAAAACAGCAACTATCCAATAGGGGGAACCAGTGATATGAATTTTTAACGTTTTAATGAAAAAAAGCACCAAAAGGCAGTAAGTCCCAACCGTGGACATCTGTTTGTACTTGACTGGTGCCTAGGCGCGATTTAAGGCCAACTGCGATGGAGCATGAGTCGGATACAAAATCCAGGGGCCCCTTTAGTATGACAGGGGCACCGCGGCGGACGAAAAGACGTTCCGCCGCTTTTCCGCCGGTTGAAATCTCGACACAATATGGTAGCGGTGTCTGCAAGATATCGCCATCCATATTATGATGTGGCAAATTTCATGCCTTTCCATGGTGGAGACTCTGCCGTGGAAAGGCATGCAGTATTTGCTATGGGGGCCCATGGGAGGTGGGGGGTTGGGGAGGCTGCACTTGGGGGTTACCTATGGGACCCCCCAACATTGGCATGGACAAGGTGGCAGGCACAGCGCAGTGCCTGTCACGTTGTGCATGCCAATGCAAAACGGCCATTTACAACATTGTGGCGGGAAGTGCTGTGAGCACCGCCCGCCACAATGTTGTTAATGCAGGTTGCCACCACCACGGTGGCAGTGGCATCCTAATTTACTGTGCGGGACGGCCGCACCACTGGCGGCCGGTCCCAGTACCGCTAGGGTGGCTGCCCGCCATCCTAATTGGGCCCTAGGTCTATACCCGATCAGAAGTTTTACTTTAGAAACAAGAACTCTGGAGAGTATGAGAATCAGCAAGTCGCTGCTACAGGCATGGGTTCAGTTTCAGGTGCTGAGATAGATGCGGTATAGAAACCAAGTATAGTTACTGGAGAAACGGTTGAAGGAGCTGTAGGAGGGGTAGAGAGTCAGGTAGAAAAGATGTTCCGGAGTTTAAGACAAGATATCCTGACAAAACTTGTGATCTCGGACTCTAGGAGGAATAATCGATGGTATTGTACTGTGAACAGGCATATTGGAAGGTGAAGTGAAGGCTCTCTTAGAGGCCGTCACTGAAAACCCAAGAGCATTAGAAAACCTAAAAAGACGTCTTAGAGCATTAGAGGAAGACGTGGAGAGTCGGAGATGCAGGCTAGGCGTAACAATTTGAGACTTCTTAAAATACCAGAAGGGTCCGAGAAGGAAGACATTAAAGCCTACATATGTAAACTATTAAGAGAGGGGGTCCTGTGAGATAGAACAGACATAGAATTGGAGAAGGAGATCCAAAGAGTTCATAGGGATCTGTTTAGATTGAATCCAGCCAGAAAGGCGATGAGAAGAATTCTGATCAATTTCCAAGCATATGCAGTGAAGGAATTAGTGCTGGGAAGAGCTTTGAAAGAGGAAGTATTAAAATATGAAGAATTTAGTTACCAAATAAGGTCAGACCTGGAAAAGAGAATAGCACTGAGCTGGGTTCGCGAATGAGTGAGCTTCGAAGTAGGTGTCAGGTCCTGAAATCTTTGTAGATGTACGATGCTCTAGTGGGTCAACCTCCTGATAGCCCCAATGTCTGAGCAATAAACAGACACTATAGAGTGATCAGGTGAGGGAAGGAAAGGATGGGATCAGCAGGGAGGGAGATCTGAAACGAGAGGCAACAACAATAAATACACTTTACTATGAATACGTAACTCACAGACTACCTTGTGTAAGAAAGCCCTCTGGCTCCAATACCTGTAAAAGAAAATAATGGTTTGTGTATCCTAGGGTTGACTCTTTGGGGGCGCCAATGCCACTGGCAGATCTAGAGATAAAGCAATGGTATTAATATACACTGTGTTGCGACGTAGTACAAAAGCAAGAGAGGAATCCTAACACAAGGAAACATACCCCGAGGCACTGGTGTTTTGACTCGTAACAGGGGCTTTGGAGCTTTCTTTAGTGGAGCTCAACAAGCCCTGCTGTAAAGGATAGAAAACAAACCAAGAAACACACAATTACTGATGATCTGAATTTAGACATTCAGATTCCTCAAATAGATTTCCAATACTCTTGCAAACATCAGAACTCCCAGGTAGTGCTAGTACTTGTAGTTGCAGTAGAGATTAGGAGCCTAATGTCAAAAGCAAAGTAAAACAACTAACACTAATAAGTCTTGGTAAATGATAAGTCAGGAGTCAATCCACAAGCCTCTCAAGTTCTCAACTTCCATACCATATTGTCATCATAACGTCAGAGCTGATATAGGCTCACGTATACAAAATAGTTTAAGTCACCAATGGACAACCGCGCCGTTGCTTGGACTATACTTATGCTCAAAAGAACTCTCCCGATTCCTGGGAGCTCAGAACACCTATAAGTGGTATACTAGTAGCTCCGCAAGATGCAAGACCCGCCTCATTCAACGGGGCTACAGAGGTGAAACTTCTTATGGCCAAACCGGAACAAAGACAATCAAGGAAAATGCCCCTTAATGAAAGTAAAGAGAAGTTGATGCAAGGCGCACCCCTACCAGGACTCCTTCTCCTTCATTCAGGCTCCGAGGAAAATCCAGAATAAACGGCGTCCGACAGTTGCACCGGAAGCAAATAAATGAGCTTCCCCGAGTAGTCGTAACGCCACCAAGGAACGTCCCCAAGGCATCACAGTTGTAGTTCCTTGAACTACCACTTCCTGACTCACTGCTTGGTATCTCGTGTCAGTGTTCTTCTTCGGCACCCGGTGTGCGCCGTGACAGTAAGGGTGCCCAGGTGCAGATGAGATTCCCTGCATTGCTGAAAATAATGTGGCGCAACAAGGTGTATAACTTCCAAAATCCAGAAGAAGTGGATGTTTTCCTTGCACAGATGGAGGGTTGAGTATCTTGGATACAGCATAGTGATTTATTTATTTATTTATTTATTTATTTATTTATTTATTTATTTATTTATTTATTTATTTATTTATTTATTTATTTTTGACACTTGTAAAGCGCACTGTTACCTTACGGTGTCCTGGCGCTGTTTTGATAGCTCCCAAAACTAAATCCCCAGGTTAATTTACAAAAAGCCATGTTTTTAACTTTCACCGGAAGGTCATAAGCTCAGGGGACAGTCGGAGTGCCACTGCAAGGGCATTCCAGGCCAACGCCGCCCCTCGGCTGAAACTCCTGCCTCCCCAACCCACTTTTCTGATGCTTGGGGTCCTGATCAATCCCAGAGTAGCTGACCTCAGTAGTCTTCCGGGTTTGTGCCAGTGAAAGTATTGCCCCAGAAATGCTGGACCTATGCCATTTAAATAGAATCCGCTTCCTTACTGGCAGCCAGTGTAATTTCACTAGTTCATGGGAGATAGGCGCAAATTTAGGCAAGCCTATAAGCAGGCGCGCTGCTGCATTCTGCAGTATCTGTAACTTGCTGAGTACTCCTTGTTGGGCTTCCAGGAGCAGACTGTTGCAATAATCTAATCGTGTAAGCACCAGAGCTGTCACCACTGTTTTTTTGCATTCCCCTGGAAGAAACGGAAGAACCTTCCGAAGGATTTTCAATGTCCAGTGGATGGATGAAGCCAAGGCATTTACCTGAGGTTTATAAGAAAGTCTGTCATCTAAGATGACCCCCAGGTTCTTAACCTTGTTGACCAGAGTGGGCAAAGTCCCCATCTCTTCTGGCCACCAGCTCGGGCCCCAAAAATTAGCCGTGGAGCCAAACAGTATTACTTCGGTTTTGGCCGAATTAAGTTTTAGACAGTTTCCTGCCATCCATTTGCTCACAGCTTTCATGCATTCCTGGAACTTGCTGGCAACGTAATTTTCCCTCCCGGGTAGCAGTGACACCACAATCTGTGTGTCATCTGCATAAGATGTAAGTTCAAACCCATGGGAGCGGATGACTGGGGTCAGGGAAGAGACATACACATTGAACAAGGTAGGGCTTAGTGAGGAACCCTGAGGGACCCCACAAGATGGTTGAAAGGGTTTCGACTCGAAGTCCCACAGCGTGACTACCTGGACCCTGTTGGTCAGAAAAGATCTCAAAATGTCTAATGCCTTCCCCTGAACCCCACATTCCTCCAGCCGGTCCACCAAGATGGTATGGTGGACCGTGTCGAAGGCCGACGACAAATCCAGCATGACCAAAGCCGCCTGACCTCCAGAGTCCATCACCTTCCTGACCTCTTCTGTTGACTTGATCAGGGCGGACTCGGTACTGTGGCCTGGTCTGAACCCATACTGTGAGATGTCTAGCCCCTGAGTGGTTCCTAGGTATGCACTAAGCTGGATGTTCATTAGCCTTTCTACGATCTTGGCCGGCATAGGAAGTCTGGAAATTGGCCGATAGTTATTGGGGTCCGAGATGTCCAGATTAGGCTTTTTCAGTAGTGGCTTGATGGACGCCCGCTTCCAGCTCGATGGGAAATCCCCCATCTCAAATAGCTGCTTAGCTAATCCTGCTAAAGCATTGGCTATGAGGGTTACTGCCAACTTAGCAACTGTTACTGGGCAGGGATCATAAGGTGAGCCGGATTTTATGTTCAGTAAATGTATTTTAATCTCTTCCACTTCCACTGGGATAAAGCCCAGTAATTTGGTGTCCTGGGTGGCTGCCTTCGGGCTCCTAGATCTAGATGCCAGCAGGCTCTGTGCCACAGGGGCTTCCAAGGATGCATAAATCTTTTCCACTTTGCTTGAGAAAAACAGCTAAATTCTCGCAGAGTTCCTGCGTTGGAGGCATAACTACTGGTTTGGGTGTGGCCAAGCTGGCTACTGTGTGAAAGAGTTCCTTGGAAGAGTTTTTGGCCCCAAGGATACGATCTGTAAAATAGATTTCCTTAAGTTGTCTAATTATTTCTTTATATTTTCCCAGGCTGGCTCTGTATATCTTCTTCTCGGCTTCATTATAGTTTTTACGCCAGACTCGTTCTAACTTTTTACACTGGCACTTTAGCTCACTGAGTTCCTCAGTGATGCAGGGGGCGGATGGAACCGTGCGGGTAGGAAGCCAGCTTTTAGGTGGGGCCAGAATGGTACAAGCTTGGTTAATCCAGTGGGCAAAAGTGGTGGCGGCTTCCTCTATTCCTACCGGCAAAGGCAACTTGGAGACTACCAGCGATTCCTCCAAAACCGTCCCATCTATTTTAGTCCAGGCTCTACTAACCTTGACTTCCTTCTTAATCCGTCTTGCTCTCTGTAATGCCCCGCCTTGAACTCTAAACCACACCACGTTGTGGTCTGACCAGGCTACGGGCTCTGTCCCGGAGAATTGCAAATCTGGGTGACTCGTAAAAATCCCATCCAAGGTATGGCCTGCTTTATGAGTGGGCCCGATGACCACCTGTATTAGCCCCAACCCTTCCATTAGATCTTTTAGTGCAACTGTATCACTGTCCTGACTGGAGTCCAGGTGGAAATTAAGATCCCCAAGGACAGTGTAAGCCTTTATGCACAGTGCTTCCTCTAAAAAGGTGCCCACTTCCCCCAGAAACCCAGCTTTATTGCCCAGTGGTCTATATATGAGACAACCCTTAAAGGATTGATGGTCCGATAGAGTTAGATTGAATGCTAGAGCCTCACAAGAGTCGGACACTATAGGGAGAAAGCTACCTTTAATGGATGGGTGATATATGACCGCCAGGCCTCCACCTCTTTTCTTCGGCCTATCCAGTGTGTAACTAAGGTAGTCCGCTGGGATCGCCTTTACCAGGTCTGTGCCGGTATATATATAGTGATATAATGATATAGTAGACGGGAGTAAAAGTAAATGCTCTCTCTTAGGATTGTATAAAGTGTATAAATAGAAGCCGTTTTTCTCTTCTTTATTTTTGTATTTAGAAATCTTTCTCTTCTGGAATGGGGGGATCACAAAGGGTGAGCTGCAGTACCTATGGAGTAAAAAGGGGGTTTACCGGGTGGGAGGGTGGGACACAAGGTGTGGGGAACATAGGGAAAAAGAGAAAAAATTGTCCTCAAGATGCTGAACTCGATAGAGAAAATGAATAATTATATGCATGATAAAGGGTAAACGTAGAAGGAGCTGGAAAGCCGCGGGGAAGTAGAAAAAGAGTAGAGTATGGATAATCATAAAAAAATATGCTTTCTGACATGGAACTTAAATGGTCTAAGTTGTTGAAAAAAGGCATGTAGGGTGCTAGAATCTTTAAAGGAAAGTGTTGTACACATTATTTTCCTACAAGAGATGCACTTAGAGAGGGAGGACTGTAGGCAGTGTTTTTGTAAAGCACGTTGGGGCCAAGATGTCTTGTGTTCAGACCAAAGGGGAAGTTCAAGAGGGGTGACTATTATTATAAGGAGACATTTTGGAATTAGAGTGGTGAAATACGAGACTGATACCACGGGGAGTTGGTTAGTAGCCACAATCTTAATGCAAGATAAGCCATTGGTGTGCGCTGTGTACTATGGGCCGAACAAAGATAATCAGGACCACTTAGTAAAGCTTGAAACTTGTTTGTTGGAAACATAAGCATCTGTAATTTTAGGAGGAGACTTAAACTTGGTTCTTAATAAAGAGCTAGACAGAACGTCACGCGTAAAGTATGGTATCCCACCAAAAGTTTTTGCTAGAATAAAAAGTATGATACAAGAATTTATTTTAAACTTTATTTTAAACTTTTGAGTGTCACTTTACCTGCTGTATTGTTTTAATCTGCACTCTACTTTAGTGGCTCTGATACTCCTCCCCGACACCCGCACAGCGGAGCTTAACGCTGACGCGGGAAGTGAAAGTCCTTTGCCGACATTACTGGCGAAACCACTGGCCACGCCCCCTTCCTGAGGCCACACACCCTCCGGCCCCTCACTTCGAGATAATATGTGTATCTTTAGGAAGCGCAGCGGACGAGCGCAGCGGGAGCGCCGTTTGCGCGCCGAAGGCGCGCCTAAGGCAAGCCCGTCTGCGCCCGTCCGCGCCAGGCCGGGCCCAGGGCCCTCAAATGCTGGTGGTATGATCTCCTACACGCCCGACCTCTTACGCTCCCTACGTCCTCCTGTCAAACAAACCTGCGAAACCTTAACCAACTACAGAGATCATAACATCGTCTGTCGTGCGTGTAATTTCTATCTTGATTCCCCGCAACTATGTGGCCAGCGACCCAGACCCAAAAATCTCCAGACAACTCGCCCCTGGCAATTCGGCAGTCTTAACTGTAGGTCGCTCTGCAAACACAAAAGAGAACTCTTCGACTTATTATCCGACAGTTCCCTTGACGCACTCTTTCTCACCGAGACATGGCTTCATGCTAGTTCTGGCCCAGATATCGCCGAAGCCCTACCGTCCAACTACGCCATCGTTCGACAAGACCGACCTTCCGGTACCGGAGGCGGAATTGCAGTAATCTTTAGGAAAACGCTGCAATGCCTTTTGGAGCCTATTCATCTGCTCGCAAGTGAGGCGGCTCTCTTTAAGCTTCAACTTCTACCGACATTCACCTTTACTGGCCTTCTGATCTACCGCCCACCGGGCCCCAGTCTACCTTGGGCCATTCAACTAGTAGACTGGATTGCATCGGTAAGGGTGAACTATAACCATCTATCCGTTATCGGTGACCTAAATATTCACCTGGACGATCCCACCAACAAACCAGGCGCTAATTTAATGCATGATCTCGCCGCCATGAATCTCGTATTATTGAACTCTGGTCCCACTCACAATAAAGGACACCTTCTGGACCCCATTTTTTCTAGTTTCCCCCAACTGCAATGCCAACAAGCTTTGCCCTTAGATTGGTCAGACCATTTCCTAATAAAATTTCATCTGGGTAACCACCACTTAGCCGTTAGCCCTACCGTTGGAACCATTAAATCACTGAAAAGAAATTGGAAAAATCTGGACATTGAACGCCTTATGTCCACTCTAAGCCTGACTACTCCAGAGGAAGCCTTCAACACTGGAGACATCGAATTGGCAGCCACCAACTTCAATAACTGGCTTACAGACGCCTTAGGCACCTGCCTGCCTCTAACCTACAAAAAAACCACTTCCCACAAACCACCTGCCCGTGGTATAATGAGCAGCTGAAAGCCTTTAAATCAAAATGCAAACGATTGGAACGCCTGTGGAGGAAGGACTATTCCCCGGCTGCCAATCTACTTTACAAAGGTGAGCTCAAGCTCTACCATAAAGCCTGTAAGCTTACAAGGTCCACCTACATTACTAAATCCATAACTGAAGCCTCTAACAAATCCAAAACTCTTTTCAATCTTGTAAAAGAGCTTGCAGGCGCAAATACCACCTCCAAACCCCCTCCCCTTGACAGTGTGCAATGTGAGGAACTGGCGAATTACTTCACTTCTAAGATCAAGACCATTCATCAAGACATAACTATACAACAGCAAACCCAGTCCACAAATATGCATAACCCCACCACTGATGTAGAGGTCATCCCGACTAAAACTCATTTGTCCCACATGCCCCTCAACTCATGGCCTGAGATAAACGTCCAAGGGCTACGGGACATCTTAGAAAAGGTCAAATCTGGGTCTCCAGTTGACCCCCTTCCGATCTCCATTCTTAGACTCCTGGACACTCCTCTCCTTGCTGTGCTATGTCAAATTTTAAACCTATCCCTTACCACAGCTACGGTCCCCTCATCTTGGAAACACGCCATGGTTTCTCCCCTTCTTAAGAAACCAGGGGCTGATCCCAAGATTTTGGCTAATTTTCGCCCAATCTCCCTTTTGCCTGCACTCTCCAAGATACTAGAAAGGCATGTCCATGAACATCTCTCCAAATATACTGAGGCCAACAACATCTTGCACCCCTCCCAATCTGGTTTCCGTGCGGGATTCTCGACGGAAACCACCCTACTCGGAGTGGTGGAAAACCTTCGACAACTGGTCGACTCTGGTAATACGGCCGCGCTGATCCTTCTGGACCTCAGCGCGGCGTTTGACACCATCTCACATCAAACATTACTTACTTCTCTCTCCAAGATAGGCATAAAAGGAAAAGCGTTAGAATGGATCGCATCCTTCTTGAAGCTCAGGACATTCCAAATCTCGTCCAGCAATGCGACATCCAAGGTCCATTTCTCCCCACACGGGGTCCCACAGGGTTCAATACTGAGCCCCCTGCTTTTCAACCTTTATGTAGCCCCGTTGGCCCAGATCGCTGAAGCTGCTGGCCTTACCATGTATACATATGCTGACGATTCCCAAATAGTTTTTTCTCTGTCTAACGACAACCCGGAAACTACTTCACGTCTTCAGGCAGGCCTTAGGGACATCTCATCGTGGATGAATAAAAACCTGCTTAAACTTAACGGCAGTAAAACTGAGGTCCTGATAGTAGGCCCCGACCAGAACCTCTGGAACTCCAGACATTGGCCACCTGAAATGGGCCCTCTGCCAATACCATCTCACCAGGTTCGCAACCTGGGCATCTTTATTGACAGAGAACTAACTATGGAGCCTCAAGTGAACGCCCTCTCAGCCATCTGCTTTACAATCTTAAGATGGCTCAGAAAGATCTTATGGATGCTCCCTGACGTCACTCAAAAGTCAGTGATAAATGCATTAATTACCTCCCGCTTGGACTACGGGAATGTCCTTTATTTAGGGGCATCTCAGGCAACTACAAAGCGCCTCCAACTGGTCCAGAATGCGGCAGCCAGGCTGCTCTGCAAATGCAACAGGAGAGACCGTATGTCCAGCCACCTTAAGACACTCCACTGGCTTAAAATTGAAAACAGGGTCAAATTTAAGACTCTCAGCTTTATGCACAGGATAAAATGGGGCAAGGCACCTAAATACCTCCAGACCCTTGTGCACACATATATGCCTGCCCGCTGCCTAAGATCTGCTACCCAAGGTCTCTTCTGTGTCCCCAAGATACGTCGGGCAAGGATGGGAGGCAGATCTTTCTCCCACCTTGGCCCAAAACTCTGGAATTCCCTTCCCCAACCACTGCGCCTTGAAAGCAGGTATGTGTACTTCCGTAAAGCCATTAAGACCTGGCTTTTTAATCAATGACTTGCCTGTCCTCCCACTAACATTCCTTTCCTACTCTGCTAGTTCATTATTCTGCTTAGCGCCGGGAAACCCTTTTTTGGGTATCTGTCGCGCTCTATAAGCCAAATAAATAAAATAAATAAAAAAATAAATAAAGAATTTAATTTGGTAGATATTTGGCGTAATAGGAGCAAGGGAATAAGGGATTTTACTTACTACAGGAAAAAAACCGACATCATTCCAGCATAGATTTTTGTTTTGTTGATCAAGCTTTATATGCGGACATAGAAACAGTATCACGTAATCCAGCAATCTTATCAGACCACACTGCAGTGATAATGTCTGTAAACGTTTATCAAAAGCAAGGGCCAAGGCGGTGGACGCTAGACAGGACCATATTATTAGATGAAATAGTGATTAGAGAGTTGGGAAAGAAAACAGAGGAATATTTTTGGACTAATGTAGGTAGGTTCTGGGATGCCTTTAAGGCTTATTTACGGGGAGTGTTGACGTCTATAACGGGGGGGGGGGAGAAAGATAGCAAAACAGGAGGAAGAGAGCAAAATGAGGGAGAATGAGAAGAACAAGAGAGATTTACAGAAGGCCTCCTTAGATGGTGCTAGTAATATATCTCTTTTGACAAAGGATTTTGAAAATATGCAGGCTAAATTCCAGGCACAATTGAACAAGAAATGATTGGATAAATTGAAGGCTAGCAAGCTTCAACATCTTGCTTACAGAGAGAAATGCAGTTCTCAGTTAGCCTGGAAGGTGAAAACAGACAGAGCCAGGAACACAATAAAATGTTTGAAGAGTAGAGAGGCAGGGGAGGAGTTATGTGCAAATGAAGAAATTGGCCGGGAGGCTAGTGAGTTTGTGAGTGAGTTGTATAAAGAGACTGTGTTCCCCAATAAAGAAAGGATTGACAATTGGTTAAGACAGACTAGACTCTCACAGTTGGATGAAGAGCAGAGGAGATATCTGGAAAAAGAGATAACAGAAGAGGAGGTCAGAATCCAGTGTAAAAAGATGGCTAGGGGAAAGGCAGCAGGACCAGATTATCTTTCGGTGGAAGTATACCTCTGCATATAAGATTATGTGGTATCTGCTCTAACCTCTATGTGTGAAAGGCTATATAGCGGAGGAGAAAGTATCCTAGCTCCTGGTCAGAAGCTACCATTACGTTAATTTTAAAACCCAATAAAGATCCACTAAAGGTTGATTCGTACAGACCTATATCTCTTTTAAACACTGATTATAAGATCTATTTGGGAATCATGGCATCAAGAGTAGCTAAGTTGATAAAAGTGGTTGGGCACCTTGATCAGAGGGATTTCATTCCTGGAAGGCAACTGAATGAGCTAACTTTCCAGATGATAGGAGTAGTTGATATGATGGAAACAAGAAAACTCCCCCTGACTGTAGTGGCAGTAGATGCTGCCAAAGCATTCGATCAAGCGAATTGGCAGTTTCTCTGGGAGGTTTTAACTTGATTTAGTTTCCTAATAAATATCTTAGAGTCAGTGAAAAACTTGTATCAAAATCCCAGAGCTAAAGTGCTGATTACTGGAGAGTTAACAAATTGGTTTAGCATAACTACAGGAACAAGTCAAGGATGTCCCCTGTCTCTGCTATTATTTAACTTACATATAGAGCCTTTCGCTAATTTGATCATGGCGTACACTACGATTATTCCTTTTAACTTTAATGGGTTTGAAGCAAAACTGGGGTTATACACAGATGATTTGATTATATACACTGTTAATCCCCAGGAGGTGATACCCATTTTAATGAGAAGGACAGAAGAGTTTGGTGCAATCTCTGGATATAAGGTAAACGTAGATAAAACGGAGATTATGCAATGGAATCAGAGAATAAATATTCCAGGAGTTAGAACCCTAATGCGATACCCGGGTGTGATAATCCCACAGAAGTTAGAGGATATCTCTAGGGCGCACTGGAAGAGAGTGTGCCAGGAGATAACAAGTTTATTGTTAAAATGGGCGAATTTACTATTAAACATCTATGGCAGGGTAAATTTCATTAAAATGGTTATACTACTGAAAGCCACTTTTCTTTTGAATTCTATCCCTGAAACTTTTAGTAAAGAGGATAGAGTCAAGATAGAGGGAAAGATTGGGAGTTTTTCTGGGCGTCAAAAGGCCCCAGGATAGCATGGAGGAAGTTGAGGAAGAAACTAGGGGCAGGGGGGTTGGCATTACCGGACCTGCTTGCTTATTTCTATGCCTTTCATTTCAAAAACATCTGCATGTTAGAAAATAAACCCAATAGGTCATCTTTGGGCTCATTGTTTTCTGCAATGCTTGGGGATGTTAGTCAAGGCCAGCACTATTTTCTTTTTAAATATTGTTAGACTTTGCATCTTTTGGCGTGTTTCCCCTGACTTTTTGCTTTCTGACCTTTGGTTTTTACTCTGTTTTTGCTGGTGTAATGACTCTGCGCACTTTTTTCACTGCTGTCCAGTGGTAAAGTGCAAGTGCTCCTGCATAAAATGTGTTATGGATTGGTATTTCCATGTTTGAGTAGTTGAACTCTGTGTCAGACCCTAGTAAAGTGCACTGTGAGTGCCAGGGCCGATAGATCAAATGCTGTTTGTGGGCTGCAGCACTGGATTGTGCCACCCACGTAAACAGCCTGTAAAGTGTAACTCTGGCTTGCCACTGCAGAGCCTGTGCGCAGCCTGGGGCTGCAATGTCGTCTTGGCAAGTGCACACACTAGCAAGTCCCTAAACCTTCTCTTTCCTACATGTATGTCACCCCTAAGGTAGGCCCAAGGTACCCCCATGTACAGGGTGCATTGTAGGTAAAAGGCAGGACATGCCCTGGTGTGTTTGGCATGTCCTGGTAGTGAATCACAGCCTACTTCGTTTTTCACTATTGCAAGGCTACCTGTTCTCCATAGACCATACTGGGCAGTTTGATCATTACATCCTATGATCCTAACCGACTTGGGAACATGGTAGAAATTCGAGTTTATGCCTGAACTCAGAATGATAAAAAAATATATCTTTTAGTGAAGTTGGTTTTAACATTATGGGTTTGAAAATGTCACTTTCAGAAAGACGGCATTTTCTGACCTAACCATCCAGCCTGCCTCTGCTAGTGTGTATATTGTCTGTCTGGTTTGTGAGTGACAGGAGCTGGGGGGAGACAGGGTCATTCAGCCGGGCTGAATAGGCACATTCTACACCTAGATGGGTGGGAGGAGTAGCGCCTAGGTCTGAACAGGGCTGAGCTCACCTTCCACAATGTTGGTCCACCTCCTGTGGTGCGCCTGAGGACCCTGCCCCACAGTGAAAAAGAAATATGGTGCACCCTGGCAGAATGCACCCTGAACTGGTTTTAACTAGGTCTAGGCCCCTCTGCCTTCAGAGGACAAAGGATTTGCTGGTATGAATATTGGGGCCCAGACCCCAAGATTTTAGATCTCGCTGGAATCAAAGAACCTGCCAAGAAGAAGAGCTTGAAGAGCTGCCAGTAGGAGTTCTGCCCCTTTGCTGTGTTGTTGTTTTGTTGGGTTGGCCTGCAGCTGCTGCTTCTGCCTTGGGCAGTGAAAGGACTGGACTGAACTTTCTCTACTTGTGCTGAGTATCTGCAAAGGTCTGAAACTGAGCTGGCCTCCTGTTAAGAAGTCTCAAGGACTGCAAAGACTTCCCCAACCTCAGGGTACCGCCTCTGGAACCGTTGTTTCAGTTGCCACAGAGGAGAGCGAACCGCAACCAACTCTGTCATCCAACTCCAACACTGGCCTTGTGTCCTGAAGGCACCGCAACGAAGCACCGTCTCGCCCTGCACTACCCGCCTCGATCTCACCGACGCCGTCCTAGACATTCGCCACTGAGTCATTGCTCGGACCGCATGGAGGGGCACCGCATCCTGCATCGCCTCGCTTCACTTCGCTGGCCTGGGCTCACCGATATGGTCACTGCTGGCTAGACACCCGTGACCGCCTCCTCACATACAGCTGTCCGGCTCGGCCAGCACCGATTCCCGCCCACTGGCTCTGTCACTGCATTGCAACTTGCCAGCACCGCATCGAGCACCATCTCGCCCTGCACCGCCCCCCTTGGTCTCGCAGACGCCGTCTGGATGATCGTCACCGAGCCGCTTTTCGCATCGCACTGAGGGACATCGCACCACGCACCACTGCCACTTTGTATTGCAACCGCGACGGCGACAAGACTGACTCGCAACTCTGTGTGAGCCGCACTAAGAAAAGTACTGTAAACGAGTCTGTCCCGCTGTTGCTGGCCCGTACCGACTCGGTCAGCTAGAACTGTGAGACTCTGTTATTTTTAGCATTGCGGTAGATTCCGACCAAGTTACCGACTCGTACGAACTGTGTTTACAACATAATTTTGCCATTTAAAAGACATCAGGTGAAGCAACTATCTAAGTTCTGTATTGTGGATTTTTATCGTATTTGGTCTTGTTTGAGTATATAAAAATATTGGATATTTTTCTAAACTTGTGTGGTGTCCGTTTGTAGTGCTTACACTGTATTACTGTTGGTTATGTGCAAATACTTTACACACTGCCTCTGAGATAAGCCTGACTGCTCGTCCAAACTACCAAGGGGGTGATTAGGGGTTATTTTAGGAGTGTAACTCTCTTATCCTGACTAGAGTGGTGGTTTCTGCCTGGCTTTGTTGCAAACCTTAGCCAACCAGAAATCCCAGTTCTAACAAGTATGGAGACCCGAAGTTTTTAAAAAAGGTCAGATTTAAGGTTTTAAGCATTGCATTAAGGACATGGAACTAAGTCCGGAAAAAGCTGCGATTTACATACTAGTCTGCACGGGCACCGATCTGAGAATAGCCGGGCACCCCCGAATGCTTGAAAGATCAATTGAGCCAACCATTAAAATCAGGGGGCATATTTTAATGGGCAGATCTTATGAAGGATAACAGATTAGTGAGTTGGGAAATACTCAGCAACTTGACCAGGGGGAAACTGACAAGGTTTAAATACTATAAATTAGGCTCCTGGTGGGCAACTCAAGAATGGACGCAGGAGGAGGAAGACCCGAAGTTGGATCAGCTCACAAGCACAGATGATTGGAAGAAGGAAATTTCCTTTTGGTACTGGTCCTTCATAGAAGCAGAGGACACCTTTGGCACTGATATTAGAAATCTATGGGGCGAAGAATTTAGGGAGGAGGAAGTCAAGACTCTTTGGACGGACTCGTTCGATGTGCTAAGAGTGTTGTAAAAACTGCCTCATTAAAGTTTAGTCATCTATTTACTGTTCACAGAGTTTATTGGTCCCCGTGGAAGTTATTGAAGGTCATAGGTAATCAGTATTGTTGCCCAAGATGTAAGCATGAAGAAGCAGATGACCTGCATATGTTTTTGGAATGCCCAAAAATCACGCAATATTTGTTGGACGTATGTAATTTTCATGGGTAGGTCCGGGGGAAACAGATGAAGGTAAGCCCACATTTAATATTTTGTTGGGCTCTCGCAAGAAGAAGGGATGAAAAAGGAGGTGAGTTCTATGTTTATCTTTTATGTGGTAATATTGGCAAGACATGAAATATGTATGAAGTGGAAATCTGAAAATCCACCGACCTTTGTTGAGTGCTTAAAGAGTGTTATATAAACAAGCGAATCAGATATGGCCTTTGATGTAGGAAGTAGAAATAAGATCTGGACATTACTGTTGGAATGGAGAGAAAGGACAAGCGGGTCCAATGATTAGGCCAAATAGTGTTGGAGGCTCTGGTGTCTCCAGAAATTCTCAGCAGGGTGCACAGATAGAAGCGGAGATGGGACCAGAAACAGCATTTCTCTTAAGGAGAACTTCTTCTCCTCTCTATTAACCTTTACACCGAATAAAGAGAGACAGGAAGAGAGACTCAATATGAGAGTTGGCAAAATGAGGACATACAAAAAAAAAGAAGTTTTACTTTTTGACTTAGTCTATAAAAAGGAAGTCAAAAATCCTAGGTGAGGCACGGATGAAGGCTGTGGCCAAGAAGGGCTTGTTGCGCTCAGATAGCTGTCATATGAGATCCCGGTGAACCTGCTGATTTTTGGCAGCTAAGCTCTGAGCGGGAGGAATTTAGAATTTGTGCCCAAGGAAGGTTCCTTCTGGCAGATTGTACTGAGGAATATCAACATTCAAGAATATTGAGAACAGAATATCAAGGGGAAAAACATTGAACGTGAAATTTTGATAGGAAAGTATAGATTTACTATTCCTAATGCTACAGCTACGTACCTTGAAGATAAGATATATATACTGTGTAAGGCATGTGGTGCTAGGTATGGAAAATCTAGACAAACTGATGTGTTAATATTTTTTTCATATTTTTCTCCTCCTTATTTAGTAGCCTCAATATTCTGACTTTGATACTTAGTATGCACACACTTTTGGTGCCTTCGTCCAGTCTCAAATTCCTCCAGCAGAGCAAGGTTGAAAGTTGTAGCCTAACAGCTTTCCATAAGGCTGGATAGCCTCCCTGAAACAGATTTGTTGGTGCAGAGAATCTCAGCGCAGTAGCAACCTGAATCTGTAGCCCAGCTGCAGTGCTCCTTCATCTGCTTGTCTTGGCAGGTATGCTCTGGTACTCCAGAGGTCTTTGGAGCCAAAAAGGTACTAAGTCCCAGGTTTTTCATGATTTTAGGAGGAGTACACTTTGACACAGCTAAGGGCCCCATGACCTCAGGAACTGCATTTAGGTGTAAAGACTAATTCCAGCAGAAGCCACCAGAGGGGTCCATGGCAGGAACCGTTAGAACTGGTCAGCTTGGGTCTTTAAGAAACATATTTCTTGCAGCTTCTGGTGTCCTTGTAGCTTAGTAGGGGGTCAGCCAACTTACCCTTGGAATCCCCTTCTTTGTCCTGAGAACAAGTGGGAGCAGATTCAGCCATTCTGGTCTCTTGAAAGCAGTGGAGTCCTTCTTCTATCTTCCATAGGTCCGTTACTATTCTGAGGAGGGTGCCCATGGGTGCCAACTTCATGCCTGCTACTAACCTAATGGGTGGGGGTGACGCATTTTCCCCATGGAAAAAGTTCCCAAGTGTAACCATACCCACCTTTGGAGTAGTTTGTGTTTCATACTGTAAACAATACCACAGTGCCCCTCTCTATCTACATCCAACAAGGTAAAACATTTCTTCCTCCGTGCAGTGCAGTGCTCTGTGCCCACCCCAGAGGTGTGGCCAGGGAAAATAGCAACCTCTCCTCTGTGGACACACACAACTGGTTCTGTGGTAGCTCCTCTTGCAGTGGGATGGGTGCCTGGCTAACTAGAGAGCTAAAAGGAGGGGGAGGCACAGGTGTTAGCTACATCTGGTTGTGGCATGGAAGACCTATTTAAGGTGAATCAATTTCCTGGGCACTCACCAGATGGCCATCCTGTCAGAGGAACACAATGCCTCCCTACACCCAAGGCCTTTGTCTCAGATCTGGGAACAAGTTCACACCTCATAGAAGATGCTATTCAGCTCCCGAGTGACAGTTGGAAGTTCGGCTTTAGCAGCTGAAAAGGTAACCTTTAAAAAGCACCTTTTGTGAAATATTTAATGCAAATCCAAATTCACCAGGGAGCAGGGATTGCAATACATATTTTAAGAAGTCTTAAATGAACTTTAATTGTTTTCTAAGTAGAGATAACATCATTGAATTGTAATATCATATCCTAATGGTTTGCTATGGAACAGCTAATCCTGCTGCAGTAAAAATAGCTTTTGGGGTCTTGTCCCTGTAAGGACTTGTTTTACATAATAAAATATACATGTCCTACTTGTAAATGCAATGCACCATGCCTTTTTGGACACTTTGGCTTACTTAAGGGTGACATATTAACATGTAAAAGAAATGTTTAGGCCGTTCAGAAGGGGCTATATTGACAGGTCGATATTTCTGTTTTAAAACTGCACAGACATGCTACAGTAGTCGGCCTGCAATCATGTTTTGCACTGTTACACGAGTGGTGACACAAAATGTGCTTGCAGTCCACTGGTGACATTTAATGTACAGGCATTGGGTACACTTTGCATCATTTACTAGGATTGTACAGGTAAGTTAAAAATGCTTATTAGAAGTATAGCCAATTAGGGCAGGGAAACATCCTTTACCACGCAACTTTTACCACGCAGTGCTTTTACAATGCTGGTTTTACAACGAAAACCATTATAACGCATTGCAATGAGGGGCGCTCTAGGATAAGTAATAGTTAAATTTACTATCCAACACCTTCCCTACTATCCACGGGGACTGGAATTGGAATAGTAAATTAAACTATTCACTATCCAGCACCCCCCAAAGCAATGCGTTGTAATGGCTTGCGTTGTAAAACTTGCGTTGTAACAGCATGCGTGGTAAAAGCATGCGTTGTAACAACGTACATTCATTAGGACATGTTTTAGGGGGTCAGAGCACATGCCCGGGGGCCTGGTTAACAGAGTGCCAGTGTTTAGAGTCAAATAAACAGAACATCAGTCCAAATAATAGAGGTGATCATCCTGAAAGAGGCTTTTTCCCATGCCACATAGTAAGACTCTTCTCAGGAAAGAGTGTACACAGCTTGGAACTGCAAGGTTGTCAAGATCTAACAAGAAATGGCCTCAGACATATATCTCTAGATTATCTATCAGAGTCTTGTTTTTTAATTCTTTGTTATGCCGTTGTTCGGTTTTGATTTTTTATTATAGCTTTCTAATCGTTTTATGAGCAAAAGGTTTACTGGTTCATCATGTCTGATTCCCATTAGTTGAATTTTCCAAGATTAGTTTTTCGTGGACAGATAAAATCGACTTTTTCTTTCAGAATGATTTAACGTGTCAATTTTAGACTACAGAGAAAATATTGATTCTAATTGTTTAATTTATATTTCATATTGGTTGTTGTCAGAGATCCCATCTGCCTCTTATGAATTGCCAGACATTTTGCTTCCCAGTACCCTCATTTCCAACACCCAATGAGGAGTGAGCTCTGTGGTTTTGCCTCAATCATTAATTGCTCTATTATTATGGATCACGTCTTAAGCTTTAAAAACCTATATTTCCCTCCAGGAGTACACCTTGACCTAACCGAGTTTGCTGGTATATAGTTGGAATTATATTTCATTAAATGTGTTCGGAGAGCATGTCCATATGTATGTGGAGGATGTTATTTGTCAGGCACTGCCAGTCTTTTAAAATGAACGGTGGAATTATGTTGACGACTTTTATCATTGGCTTCACCTCTCTCTGTATTGAGGCATTCATCAATTGGCCAAATGCATCTTCATCTCTATAATGGAATTACTGCAAGTAAATCCTTAAACTCACATGGTTAATTCTATAAAAGTTACATTTGTATTGTGATGTTGGATTACTTTTTTTTAGAAAGTATGTTTTTGAAAGAGGTCAAAGTTGTTCCTTTTTTAAGGTTGACAAGGCAAGCACGCTCGAGCCAGGCTTGGTCTGATTGATGTGGTGAATAGTGAGATGAAATAGAGCCAAGCCACTTATTATATGCTCTCCCTGCTCCAGTATCAAGACAAAGACACAATATCTACATGATTTCTGAGTGCACACAATCTATAATGGTACAGGAACTCAAGGCTTCTTTGTTTTGCTAATCCATGTAAATACCATCATGATAGTTTGAGCCACTCCCTCTTTAGTTAAAACCTGAGAGAGGGCACATGCATTGTCGCTTGCAGTGATCTAGTGCTTCTTAGAAAAAAACTCTACACAAGGGCTATTAGCCTGCCCTTTATTTACAATTGTTTGGCTTCATTGTCACTCCCATTTCCTTCCTTTTCATTGGTGAGCACATGCCTATGCATGTTGGCTTTACTTCGTCTCCATGTTTTTGTTTTCTTCCCTGAAGCCTGGACCAACTACTGATTGATGTCTTGATTAGTACTCTTCCGCAATCATTGAGCTCATATTGTGCAAATTTGATTTTTGTGTGTGTGTGTTGTTTGTTTATGTAAATAATTTCCAACTTGGGAAATCCAACATAAGTTCCAATTTTATAAATATTTCTAACTGGTGATATAAGCTGTTGCCTAATAGCATTTGTGCTGTAAGCAGTTGATAGGTTGTATGGCTCAATAATATGCCATTACATACTCATAACATAATATACTGTACCATAACAGACCATGACACACCACACCACACCATACTATACAATAACAAACCATAACATACCATAGTATACAACAAACCATAACATAATATAATATATTAGACAACAACTGGCCATACCATATCATACCATACTATATAATAACAGGCCATACCATAACATACAATACAATACCTGCTCATACCATACTATAAAATGACAGTCCATATCCTCCAATAACATACTGCACATTCACAGGCTGTACCTTTTCATGCCATCCAATCAGGTCACCCTGATCTCCTTTTACCTCAGCACACTCCTGAACCCTTAAGACACCCATAGCTCCCCCTACCTCCAACTACCCCGGAGCCCTCAAGTCACTCTCACCTCCCTTTACCTCTACCCACCCCTGAATCCTAATTTCACCCTTACCTCTCTTAATCTCTGCCCACTCCTGAACCCGAAAGTCACCCTTATATCCCTTTACCTCTACCATAAACAGTATGTTATTTAAAAAGCTATGTTTACCTGAGAAGTAAGTGTAAAAAAGACAGGAGTAAACCCATAGACCACGTCGGGATGGGTGTGGAGTATAAACAATAACAATTCCCAACAGGTTTCAATTTAAGGCAATTAAATAATGTATGCAGTCTGCATTACATAAGCAAGAAACAAGGAGGCATGTGTGATTTAAAAGCTTGTTATTCACAAATTCTGAGGAGGGTTTTTTTCACATGGAAATACAGTTAAACAGCACTGTACAGAGGCAATCATGTGACAACCCGAGGGCACTTGGTGAGTGAAGGGTATAAACAATAAGTGAAAAAGTGAAGACGCAAGTGCTGAACGTGAACAGCGTGAACGGCGCAAAGTGACAAGAAAGCAATACAGTAATGGCTCCGCAAGGTTAAGTTGAAATCACTTAAATCATAGAATAAACATTTTCATAGGAGCACAAAACGTAAAAATGCGCCCAAGAATAGCGCTGTGGTGTCGACGGTGTTTCGATCCCCGTGAGTCGGGATCGTCATCAGGACAGGGTTGTCGAAGTCAGGCAGTGCTGGGGGGAAAAAAGGGCGGAATTGGATCAGGGCGGGCACAGAGGAGGGGGGGGTTGGGGAAGGCGCGCAAGCACAAAGGTGACGAGTTAAATAACGGCGTGTGCCGTGGAGGGTGGAAAGGGAGAGGTTAAGTGAGCAGGAAGGAATTGCTTCGGACTGCTAAGTTGTCCAAGTATGTCTCTAGGAGAGTCATGCACAATGGGTGGAGGGGGGTGTGTGTAGGGGTGACAATGAGTGAGGTGAAAGGGTCGCGCAGTCTAGTAATGCGACGCTATATGTGTGTGAATAGGTATTAACGCGTAGTGGGAGGCGGCGTGGGGGGGTGAAGAGGTGTGACTCGGTTTGATTGTGCTAATAGTGTGACAATAGGAGTAATATGTGTGAGCTATGTAAACTGGTATTGAGGCGTAACTCAGTCTGATGGTATTGATAACGTGACAATTGGAGTCATGCGTGTGAGCTGTGTCAAAGGGACCGTGAGGGGGTGACAGGTCACATGAAGTGTAATCGGCACCAATTGAAGTGAGCACAGCGCGAGAGTATGGGAAAACACGTACTCGGTCACAAGGATGTGGTGACGTGGGTCACTGGATGCCGGGGCTGGGTATCCTGGATGGCGTCTGTGGAGGAGACGAATAGTGAGCACCGGAGTACATAGGCAGGAGCGGTAAAGGCTCCTAATTTTGGAATGATTACCTTGGTCTGTCGCGTGCAGTCGTCTAAGGGTGAGGTCGGGCAGCGCCTGGGGAGAGGGAAAGGAAAGGGAGGGTTAAGAACCGCCGTGTGCGGCAAAGGAGGAGAGTACGGCCACGATTGGTATCGGTGAGCCGCCGGTATCGAGACCTTGGTAGGGAGGGAATGGTAGTGGGAGGCGGCTTACCTGAACAAAGCTAGGCGGCCAGGGGCGATGAGGGCTCTGTGTTCGTGGAAGTAATTCGCGATCAGTGCGAGGCTTGAGGAACCCAGAAGGGTTCTGGCGTATAAGATATACGGGGATAGGCGGATGGGATCAGGGAGGGGCTTGTCGGGGGAGGGTGGAGGGCGGGCCCGTGTCACAGAGTAGCCATGGAAACTAGGCAAAACAAAAAACGGGATAGGAAAGATCATAAATGGCGTGGATATACTGACATAATCGCGCAAATGGTTTGAAACACTTATATAAGGACGGAATGGTTGCTCAAACGATAAAGCAATGAAATAATCAATGGTATAATGTTCAGTAGTACATAATATACATGAGAGAATGTACCTGGAAACAGAATATATACATAAAAACTCGCAAAGGTCAAGGGGTGTAAACCCAGGAAGTTAGTTTACATAGTCATGATAAGACATAGGGTGGTACAATTGTAAGTGTCACAGTGTACATAGGAATAAGACACTTCATCATTGGTAAAAACTGTGAATTGCAATTCGACAGTAATGTAGAAGGGCACATATGACTGTACATGTATTTGTTGATGTTTGAAAGGGAGTGATATGTACATACATCGAGAGGCACAGATGACTATACATGTATTAGTTGATGTTTGAGAGGGAGTGATATGCGCATTCATGGAAAGGTGAGATGGAACAAGTAATCGGGTGGCCCCCCAATTTTAGGACCTAGGTGGGGCCGTATCGGTGCCAACTGTGTGTGTGTACACAGAAACTGGTGTTGGCTAGTATCAGACAGAGATAGTGCTGTTCCACTCATCAAGTGTGTTGAGGCCATGGTTAACAGAATCAACGCGTGAAATCCATTTACATTCTGCTTTGTTCAAAAGGATAGACAAATTTCCGCCTCTGATGGGTAATGTCGGTTTCTCAATTACCATCCAGGTCAAGTCGGTATCGAGATGTTGTTTTTCGAGGAAGTGTGTGACCAGAGGGGCGGTCAACACTCTGCAATTGATTCGGCTCTTGTGCTGGATGATCCGCTGTTTAACCATTTGAGAGGTCTGGCCGATGTAGATGAGGTCACATGGGCAACGGATAGCGTAGATCACATTTTGAGTTTTAGAGTTAGAGTGGTGATTGAGTTTGTGAGTAAGTCCGTTATAAATGAATTCCTTGGTGTTGCTGGTTAGATCACACACACTGCAGGATTGGCATTTGTAATGGCCTATCACTGGCTCTAAGCCCCAGGCTGCTGTGATGGTATTTTCATCCGAGGTTTGAATGGGCCAGGTGATGGCATGTACCAGGTGATTGGCGATGTTATTGCCCCTTTGATATGAGAATAAGGGGGGATCTTGAAATTGTTCCTGTGCACGTAGGATGGACCAATTTTTCTTAATTACTTTACTGATCTTGTTGCTGTCAGGACTGAATGTTGAGACAAACGGGATTCTGTTCAGCGTCTTTGTTATTTGGGGTCAGTAGGTCCTCACGGTGGTTGTACTAGGCGCGTTTCTTAGCTTTTGTCACTAGGCGACGTGGGTAGCCTCTGTTAATGAGTTTGGTGACCAATATATCAGCTTCCCTGAAATAGTCTTTTCGCCATTTACAGTTGCGGCGGATCCGTAAGAATTGGCCATATGGTAGTCCGTCGCGTAGGCCTCTAGGGTGGTAACTGGAGTAGTGTAGGAGTGTATTCCGCTCCGTCGGTTTTCGGTAGAGTGAAGTACCAAGGGCACCATCTTCTGCATGGATGACAACATCCAGGAAAGGTAAATCGTTTATCTTATATTCACTAGTGAATTTGAGGTGTTCTTGTGCGTTATTCAGCCAATCCACAAATGGTGAGAGAGTATCTGGGGTTCCATTCCAGATGAGGAGGATATCATCTATGTAACGTCGCCATAGATCGATTTGCAGACGGTACGGGTTAATGGGGTTAAGGATGAGTGTTTTTTCCATGTTGTGGACAAATAAAATGGCAAAGTTCGGGGCGAAGCAAGCGCCCATAGAGACTCCCTTTACTTGTAAGTAGTATTTGTCTCTATACAGAAAGTAGTTGTTTTGGAGAGCAATGCGAAGTAGGTCCATGATGAAATCGGTTGGGATCTTATTGGGTTGGGGTCTGGAAAGTAGGAGATGTTTGATCACTTCGAGTCCTTCGTGGTGGGGGATGTTGGTGTAGAGTGATTCGATGTTCATACTTGCCAGGAGCTGGGTGTTCAAGTCAAAGGCCTTATCTTCTATGGTGTTTATGAGGTCCATTGTATCCCGTATGAAAGTGTCGGTGGAGGGCACAAATTCTTTGATGATGGCATCTATATATTTTCCCAGTGGTTCCAGTATAGACCCACAACCGGAGACGATGGGTCGTCCAGGAGGATTTGTGGGGTCCTTATGTATTTTAGGAAGGACGTAAAGAACGGGTGTCCTGGGGTGGGGGTTGTTGAGGTACTCAAATTCCTTTTTGGTGATGATGCCCAGGTCCCTGGCCGATGTTGTAGTCAATAGAATCTTTCCTTTAATGTAATTAATGGGGTCTCTGGAGAGTGGGCGATAATGTTCAGCATTAGATAGTTGGCGTTTGATCTCCTGGTCGTATTGGGTGTCACTTAGGATGGCAATGCCTCCGCCCTTGTCCGCGGGTTTGATGATGATATCACTGTTGTTTTGGAGAGAGTTAAGGGCATGTTTTTCAATCAGGGGAAGATTGTAGGGAACGAACCGTGGTGTCGTTTTTAGGTCCATCACTTCCTTCATTACCAGCCGTTCAAAAGACAGTATTTCAGGTGCCATCAAATTGGATGGGGGGTTGAAGGTGGACGGAGGCCGGAAGGGAGACATTTGGAATGGCGTGGAGTCTGGTTTATCAGCAAAAAAGTACTTAAGGCGGATTCTCCTGAAGAATTTTAATAGATTGGATTGCAGTTGAGAAGTAAAGCACTGCATAGTAAAGGTACAAATACTTACCTGTGTGGTACCTACAACATGGTAACAGTCCTGCAAGGTAACGGTCATGCTTGGTAAAGGCTGTGAGTTAAAGACTGTTTCACCTCAGGCTGCAAACATATTTTGGGAGCACTGATGGTTGTTTTATGGCCTTCAAAATGATTGGTGATTACCTTTGCCTCTTGACAGTTTGCTGCTTCCCTGTCTACCCCCACACCCTATTCCTTAGGTCTCTCCCTAGTCAGCCCATGCACCGTCCCTTGAGAGACATTTTGTTTACCTAGGGGATTAGAGCTCGCACTTTACTTACCATTGGTTGGCTTCATTGTCACTCTCAATTGCTTGCTTATCTTTGGTCAGCAAGTGCCGACTTCACTTTCTCTTTGTGTGATTGCCCCTACCCTGGAGCATGGTTCAAGTGCAGCTTACCTTGCCCAGTGTCCTTCCACTGCTCACCTCTTTCAGAGGTCCTTTTATTTCCTTGTATTTGCACTCCCTTCCTCCCTTTCCCCTCCTGCATTGTTGATTATCCTGTCCCCCACTCTATTCCTACTTTGTTGCTGACCTGGTCCACCTTTCCACCGTTGTAGCTTGTCTTGTCTATTTCCCACCCCTTCTGTCTTCATTGCTTGCCCTATCTTGTCTTGCAATAAAACAGAAAAAAAGTGCCCAAAAGTCACACCAGTGGCTATCCAGATGTTACAAAGATGCATACGACCCCACTCTTCCTGCTCTGCATGGCCTTTTTGATGCTGCCTTCATAAGGGGACAATATAGTGCACTTCAGCTCAGACATAAGATAACTAAGACAGAGAATAATCCCATACTAAGAAAACAGATCACTGCCACAGTGCTAGCGATGGTATAGTGCTTTTTTCCTAACTTTACACCATGGTACATAGCAGTCATGCTGCTGTACAACATGGCTAAAAGAAATTGACTATGCCAATAGCCTATCAGCTTTGCCAATGCTTGTTTTGAGAAGTCAGGGGAAGGCAGTGATGTTAACATAAATAGTCTCCCACAGTGCTTTACTCGTAATGATGTTCAAGGAAGACATTTTGACATTCTTCGCATATTTCAAGGCAGATTGAATTAAACATGTAGTAGTTGCAATTAGTGAACAGAATACTAATTTAGGTTAAGAAATAATTGAACAAATAGGACTGGTCTTTGGTGGTAATGGGACAGAGAACGAGATATTCACCTAGTAGCTGAACAGCAGAATGTGTAACCAAGAAGCCCTGCCGGGTGCTTTGAAGGAGCATATTGCTGTTTGAAGGCTGTTACCTGTGTCCTCGAGGCTGCTGCCGGCTTTTCATTTTCTGCCACTACCGCCGCCGTCAGGAGCCACATTGGGAGTGCTAGTAGGGGTGTTCCTGTAATAACACCACCTTCAGGAGCCTGCTCCTGTGTCCCTGTTCCTCCCCGCCGCCGCAGTTGGAACATCAAGCGGCCGCCGAGCGGGAGGAACGGGACCAGGACTACATCGCCCAGAATTCCCTGGTGGGTCCCGCCCACACACACAGCCACTTCCGCGCCCGGAGGCGCTAAAACCAACAGGGCTTCCTCCGCGTCGCGGGTCGCGAGGGGGCGGGCGCCGGGCTAAGCCCGGGCAAAGGGCGGGCCCTCTGTGGCCCTCGGTGACTGAGGTAGGCTGGGCTGGGCCAAGTTATTGACATTTTTATTCAAACAATTGAACATATATGTTTTGAAGCTGCTATCTGTGTGGAAAAAATTGACGGTTTCGACATTTGACTTTGGCAGGATTACCTCTCCAGATACACCTCCATTGTTTCATTTTCTTATGGACTAATATTATTTTATTTACATTCTTTGTGGATTTTAAATTATAATTGTTCTTTTTAGTAAATGTTAAGGATGAAGGCAAAGAAACTCCGCTCTGGAAGAATATTGGGGGGAAGATCTTGCGTAAAGACAAGATCCAACCCCCTGAGAAATAAGTCTGCTAATAACTTTCTATTGAAGGGTCAATGCCAGCTTTTGAAATTGTGGGAAAAACCCATTGATAAGGTTTTGCCAGTTGATGCAACTGTAGACTCTGATATAGTTCCACCTGTGGGGCCTGCAATGGTGGTAGATAATATGGACTCCTCTTTTATTGTGAAGGATTCCTCCCATGCAGGGTCTGTTGTGAAGAATTGCCTTGTGCACTCTGAAATATATAGTGACATTAAGCACTCTGCACCAAATTCTGAGGGAGAGCAATATAATAATACGACATCAGCTCTTAAAGTTACTGTGCCTAATGTCCCGATTGGAGGGTTGCGTCCCGAGGTGGGTGCTAAGGGTGACTCATCTTTGTCAAGTATTGACCTAGAGCTCTGTGGTCACTACTTGGATGGTGGTAGCCTGAAACTTCCAGAGGCTATCAAGTCTCCAGCTGTCGCTACTCCCTCTGGACTATTGTTGTACAGTAGTACTCCCTCTATAAACTCGCAAGACATGTCTTCAGTGCTTAATGACTCTAGGAGCCCTGTGCTTAATTTATCAGGCATTTGTCCTCTTGCTCCTTCTGGGTATCATAAAGATGAAAAACCTATTTCTGAATCCTTGATTGCTCTGGAACACTTATTGGCTTCTATACTATTATTATTGGGCAAATTCGTAGGAAGCTCTGACTGTATTCTGGATTCAGTTACACAAATATTAAATGCTATGCTACTAAAAGCCCCGGAAAAGATACCTGATCCTGCTTCTGAGGCGGGTTTGCAGGGGGCAATGGAGGGTGGTAAAGCTTTTGCGGGAAATTCAGGCATAAATATTCCAGTGGTAGTCCAAGAAAATGTTCCCACTGGAATACCTACTTCTTCCGCATCTAATTGTGTAAAGGTTTCTGACCTCGAAATAGAAGAAGAAAGTATGATTGTTCCAGATTCAAAAGCTGGAAATGAGTTATTCCCAATTTTTGTGCCAGAAAAAAAAGGGCCTCAGGATGATGAAAAAGAAAAAGAAAAAAGTGATAAATATAGAAAGAACAAAGGAAAAAAAATGAAACCTGTGCGTAAATACAGGAAGAAAAGACAGAGGCAAATCATTTTTCCAGATCCTAATGCTTTAGCTGGTAACGATGATATTGTTAGTGAGTCTATATCTGGGTCCCTGAGTCCAGATGTTGATATCATCGCCTCTGCCTCTGGAGAAAAAGTTCTTTCTAATGGTTCTCTCGCTTCTGTGGGAGTCCATCCACCTGACGGTGGAGGAAGGTTGATTTTTCCTCCAACAGCAGAGGTGATAAGACCTATCCCGGTTGCAACAGGGGCTCTTAACCCTCTAGCTCCTCTTTTTTTGTTACCAGAAGATGTTGATGTACGTTCCCAACACTCTCTGACAAAAGTATCAAAGATTTATGTTGACACTTTAATTGTGGACTTCTTGCCATTGTTTGATTCTGACCTGCATTTAAATAGGACATGGTTGCTCAATTGTTTCAAAGATCTAGAGAGTTTTAAACTTATTCAATCGAGTGATATTGAGTTGGTTACCTTGTTAGGTGGAGACAATGTGTCACGTATAAGGGTAAAATTCTATTCCAAAATTATTGTAAACCTTATACTACAACAGGCTGAGAATTTCCAATGTAGAGGAATTGATGTCTTACCTATCTTATCTTTAGGAAAGGTTAATTTACCCCAAAAAGGGTTTTCTCAAAAGGGCAATGGGCAAGATGGGACCCTTCCTTCTTTCAACGACTTAAAGATTTGGGTTTCAAAAGGCAAACGCTTGGTTTCCCAGATCTTGCCTCCTCTGTCAAATCAGAATTCTCTTCCTGTAGAGGACAATCAACGGTGGAATTGGCTTCCTGGTGCCTTGTCAAATAAAATCACAGACAACCCCAAATTGTTTCAACATCTTTAACAATAAATTGAAAATTATATCTTGGAATGCAGCTGGGGTACATAATAGCCCAGAGAAACTAGAGTTTTTGTTTTCTCTGGAGGCTAACGTGATTTGCATCCAAGAAACATGGTGTGTTAATAATTTATGTGCAGGGAAAGACTACTTTGTGCTTGAGGCTGCGGCCTCCCCTTCAAAGAAAGGGCACGCAAAAGGGGGAATTGCTTGTTTTCTGTCTAATAGATTGCAGTGGAAATTTTCCCATTATGTTGATCCAAGTAATCTTTTCCAAGCAATAACAATAGGTAGTCTCGCTAGAACTGGCAATAAGCACTCTGTTGTAATAATTAATGCTTACATTCCCCCCAAAGAATGTTTTAATATTTTACTGAAGCAAGTGTTTCTTTATATTAAGCAGATTAAAGAGGTTTATCCACCGCCTGAAGTAATATTAGTTGGGGATTTGAATTGTAAAGTTTCTAACTCAAGTATAGATTTATTTAGAAATAGATCTAAAGAAGAGGCCTACCTCATTCCACCATCACTCTTCCCAAATAAAATAAAAACTAACAAAAGAGGGAAGATATTGCTGGAAGAACTGTCTGTGGTTGAGGGGCTTATTTTAAACGGTAGGCTACCCTCGGATATCCCTGCTAAATTTACCCATAGGTCCGCTCATAGCGAGTCAATTCTAGATTACGTGATTTCTGACTATGGTATTTTCTCGCTTGTCCAGGATCAAACGGTATCCCCAACAGCATTGAGTGACCACAATGTGATTAGTATAAGCATCTCTCTACAACCTCCTCCCTCTGATTCCTGGTCATTTAATAACAAAGGTGTTAATTTCCATAAAGTCTCGGGTAGATGTTTTTGGAATCCAAGTGCCAAGAAGGGTGTGCAGGATATTCTTCGTAAAACCATACTAGAATTAAGTGATTGGCTGGGTTCTGTAATTATGTACTTTGAACAATTTGTGAGGGAGATCACCTCGGTTGGAAAAAAGTCTAGTTTTCCTAGAAAAAAGTTCTTATATCCTAGTGCAATGCTCCCCCTAAAGAAGGAAATAAATAAATTAGTGCGGGAGCAATTTCTATGTAGATCTAGTGAATTAGCAAATAAAATATCCCTGCTAAAAAGAAGGAGAAGTAGACTGAGAATGAAACTTAAAAAAGAAAAAGAAGACTCACTGTGGATATGTATAAGGGAGGCTGTTGTGCATGGTAAGGGTAGAGAATTTTGGTCTATAATTGGCAAGGGATGTGGAGTAAGAGCTAGCCCTCTTCCTATCCCCATTTCTGAAGAGGTATGGACCTCTTTTATCTCAAAGCTATATGCTGGGAATGGCACAATGGTAGAGGATAGTGGGTTTGTTCAAGAAGTTGAGCTTCCTATTGACTCCCCTTCGGAGAAAACTATTGCAATGGCTATTAAGAACATGCGCTCCTCGGGAGCAATGGGACCTGATGAGTTACCCATATCGGTTTTGAAGCAGGATCCGATTCTATGGAGTAAGATACTTTTCCCTTTGTTTAGATCTTGCTTCATCTCTAAAATGGTGCCTGCTTCTTGGAGGGGAAGCATACTGGTTCCATTATTCAAGAAGGGAGATAGGGACAAGCCTACGAATTACCATTTGATAGCCCTCCTTGATTCAATCGGAAAGGTTTTTGCAAAGTGTCTTTTAATATTAATTAATGATTGGGTTGAAGTAAATAACATTTTACCATTGGAACAGACTGGTTTCCGCAAAGGGCACGGTACACTAGATAACCTCACCGCCCTTCAGGTGATTTCGGACACATACATACATGTTCGAGGGGGGGGGGGGGGGTGTTTGCGGCTTTTATTGATTTCTCCACAGCGTTCGACAAAGTAAATTGTCTTACGCTGTGGAGAAAATTAGCAGCACTGGGTATGCCATCTCATTTATTGGATCTTGTACGGTCTCTTCATACGGATACCTGGTGTCGTGTGCTTCAAGGTGGAGAAAGGGGTCTTTCACAACTAATTCCATCCTTGAATTGACTTAAGCAGGGTTGCCTTTTGGCCCCACTATTGTTCTCCCTGTACATTGCTGATCTCCCAGCTTCCTTGTCTGCTTGTGCGGGCATTGCCCCAGTTGTGGGGGGTTCTCCTATCTCCTGTTTGCTGTATGCAGACGATATCCTCATCCTAGACCTAACACCTAAGGGCTTGGCCAATCGTCTGCAGGCTCTACATTTATTCGCTGAGTCCCATTTTATGAGGATAAATGCTTCCAAAAGCAAAATGATGTGCATTTCAGGAAAGAAGAAATCCAGGTCAGAAAACTTTGGATGGTCTATTGGTGGCCAGAAATTAGAGGTAGTTAGATCTTATACTTTTTTAGGTAAAATAATTTCGGCCAATTTGAGTGAGAAGCCCCATATTGATCATAACTCACGTAAAGCCCTTGCACATGGCAAAGGTTTGTGTTCCCTTTACTTTGCTACAGGGAAAATACATTTTTCTTGTTTACTGGAGGTGTTTAGGGCAAACATTCCTGCAACGCTTCTATATGGAATAGAACTGGTAGAGCTGAAGCATTGGGGTTTCTGTCACACAGTTGAAGGAAAATTATTAAGATCTTTATCTACTCTTAACACAGCTTGTTCGCTGGCTGCATGTAGGCTTGAATTCGGCCTTAGGAGTAGCTGGGTTCAGGGATTGTGTGCTTTGGTTAGATGGGTGGCCAGTTTGGCCAGAGGAGAACCGGGATCATTGAGAGCTCTTCTTAAAGGAGAATCGTTGGGCAGCTTTAAAGAGTTTTCTCAAATAGTTAGGAATTTTAGAAAAGCTGTGACACTTTTAGAGTTGGATGAAAGTACTCTTTTTACAAATTCTCCGACTCAGCTAAAATCCCTGCTGAAACAGGCTTCGTGGGAACTCTGTTTCAAATTGGATAAGAATGCTCTACAAGAAAACAGGGGACGTGATCTCCTTTTTAATACTTATTCAATAAAGCTTGCCCAACCGTATGTCACCTGGAATATTCCACATGGAGTTCGAAGACTATGGTTTCTCCTAAGACATGATTTATTACCTTTAAATCTCCTTTTATCAAAATGGTATGGATCTTCTTCGGTATGTAACTTATGCAATATGGCTGTACAGGATCGAACCCATGTGTTGTTTTTATGTCCCGCATTGTGCTCTTTGCGGTTGAAATGGTTAAAGCCGATTTGTCTTCAACTAGGCATTTTTAATGTGAACATCTTTTTACAGGCTTTGTATTTTCCCCCAAATGAAATGTTCTGCTTCTATATTTTTTATTTTTTTAAAGGTTTTTTAACTATTTATTAATGAAATATGGAGGTGTTTGCTGCTGATTATCTTGTCTGATGTTAATTGTTGTAAACTGTCGTTTGGATTTCTATATATCTTATCCTATTTCCTTTTGTGTATTTGTATTATGTATTTTATGTGGCCCTCTTTTGAGAGCCAAAACATAATAAATAAAATTGAATTGTGTAACCAAGAAGAATTGGTTCACATCTCTGCTTATCCACTTGAATAAACTGTATAACCATATCAAAAGCATTTTACTTTGCTCCGCTCATTTTAAAGGAATGTGAAATACTGGACCACCTTGAAGATATTTAGTTCAGGATATGTAATATATGAAAATCTCACTGGCATATTTTTGAAAAGATAATTAGAGACTTCTCCATGCTAACTAGTTACGTGACCCCCAGCTTTCAGTTTATTGTTTGTTTTCTCTCTTGATCTTTGGTTTTTGAAATTATTCCAGCTGGGGTAATTTAAATTTGTGATCAAATTGTAGTAAAATAAAATTGAAAACTCTGATCATTTAATATGTAGGAAATTGATTTTTTTTAAATGAAATTCACTCAAAAAGCCAAAGGTTACAGGGACTTTAAAGTTAGGAAATAGAATTAATAAAACCTTAGAAATTCACTGAAAAAACCAAACGTGACAGGAACTTTATAGTTAGGCTCAAATTTCACATGTAAAAAACTAGTGAAATCCAGCAGTTATAGTTACCTGAGCTAACTATAACTTACCCCCCTGCAATGCACTGCTTTTTAGCCCACATGTTACACCACTTATGACATGGTCAGTGACATCACTGATGGCATCTCAAATGACATCACTGATGACATCATCCGCAAAACCACTCACAGCCCACACAACCTCTCATATACCCCTAACACACCCATAGAACCACTCACACACCCACTTACTCATCCACAGAGTCACTCACACATACAGCCACTCACACAGCTGCACATTTACCTATACAGCTACTCACACACCCAGTCACTCACCCATATAGCCTCTCAACAGAGCCACTCACACACTCACACGTCCACTTACATACACATTCACACATCCATACAACCACTCACAAGTACACTTATTCACCCATACAGCTACTCACACAGATAACCAGTTTCCAAAATAGCCACTCATATACCTGCTCAGTTAACCAACCACCCACTTAAACAGCCACTCACTCACCCATACAGCCACTTACACAACCAGTCACTCACCCATTTAGCAACTCACAGAGCCACTCAGTCACCCATACAGCCACTCATACACCCACTCACCAGCCCACACAGTCACTGGCACCCACTCACTCACCCATGCAACCTTTCACCCACATCGTTTCATTCATCAGTACAACAACTCACACACCCACACACTCACCCATTCAGCTAATCACACAGCCATTCACTCACCCATACAGCCACTCACATGCCCATACAGCCACTCAAACACCCACTCACACAAGGATACACACAGTCACACACATAATATATGTTAAAATAGTATCACTCATTACTAGTACACAAAGTATACACATTTAAGTTATGTAATAGCTTACTATAAGAAAAAACAAAGGTTAAAGGGACGTTCTGGTTCATCTCAGATTTCACAAAACTAGTGAAATTCAGCAGTTATAGTTACATGAGATAACTATAACTTATGTCCCCGTAATGCACTGCTTATGACCTCATATATTACATCACTTGTGACATGGTCAGTGGGCATGCTGGTAATGTTTGCAACCAATTACCATAATTCATCCCCACTAATTTTCTCAATGGGATACAACAGTGATGTACCTAGGTAATATTCTCAAACAATACATTTAACTTACAAAATACACTCAGAGGAGTCCAGGGTTGCCCTGGCCCTCCAAACTTCATTTTACTGGAGGTGAGCAGTAAGCGTCTCACTTGGGGCCATATTGTACATATGGCAAATGTTCCTTGATTGCGCCGGGCACAAGGAAAATGCCCATATTAGGATGAATGCACTGCCCCCAGGTCATCCACGAACTCATGCTGTCCTGGGGTGAATCACAGTGCAGCCAGATTATAGATTCCCTTGCAGGTGGGTGCAGTGAGTCATTACACCTGCCTGCAAGGGGATGTCTGGGGGTCCACACGACCCCTGTTCTTCCCTCCAGGGGGCTACCATCAGGGGACACACTGACAGTTACAGAAGGGGGAGCAGCCCCTTCTGTAATACCAAAATGTCCTGCGGCATGAAAAGAGGGCACTACCGCCTGTTGCGCCCCCGGGGCACTTCTGTAATACGTTACCTGGTTGCAACTGGGCATCCCAGATGAAATTAAAATACTTTTAACAGGCACTTTATGGCAAGCCAGCATTAAACACCGGAACCCAATTACCCCAAAAACTACAAATCGGCTGCTGTCTTCAAGGGCTTAGTCTGAGACTGCCATGGGGAACTACAGCTGTGGATTAAGACTGAGGAGTCCAATGAGGGTCTTCCCTCTCAGGATTCACCCAAGGAATATCCTTGAGGACACACATGCACACCAATGTGCAGTTTTGTTGGGGTAGTCCCTGTGGATTAAAAGCCTCTCAAGAAATCACTGAAAACAAAATACTGGCTAAACTACTGGGACAAAGTCAAACTATAGTGTAGGTGACTCGCTCTTATGGAACTCACTGAAAACAACATTGTAAATAAGACCCAAAATGTATATGGTGTATGGAGCAGACAGAAAATGAAAAAGCACATTTCCTTCCTAACTGAGATGCGCCCTTAATATGTCTTTGTTGACTAAAGGATGCTACATTTTCATATTTTGGGTAGACCCAAATTGCGTTACCAATTTTTGCAGATTACTCTTATTCTAAAGGCCCAACTTTGAAGAAAAGAATGCACTAGATACATGGATGCTTGAAAAACATCTATATACCTTAAGGGAACATGAGCATGATATCCTGTTCAGTCATTTGAGTATTTGACCCTCTCTGGTAGGGAATGCAAGTAATGTCGAGGGCATTGTTTCCAAGTATGCAAAACAGTGTTTTATGTATGACATAGGCAAGCATATTATTGCTGATTGGCGTCCACACCAAATGTGGAGTTTCACCTGCATTAATGTATCAACATATATAAAATAAAAATGGGCTTTTAAGGTGTTTTGGTTCTCCTCAATGATTTTTGCAAGGTTCCCCAGAACTGAGTCTATTTTGAAGCTTTCATTCTTCAGGTAGCTTTGATGGTGAGAAGTGAAGTCCTCATGATAAACCAACCCCACTTTTTGGAGTGATCGTCACCTGGCATACTTCGTTCAAACTCTAGTAATTCCTTTGAAAGATATAGGGGCACAATTATCGCTGAGCGCGTTTAGCGCGCTTTTTATTATTGCCGGCTATCGCTGGAATATATCACCAAGCTAGTTCTGTATTATCAACACTTAGCGCTAAGGCGATAAATATTCCAGCAATAGCGGGAAAATGGCCAAACATCGCTGAAAAACCAGCGATAAGCTTGGTGAAAAGGCCCTGTGGCCTTAACCCCATAATCCACCTCCCATGTTAGGTATGCCTTAGTCAGGAATTTTGCAGATGTTAAATCCCTGCGTTAAAGCAAAGTTAGTGCGATTATGATTATCGCTATGCTTTATTGTTAATATCGCGAAGCTGCCTTAGCGATATTTTCCCGTATTCTTTTGACAGCCACGCCTACTTTGTATCTCATTATCGATGCTTTGCGAGTCGTGACAAAAACGGGAGCTAAATGAAGGAAACACGCGTGTCTTTGTTAATAATGCGATAAAAGTATCACCACTTTTTGCCCGAAAACGGACGCTAAAGCAGTGATAATTCTAATGCCAGCCCTTAATAATATGCCCCTAAGTCTTTTGTCAAATGTCTGCAGGTGCATATTCGTACTGGTGTGTGCGTGTCCGCGCAAATGCATTGTTGATAACTGTGCTCACTTTGCATGCATGGACACTCCTAGCCATGCAAAGTCCTGCTGCCTAAAGACCATGACTAGATGAAGGTTGCTACCATCATCACTCCAGGCTAACAGGCAGATATTGATTCCATTTTTTCTTTAAATTACGTTTTTTCTATTGCAATTAAAAGGTGGTAATAGACAAGTAGCTCTTTTTATTTCGTAACACCAGTGCAATTTGCAAAAATGTGTTATACCTAGTGACATAATAAAAATATATTTCAGTGAAAAGTTATTTTACATGCTCTCGTATATTGCAAATAACACTTAAAATGTTGTCGTCTTTCTTTCTTGCCTCATTGTTTGACATTCGATACTGGGTTTGGTAATGTTCTCTTAGTGGCATGTCATGGCAGCCTCTTCTCTCTTTATATTGCCATACGTTCCACCCATATGTAACCCAGGCGCCTGCAGCACGCACAGAGGCACTCCACAACAAGAAGGAAACATTCACAAACTGAAAATATGGTTCAAAATTAAGAGGTGCGATATTACAGAAGACAGCTGGGGCACACAGGGAGCTAAAAACACTGAAAAGCCTTTTCTCAGTCGGCTCAGAATCATACGCCTGTCTGAGCAACTACCTTTTCTCACGGAAGACAGAAGGTCGGGCATCCCCCTGTGGTCTTCTCTAATTGGAGTTTACACTTTTGGTGGAGCTGCTGTGTATACCCAGTCTGAGAGAAACATGCTTTCCGTGTCATATGTGACAGTAAAGTAGACATTTGCAGCATGAAGTACACTGTCTTTGCCGGCAATAAATGATGCACAGCTAATAGTGTGTGTTTTCTTATCTTTTTCAGCAACCTGGACACAGAAGAACTCTACGGTAAGAGTCATTAAAAAAAAAAAACGTATGCACCTTCAGTGAACAGGACCTTCTCGGGTTGCACATTTGTTTTGAGAGTGCATTGTGGCGTGTCATGTAAATGTAAATGTAAATGTACAGGAATTTATATAGCGCAAATCACCGAGCGGTTTCTAAGTGCTTGCTTAGGGAACCTGTCCTGGTATTCCCCGGTGAGATAACCCCGGCAGGGTATCCGCAAGGTGAAAGCCAGGCATCCCGCCGCGAGGGGCCGTTGGGGAGATTAAGCAAGCTATTGCCCAGAGTCGCAGAGTGTGAACCCGTGAATCGAGTAGGCACCGGAGCGAGAATTGTCGAGTTCATGGACATTTTAGGACTCAAGACCTCGCCAAACCGGGAATCGAACCCTGCTCCTGGGCTGACCTCTGCTTCCAGGTCTGCCTCCTCTAACCAGTGAGCCACACTTCTCCTCTGTCAGGACTAGGAGTAGAGTTGTGAGGAGGAAAGAGTGTTGCAGTATTATGTTATACTAAGGAATGTTTGACATTTGTTATTTCAGAAAGACACTACTGAGTTAATTTGGTAAACTGGAGGGTAGTGCACGAGGGATAACTTGCAGCTGGGGGGGATCAGGGGGTGGTGTGAAGAGGTGGTTGAAGTTCATCCTGAACAAAGGACATATTTAATGGGGCTTTTAGTAGACACAAATATCAGCATTCTCATGCCTTCACTTACTACCAGATGTACCATGCCAGAGTGACAACCCCCTTATGTCTTTTCTTCTCTTACAAGCAGTAGGTAAAGTGGTAAAATGACCTCTGGGAGTGCTCCTCCTGGGTAGGATATAGCGCCTTGCCCTCTCACCATTAGGGAAGGTTAGGCGCTATATCCTCTTTTAATTGGTCTCCATCACTGTTCATTGCCTGGGGAACTGGGGTGCGTAGTGGTGTAATAAATACTGCCTCTTGCTGTAGAGGTTTCAGCTGCACTATTAGCCCTTTGAACTGCATGCATGGCCTCTCTAATAGAATCTGCTTCCACCCCACACCATTGTGGATCAATCAGTAACTTTATTTTAGTACAAGAAAGTGCAGCACTGTATCGAGAGAAATACTTCACTAAGTAGTATATTAATCCGCATCCTTGTGAATTTTGGTCGAGTACTAATCAACTTGCATTTCAGGAAGAATATTATGCTTAAATGTTTGTAGATAAGGATCCTCCTTACAAGATAGTTTATGGTTCTTGTGCCCTGTGGTAGGGGAAATCCCACCTGCTCAGCTGCATTGTCACTGAGAGTGAATTTCACTCGAGGTTCACCACTGTCATGCATCATACATTTTCCCACAAAGCCAGTGATGGCTAAGCCTTTGAAAGCATTAAGCAGTTTCTCCATCACCTTTGGTGAAGACAAATCCCCCAATTATCAAGCCGCATTAGAATGGCTAACACATTTCTTATAATCTGATAGTTTTAATTGCCACATCTTGTAATGACAACCTTTGTATGGGTTATTTCGCAGTGCGTTAACATTCTTGACCCACTTCCTCAGGATCTGGCAGTCCCAAGAAGTATGCATCTTCTCCTAAGGCGTGGTGTCAACCTATAATGGCTGACTTTCAGTCAAACTCTTCTCTTGATAGTCAGTTAGAGAAAATATAGAATTATACATGAGTAGCTGAATAATGGGGATGTTTTTCACAGTGGCGTTCTAAGTGGCATCAAGTAGCCAACGAAAGCAACACTTGATTCATGTATGATGTTAACCCAGAAATCTGGGGTAAAATACATTTCTTTTGTTCCCAGTTATCCTACTTTAATGTTATGTATGGCCAGTCCATTTCATTTACCTTTGCTGTCATCAGCTGCTCAGGAGTTGAGGGAGCAGATAAGCAACATGACTTACTGGGGTCTTTTCACCTACCCCCATAAAAACCCTGGCCTTCTTTCCCTCCACCACCCACTTTTCAAAGAATGGTACCTGGAATGCAGATGTCCTGCTAAACCATCCTCATTATTCGCCTCATCTTCTCTCCAAATTATTACAACAATACCTGGTTTCCTGCCACTCACACCCTTCAATCTCTGCATTTACCCGGTCCCCTCCCACCCAAATTGAAAAAAGCACCTGGTGTTCCGTTACCCACCCACACCCACTTTCTTCAGCCCTCCCCCTCTCTTTGCTCAATTATAGAATAATGGCTTCACCCCTGCAACCCACCACTCTCTGCGCCTTCCTTATCCTTCCCAGCCGAAGCTGTGCTCTCTGTTCTGTGTGGCTAGAAAGCAACTCAAGTGCCATATTCAGAGACGCTCTGAAGGCCATTTCAGCACTGCTTCGAAATGCCTCTATCAGGCTGGGTCTGGAGAAGGCTGCACTCACAGTAGCATGTGGTGCCTGGCGCAGAAGAACTGAGCGCTTTTCTTCTTCTTGTGATGTGAAAGCAGTGAGGAACAAAATTCAGAATTTGATATACATGATACCAGCTACTTATCAGAACCACACATTAAAACCTCCTTGTTTCTTTCCCTTCAGAAACTGGTCTACCCCGGAAAATAGTTTGTCCAGTCTCAATGGTGATTACTACATGGCATTTCAATGCCAATAGACCTTGTGGACAAACCATAATTAACTGAACACATAATCTCCCAGGAATCTTTCAGTTCTCCAAAAATGCTTGTAATTTAAGGTCTATTTTGTATCTATTTCAGATGTAACAAAGAATTGATTTAAACCTTTCCTCAAAGTATGAAACTTTGGTGTCCCAGCTCTCAGAAGCAATGCTGAGACCTAATGGTTCTTTTATGTTTTATCTCTTAAAGTCTAACGCTTGTCAATGCGACCATAATGAGCATCAAGATAAACAAGACAATGTCATCTTATTTCATCACAAACACTTCTTAAACACAACTCTCAACAGTCTAAACACGTCAAACGTTTGACACACTCTGGACTCTGATTCTGCAAATGCTCGATCTCCACAAATAATCCCAAATATAAAAGTACAATTATTGTTAAAGGGAATAACTCCAGAAGCCACATGGATGATGTCATGTGGAAGCCACTGATCGTGAAGTGGAGCGACAAAAATGTCCAAGAATTAGGTTACTGGCTATGTTTTAGGTCTGGAGACCTTTTGATTTTACTAAAATCATATACATAACACACTTACAAAAAAGGGGTTTTCAGCCACCTTTCTTCACCCATTGGTCTGTTCTTGTGTCAGTCACAGTTTGCTTCCACCCAGCTCAGCATACAGCATGGGGCAGTGGGTCTACCTACTTAAGCCACTGGTGACCTTCACTTTGAGTGACAGCATTTTACCCTTTCACAATGAGCATATTGACACACAAGCTACTTCCCTTCAGTGCCAGTGTTTTTGTTTTTACTTTAAAATTACTTTAGTGTTGTCTATGTTTGTAGAGCCTGATGTGATAGAAAGGCACTTTCTGCCAGATCACAGGGTACATTCCAGCTTTATCCGTTCCTTTCTCCTGCCAGTGCTGGTGTAAATTGCTTTTGAAGTTGCCTTTGTTTATCTCATCGCTGGTTTTTCACATCATAGCAGAAGCTTACATGAACTTTGAATATAAGATCATGAGGTTGATCTATCTTTTCAATCCTGTCTGTCATGTAATCTTTGCTCTCTCTTTCTTTTTTAATTCCTTTTCTTTCGTTTTTTCTGCATCCTCTTTCCTTTTTCTTTCCTTTTTTCTTTCTTCCTTTCTTTCTTTCCTTCCTACTTTCTTTCCTTTTTTCTTTCTTTCTTTCTTTTATCCTTTTGTCTTTCTTTTTTCTTCCCTCCCTCTTTCTTGCCTCTCGTTTTTTCTTGCTGTCTTTCTTTCTTTCTTGTCTTTACTCATAATGGCAAGAGGCTGTCAGCCAATGTCAGACTGATTGGCTGTTTTAAGTCCATGTTACCCAATAACATTTCTATATTACTAAATGATATGTGTAACATAGTTACCTATGGGGTTTGCAGCCAAACCTCGTCCATTAGTATGTGCTTCTGTCATTCACTTTTTTCTTCCTCCCACTCTAGCATGTTTCATGACCTCATTATGCAATATGGCTTGCTGCCCTTTCACAAGACGAGCATCAACATGCAAAGTAGTTTTATTCAGTGCCAGGGAGCAATGTGGCAATGTGTGCTTTTTCTTCAAACCAAAATAATGTTTTTGTCTTTAACCAATGTTTTTGTTTAGTTTGGTGAGGGTTCAGCAGCTTCCCATACAATAAAGTTTTGCAAAAAACATGACAAAACAAGGCTTTCCAAAAGGCTGGCATCCAGCACCAGACCTATTTGCTTTGCCAATGCTTGTTCTTCTTTGCAGTGTAACAAGCATTTCTGAAAATTACAAGTTACTTTGATGGTAATGTCACACACCACGTAATTTACCCAAATGTGTTCAGATGATGAAGGTTTGATCAGCAATGGCAATGTTACCGCCACTTACTCCTTATTTATTACAAGAGCCTCCTAAATATAGCTTAAATGCCTGCTAGTAATGGTAATATGGGCCCATCAATTTCTGCATAGTTACTGTCCATTCTCTAAATTGGTGGTACACTTGATTTCCAGAACCTGTTTATGTCATGGGACATAGAAAATTACAAATAGCAATTGTGTGAAATCAGGGATCAAAGCATGCAAGTACAAATTCCCCTAGAATGTGAGCAATTTATGGATTTTGATGTGCCTATTACAGCCCAGAGCAGCACTGCCTTACATTCTATTGTCATTTCCAAATTGTGTTTTATTATACTTCAGTTCTATAAACGATCACAGATTGAACTCCTTGTGAAAGAGCAATACTTGTTGCTGCAGCTATACAGACCTCACAGAGAACAAAGGAACTTTTTTGACTATCAATTAGAACTTCAGCAATTTGTCATGATTTACTCAATACAAAGATTGCTCTGTTCACTCTCACATGTCAAAAACCGCCCACTAAATGTCAAACCCGGCTATATTTTCTTAAACTACCTGAGTACTGGGAAGTCTCCTGCCGATGGGATAATGGGCAGGTTGGTTAATCTACATGTCTAACAGTAACATCGCGAGAATATTTTAAGATCTGTGACAGTGAAGCGCATCTCGTTCCTCTGTTATCCCTCCAAGTGTTTCCACTGACTTGGATGACAGCTGTTAGCAGTGATGACAAGCTTGATGGTGGCTGTGTGTGCCTGGTGGTTTAAAAATGGGTCCTAAGTTAATGCAAGGTCCGCGATCACAACATTTATGGAGGTATACGCTGTTAAAAGCTCCTCTAATGCCCCTGAGGTGGCATATGCCTTGAAGAGAACGAGCGGTGCAAACCTAATCAATCATTAAAAGAAAAAACGTGCCTCCTTCGAAAAGCATTGGAAAAAGCCTTTCAATATTATCATTTGGAAAATGAAATCATAATTAAAAAAAAAATGGTGTCCCATATGATTGAACAGGGCCTACCTGTGGCACCCTTTGTCTCGGAACTGCCAGGGAAGGTGATGAGGTGGGAGTTACTGATTAGTCCCGGTTTAAGAGTTTATCACCTTACCTAGGGACGTTTCTAGAAGTCCAAAATCTTCTGTCGAGCAGGCCTGGAGGCTGTAGCATGAAAGCACTCCTCGAGGTCATGCATGTAGAGAACTCCATTCCTCAAAGTAGCAGATCTCGCCACAGGAATCCCTCACATAAGCACGAGAGGCTGGAGACAGAAGGAGGCGGTAATCAGGTGTGATGGGGACCTCGAGACAAAACAACCTAGGACAGAAGCCCCCCACAGGAGCAGACTGATAAGTTCAGTCAGCAGTGAAGAGCGTTCTATGAATACAGCCGGCACAGCAGTGTCTACGCACAATGGAACTGCAGCAAGGGAGGAAACCGGTCAGGGTCATGGAAAACAAAAAAGAAGCAGAAAAGAAAAGGCAGATTTGTGATTCAATTGCTAATAAGGAACCATACAACTAAGCAGTTGGAAGGCAATTGACCCCTACCCATGTTTTTTTCTCTCGTCCAGTGATTAGAATACACACTGGCTTATGTAACTCGGGTAAAGCATCTGCATGACAGCAATGTATGCATCCGAGAGAAGCAGCTGTCTACTGCTTGCATATTGAGGGTGCCTGCCATTGATCTGTAGCAATAACTACATATAGGAATGACGGCCTATAGTCAGCTCTTGGACCTTAGTTGACTATCTGCTCTGTCCAGGACTCATCGGGACTACCACGTTGGTTGAAGGGAAGGAATGCTCGGATGACTCCTTAAGCAAAACGGGATAGCATTCCATATATTCAGTGACTTTCTGCACAAAAGTAATTTAAGAAGTCCTAAAACCTTGAAATCTGAAGAAACTAAGAATTTCGATCTAGAGAAATATTTGATTCTGACACATTAATCAGGTGCGATCTCCACCTGGATGGGTTAGGACGGGATATTCGAGGCTGTAAGGGCGCACGTGGGAGTCGAAGTTGCTGCCACATTTAAAGAAAGTACAATGTCACAGCACTCTATTGGGAGGGAGGGTTCTCCAGGGGCATATGTGGGTGAGGCCCTGGGGGCGATCAGAGGGGCTGGCGGGATGAAGCAAGGGGAAGTGGAGCGTGTTGGCAGTGGAAGGAAAATCTTAAATGTAATTCCCTCAGAAGACGTGACTATTGATGCAAAGCACAAGAGCAGTACTCACGTGTATGTTGAGGCAAAAGGAGGAACTTATGGCTCATGGCTGAATTATTTATGTTACTTCTATAAATGTGAACACATATTTCAGACCCTGTTGCCTTAGACTTGCTCATAAAAATTCTCAAAGTCAAAAAGTTCCATATAGATGGAGGCTCGACAGGGTATTGTTGACAGATCAGAAATATTTGGCGAAAAGAAAAATCTACCCTATTGGGTAAATACATTTGTCTGGGAAACCTTCAAAACATAATTAGAGGGGAACTCGAGCAACAATTAGAGGGAAAATCATTTCATACCTCAGTCAAACCATAAACTGAGTGAGAATAATTTAAAACAGCTTCAAATTAGATTAGCTGGTGCAGAATAATCATTAAATGCAGAGAAGCATTAAAATCATGAGAAGTAGGAGGAAGTTATAAACAATCTAATGGGGTAATACATAGAACATGAGATTTTTCGGACTCGGGTGACAGGTTAAAAGGTGTATGAGACGTTGAAATTAGTGGCACGGAAAACTAAGGCTACCAAAGCTAAAACTGAGATGAGTTATGTCTAAAAATAAGACTTAAAAAACAGATTATAGATCCAGGAGAGATACATCAGACCTTTTATGATCATTATCGAAGTATTTATCAAGCCAACTATAATACATCTAGAGAGGTCACAGACGAATACTTGAATCAACTGAAAATGCCAGCCTTTTTTGCGATAATGCCATTGGGTTTCAGAGGATAAAATAGAGAATGTATTAGACAGTTAGCTAATACTAAAGCCTCTGGAGAAGATAGCTTTTTTGTTTGAACACTATAAGACTCTCAGTTGAATTAAAAGCCTTCATGACCACACTACTCAATAGTATCTTAAATGAGTGTAGAATTCCACATTTGTTTTCTTTTCAAGGGGACATTAGTTAGCTCCATTCCAGGCCTCAGCTGAGGACATAGATCTGCTTAAAACTTGGGCTCTCTTGTCTTTCCCTGGAGGTACCAAGAGTGTGATATCTCAATAGAGAATGAAGGGGAGAAAGTAAAAGGGAGGGAGAAGACACAGGAGCATTTGTTGTTGCACGTCAGCATCAACAAAACATGCAGAGGAGTAGAATCAACGTGTGGAATTTCCTGATTACTTACTCTTAGATAGTAGGAGAGAGAGGTAGATGCCAACAAGCATTTAGGATTAATATATAGTAATTTTAGCAAGTCCTGAAACTATATCCTGGGAGGACAATCCATGTTCATAAACATAAGTAAACAAATAGTCTATTTGATGGAACCATTAAAGGAGAACAATTAAAAAAGTGAAGGACACAGAATCAGATGGACAAACTAAAAGCCAATGCAACTATGACCCATTGTTAGGCAAGGAACTCTATATGTAGTGAAATTACATAGGCTCTTCCACTAGTGACCCAAAAGTGTACTGCAAAATGAATTATTCTCTTGAGATACCCCTGCTATAATGTCTTTTTATATGCAGAAAAGCACTGGACCCCATGAGCTGGGACTATCTGTTTTCAGTTTAGAGAAAATTACTTTCCCTCAGCCTGTGCGGCTGAATGCAGCCCTCTAAACCAATTCAACAGCAGCAATAAGGATTAATAACAAACTAATCACAGATCTTATAATCACAAGCCATGCTATATTTTCTGAATCATTTTCACATTACTTATTGAACCGTTAGCCACTATTTTAAGCATGAACCTTAAAATGAAACAGGTAATGCAAGAGTTCACAATACTTCTACTTTATGTGCCCTTTTTCTAAAGAAAGAAAGGCTGCTGTGCTGCTGAAAGAACTGTCAGTCTGCTTGTCTCTTTTAAACTTTGCTGGACTCCTGCTTTGCTGTGCCTGCTTTGCTGCCTACAGCCCTCCTTGCCTGGGAGTGAGAAGAACTGGACCTGCATCTCTGCATCCCCAGAACCTAAGTGACTCCAAGGGTTTGCAGGTTTGCCTCTTGTTATGACATCTCAGGGACATCAAACACTTCCAGCAACCATGCTACAGACTCTGAACTCTGCCAACTATGAGTCCTGCCAAGCAAAGTGGTGCCAATCCAGTCCTGGTCTCTTGGAAGTGGGTTTTCTCTCTGTCTTCTGCTAAACTGCACGCATTGCTGTTGTTGTGCTGGTTGGAACTGATGCATCTCGCCTCGACGCTGATGCATCGCCACTGAAGACGAGGACATTGCGTCGTCGGCTGTGCAGCTCGACGATGGCACACCACCTTCATTAAGAGAGGTTCAACAACCACACATCTCCGACTGCGCGGATTGTACCTGATGCATGCCTGCATCTGAAGGTGTTGTGTAGTTCCTAGGACACCCCAGGACTTGCGCTTTTTGGATGAATTAAACTGAGGGCTTGGTGTGAAGACAGACTCTGGACACACCCACAGGATGAGTTAGCCTTTAGACCTGCTAGCTCTTCAGTGCCACTGTCACCTCTCTGTACCACACAGTGTAGTAGGTAGTTTCTGGCAACCACTGAACATGACACCCCCGATTCCTCCGGTATCGTGGAAACAATAGGGTATCTTTCGCTCAGTCACTTGTGCTTGCTTTTTCTCAGAATACATAGAATGTCGATTGGAATGGTTTCAATAAGTACTTATTGGTCACGCGTCAGTCTAGTATGAAACATGTTAGCTGTGACAATCAAGAGACAGGAGCAGACAAATGTAATCATGAGTACCAATATCGTGAAAAGTAGATACATTTTAACCATAATGCGAATAAGATGAATAAAAGCATATTACATAAAACTATAGTGTTGGCGTACTCCTACCATACGTATCCTACCTAACCGTGCCTAGCCTAGAGGTGTAGGTGAAACATGTATGTGTAAATGCTAGGATAAGTCCTAGTGGACCCTAATAGAACCTAATGGAGCCAGGAATTCCCCAGGGAAGTGCTAACCCCTCACCAGATGGTTGTGAGTGAAGGACCCCATCTCTGCATCAAGGATAACACCAGGCAAGGGATGTAATGCCTCTGCCCGTTGAAGGATCTGCCTGCAGTGTTTTGGTCCAGCCTGGAAGGAATTCTTCCTCTTCCTTAATAAGGGAGAGTGAGAGTCTTTTATACTAAAGTGGTCACTCCAGGGTTTTTCAAGAATCGATATGTTTTGAAAACATTTGCCAATCCCCTCCTAATCCTTTTGTAAACAAACATGAGCATATGCAGCTGGCTGTTGGCCATGAATGAAAAAAGTGGTGACCCTTGTACAGTATAAATCTGCAGTGCCCGGGGACTTGTTTTGTGTACATCAGATACAGGGATTAAGATATGACACCAAGAGCCTGGTGTTGGAGAGACAGAATTCAGCTACTGGGTAAAAGGTCACCTGTGTAAGACCGTTATGTCTTGTGGATGGGATGTAATGTATGTAATCGGTGTATACATGATGGTACTAACCTAAGGAACATGACACCCCCTCTTCATAAAACGGTCAACAAGGTCTGCCAAGCGATGAAAGTAAAACGCATCAAAAGGCATAAAAAACCCTTCATATTAAACCATATTTAAAAAGTGTTTAAAATTGTCCATAAAGGTAAAGACTATAGTGAAAGTATTCTTCCCTACAAAGCGTTTAAAAAGAGGTCCATTATATATTTGGATATATTGTCATTTGTTTTTCTGAGCACCCTGAAAACCACTATGTTCTTATAGAGCAGAGAAGAAATAACAAAGTCTGTTTGACCTTCAAATTGATACATGTTTAAAAATTGCCCAAACGGTTCCCAGCCCAGGAGAGGCAAGGTTGTTTATGAATCCTGCGCTGAAGACTCAACATCACAGTACATGTAATCCGCAGGAGGCAGTCCCTCCAATACCTCTAGTATGAAATCAAGTGAGCAGAGGTTGTCATCGCTATTTCCCACGGCAGCCATCGGGGAAGAAGTAGATGCCTGTGTGCCTGAGGTTGATTCTTGCACATCCATTGTAGAGCTGTTCTCCGGTCAAGCAGGAGCTTAAGCGTCCCGTGGAGGCTCTAATAACGCCATCATCAACATGGGAATACGCTGTGAACAACTGTGCACATGGGCCCGTAAATGCGCAAGAAGCATGTCTATGTCTGGTGGCGCAACCGATGGAAGTGTTAGACAGAGGTCCAACATGCTTCCAAATCTGTAAAAGGGACAGCGGAATACTAGTAGAATGCAATCAAGCCAGGCTGGTCTGAAAGACAGGAATAAATGCTCACTCAGCTCTTGAAGCCAAGTTAACCCCATTAAGAAACCACCAATCGCTCACGACAACCTCGTTCCAGCAGTTCTCTCTCCATGTGATGCTGACATCTATTGTGAATCAGAATGCCCACTACCGAAAACAGGACCAAAGGAATCCCTCCAAAAATGCTTCCAAGTACTGTTTGTATAAATGATGGAATCACTCATAAAATGGTTTGAAAGGGGGTTAACAGACCTGATCCAATGCCCTTAATTAAGTGGACGATGCCACTCGAATCAGACATGTTAAAGATACGATGGACCATTTCTCCGACATAGAGATGGATGTTCGTACGGACCAACAGCTGAATCTCTGCCAAAGGCTTTGCCACATGGAGATCAAAAGTCTCTCGGGCTGAAGTTAAGGCCACATTATGCTGAAACAGCATGGCTTTCAGTCGGCCAAGAGAATTAAATCCTATGTTGGATACATTCAACGAAGGTCACAGTGGTGCCTCCCTGTGCGAGCCCGGGGAAACAATACTTGCTTACAAAAAACAACCCTGGAGTTGACGGTCACTAGATAAGCAATGCCCGGTGTCATTCCACTGCATTCTGTAGACCGTGACTCTGTTACAGTGAAAGGTAACTTCTCTAGTTTTTCAATGAGCAGCATGGTGTACTTCGCATCTCTGCGTGCCCTGGTCAATTATCTGTCGGTCAGGTTGTAAACCCAAAACAGATTTGTGTCTTTAATGTATCGCCATGGAACGTGGCCAGAACGCAATTATTGAAGCGTCCAGCTTAGAAGCTTAATAGCGCATAGCTGTGATTGTCTATGTTGTAAGATAGACAAATCTTGTTCCATTATGTCAATAGGTGAGGACACAATCGTGCCCAGTGAATAAATACAAGACAAAAGTATGGTCATGCCATTGGTAACCACAGCTAAGGCCTTTTCTATGTTAATTCTATCTGTTTCATGAAGTCTCTCAGCAGCTTCCTGTTGGGAGATATTCCAAAGTTCATTGTAGATGGTATACATGAAGCATTTCCTATGTGGTTCCTTGGGACCTAACAAGAAATCTCTAAGATCCATGTTGTCTGATAAAAGGGTCAAGTGTTGTTTCACCTGTGATAATGTCGAGGTCTTTAGCCAATCTAGGCACAACTTCCTGATACTGTAGGAAGTCAATACCCCTGGGTCATCTATGTGTACATAGCATGGATCAGGCCTATGGATACTAAACCTTACGTTGTACCACTGAATCATGACTGACACCTATTCATGTCTACCGGCCAAACCAACCAACCAACCCTTCCAATCGGGAGATGATGAATTGTATAGACCTGTATCATGTTTCCCTTCACTTGTAAGTGTGTTGTTTGGAATACCCTTGAATGGGGCATGTGAGGGGATTCTCATTGTTTTCAGGTCTTTGATTTTTGCAAACCCATAACAGGTAGTTTGTTGCACTGTTCTGTTCAGGAAAATCATTTGTAATGGTATCTGAAACGCTCTAAATAATGCCTCAGTTCCTTGAACCTGCCACTCTCTTGTCCCCCAGATAGATTTTGTGTCTATGTGTCTTTCCGTTAGTCGAAACCCTGTATATGCAATTGGGAGATGTTTGAAGTGGAGGTCCCTGTCGCTTACAGCCACCACCAAATGCTGGAGGCGTTCGTCTCTGACCCCTCGCTTCAACGTTAGGCTAAGTAAGGACACCGTCTGAGATAGCCCTGCTCACCCATTTAGTAGCTTGACACTACCACTGGAAGTAACCGAATAGGTGTAGAGGTGGCGAGACTCGCAGATTAAAGTTTTAACAGCGAGTGAAGATTTGCCTATCCCTATGAGCCCATGAAGCGGTTTGCAATATAAAACACTATACCCCGCCTGGTGAATAACAGGAGTTTGATGGACGGGTAAACCGTGAGTTATCCTGAGGAGAGTAAAAATTGTTTATCTACCCTCATTTTTCATTTCCTAACGGTGTGGGCAGGCCTTAGCGTGCTTGGACCCCCGTAGGATTGTTTTCAATTTTAAATTTGGTCCTGAAGATAGCTGGGCTGACTTTAGCTTTAACGGCAGAAACATGTTGACCAGTCACCTTTTGATGTCCCTGGACAAAAATTAAAAAAATCCAGCGACTACACAGCTTTTAATGTGAACAACTGGCCCCTAATAAAGTCTGTTGAGGCACAGTTGTGATCTTTTAAAAACACACACTTTTTTGCACTGATCACCACTTTCACACATACCAGCTCCGCTGCACTTGCAGGCGTGGTAGCACACAGGTGGGGATAGTCAGCCCCTCCTGTGAACGAACCCCATGATGAAGCATGTCACCTTTAGGGTGAGTGAGGGTTCTTTTAGAAAATGATTAATTTTCCATCTTTTTCCCTTCATTTAATTAGTTGACCATTCATATCTTTGGTAATTTTTCACCTTGTTTTCACTGCAAGATAGGGTTTTCACTGGTGTTCCTTTGGCGCTCTTTTGTTGATGACAGTTATTTAAATAAGGGGTAGGAGAGTAGCCGTCATTCCCTTCCTCTCTTGTTGTATATACATAAGTAAGGACACCGTCTGAGATAGCCCTGCTCACCCACTTAGTAGCTTGACACTAGCAGCTAGGCTTATCTCCAAGGCACGAGTGTTCAGAATGTGCAACCACACTCACAGTAACCCCATGAAGTCATCACAAATAGACTCCACACGAGTATTGATAAAATGAGTATAATCTTTATATAAGCAATTATACGATACAACCACATAATACAAAATCAACATATAAGAATGGGTAGTATTCTTTCCAGTGGGCTGGTAGGTTCTAATCCCAGCCACCGCTTCTAACCAACAGTTAAGCTCACTTCTGACAGTTTCCCAAAAGGTTAGGCAAGTCGTATTGCTAGAATCACACATGTTGCAAAAGGAAACAATACTGCAATTCATAACAATATTCTCTTATACTGTGCAACAGAAAACAATGCAATATGTAGCGTCACAGTCATGTACTTGCAATTTAAGAAATAATGCAATGCGTATCACCAACATGCCCTGTACCAGGAAGAAACAAAGCAATGTGTCACGCTACACTCCTGTACAGTGCAATAAAGACATAATACACTGTGCCACCTTATACTCAGATACTGGGCAATGAAGAAATAATGCAATGCACCACGTTACAATCAGGTAATATGCAAGGGAGAAATAACCTAGTGAATAGTGCACCCCGCATACAGTTTGTCAGGCACTAATGAGGTCAGGCGTCATACGACAGTTTGTTAGCAGCAATAATGCAAAGTGTAATACAATGTTTTGCATGCTCCATTAACAGTGCCCCCGTTATGGATCAAATGATGACACAAAAAGTACTGCTTTCCACTCCGGCCCCAGTACTGCCCTGTCTTGGGTCAGCACGGGCCGGGAAATGAGCCAAAGCAACGGGAACAGGAGGCCGAGAGAGTGTCCCTCCCGGCTCACAACCCACCCCAGGTGTTGACCCATGTTACCCGGGGGAGGGGGGGCAATCCCACTCTCCTCCCCGACGTCAGCAACTTGTGCCTTGATCCAGAACTTTGTCATGGGTTGCGGCGGACTCGGGCCGGCGGCTTAGTTCTTCTGTGGCTGCCGGTCCAATAACTTGGTCCTCACTTCGGCGGTGTCAGTCCACACCAAGACCCCCCCCCAGCACTGTGGAGACTACTTCAATTTGGTGCTCACCTGAACCCGGCCCTCTTCACCATCACCTTCAGGTTGCACTTCCACAAGCACACTGCGCGTCAGAGATTCACCTCTTCTTTGGTGGTCATGACGATCCGGCGCTCTTCACCAACGCTCCGCTTGCACCTCAACACGCACACTGCGCGTTCGAGCCTCTCCTCTTTTCCCGGTGCACACGATGTCCAGGTGTTCTTCACTAATGCCCTGGCTGCACCACGACACGCACTCTTGCACTTTGGAGACTCACATCTTCTTTTTGTGTGTACGAGGCCCCGGCGCTCTTCACCAACACCCAGGCTGCAGCACAAAACGCACCCAGTGCGTCCGAGACTCACTTCCTTCATTGGTGCACATGAAGTCCAGTCGCTCCTCACCAACGCCCTGTCTGCACCACGACAGGCACACTGCAAGTCTGAGTCTCGCTTCTTCCTTTGGTGCACACGAGATCAAGGCGCTCTTCACCAACAGCCCGGCTGCACTACAACATGCACCCAGCGCGTCCGAGTTTCCCTTAAAACTCCAGGTGCCCAAGATCACAGGGCACAACTTGCGAAGGTCTCAGACTAGACAGAGCACATGCACCCACTTCATATCTGAGAGTCTTCTCTGGAAACTTTTATATTCCTGTGTTTCCAAAACAGGAAGCCAGTTCACCTTGGGCCCTTGGGGTTACAAGACACAGGACAAAGTCTTCTTCAAGCAGGGGGACCCAGCGCCTCCAAGCACAGTCCCAACAGCCTCTTCCTTTGTTGGAACAGCAAACTGCAGACACCCCTAGAACACAAAGCAAGGATTGGTCTATCCACAGCAGTCTCTTCAGTTGCTCCTTCTTTAGCAGAGGTTCCTCTTGACCACAGAACGGGTCCAAGCCTTTTCAGTCTCAATCCATATCTGATTCATTCCAATGTTCAGAGGTTTCAGCTCTCATAGATATACCCCTTAATGTCTTTGAAGTTTGTATGTGCTCACGGGTCCCTGACCCCTTCCTAAATCAGTTCTGGGTATCTCACTCCCCGTGTCACCTCTCTCCCTTTGATACTGGGGGTCTGGATACTTCATTACTCAGCAGGAGATGAGTCAATTGGTTTATAGCACCAGCCAGGCCTTTTCACCTCCCTGGCTTCTCCTCCCCCCACTCTCCCGATGCAGGGCAGCCTGGTGCCATCTCATCTCCTCCCAGGGACAAGACCTCTTCCAGCTCCTCTCACCTTTCAGTTCCAGACAGACAATCCACATTTCAGAGATGCACAGAAATGCTCAGAGCACAAAACTCAGCCACTTTCTAAAAGAGTGGTTTATAAACACACAGTGACAACCCACCTTCCCAGAAAGATGCATTATGAAACTGTGAGTCCACACATACCAAACTTCACCTCTCCAGTATAAACTGACAGGAAACTAGGCTAACCAACACAACACCCAGCCTCCCCATTCTGCTCTATGGGCAGAATGGCTTTTCAGCAGCGAAAACCGAAATAGAGAGTTTTTAACTGTCAGATCATAACACACACACAGTTTATGTTCTGCCTTTTACCTACACTGCTCCCTACCCAGCGGTTACCTGGTACCTACCACAGGGGTGACCCATGTGTATCTAAAAGGGAAAGTCAGGCCTGACAAGTGGTTGCACTTGTCAGGACTACATGCTAACTTAGCATTCTGCGCTCAGGCCCTACATTGAAGGGCTGTTTTCCCTTCCCTGCGAGCCCTTGCACACACAGTGCACATCACTAGGGACGTTTACTAGTAAGGCAACATACCCATCATGGCCAACCAATCACCATTACATTTTACATAGGGAAATCCTATACTTTGCCACTGATCAGCAGTGGCAAAGTAACCAAAGCATCTAAATTGGCATCTCTAGGCCAGGAAAATGGTCTAGGGGGAAAGCAAACATTTTAGGGAACTTTAACCAAAACGACCAAGTACTACACAACCCCTTCCCAACCAAAAGCCAGGGGAGACCAATCATTACTTTGATGGACTTCCTGACTTTGGACGATAGAACCAGGACGCAGGCCCTCTACCACAGAGACACCTTCCTGTTCCTCGCCTTCCTACCCCTAGGGGGACTTCTTGATCACCACCCCCTGAGCCAACAATGCTGTTCCATGGATCCCTCCCTTCCAGGGTTATCCCTCCAGGGGTGCTGGACTCATGCCAACCCCACCCTAGAGTGGTACTCTGGGGAGACCCATCGGTCAGGATACTACCTCCAATTATCCTGTCCTCCAGACTAAGAGTGGGCCTACCTTGGACACTCCTAGGGGACCCAGCCCTACTGGCTGGACCATGTCCCCCAGGTGTCCCCACCAGGGAACACAACCCTCTCTGTCTTTCAAAAGGCCAAGTCTTACAGGATATAAAAGGTGCCGAGTATATTAGCTTAGTATTTGTCAGCATAATCTTCTTCGCTGTTGCATTTGTCATTGCAAGTTTGTAAGAAAACAATTCTGGGTCTGATGTTTTGTACCCTGAAAAGTATGCAAATTTCTGTGCGAATGTGGCAGAACTAAATTTTGGTGGTGTTGGGCAATGTTCCCATTGATGGTACATATTAGCAGTGCATGGTACACTTGCTCTATGCAAAAACTGATGACCCTAATGTTGGTAACAAAACACAGTATCATAGTCAGTTGTATCTTCGTACAATTCCCTGTAAGAAAATGCAGCAGATTATTCTAAATCTGTGAGCATAGTATTAACAGTATCAATGTCCCAATCATCAGAGAGTGTACTGGGGGCAATGAAATAATTTAAAGAGATTTTAAACAAATGTGAAATTATCAAATGTTCAGTGGGGCCATATATATATACATCATTTGATATTTTGTCCCAGACATTACCATCTGGTATTGGAATTGCTGTAATGTTCACCAGAGACAAGTCTGTTTGTTCACAATGTGATGATGTATGTGGTTTCAGGACCAAGTTCACGCACTGTACTGCAGAGCGTTCTGGGAGATAATGTCCGTTCAGAAGCAGAAAAAAGACAGTCACTGCGCCAATCCAAATTAACATATAACCTCCAATGATTTGAGGGAGCGACTTCCACTTTGTATAAGTATTCCCTGTGATACTTATACAAAGTGGAAGTTGCTCCCTCAAATCATTGGAGGTTATATTGGACAATTTTTGGATCTTCAAACGGTGGATCCATTTGAGGTTTTGAGCGGACTGTACTATATGAAAAATCTTTTCTGAACTTATTTATAAATTTAGTTATTTTCTGTGCTTTAGTGTCTTTACCCTCACCGTGGTGCTTGGTAGTATACCAAATTAACATATATACTGTCCCTATTGCGAACCAAATATGCAACCAAGGTGGCACTAAGTAAGTCTTTTTGAGCTGAAGATAGAATTGGTAAAAATGATTTTTCTTTGAAGTGGGTGGCGTTAGACCATGTTCACTTGGATCTGAAGACATATCATTGAAGTTGATTAAGTAGCCGGGTGCAGTTCTATCTATCTTTGGTAGCTCAGTAGGTTTTGTAGAACTGGCAGATGTGTCATTTGAAGGCACATTAATGTAGATATCATTGTTGGGCTGTATTGCAACTTGCATTGTTGTTTCTTCTTGATGCCTAATAATTTCAACCAGTGTGATTTGTACCCCATTATGCGTTGCTCCATCACTCTGTGTTGCAGAGTCTTGAAAGGTTATTAGTCTTTCCATCTGAACTTGCTGTATAGGAGCAAGAGGAGATCTGCGGCTACTCAAGACTCCACGCGGCCTACTGTTGAGAATCAGCCACATGATGTGGTTTGATCAGATCGATGGATACAAACCTTTTTTCTTTTTTGCCAGCAAGAGGCGGAAGAAGTACTGTTCTTGTACCCACTACCGCCAGGACAGGTACAGCTGTTCTGTAAGATGGCCCAAACTCTCTTCTGTCCACGATCTTTTCCCTGACCAGGTCCTCAATCTGTGGGACCCAGGCAGGTCTTGCCGGAACTGGTTTCACTTCCCCAGTGGCGGTGCGCTTGACCTACACGTTGCTTTATAGTGTTCGGAATTCTATGAGTTCCTGTAAAACAGCCAAATGGTCATTCAGTTTAAACGGTTTTGCATACGCCCTTGTGCTGGCACAATCGATATCAGGTACCAACATTCTTGTCCCAAACAGGATTTTATATGGGGTACAGCCTCCCAAGGACTTTCTTGGCATGTTGTTAAGTGCGCTCTAGACCTCATATAGGTGACGGACCCATGTATCACCCGCACCTAGCAACCTTGCTGTTAAGGATTTCTTTAGGTCCCAGTTTTTCCTCTTCACCACTGAATTTCCCTCAGGATGGTAGTGGGAGGAGTACCGCAAGGCCACGCCAATACCTTCCATGGCTTCCTTGCAAGCCCTAGAGCTAAAGGCAGGACAACGGTCAGAATTTAACGTGCCAATTGCGTATGTCCCGATGAAGACTTTCAAATCCTTTATAACAGTTCGAGCATCAGCTGAGCACTGGGGCGAAACCACTAGGAATCTAGAGCATGAATCCACTGCCACCAAGATGTACTTGTAAGCCCCGTTAAAATTTAAGGGGCCACAGTGGTCCAAATAGACACATGCGAGTGGTCTGTCTGAAATCAGTAATGGTGTAAGCGGCGGCTTGTAAATGGTTGAACACTTCATCTGCTGGCAAATGTTACACATCAGGACATAGTCTTTCGTTTGCTTTGTCAGCCCCGACCACCAGTAACGCTGCTTCAATAATTAGATTGTTGCAGTGACTCCTGCGTGTGCTGAGCCCTGGCCCTTGTGTGCAGCTAGTATTAAACCTAATCTGCGATCTTTTTTTGGTATTACTCTATCCCCCACTCCTGGAATTTGAGCATACAGTGTGTTATGCACATCTAACTTGTAGGAGTACGTGAGTGGAAAGCCTTTTGGCAGGACAGGTGAGCTGTTCTTTGAGGCATTGATAGCTACTATTATATTGCTGCTATTCTCGTGTGTGAACGAGTGATTGCAGCAACGGCAGCTGTTTGCACTGTAGCCTTCGCGGCTTCATCAGCCAGTGAAATCCCTTCAAAGTGTAAGCAAACACTCTGATGACTCAAGGTGTGAATAACTTGAGCCCGTGGCAGGCCTGCTTTCAGCTTTGCCACTTGTTCCCATAATAATTTGTGTTTTATCGTGCCAGCCTTGGCGTCTCTAAATCCATTCTGGCCCCAGAAGTGAAGATATTTGTTGTAAGATTGCACACAGTAAAACGAATCTCACATAATCGGTGTGAGGAATTCCCGAGCCGTATACTGTAGTGCCAGAACCGTAAGTATAAATGATGTATTCGTACTGATCTAGAGGCAATATTTCATTCGGGAGAGGATATTTGTGTTCGTACTGCAGGAATGCTTGTGTTCTAAGTCTTGGATCCTATCCATATTCCACATCTGTTACAGTGAGAGAATTAGCCCATTGTATTCATCATGGATGTGGTGCCTTCGCATTTGGAATGCTGGCTTTAGTTACCGCTTCTAAAGTCGGTATCTGGTTTCCAAGATAATGTGTTTTCCCTGTTCTAATGCTCTTTCTCTCATTACAGCAGTCTGTACAGCTGTCATAATTTTTTCCGTTGCTGCAAATCTATTTGTAGTATTTATGTGTAGATGAGAAATGTATGCGATAGGAACTGTCCCACCTTCATTGAACGTGATATAAGTGTACCCTGATAACCTGGGGACGACCCGTATTACCAGGTTGTGGACGTTTACCCGTGTCTGCAAAGGGTTTGAAGCTATCTTGTCAGCTTCAACTGAACGTAGAGTATCAGTGTGTGTTTGAGTCCACTTGTTGCTGTGAAATCAGGTCTGATTAAGTCATAGAAAGGTTTGACTCTTTCTGCGTAGTCCTGAATGTATGTTCTGACAAAATTTAGAAAACCTAATATGGATTATAATTCTTTCAGAGTTTTAGGAGGCTATATTAGCGTGCATCTTTCTAGAAAATTTGCGGCCAGGCTTTTGCCTTCTCTTGATAGTTCATATCCCAAAAATAGGATGCTGAGATGGGCACTCTTTGATTTTTTAAAGTTAAATTTGTAGCCCAAATTGGCAAAACTAACTATTATGTTGTTCCCCCTGCACAAGTGATCAGGTAATTCATCGTCCATCAGATAAATATCATCTACATAGGACACTGCCTCTTCATCGTAAGCTTGTAATATATCTGATATCCTTGCCGAATATAGCCCGGGCTATTCTTATAGCCTTGAGCCAGATGACAAAACTGACGTGGTGTGCCAAGGTTAGATAATCCTGTAAAATATCTGCTTTCAGGAGCTATATTTGGGCAGAAGAATCCATTCGAGATATCTAGAGTTGTTTTGAATTTCTTCTGCACAATGTTATTCATCAATGCGGTGCTGTGTGTGTTCTGAAATGCAAATGCTTTTGTGCATGTATTCAAGTGTCTGTAATCTAAACTCAAATGATATGTGTTGTCAGGTTTCATTACCAGAAAGAAAGGGTTCTTCATTGATGAGGTGCAAGTTTCAATCACACCTTGGTATTCAAGTTGGTCTAAGATTTCTTTGACCTGTTTTTTCGCTTAATTTTTAATGCGTTCCGTGCTCCCTGTCACCCGTTGACTCCCTCCCTGGTGCTGCAAACGACCATTGGCCGACGTAGCCCCGCTCGCCCTTTAGAACACCTGCATCTCGGCAGAATTGCCACTGAGGTTGAGGCATTAATCGGGTACTGTCTCTGTGGAGTTGGAGTAGATTTTAATGGGATTTTGTGGTGTTTGGACTCCATTTCCCACCCTACATGGTTACGATATAATGCCGGAGCTTGCGCTCGCGCCAACTCCCGCGCATATGAGTGTTTTAAGGAAAGAGGCACGAGGTCAGAAAAAGCAGGCAAAATAACGCTTTTCCCCTTTGGGCAAACCATTATGAATTCAGGCAGCCAGTCTTTTTCTGCTAATGGGGTATTGTATCCAAATCTAACATTTTCCTGAAGAAGACCTTTTAATTTTTTGTGAGATGTCCCCCCCAATTTGGATATTAATTTTGTGTAGACAATGCGGGACACTAACTCGTGTGTCTGGTGTTTCTACCATGATATATTCATTCAATACTGCCATCACCAGACATATCTTTAGAATCTGGTGAGCCATTGTTACTTCTGCCGCACTGTCTAGCTTCGTCAGAGCCCATTCCCCATTCAGAAGCTGAGTTCTCAGTAACCAGGGCATTTCTAATTTTTAAGCCAGCTACTTTCTTCTTTTTGAACTGAGTCTTTGTTTTAGGTTGCTCTTCCTGTTTGATAATGAAATCTGAAGTGCGATGTGTCTCCCTTTTTCCCTTTGGTCGATCTTCAATTTTTTGTTGTGACCGTCCTTGCCTCTCCGAGCTTTTTGAAGAATCCTGAAAGGAATGAAAGGAACGTGTTTCATTATCCTGATACCTGTCAGGTTCCTAATGTTATCATGATTCCTAAGGTTGCACCTATTTTCAGAGGACTCCCATTGGGGAGACCCACCCCTTGATTATGAAGTGTTTCTGTTATTATTATTTTTAGGTTGACTATTATCCCACTTCTTTTTAAAAGAAGTGGGTGCTTGTTTTGAGTTTTGTTTTTCAGAACTACTCACCACTAGTGGTTTCCCGAGTTTGGCTCCCAAACTATCTCTGCCTAATGAAGCATAGACGTTGTCGATACTTATTGGTAATGTCAGCTCCTGATTTGCAGGAGTTGTTTCCCTTAGGCGTTGGTGTATAGCCACCGCTGCTGCTTCCCCTTTTATGTTGCTCATCATAATTGCCAAGACTTGGTTAAAATTACCTATCAGTTTCAACCCCAAGTCCAGGACAGGTCCTGCCCTGTACTCATTCTGTATCTCTTTTAATACTTCAGGAATAACTGATATGGTAGGGTACCATGTATTCCAATATATACTGCAGCAAAGATTGTTCCCCATGAGGTACAATCCTCAATTGAGAGAACCATTCCCATTGGCAAGCAAATTGTTAACATTCTGTGTTTTCCATGCGGACCCATACGGGGAAATATTACTTCCAACTGTTTTTTTTTTTTAGTAATCCAGAAAGGTACTTGATCCCTTCTTGATTGGAACACACCCATTATTGATTTTAGTGTTTGTGGACTAATTATTGGTGTGGGCTGGGTCTGGACTATTCCATATGGAGCAGCTCTTTCAGGTTGTAATGTGAGTGTTCGCATGACGAACTGGACAATATGTATAGCCTGACGCACTTCCCCTACTGGGAGAATGTCTTTCCCAGGATATGGAGTGTAAGCTGATAAGACTGGCCACATTGCTCCTTATATGCTGAGCGGACCTATTATTATGACTGAAGTTGTGTGTTTTGGGCGTCTTTAAACCAGTTTTTATGTTGCTTGTAAGTTAACGGAACTTCAATGTCCTTGTATGAAATGTATTCTTCCGGTGGATCCACTTCAATATGTTCATGGAATATATGTGCCTGTGTATCTGCATGTGCTAATTTTACCCAGGAATGGAATACCTCTGATCCGAACACCTCATGTGCCTCAATCACGAAGGTAACATGGCCACCTGTTGCAGGTAGCCCATGTTCTAATAATTTCAGAGTTACTGCCTGTCGGTAGTTTTCTAAAATGTTAAGGGCATTTGCAAAATCTTCTCCTTCCTCACCTCTACCGTCATTTGCAGTTTCAGTCATTTTGAAAGGAGAAGAAAGTAAATGTTTAAGAGATAGGGTTTAGCACGATAGGGAACTCTTAGTCCTTACAATCTTATCTAAAAGCTTCAGCCAATACACATGGTGTTCCTGCCCAGCTGAGGCGGTTTAATCTTCCCACTTCAGACGTCTCTGAAAAATGTGAGTGGGATTGTCTGAGAAAGCACGACGGAACTACTCAGATTTTACTGTAAGTATAAGAACCGAACCAACTTTGGCGGCGCCATGTCTTGTAGTTCCTAGGACCCCCCAGGACCTGAGCATTTTGGATGACCTAAACTGAGGGCTTGGTGTGAAGACAGACTCTGGACACCCCCCACAGGATGAGTCAGCCATTAGACCTGCTAGCTCTTCAGTGCCACTATCACCCCTCTGTAGTATACAGTGTGGTAGGTAGTTTCTGGCAACCACTGAACATGACACCCTGATTGCTCAGGTATCGTGGAAACAATACAGTATCCTTCACTCAGTCACTCATGCTTGCTTTTTCTCAGAATACATAGAATGACAATTGGAAAGGTTTCAATAAGTATTTATTGGTCAAGCATCAGTCTAGTATGAAACATTTTAGCTGCGACAAGCAAGAGACAGGAGCAGATGAATGTAATCGCTAGTACCAATATCGTGAAATGTAGATACATTTCTACCATAATGCGAATAAGATTAATAAAAGCATATTACATGAAACAATAGCAGTGGCCTACTCCTATGATGCGTATTCTACCTAACCGTGCCTAGCCTAGAGGCATAGGTATAAGTGCTAGGGTGTGTCCTAATGGAACCTAATGGAGCCACGAATTCCCCAGGGAAGTGCTAACCCCACACCTGATGTTTCTGAATGAAGGACCCATCGCTGTGTTGAGGATGGCACCCCGCAAGGGATGTCAGGTCTCTGCCCTTTGAAGGATCAGCCTGCATTGTCTCTGTCCAGCCTGGAAGGAATTCTTCCTCTGCCTTGATAAAGGGGAGTAAGAGTAAAGTGGTCAATTCGGGGGTTTTCTAGAATCAATATGATTTGAAAGCATTCACTAACCCTCTGCTAATCCTTTTCCAAACAAACATGGGCATATGCAGCTGGCTGTTGGCCATGAATGTAAAAAGTGGTGACCCGTATACAGAATAAATCTACTGTGTTTATGGACATGTTTTGTGTACGTCAGGTACAGGGATAAAGATATGGTACCTAGAGCCTGGTGTCGGAGAGACAGAATTTAGCTACTCGGTAAAAGGTCCCCTGTGTAAGACCCTTATGTCATGTGGATGGGACGTAATGTATGTAATCGGTATATACATGATGGTACTAACCTAAGGAACATGACACCCCCTCTTCATAAAACGGTCAACAAGGTCTGCCAAGCGATGAAAGTAAAACGCATCAAAAGGCATAAAAAACCCTTCATATTAAGACTCTGTATGCACTGAAACCGAATTTTGATTACTATTGGATGCCAAGTGCATGGTTGAAATACTCTGTACATCTGTATTGTTAATAGAGTAACCTGATTTCGCCTTACAAAGCCCTTCTTTGCTGTCTATATCAACCCTTTGTACCTGCCCTGTCGGTACTGGACACAGGCTTGTGGTCCACACTGGTTGATTGTTGGATGGTATTGTTATGTAATTTGAATACATGAATTCTGAGTAAAAACTCTGAAAGACCACTGTCCGGCTGGACATGCCTTTCTAAAAATATAGATTGACTCCGTCTATATTTTATTTCTTGCTGAAATTTCTCCATGTTGGGGACCAATGTTGTTTGATAAAAAGGTACTAACCTTAGGGACATGACAAAGGGATTAATGCTGACACATCACCTCCTCTGCTCCTCATATCAGGCCTCACCATGGAAACATTCTCTCCATCCAAGATACTTTATCAGCAGGCAAGGTTGGTCCCTCTATTCAACCCACACTCCATCTCGGTCCGCCTGAACTTTCCGAATTAACCCATTCTAACGCGACAAGATAGAACCGGTGCTTCATGTTTCTAAGCACTATATTTCAAGATAATCTTTAAAAATTCATACCTTTGGCTCTACTTGTTGGATTTTTATTGCGTTAGTCTTGTTTTCGTCATTAAATTGAAGCTCTATTTTCCTACCTAGTGTGGATTATTTTTGTGTGTTGCTTTCACTGTTTTACTGTTTAAAGTGTTGTACAAATATTTTAGACATTGCCTCTTAAGTTAAGCCTGACTGTTTTGTGCCGAGCAACCCGAGGGTGAGCACAGGTTAATTTAGGGTGTGTATCTGACTTACCCTGACTAGGATTGTGGTCTCTACTTGAACAGGGTGTATACCTCTGTCAGCTGGAGACCCAATTATTAACAACAGGACACAGCCTATTCAGGTGTAAGTGTGAGGTTGTGCCCAGGTCCTCCCTGCCATCATCCGGTTTAGCCCATAAAGACACACATAAACTTCCTTTATGTGTGGCCGTCTAGAGGGAATACCTAAAGCCCAGCTGTCACCCAGACTGAACAGAGACAGGTAGCAGGCGCCAAATGGCTAAGGTAAGGTAATGGTAACTTTATAATAGTACAATGTATGAGTGTGGGTACTGCACTCTATATTTTTAATTTTTGACAAGATTAATCCGGTACGAGTGCTACCTTTGATTAGTGCCTGCAACACTTATTGAAACATGTATTTAGCCTGGCACCTGAAGGCTGCCAGGGCTCTAGGGTGCACTCTTTAATGAGTAAACTCTTAGTAAACTTTCAACATTCAAATTCTTTTTTATTCCATTATTTATATGTTGTGTTTCACCTATGCATCAATCATATTCAAATAATACTGACATTATTCGTCTTTTTCAAAAATAAGTGCATCACATCACAATCTGATCAAACAGAAAATACAATATAAAATACATCAACCCAATGCATTTCGTGACCGTTAGGCCACTTCGTCAGGGGTCTATCACAAACGTACATAAAGACAAAAAGGATTAGTGAAGAGGAAAGAAAATAAAGGAAAAAGAGAACAAGAGAAACTCGTTACTCTCAATGCTTAGAGGTTTCACAGTTATTTTTAACATTAAATGATTTACACTTTCTTAATTTTATGAGATATTTTCTCTCTCAATGTTATTTTAGGAGTTGTTTTACAACACAAAGTAAGTTGTATTCACATAAGTTTGTTTGAGACATATGATTAAATGAGTGTTATGCTTTTTATTAAGCCTGCCTACCGTTATTCAGAAGTTAATCTTGTGGGTGTGCAGCTTGCCTATGGAGAAATAAAGGATAAATGTGGGGTAACTAACTGCAGCACATGTTTAAACAATATTGAAAGTATTTCATATTCCACCTTTGTGGTTACCTTACGAGCCTATGTGTGTTGCGTCGGTCTCGCTTCCGTGCTCAGGACAAATAAAACCTTTCTGATGAGGAAAGGAACCAAATTAAAATCTGGTTTGTTCAAAAATGCTTGTTTTTCATATATTTATAATGCACCATTGTTTACCTCTTTACGGAGTATTATTTACGCCTTTCTTTTCTTTGTATGGCCAGCTTACAACAACCTGTTAAAAAGTTGAAGAAGCTATTTCAGTTTAACTTGAAAATCCAACAAACTGACTATGAACGCGCTCGCTAGCAGTCTAGTAATTGCTAGCATAACTTTATCAAAAATTCAGGACAGTTTTTACCTGCGGTCCTAGGCGTAGGCGCTTCGGTTCCGCAGTACTTGTTGAAAGCGTGGTCTGTAAAAATACAAACCGCGTGTTACTAAGTTGTTATTAGCGGCGCCGAAAAAAATGCTCAAAGGCTTCTCGTCTTTTAAATGAAACGCTCCCGCGTCTTACCGAGGTATTCTCTCAGAGCTCTGTCCTGCTGGGTTCTGTGCTCGATCGCTTCTTGCCGTCAAAGGACTCTTAGTCCTACATCTATACTGCTAGTCAGTATTAGCGTGAAAATAAGTGAAGGACTGACGCACCGTTTGTAGCGGCCATCTTTGAATGTCTAAGGCATGAGTGCTCCTAATTTCGGGTTTCATTCCGTGGTTTGGTCAATTTTAATGACTATGTGGATTTACTAAATATTGATCTCAAGCAGAAAAAAATAAAGAATAAAGGAAATGAAGAATTTGGGAGAGTAGTCATATGTTATCATGAAAAATAACAAGCCAATTAAAAAAACAGTTGTTATACATCACTCATAGATAAACAAGAAATTTTCCTGTATGCCTGCCTATTTACAATCTGAACCATATATGGTTATTCTGTATGGGTTATCTTATAATGTGAAAAGCCAGAAGAAGTCAAATGCATGGTCATCCAACTATTGGAGTTTTGTCTAGAAAATAGCTATTTTACTTGGCAAAAGGATTTCTTTTTACAATTGAATGGTACAGCCATGGGCTTTCCTGGGGCCTGTATCTATGCCAACGTCTTTATGGCGAAATTTGAAGATGACCATATTGTGAAACATCCAGAGTGGCAAGTAGGCTTGGTCTACTACAAAAGATACATAGACGATATCTTTATAATTTGGAAAGAATCACAGGCAAAACTGATTAAAAACATCCAAGATTTGAATACCATTGATCCACGAATTCAATTTACATACAACATGAGCACTGAAGCTTTGCCATTTTTAGATGTTCTAGTCGAAATCAAAAATGAGTCCATACACACAAGTGTTTATAAAAAACCTACAGACAAAAACAACGCGTTACTATATGGGAGCTTCCATCCTGCAAGTCTAATTAATAACTTACCTGTCTCGCAATTCATGCGGATAAAGAGAATCACGTCAAATTCAGAGATTTGTGACAAAACTATTGAGGAACAAAAACAAAGGTATTTGGATAGAGGATATCCAAAGAAACTTCTAGAGGCACATGTTGAAAAAATTAAAACTGTTCCTAGAGATGAACTATTGCAAAACAAAACCCAAAAAATAAATAAAAGGATGGTATTTGTGACAAAATATTCCACAGCATCTTGGGAGATTAAGAAAATAGTCAACAAAAGATGGGAAATTTTACAAGCCGAAAAAGACTTTGGTTCTCTCTTTACTGAACAACCTCTATTTGCCTACAAAAGGGCCCAGAACCTCAAAGAAATGCTTAATAAACCCAATAGATCCAAGGGAGACATTGGACCAACAACTTACAAAGGAACGACAAAATGTCATAATTGCAAAAACTGCAACAATGTAATAACAGGGAGTGTAATCTTACACCCAAGAACCGGCGAACAAATTCAACTAAGGCATAACACCACCTGTAATTCTGAACATGTGATTTATACCATCAAATGCCCATGCGGACTCCTATACGTAGGAAAAACAGACAGAAAAATAAAAGTGAGGTTAACGGAGCACAAAAGTCGCATAAGACTTAAGAACACTACGTCTCCGCTGGCACAGCATTGGATTGAATGTAGACACACAATTGCTCAGTTAAGATTCCAAATAGTTGAGCAAGTCCCACAAAAACTTGGTTTTGATAACGCAAAGATCCTACTCCAGCGAGAAGCTTACTGGATACGGAGGTTACAGACACTTGTCCCTTTCGGGCTTAATGATAAAATGGAAATGGTTTGTTTCCTTTAAGCAGTTATAACATAAGGCCAGATCTGATACCCTGTGAATTCAGGCCCGTGATGTATTGAGCAATAAAGCACACGCACAAAGTTTTAGAAAAACACACAGTAACATAACATTATAAGATAACCCATACAGAATAACCATATATGGTTCAGATTGTAAATAGGCAGGCATACAGGAAAATTTCTTGTTTATCTATGAGTGATGTATAACAACTGTTTTTTTAATTGGCTTGTTATTTTTCATGATAACATATGACTACTCTCCCAAATTCTTCATTTCCTTTATTCTTTATTTTTTTCTGCTTGAGATCAATATTTAGTAAATCCACATAGTCATTAAAATTGACCAAACCACGGAATGAAACCCGAAATTAGGAGCACTCATGCCTTAGACATTCAAAGATGGCCGCTACAAACGGTGCGTCAGTCCTTCACTTATTTTCACGCTAATACTGACTAGCAGTATAGATGTAGGACTAAGAGTCCTTTGACGGCAAGAAGCGATCGAGCACAGAACCCAGCAGGACAGAGCTCTGAGAGAATACCTCGGTAAGACGCGGGAGCGTTTCATTTAAAAGACGAGAAGCCTTTGAGCATTTTTTTCGGCGCCGCTAATAACAACTTAGTAACACGCGGTTTGTATTTTTACAGACCACGCTTTCAACAAGTACTGCGGAACCGAAGCGCCTACGCCTAGGACCGCAGGTAAAAACTGTCCTGAATTTTTGATAAAGTTATGCAAGCAATTACTAGACTGCTAGCGAGCGCGTTCATAGTCAGTTTGTTGGATTTTCAAGTTAAACTGAAATAGCTTCTTCAACTTTTTAACAGGTTGTTGTAAGCTGGCCATACAAAGAAAAGAAAGGCGTAAATAATACTCCGTAAAGAGGTAAACAATGGTGCATTATAAATATATGAAAAACAAGCATTTTTGAACAAACCAGATTTTAATTTGGTTCCTTTCCTCATCAGAAAGGTTTTATTTGTCCTGAGCACGGAAGCGAGACCGACGCAACACACATAGGCTCGTAAGGTAACCACAAAGGTGGAATATGAAATACTTTCAATATTGTTTAAACATGTGGTGCAGTTAGTTACCCCACATTTATCCTTTATTTCTCCATAGGCAAGCTGCACACCCACAAGATTAACTTCTGAATAACGGTAGGCAGGCTTAATAAAAAGCATAACACTCATTTAATCATATGTCTCAAACAAACTTATGTGAATACAACTTACTTTGTGTTGTAAAACAACTCCTAAAATAACATTGAGAGAGAAAATATCTTATAAATATTAAGAAAGTGTAAATCATTTAATGTTAAAAATAACTGTGAAACCTCTAAGCATTGAGAGTAACGAGTTTCTCTTGTTCTCTTTTTCCTTTATTTTCTTTCCTCTTCACTAATCCTTTTTGTCTTTATGTACGTTTGTGATAGACCCCTGACGAAGTGGCCTAACGGTCACGAAATGCATTGGGTTGATGTATTTTATATTGTATTTTCTGTTTGATCAGATTGTGATGTGATGCACTTATTTTTGAAAAAGACGAATAATGTCAGTATTATTTGAATATGATTGATGCATAGGTGAAACACAACATATAAATAATGGAATAAAAAAGAATTTGAATGTTGAAAGTTTACTAAGAGTTTACTCATTAAAGAGTGCACCCTAGAGCCCTGGCAGCCTTCAGGTGCCAGGCTAAATACATGTGTAAACTTTATAATAGTGGCATTTGCTTAACTGTAATTTAAAATCCAACTTCACCAAGTTGTGATTGTAAATCGTGAGTCTGGTGGCATCAAACTTGAAAGGTCTATCACATCACAATTGGGAATTACACTTAAAAGATGTAAAAAGGTAATCCCAATGTTATCCTATAGGGGAGACAGGCCTTTCAGAAGTGAAAAACAAAATTGAGAGTTATTCACTACCAAGACATGTACTTTGTTGCCTTTTTAAATACATTGCACCCTTCCCTGTGGGCCATGCAGGGTCTACTTTTAGGATGACTTGAATGTAGGAAAAGGTAAGGTTTAGGCCTGGCAAGAGGTTTATCTTGCCAGGTTGAAGTGGCAGTGTAAATCTGCACATACAGGTTCTGCAGTGGCAATCCTGAGCCATGCTTAGAGGGCTATTTAAGTGGGTGGCACACTGAGTGCTGTAAGCCCACTAATAGCATTTAATGGAGATGCCCTAGGTGCATGTAGTACACTTTACTAGGGACTTATAAGGAAATTAAATATGCTAATTGGGGTTGAGCCAATGTTACCAGGTGTAAGGGAGAGGGCAATGATAAAGTGCATAGAGTCCTATAACTAGGAAAAATTAGGTGAGAAAATGGAGGGAGACAGGCAAAAAGTTGGGGAAAGACCACCTAAGGGTATCAGGCCTAACATTCTATTCATGGCTTTGATAGCCCTTTCTCTCCTTCTAAAATAGCTGTGCTTTATGGTCTTGTAGCACTGTTTAATACAGCTCAGCTTTTACAACTTCTTTAGAAGCAGCGTTTTGGCTCAGTAGCCCATGCCAGAGCATTATTGTTATTGTTATAAAGCAAGACCTCTGACCTCTGACCCCGGTCGGAGGCCTGCTCTTTCCCAGCAGCTCCGCTGTGCTTTGCCCCGTGCCGCAGATCCTCTGGCCCAACCCAGGTAGGATTCCAGACCGCTGTGCGCAGAGTGCCCACCTCGCTGGCATGGTAATTGCGATTGCCCCCTCTCCTGGTAGCGTGCTTGCAGTTATTGTCGTTTTTGTTCCCCACTCGTGTTACTGTGCCATTGTTCCTGCATTCTGCCCATTATAGTTTTTTCCTATTCTGTTACTTGTGCCCATGCGTCCGTCTACTTTTTTGCCCGCCGTTACCGCCCCCGCTCCCGCCTCACAGTTGCACGTTCCCTCCCCCATCCCCTACTTAAAGGCGACCTCTGCTGGGGAGCGCGAGCAAGACCTCTGACCCCGGTCTGAGTCCTGCTCTTCCCCAGCAGCTCTGGTGTGCCCTGCCCAGCAGATCCTCTGGCCCAACCCAGGTAGGGTTCAAGACCGCTGGGTGCCGAGTGCCCACCTCGCAGGCATCGTAATTGCGCTTGCCCCCTCTCCTGGTAGCATTCTTGTAGTTATTGTCGTTTTTGTTCCCTACTCGTGTAACTGTGCCATTGTTCCTGCATTCTGCCCATTGTTGTTTTTTTCCTCCTCTGTTGCTTAGGCCCATCTGTCCGTCTACTTTTTTTCCCACCGTTACCATCCCCGCTCCTACCTCCCAGCAGCACGTTCCCTCCCCCCTCCCCTACTTAATGGTGGCCGCTGCACAGTCACGCAGCAGACGTGCGCAGCGGGCGTGCCACTGGTGCACTCCTGAGGCATGCCGCCTGCACCCATCTGCGACCCGACTGCGTCCAGCTCCAGGCACCCTGGATCTCCAACTGACCATCGCTACGACACGACCACCCTCCTCGCACTCAACCCCAGAAGTCGCAGAGAATGTCAACAGGCCTTGTGGAACACCACCCCCAGCCAGCGCCCCTGCCTCCACTGCCCCCAGACATTCAGCACCACCCCAGCCTCCAACACCCCCGATGCCAGCACCAACAACACCCTAAGATACATCCTCCTCAACGTGCGCTCCATGCACAAACACGCGTAGAGATCTAGAACCTAGTCAACTCTCTCTCGCCCGACATCGCCTTCCTCACGAAGACCAGGACTAATGCCGCCTCGCCCCCCAACATCAACACTGCCTTCCCGAAGGGATACAAGATCCAATGGAAGGACTGTCACCCACCCTGGAGGGGGCCTCGCCATCGCCCACAAGAGCAACTTCCACCTCACAACCTCTAGCAAAACCTTCCCTTCCTCTAAACACCTACACTTCCAGAACCAGAACAGCCCTAAAGCCACACTTCAAGGAACCCTCATCTACAGACCCCCTGGACCCCGACACCCTTCGCCAACACCATCATTGACCTTATCGCACCCCATGCCATCGCATCAATGAACTACATACTCATTGGAGACTTGAACTTCCTCCTCGACAACCCCAGCCACCCAACTCCACCCTCCTTCATGATAACCTTGCCAACATCGGGCTCAACCAACTCATCACTACACTGACACACAGATCAGGACACACCCTCGACCCCATCCTTGCTGCAGGTAACCAAGTGCATTTCATTCACACAACGCAACCCCCATGGACCGACCACCACTGCGTTCACTTCACCATCGACAAACCCAAGGCACTAAAACCATCCCTCCGCCCACCACGAAGGAACTGGAGCAAGGTTACTGACGAGCAACTGAACTCCACCCTCACCAAAGACAATCACACACGGGCATCTGACGCAAACATCACAGCCAGAGGACTCCACACCTGGATCTCCAACTGCGCAAATGAGCTCGCCCCGCTATGCAACCCCGGCACACAGCGCCCCATGAAAGCCGCCTGGTGCACCACCAATCTCCAAGAAATCAGGCGCACCTTCTGACGCCTGGAGAAGAACTGGAAGAACACAAAGACAACCAATAGCTACTCCACCTACAAGGACGCCATGATTGACTAACATGACCAAATCAGAACCACCAAAACGAACTTCATCGACAACAAAATCCCCGCAAACTCCAAGGAATTCTTCAGTTTCATTCAGGAATTCACCAACCCATGCAGCGAAGCCACAGACATCACCCCATCCCAAGACCTCTGCAACCAGCTTGGAACCTACTTCCACCTCAAAATCAAGACCCCCACCCCCCAGAGACACCAGCCAGCCCACCATCTCCAACTGGACACCAATCATGACCGAGGTCACTCCCACGACCATGAAAGACATCCACTCGGGCCCCCATGATCACTGCAGCCGCATATCTACCACAGAGCAGCGGACAACATCGCACCTCAACTGCAACACACCATCAACACCACCTTCAGAACAGGCACCTTCCCAGATGACTGGAAGCGTGCAGAAGTCAGGCCCCTGCTCAAGAAACCCACGGCCGACCCCTCCGACCTCAAGAACAACCGGCCCATCTCTCTCTTTCCCTACATAGCCAAAGTAGTAGAGAAAACAGTCAACAGGACACTGACTCAATTCATCGAAGAGAATGCAGTCCACGACCCATCCCAGTCCGGATTCCGTAGCAACCACAGCACCAAGACCGCCACAGATGACATCCGCACCCTCCTGGACCAAGGTCACTCTGCAGCTCTCATCCTCCTTGACCTGTCTGCAGCCTTTGACACCGTCTCTCACCTCTTTTTTTTAGCTTCACCTTGGAGGAATGTAGGAAGGCTGGTCTGAAATAAATAAAAATTTCCTGGAGACAAAAATTATGTAGTGCACAGGTTGAGTCTGGTCCCTAGCAAAGAGGCTATTATTGAACAGAGATCCAGGCACTATGTTGTGAAATAAAAAAAATCACTAGCTATCAGACTAGCCTTGCTGCATTTCTCTTCAGAGGTTCTCCTTAGACAGTCTGCTTAATATCCAGTCTTTTGGTTCAGAACCATATGCCAGTACTTGTGGTCATTGTAGTTTTACAATATGTTCCAGTGCATTTTCTTGCAAACATATTTTTCAACAAATGTAGGAACACACACTATTTCTATTGACCGCTGCTAAGCTCTACACAGCAATGTCTCTATAGTGTGGCACTTGGACACAAGAGAGACCTACATGCTGTCCTGCAAAGTCCATTATATATGCTTTATCATACCTCCGTTCTATCTATAAGCCAGTAATGTCCAGTTGATTTATGAATTCATTTTGACACACATTAAATTTCTATGCCCTTCACTAAATTTCATGGACCTGATTCAATGGAAAATGTAAAAGTGCATTAAAAAATGTACATCTCCTCCCAAAAATGCTTTTCCGCTTTTATCTAATTCACAAACATTCTAAGTAGTAGACCTGGAATGATGCACAGGTTTCTAGCCATACTACTGGGAATGCCATATGAAATCTCACATGCTCCTATTCCACCTGTGTGGAACTCTTCTTAGCACTTCTTTGTCACAGTGGGAAATGAAACTCCCTGTGAAAATAAATAACTTTTTTCCATTTTCTTTACTGTACCAGCAGATTTCAGTCCGCTTCTCATGCTAGAAATGGATTAATCTAGCCATTGGCTGAACTACATTTTTGACCATTTACAAAGTGCAAAAGAGCCAGATTGGAGTTTGGGAATGCCTTCATATTTATGAGATGTGGCTATTCCCAGACATACAAGGATTTTCACTCCTTCTAACTCCCCATTCACACCCTTTGGCTGGGATTTACTACTGTGGTTTGATACATATTCTTGGCAGAAACAAATCCAGAATAATGAATCAATTAAAACCTTACAGAAATACTACTGGGAATTATGGCAGGCGCAAATGAGATTTTGCCAGTAAAAATATCCTTATGGAAAGGGGCGACCACTCGGTCCCCCCGAACGTATGGTTGGGGGCCTGGATCCTCCCGGGTAACCATTTTGGGCGGGGGGCGTGTCACGGCTGGTATGCCCAAAGCGGCGTAGCCGGGGCGCGCCTTTTCCCGCCCAAGAGGGGTTGTCCTAGACACCTCCACCGATGGCCACGCCCAATAGGCATACCGGCGGAGGGTTCACGCCCACCCGAAGAGGAATAAAGAGAGCGGGAATCCGAAGAAGCATCCTCTTGTTCCTGTGCTTTGAAGCTGCACCCACTCGTTGCACGTGAGCCCTCGACGGAACAAGGAGCAATTTTGAGAATTTATAATTCTTGTGTTTCTCTTTCAGCGACTTTGAGGCTAAAAGACCTAGGACCGTTTCCAATCGTCTTAGAGTGAATACTCGGAAGGAATGTCTGGCAAAAAGGCGGGAAAGAAGTCCGAGACTGACCAGATGCTCCGGATGTTGGTTAGCAGAATGACGAAAATGGAACGAAACTTTGGACGAGATATGGCGAACATGAAGAAGCAGATGGCTGCGATGAACAATCCGGGTAAACCAAAGAAGGTAATAGGCCCGGCATTGCCGGGTGTTGCCCCGGAGGGTAGGGGGAAGCGGGTCAGGAATAGGGCCCCAGGGGGGGAGGTCCCCGTCCCCGAGGTACCCCCGGTGAGCCCTGCCATTCTGGTCGAGGCCCCGGTACTCCCAGACGCGGGTCAGCCGATACCGGTTGTGATTACGCCCGCTAGCGAGGAGGACATGCCACCTGAATTGGCCGCCCAGTTGGCCGCATGGCTCAGCAGGAAAACAGGGGGTGCTACGGCACCTGGAGACACGGCCGCAGAGGCCAAGTTACTAATTCAGCAGTTGCGGCAGTCGCGAGATGCCGCAAAGGCGAATCTCCCTCTTGTCCCCCCACAGGTAACCCCGGAAGGACCGGCAGCTGGCGTAGAAAAAACAGCAGGAACGTCAACCGAACCGGGTAAGCAGGCATTGCCAATTGCGGGGGAGGGCTCATTGCCCTCAAGACGGGAGAGAGTGGTTCAACATATCCCGTTGGCCACGAAAGAATTAATTTGGGCTGACAAGTATGTTAATATGTTTTCTCTGTTAACTGACCATCGTGAGATGGAGTATGCTAAGACGCAGAAAGATTTGTGGCACCCGAGTGTTTGGCGAGCCAAGATGGCGGGATTCAGGGTGGATGAGACTATAACAAATTGGGCCAAGGCCTTTGCGATGTTTACCGCAATTATTGGGGAGCGTAAGCCCGAGGTATTACCCGAATTATCTTGTTATCAGGCACGTATAATGGATTTCTATGAAACATATGAGGGGAACGAATGGATGGGTTACGACATGAAGTTCCGTAAGGCCAAGGAGTACGATTCATCTCTGACGTGGAATTGTCTCGACTCGATTTCTTGGCAGAAGCAGCTCCTGCCGGGCGCGACAAAGACGTCCTCGCTAGGCGGGAATGGAACGGGGCTTTCCCGCCAACAGCCGGCGGTGCCCTTTCGAGCGGGCGCCGGTGGCGATCACCAACCAAAGACCGGGGGGAATGGGGGAAAGCGGGGGGTCTGTTGGAGCTTTAATAGCGGTAACTGCTCCAGACCGCAAAGGGCATGTAAGTTCAGGCATGCGTGTGCGGGTTGTGGGAATTCCTCGCACCCGGAACGGTCGAGTAGTGTGGAACAAGCCGCCAGCGTCTTCGGACGAGCTAGGTTTGTGGACTGACTCGGCGGGGAGCGTGGGATTTGACGCCATTTTCGGCAATCGATGGTCGGCGCAAACATGGCCGACATGGTGCCACACCAGCGGTCTCACAAGTAACATTGGTTTCCTCGAGCTATTCCCTATATTTGTGGCTCTGAGGGCATGGCCGGACGAGTTCAGAGATCGCTCTGTGGTATTTTGGTCTGACAATATGACTGTTGTTGAATGTATAAATAATCAGGCAGCACGCTGCAAGTGGATATTGAGATTGCTGAAAGAAATTGTACTAATTTGCATGAGACTAAATGTACAATTCAGGGCAAAACATGTGCCGGGGGTACTGAATCATGCTGCTGATGCACTCTCTCGTTCACATATGCAGCCATTCAGGGGTTATCTACCTACTGCGGACCTAGCGGCGGCACCATTCCCCGAAGCACTCTGGCTACTCGGTGCCCCGGATTACAAGACCTCGTGGCAGCAAGCTTAGCCCCCAGGACGAGGAAGGCATACGAAGGAGCGTTTCGTTCCTATTGTGCATTTTTGGGTCCGGCAGGGGATGAGAAATGGGGTCAGGAGGATTGCTTCCTAAAGTTTCTGGTAGCATTACACAGGGAAGGCTGATCAGTAGCAACGGCCAATAGGCACCGGGCGGCCATTTCATTCATGGCGCAGGCGCATGGCATCAAGGACCCGACATCGTCCTTTTTGGTAAAGAAAGCCCTTCGTGGCTGGCAACGCCTGGAAGGTCGTAGAGTAGACGAGAGGCGCCCGATTGGGTTAGAAAGGTTGTCCCTGCTTATGTCGATACTACCCACAACATGTTCCTCCCAATTCGAAGCAGTTCTGTTCCGGGCCGCTTTCGCATTAGCGTTCCATGGGGCTATGCGGGTGAGCGAACTGGTCGCAAAGAATAAGAAAGATGTGGAGGGAGGTCTGTGTCGGGATCACATCCTAATTAGGGGTGATTCAATGGTAGTCACAATAGCTAAGTCCAAGACTGACCAGAGAGCTATGGGAGACAGTGTTGTTGTCCAGCGCATGCGAGGGTCCCCCATGTGCCCGGTAAAGTGCGTTGAGGAATATTTGGCGCTGAGGGCGGATACATGGGGGGGGAGTCTGCTGAGACACATTGATGCCACCCCACTGACGAGGTTTCAGTTTCAGAGGGTGCTAACAATGGCAATCGCAGCGGCGGGCTTGGACCCGTGCGATTTTGGGACCCACTCCTTTAGGATAGGGGCTGCTACTGAGGCTACAGCCAGGGGTCAGAGTGTTGAAGAGGTGAAACAGTTAGGACGATGGTCCTCGAATTGTTTTAAAAGGTATGTGCGATTGCACATGTTGTGAAGTCAAGTTACATGCACTCACGCTTCTTGTCTTCTGTTTGATTTACAGTTTCGCGAGCATGTTATGCGGGGCGGAATTTGCAGTCGGCCCGGCACCAGGGGACCAGCGGTCAGAGATCACCGGCTGAAGAGAGAGTGGTGTGGGTCGTGGGCCACTCATACGTGAGGCGGGCCGGGGACGTATTCAAAGCAGGTGACGCGACTCACGCAGCTGGGGAATACGGGTACAGAGTGACCTTCCACGGAAGGGGCGGGCTCTGTATTGACCAGTTTGAATCTTTTTTCGAGGGACTCTTAGGGCGGCAGAGGTCACCGCCATCTGTAATAATAGTACACCTGGGGGGCAATGACATGGTGACACTCGGTAGGCGAGTATTACTCGAGCGAGTTTTGTCTACCGTTAGCTGGCTGGCGAAAAGAATCCAGGGGTGCACAATTGCATGGTCCCACATGATTCCCAGGAAGGTATGGCGGGGGGGCCTCTCGGCGTCAGCACTGAACCATTCAGTAAAGAAGGTCAACAACAAAATTGGTATGTTGTTTCGCTCGGCGCAGTTGCACAGTATTCCGCATGGGTGTACTCGGGGTGATCACATGTATCTAGATGATGGGGTTCACTTGTCCCGGGAGGGGAATGTCTTACTCATAGGAGACTTCATAGCATGGCTAAGGGGTTTGAGGAAGCATGACCTTTAGGAGGAGTTGTGGGGGGGCCGGATAGCCGGTCAACTATCCGGCCTGTGGCGGTAAGGTCATGATCGGTGAGCAGTAATTTCAAGGTCCCTAGAGGGGGGCGCCACCCACTATGGATTGGAGCGCCCGGGGGGAGGCGGCCATTGGCCCCTCCCACTGGGAGGCGGCACCCACTAAGTATGGGTCGCCTAGGGGAAGACGGCCATAGGCCCCTTCCAGGGGAGGAGGCGGCTATATGCCCCTCCTACGAATTTCCCGGGGCCCGGATATCCGCGACGGCGGATGTGATAGACAGTGTGGGGTGGGGGGGGAGTCCACGCTGCCTTCTTACAGACACCTCACACGGGTCCTCGGACGACCTTTAAGATGGCGTCGAGTTAAAATGGGGGCCCCCAACAAGACAAGGGAAATTGGAGTTGGCACAGAGGGTACAGTCCTCTGCGCGGCCGCCACTCACACCGTGAGGGCGAGAGTTTTGGTAGTAGGGATCTGACACCGGTTGCGACCTTGCCGTTGGCCCGTAATGCTAGGATGTACAATTTTAATTTAGAAAGTATGCGTTTGCAGGATGTTAGACTTGGCTAGGAAAACCTTTGTATTAGAGATTTGTTAAGGTTAGCCAATGGACATGTCTTCATCGACATGTAATAAATGAAAATTGTACATGATATGAAACTTTTATTTTATGTTTTAATTTTGTTTCATATTTTAATAAATACGGCCGGTAGGGTAACTCCCTCCCGCCTTCCAAAAGTTCAGAACTGCGTCCGTCTTTCCATCCTTGGGGATTGTGTTGGGAGGGGGGGACAGGCATCCCGGCCATATGAATCAGTGTAATGTTCTAGATTTCCAATAGCCCTGAAAAACTCAATATAAAATGCAAGCTTAAACTGTGAACATAGTGATTTGAAAAGGTGTATGGCTGGCAAAAATGTAGAAGAAAATGTTGTCGACTCATCTACAGAATAAACATGTTAGATCTGGGGTCTCTAGTTGGCAATGGTATTCACCTTTGTCCAAATAGGGACCCTTACTTCTAAGTCAGGATAAGGGGATTACACTCCTTAATAACCACTGCACATCACCTTGGTAGCTTGGCATGAGCAGACATGCTTATCTCAGAGGCAGTGTGTTAAGCATTTGTGAATATACACAGTAATACAGTGAAAACACTACAGATGGACACAACACAAGACCACCAGCAACAAAAATCCACAATACTACACTTAAGATTGCTTTAAAGATTATAAATGTTACTTAGTTAAAGTAGATTCTCGGCCTGCGGGCCCATTGCGGTGCGCAAGATGGCACCTTGATGCGATGCGATGATCCAGTTGCGATGCGAGGAGATGGCGCCGTTGATGCGGCGATGTAATGACGATGCGTAGACGCCCTGGCAGCCTTGCGACGACTCTGTACTTTGGAGCCGCAACAGGACCTGCGACACACTTCTCCGGTGATGCGATGGCGACTCTCTCGATGGCGTCACGCTTCTCGGGTGATGCGACAGCAGGCAGCTTTGATGAACACACTCCTCCAGGGAGATGCGGCGAAGGCTCGCTTCTCTGGCAATGCGACGATTTCAGCTGCAGCGGCGACACGCTTCCTCTCAATGCGTCGCGCTTCCAGCTCCCAACGACATGCAAATGTCTGGAGTTGAGAATTCCCGGCAAGGAAATTCAGAGGGGAGCTGGGGATTAAGTCTTTTGTCATTGAGACTTCAGCAGGAGGCAAGCTCAGTTCAAGCCAGTGGAGAATATTCTGAAAATTATGAAAGAGGTGATCTAATTTCTTGGGAACAGGGTCCCAATATTTATAGCCCCAAATCCTTTGTTCTCTGAAGGCAGAGAGGCCTCTGCCTAGTCCAAACCAGTTCCAGAGCACTTTGTTTACATGACTCTCTCCTTCCTTTCACTGTGCAGGGCAAAGACATTAGACGCCCCACAGGAGGTGGAGCCAGCACAGGGGATGAAGGCACAACTCTGGAGCACTTTGTTGACAAGATTCCTTTTCTCCTTTCACAGTGCAGGGCAAATACATCAGACAAGCCACAGGAGGCCCAGCCAGCAATGTAGAGGGAAGGCCCAGCCCTATTAAGGTCCCAGGTGCAACTCCTCCCTCCCATCTGGATGCAGATCTCTTTATTCACCACTGGGCCGCCCCAACCTGTCTCCAGGAATCCCCCAGCCCTGTCACTCACAAACCCAGACAAGGAATACACAATCTAGCATAGGCAGGCCTGGACAGTTAGGCAAGAAAATACCTACTTTCTATTTCTATTTTCATGAAATTTTCATAAAATGTAATAATCTAACTGCCCATTCTAGCCTGTAGAGAACAGGTAGCCTTGCAAAAGTGAAAAACGAAAATGGCTGTAATTCACATGTTACACACACCAGAGCATGCCCTACCTTATACTTACAATGCACCCTGACCTTGGGCCTACCATAGGGATGTCTGATATGAAGCATAGGGAAGGTTTAGGGACTGGCAAGTGGGTGCACTTGGCCAAGTCGACATGGCAGTGCTAGACTGCCCATAGGCCTTGCAATGGCAGGCCTGAGACACACTTTACAAGCTGCTTCTGTGGGTGGTACAACCAGTGCTGCAAGCCCACCAGCAGCATTTGATTTACAGGCCCTGGGCACACATGGTGCACTGTACTAGGGGCTGACTGGTAAATTCAATAACCCAATCATGGCATCACCAATTAGTACATTCATTTAACATAGGGAGCACTTGCACTGTGTCACTGAATAGCAGTTGCACAGTGCCCAAAGCATATAACCAGCAAAAACATATCAAAACAGAGGAGGCAATCTGTCAAAATGGAAGGGAGACTCAGGCCAATGATGCCAGGTCTAACAAAACACAAAAGAGCACTCTGCCTTGACATCAGTAAGTCTCAACCCCTGGTCAAGGAAGGGCATGTTGTATGCTCTGTCAAACTGGTGCCTTTATACTTTGATCACTAACCCTTATGCCTATTAATAACAGAGTTTGTCATCTGTGCATTTACCCAATATATTTGAAATGGCATTACAGAATGTTTTACGTTGCCATTGAAATGTTTCTCATTAAAACATAAGTGAAACTTGAGTCATCATGCACCTGACAATTTTGACTTGAGGTTCTGATAATCCTTTTAGAATTGCTTTGAACAACATTTGCAGCACCATTAAAGAAAAATAACCCCTGCCCAAAGCCCTAAGGCAGGGGAAAACACTAATGAGGCTTAGCATGTAGGCTACCAATCTAACTATGACATTGGGCCCGACTTAAAGTTTGGTTAATGGGTTATTCCATCATAAACTTGACGGATATCCTAGCTGCCTTATTGCAAGTCTGCTATATCATTTAAAACTAGTGATAGGAGGGACAGGATATCCGTCACATTTGTGATGGAGCAGCCCTCTTTCAATCACCAAATCAGGCCTTTTGTTAGCAAAAACTGTTGACAGCAACTTGTCTTTACTGCTGCTCATGCAGTAACTCTCATATCCTCTCGGACTTTGGGGAATCTGCGCCGCCTCTGTAAATATGCCATCTGCCAATTTAGTTGGTGCGCATTGCTCGATCCCATACTAGTTCTGCCAAGTAATTTTCCCCCCAAAATGTTTCTTTTAATTTCTGTCTTGCAGATCATACACTATTGGTAACAGGACTATTGGACAGCCACATTTAAGATATAAATGAGACATCCACTGAGGTTCTGGAGCACAAAAATATAGAAGAACTCTTTAGACTAGAGCATATGCATTTATTCATAATTTGGCTTTGTCTTCTGTACAAAATGTAATATTTCAATTATTCTAAATAGTGGTAAACGATTAAGAATATTTAGTTGCAGAGGCACCAATCAGTAATTTAAATACATTTCTTGCTAGTAGTATTTGACTGAAAATGTCTCCTTCTGCTTCTGTAGCCTGGAGCTTTGGCAAGTACAACTCTAAAAGAAGACATGATTAAAAAGGTTGTATGTTGGAACAATGACTTCCTAAACAATGACTACCTTAACAACGTGGTCTCTACTATGACAGCGTCTTAACCATGATTTTTTTTTACCACGAATATTTATGGTAAAGGCATGTATGGTAAACGGCCATCCGTGGGTAATCTTACGACCACCCTCCCTCTCCTCCTGAGCCCTAAATACACCCCCAACCTTTTAAAACCGACCCGATCCCCCAACCCCCTAATAACTAACCCCTACCCCGTACTCCTAAAAATGATCCCGAACCCCCAACCTCTTAAAAACTACCCTAATCTCCTGCACCCCCTAAAAACTACCCCAAACCCCCCTAAAAACTACCCCAAACCCCTGACCATTTAACACAACCCCAAACCCTAAAAACTAACCAGAATCCCCCACCCCCTGAATTCTAAACTGAATCTCTCCCCCTCCTAAAAACTAAACTGAACCCCTCCCATCCCCTAAACACTACCCCGTACCCCCACCACCACCTAAAAAAGAACTTCTTAAAACTACTCCAATCCCCCACTCCCTAAAAACTATCCCATACCCCTCTCACCCCCTAAAAACTACCCCAAACCCCTCTTACCGGTCCTCTTCCTGTCCGATGCTCCTATCTCCCGGCCCATCCCGAACACTGGAACGACTTAGCTTTAACCACGCACATGCGGGGTTAAGACTAACTCGTTGTTCGGGCAAGTTATTGTTTGGCTTGCGTGACTCCAGAACTCGTTTTTCCTGAGTAGTTGTTCCGGATGTTCCCCGATAAAAACAGGTCTGCTTCTGCAGAGATCATGAAGCCTTTGTGTCTAAGGTCTCATATTGATTAATAGTCTATGTCTTTCAGTGGTAGGACACCTCTGCATACAATTGCACTGCAAACTGTTTTTTCATTAATTCAGGTGGTTTTAATAGCTTCTTTCTTTCTCCCTTTCTTTCTTTCTTAGCCACGTTTAAGACTGTTCATCTTGCACTGCCTGCAATCTTAATGAAAGTAGATAGAGCAAGCCCTACTTTCTAAATTGCATGCATTAGTATGTTGCACACGATATGCGGGGGTCCATCGCAAATTGGTGGTGGCTCACTGTTACACTTTGAGATAGCAAAAAAGCAAAACATTTACACTTGTTGCTTTCTAAGACACAACCACTGATCTTCCTTTCAAAGCAATGGGAACCAAAACTGGAGATGACTCCAGTCTTCATTTCACTGTATTTCCATTTGTAAAGCGTTATAACAAATTGACAGACAAATGCTTGGTCTATGCATGATAGTCTTGATTAACTCACTTTGGTCAGTTGCAACAAACTATTTGGTTTATAGGTAAGTTTTTATATTTTTCCAAGATATTAGCAAATGTCTTGTCTTTAAAAATTCAACCACAAGTTTATTTCAGATTTGGGCTCTGTTCACTGCTGACATTCCACCACCATAAGAGGCTTTGTGAAAGCGACCCTGTGCAAAAAAAACCCAAAAACTTCTCAAACCTTAAATCTCTTTTGGAGTTGTATAGATAGTAGATGTTTCCCACTTACTTCAGGCCTGTTGACCAAAGTGTTTGGTGTTCTGAAGGCGCGATGAAAAAGAACAAAGTCAGAAATCCTTTTTTTCTAGCTTACACATACTATCTTCCCACTGAGACAACCCCCCTCCCCCTCAGAGCTCTTTCTGTCCCATCACTGCAGAAACCTTCTTTTACAACACGCATCGGCATACTCCGATGACCTAATCCCTCCTTCAACTGCCCAAATTCTTATTGAAGTTTCCTTCATCAATGGTTGGCTCTCAACAATTCTTTCCTTTAAAATTGTGTAGCCTTGATTTGCATCAAAGCTGTGCATGTCAAGCTTCCCCGTAAAGAAGTTAACCTTGAACATTATAATGTAGATAAGTATTGCCCATATCTCTGGTCTACCATTTCTCAGTAAAGTCATTAAGAAATGTGTCTTCTGGAACTGATTCAGTTGGGTTTGGGTAGGGTACAGTACAGTATGGAACGTGCACAATTAATGTTGTCATCTGTAACAACAGTGTTTGATTGTGTTAACCATCAAATTCTCCTTGGTGCTCTAAAAACTAAGGGAGGCTTGTAGAGAGCCATCCTGAAATTGTTTCATTCATGTATATCAGGGCACTTTTAAGTGAAGACTCCATATATGATTGGATCCCTGTATCTTGCAGTGTCTACCAAATTTAGCACCCCTCCTTTTCAATCTGTATGTCCACTGGGAAAAATTCTTAAAGGATGTTTCATCTTGATTCATCAATACACTGCTAACCCCTCAGTAAGATTGTGTAACCAAGATTAACATTTTTTCCTGCATTAAATACACAAATGGACAAGACAAAAGTACCTAAAATGCAATGCCTTGAAGATGGAATCAATTCCCCAAATCTCAAATTCTGATTCAGTAAACAAACTCTTCTGACTTAAAATCTAAAAAACTGCTGACACCTCTACCGTTGTGATTACCACTGCAAAATCCTTTAGTTTTTATCTTGGAGACAACCTAACTCTCGGGGGCATATCCAGGCCACAGTTAAGGCTGTCTGATTCCATCATCATAAACTCAAAAACATAAAATAATGTTCTCCGACTGCAGGATCTAAATCTAGCAGATGACACCTTGGCTATCCACAGACTTGACTATAGCTCTACCCTTCCTACTGAATCATAGGTCACTCCATTTGGTTTTTAAAAGATTGGCCACTGACCTGTACACTACATTGGGGACTTTCCAACTAGTTCCAGACCTAACCAGTATGAACCATTGTGACCATTTAAGACAAAACAGCTATGAAACAGCTTGGCAAACGTATGTCAATTCAGACTACATGTTTACATTGTGCATTTGCTGACTGACCTTGAAACATAGATATCCGAGAACTTTTTTTAAGACTATGTCACCTTAGGTGCTTATCAAGGTCATTGTTTTGATGGTTTGACACTCACATTTTTTTGCATAAGAAAATGACATGCAGCATATGGGTCAAGTGTAGACAAGATAACCTAATAGGCTCAAAATGGAGTCTGGCCTCAGCGTTTATACGACATCCCCATCTTGTACATCTGAATAAGTTGTAATTGAGTCAAATGCATGCATATGACATCACTTTAAGGGCTCTGCTTCACAGGGGTAAAATCGATGCTCTCGGAAGGAAGACATAACATTTCATATTTTAAATGAGCCCATAAAATCAGTACATATGAGCATCAAACTAGTATACACAAAATGTCATAAAATAATTAAAATAGCATGAAATTATGTGATAAGCTTTTCACGAATACTTCTTTTAAACCTTGCATATTTCAAGCGATAAGATAAAATGCTGCATCATATAAAATACATTATCATATCATGACATCTATTAGGAAGAGCTGCATTTTGATAATGAAGCAGACTAGGCATTATACTTAATACGCTGAATTGGAAAAAATAATGCAGATTATAATAATATGAAGTTAAAAAAATAACTTAAAATAGCCTGTTGATGATTTTTCAATTTCATGCCACAGACTTTATAGTTAATTCAGGATTTGGTGCATGTTTCTTGTCAATCAGTGGGTTACATCTAGTTGTCATCTAAGAATATTTCTATGATATTGTGATCACAGGCAGCATATGAGTGATGGATGAGACAAATGTGTGATGTAGATATGTGATCGTGGCATGTGAGGTGGCTGGATCAATGTACTGGAACACTTGTTGCAGTTCTAAAGCAATGGAATTTGTACGAATACAGCTTTAAATCCAGTCACCAGACTATAGCTGATGTTCTTGAAAATGTGCACAATACTAATTGTACTTTGAAAATCATACACACAATATTGGAAAAATTAATTGAGTATTGTGTTTGTAACAGTCTGTATTTCCGAAGAAGTTCTGGCTTTCTGCAAGTCATAGTTCTCTGCCACTCACAGAAGTCAAAGAAACCACGTTTTGTAGTACAATAGCTAAGCATGGGCGAATTTTGCGAATCTGGCGTTCGCGAATTTTGCGAATTTGCGAACTCGCAATCCGCAAAATCCGCGAATTCTCGCGAATTTGCGGATTTTTTTTGTGTGTTCGCAAGGATTTCTGACAGTTCGCAAGGATTTCTGACAGTTCGCGAGGGTTTTGTACCAGTTCGCAATTGCGAACTTACATGTCGGCTCGCAACGGTCACGATTATGTTGTTTCTACGTCTGGTTCATCATCACAGGTTCCCAGCACCCTCTGTTTCACCCCTGCCACCCTCTGTTTCACCCATACCACCCTCTGGTACATCAATGCCACCCTCTGGTTCATCATCACTGTAGATTATGGGGGGGAAAAGCAAGCACACCTGCCTGCTTCAACTGACATTTAATTAATTTGGGGTTGATTTATTAATGTGTCACTGTTTTAAAATTCCAGTCTGGCACCTGCTTCCTTATCTGTAATTTGCTTTCTGTTGCAGTGCAATTTTTTTTCCAGGACCTTTGTGGCCTACTTGTAGCTATTCTATGAGCCTGCTGTGAGGGTCAGAGCAGGGTCATACAATTGTTGCAACTAGCAACTGAACTCTGGAGGGGCCCTTGTCAGGAAGCACTACAGGGAACGGATACTAATGATGAGTTTGAACTTTTGAACCTGCTTTCACTTTTGCAAAACTCGTTTTTCTGCAGAACAGCATTACAGCAACTGTAATGCCCCACCAAGCTTATATCAGAAAGTTGATTTCTAATCCAAAAGTTATCCAAAGAAAATCAAAAGGCCTCAAATCCAAAAAAGTGCAGGCAAATGTCAACCTGAGGAGTTATTCTGATAAAAATCGTCATTTTCAGAAGGTCTATGCTGCTTGCTAGTAGATTTCTTGTGCAGAATTGCAATTTTTGTCATTTCGCGAGTGCGAGATTGTTGCTGCCCGCCGCATCTACATGTTCACAGTTGCGAACTTACACCGCACGCCGCAAAATTGTATCACCAAGAAAAAAAAATCCGCTGCGTGCGAATTTGCGGATTTTCGGTAAATTCGCGAGCGTTCGCGGATTGCGAATTTACCGAAAATCCGCAAAATCCGCGAGCGTAACGGATTTTCCGCCCATTCTTAACAACAGCTACCAATTTACTACTTTTGTCAAAACACGTCTTTAATTTCAATTCTAGGCTAAGGGACACCCTTGATCACGTGTTGAGGTGGTGGATTGTTCTTTCACAACAAACCCTAATAACAGAAAATTAGCTGAGTTTCAACCTGCAGCAGCTGATGATGGTTAACACTAAATAAGAACCATTATTTAACAATTCATAGTGCTTGGGGATGGACAAAATAAGAGTTGCTGCTAAGAAACAATTCAATCCAGGAATCAAAGCATTACATGTTCCATGCAAAGAAGTTGAATCGTACACTAGTGATTGACCTAGAGGATTTCTGCAGCTGGAAAAACTGATAAACTCACTTCTTCCTTTAAACACACGTAAGAGAAAGAACATTTCCATGAATTAAATAGATATGAACAGTGCATTTTCTCATATCGGCTCAAGGATGAATATTTATGGCAATCATGAAACTGAAAAGCTGTAATTGACGGAGGAATATCTCTGTGTATCAGCCATGTATTAGGTGGATTTGCCCAACAGAAGCAAGACTTCCTTCATTTGCCTGATGCTTAACAAAGTGTAGGTAGATTCTTTTTTAGTCATTGCTTTTTGTGTTAGTGTCAAATATTAAGACCCAAAAATGCTGCTTTGCATAGACGTTGCCAGGGCACATAACCTGATTGAAGTGTTTGTAGAGCAGAGTGTTATTTTATTGTGGCTCCTAACTGAGCCTGGCCATGCTGTTAAAAACCTAAGCGTCCTTTTAGAAGATCCAATGCTGAAGGCAGGGTGTTAATTAACCCGTTCACTGTGGCGGCTATTCCGCCGCAGTGCTGAGGGGGCGGGTGGGCCGCGCGCGTATGCTGGTGACGGAACTGCTCCGTCACCAGCCGCGGTTGCGCTGTGCTCAGGACGGAGCGGTTCCGTCACGGCCCGCCCGCTCAATAGAACGCTCAGCGCAGGCACGGAATCCGCGCCGCGCAGGCATACCAAGCGGGCCGTGACGGAACCGCTCCGTCATCAGCACAGCGCGACCGCGTGATGGTTAATAGGAGTCATATGGTCAAAGGTTGCATAAGTGGACTTCCATATTAAGTTGTTTATCTCCCTAGGGTCAGCCACGGTATCTCATCATTCAGACCATGTAGATCACTCTGGAGGCGGAAAACCCACTTCTGTTCCCTTACAAAGAGGGCTCTGCTCTCATCTTGGCCATAGCGAGTGGGTTTCTCTATGACCGTCCACCGTAGGTCCTCCACCGTGTGTCCCAGTTCCAAGAAATGGGTTGTTAGTTTTGAAATTGACCTGCCACATCATTATTGCAGTTTTTTGTGGCTCTGTTGTGTTAGTTTTCTATGAGTTTCTAACTATGCAAAGTAACTACAAACACATATACTTTCAAATTTTTTTTCTAGAAATATGATTTGGGGTATATATATATATATATATATATATATATATATATATATTCACTGAAAAAACCATAGGTTATAGACCATATATAGTTAGGAATTCGCATTTACAAAACCTTATTTTACTCACACAAAACCATTGAAATTCCATATATAGTTAGTTGCACTAACTATATATCGCGCACCCGCAATCCACTGCTGATGATGTCACATATTACATCATTCATGACATGGTCAGTGACATCACTGATGACATCACTGATGACATCTCAAATGACATCACTGATGACATCTCAAATGACATCACTGATGACATCACTGATGACATCTCATTTGACATTACTGATCACATCACTGATGATATCATTCATGTGATAATACGATGAACCTCTTCAGACTCTAATATAACGTTAGATACAATCAGTGTAAACAGACACTCACAGACTGTCACTCATCCATGGAGTTACTCACACACCTAGTCAGTCATGCAAAGAATCAATCACACCTCCATTTCCTCAACTATACAGTTATACAAACTTTACTTATTCAAACATATACTAACACATATTTACTCTCTTATACAATCCCTGATACAAGTTCACAATGATCCATACAGCCACTCACACATTCACTGGCTCTTATGCACAGTTATTTATATATGTCAACTCTCACATGTACTGTGTTTTACATATGTACTTACTTTGACATGTAGCACTGAGATATCCATTCACTCACCAATACACTCATGCACACAGTCAACCGCCCATACAGCTATTTCCACATGCACTTTTGAAACCATACATCTAGTGAATCAACTGCTCACACATCTATGCACAGAGTCATACACCTCCCAGCCACCCACACACACACTCAGTCTCCCATACAAATACTTGGGCAACCAATCAATAACCCATATAGTTACTCAAATAGCTACTTATCAACACATGCAACAGTTTACAGAACAACAGACATAATGATGCACAAATTAAGACAGTTTAGTCACTAACCCATTCACTCAGTGAGACACATTTAATCACTCACTCATACAGTCAGTCATGCACCTACTAAATCCTTCATCCAGACACTTATACATCCACTCATTCTTCAATATGTAAGACATATTTTAACTTTACAGAAACATACAGTCACTGGATGTTGTCATCAGTGATGTCATCAGTGATGTCATTTGAGATGTCATCGGTGATTTCATCAGTGATGTCACTGACCATGTCATGAATGATGTAATATGTGACATCATCAGCAGTGGATTGCGGGTGCGCGATATATAGTTAGTGCAACTAACTATATATGGAATTTCAATGGTTTTGTGTGAGTAAAATAAGGTTTTGTAAATGCGAATTCCTAACTATATATGGTCTATAACCTATGGTTTTTTCAGTGAATTTTCAACGTTTTGTAAATGCTAATTCCTAACTATATATGGTCTATAACCTATGGTTTTTTCAGTGAATTTTCAAGGTTTTGTAAATGCTAATTCCTAACTATATATGGTCTATAGCCTATGGTTTTTTCAGTGAATATATATATATAAACATACATATATAAACATATATCATCTGTATATCTATATAAATACAAACATAAATGCATGCATACATATACTTATATGCATACAGATGCATGTTATTTACATGAAAGTTGAAAAAACACTAATAAAAGCAAAGCTAAAAAGCCACCTCATTACAAACAGAATGGCTTTAACTTAAACGAGGGCGAGATCTATTGCATTTTCAATGCTTGTTTACTTTGGTTCCATCAAGAAGGCATTCAGATGTGTCACACATTTGCCATAAATTCTGAATGTTAGCACTCTAGTTGCACATTAGATCACTGTAGTAAAGCTACTGCTCACCAGGGACGTCTGCTGCTGGTATTCAAAGTGCATGTTTCAGTCTGCATGTCACAATTTTTTTAATGAAATAGAAGAGGATTTGAGAAGTCACTCAAAATGATCCCTAATTTTTCTTTCTGAAGCACTAATCATACTTTCTATGGCAAAATTAACCCCCTCATGTTGTTCCTTTTTAAATTGAGTGTTTTCAGACTTACCACTTCATTCCAATCAAGATGGCTTCTGGTGTGCCATACTTTTGTCATAAGTAAGACTGTTAGCGCTCTAGTTGTTCTTTAGAACACTCTGGGACATTCTGTCATTGGGCTATACTTGGGGTACATCTGGGTGATATTTGGGCTACATTTAGGCTCTTTTGTCTCTGTTGGCCATCTTGGGAGACTGTATGTCAGAATTTTTTAATGAAATTGAAGAGGGTTTGAGAAGTCACTCAAAATGTGCCCTAATTTTTCTTTCTGCAGCACTAATCATAATTCATATGGCAAAATATACCCCCTCATTTTGTTCCTTTTTAAATTAAATGTTTTAAGAGTTACCACTTTATTCCAATCAAGATGGCTTCAGGTGTGCCATACCTTTGTAATAAGTAGGACTGTTAGCGCTCTAGTTGTTCTTTAGAACACTCTGGGACATTCTGTCATTGGGCTATACTTGGGCTACATCTGGGTGATATTTGGGCTACATTTGGGCTCTTTTGTCTCTGGTGGCCATTTTGGGAGACTGCATGTCAGAATGTTTTAATGAAATAGAAAAGGATTTGAGAAGTCACTCAAAATGTGCCCTAATTTTTCATTCTGCAGCACTAATCATACTTTCTATGGCAAAATATACCCCCTCATGTTGTTTCTTTTTAAATTAAATGTTTTAAGAGTTACCACTTTATTCCAATCAAGATGGCTTCAGGTGTGCCATACCTTTGTAATAAGTAGGACTGTTAGCGCTCTAGTTGTTCTTTAGAACACTCTGGGACATTCTGTCATTGGGCTATACTTGGGCTACATCTGGGTGATATTTGGGCTACATTTGGGCTCTTTTGTCTCTGGTGGCCATTTTGGGAGACTGCATGTCAGAATGTTTTAATGAAATAGAAAAGGATTTGAGAAGTCACTCAAAAGGTGCCCTAATTTTTCATTCTGCAGCACTAATCATACTTTCTATGGCAAAATATACCCCCTCATGTTGTTTCTTTTTAAATTGAATGTTTTAAGAGTTACCACTTTATTCCAATCAAGATGGCTTCAGGTGTGCCATACCTTTGTAATAAGTAGGACTGTTAGCGCTCTAGTTGTTCTTTAGAACACTCTAGGAGGCAGCAGTAGAACACAAAGGAATCAACTGACAGTCTCTGTCCTTGTTGGATGTACATGTTTTACTGAGAATGTCAGACTTCATTTTCACATGACTGAGAAAGATAATGTGAATTTCCAGAAAATATGCTTTCAGTTTAGCTTATAGATCCCCTTCCAAACCACTGTGGGAAAATCATGAGATATTAGTTTTCTTTCAAACAATATTCATGATATCACAGCAGAAGGTTTTTTCACATGGTAAAATCACCTTAGAACCCACCACAATTCCTAAAACGAGTATGGTACCATCAACAAAGGATTTATAATGTAACTAAAGTCCTAAAACCCTCTATTAACTACAATGCTTTTTAATGAGCTGCTATCATGTATATTGGTCCCAAGATAGCTGCCAACACTTCTTGGATGAAGTGCTGACAGCCAATCAGATCAGATGTGTGGTTAGGCTCCGCCCAGATATATATCTTTTTTTGAACCTAAATTACTCAAAATCCACTGGAGCACATATATTGAGACCTAGCAAAGGCACATCGGGCTAACAGTCCCTACAATTTTGCCAAGTTTTTTGCAAATCCATTTAGCCGTTCGAGCTAAAAGTGAGGAAATTAACATGGGAAAAACGCGTTTTGGGACCCCCCTTTTTTCTCGGCCCCCCCTTGACGAAACCCCTCCAAATTGTCAGGGGCTGCTCAGAAACAAAATGTGCCATTTTCCAGAAAATTTCAGCCGATTCCGTACACAAACGCCAAAGTTATTAGACATAGAATTTTCAAAAATCCCATAGAGTAAAAATCCTAACTATATATACCTACTGGCGACCGCCAGTAAGTAATATATATATATATATATATATATACCTTTAAGGCTATGTCAGAGATGGGGTCTGACCTCCACCCAGGAGTGGCAGCTGTAGATTAGATTGGTGAAAATTGAAAAAAACACAGTTGATGGACAGAATGTAGAACAATGTCATACATTCACCCCAGTACAAGGATCCTGGCCTAAATCCATCATATTTTTGCACTCCACCCCACCCTGGGTTAGACACTGGCTATATGCAAATCAGCTCTGACCCTGTGCCTCATGGGAACAGTCCAGTCCGAACTACCAAGCCATGTCTTTCCCAGACCGGAATCAAGCATCCAAGGACCGGTTTCTGGCTATCAGCCTACTTCAGCCTGGATAGCTTGACTCCAGTGGTGTGGAGAGCCTGGGACTCACGTCTGAGTATACCCAGCACACTCGGGGTGAAAATTGCAAAAAACACAGTTGATGGACAGAATGTAGAACAATGTCATACATTCACCCCAGTACAAGGATCTGGGCCTAAATCCATCGTATTTTTGCACTCCACACCACCCTGGGTTAGACACTGGCTATATGCAAATCAGCTCTGACCCTGTGCCTCATGGGAACAGTCCAGTCCAAACTACCAAGCCATGTCTTTCCCAGACCGGAATCAAGCATCCAAGGACCGGTTTCTGGCTATAAGCCTTCTTCCTTTTGAATGGTGGTCACGATTGGTGTTGGAGCTGTCCTACGGAACAGTGAGTGGGGCTAGACCAAGGGGGTTGAGTATCGCTTGTTTTAAACGCTAATATGGCTCACCACTTGGCCCTTAATTGTCCTGGAGGCGGACCACGGACCTTTCTGTGTCCCGCATTATGGTTAGGTAGCGCAAATACTGTGAGCATGCAGATGTACGGCGGTCATCGTGTGAATATTTATACCCTTCACAACGGAAACTAAGAGGGACCGCATGGTTTATAAATGAAATGCTCACCTTGCGAATCAATTTTGCTTACCTATATTTGTTTTACCTTCAAACACAAGTTGTGTTCCTTGGAACTTCACCCGCTGACGCCATTTCGAGCCTTAATAAGTTATAGACTCAATAAGACATATTTTCCAGCATTTCTATTTTTTGGGCCATCTCATACACAGTGTATGAAGGGACCTGTACCTTTGGGAATTTGGCTACCTTAGCAAAATGGTGGGAGATTCCGTATTCATACGTGAAGTGTTGTCACCTCTGGAGCGTGTCTGTTACTGATATTAACAATCTTTTGGTTTTTAACTAATTTTGGAGCATGAAATATATTGGGGCTACCAATAGCGATTTAAAACTCTACTCAAGCATACTACAATGAATACTGTTCTGAATAAAATTATTCTTTATTGTAGTAATAACGTTCCACGGGTCTGGAAGTACCCTCCACGTTGTTTCCTCTACCCATCACTGCATTGAGGTAAGAGGCATAACAGGACTGGGACAGTCAGACTGTCCTGACGAAGACCGGTGTGACCCACTTAATCGAGGGCACGGATCGACGGTTGAAACATGTTGACCACCGCAGTATAAGGAGTAGTGTTTATGGACATTGACTCTCTGCCTAAAACACATATACATCCTTCACTTTAATTTTTAATCCTGACCTTGGGACTCTGGAATAATGTACTGGTGGGTACCCATGAGCAAGTTTTAATGAGCACTTTCTAATCTGCACTTTTAGTCTATCACTGACCCAGTCCGGACGGACAACACCAATTTATGTGATCACTGTGTGTCACTTATATGTTGTTTGTATTTGTTGTTCTTGAGTAGTGTGTGTCTTTCAATATTTGTGTTCCCCCCCCCCTATGCTCTGCCCCCTGCGTGGCTACGCGGGGGCGTTTTGTAAGCTGACCCGATGACGAAGTATGTCACGCACATTGTGTGTGAGTGAGGGCAGTTTTTTCAATTGATTGTGACTTTTTAGTCCTGTCTTCGTATCACTTTATTTGTTGTTCCCCACCCCCTCTTTGTGTGTGTCCCATGATGTTGTGCCTCTATACTTATAATGGTAAGTATAAAAATATCAAACAAAATATATAGTTAACACTAGTATCATCAATATATATTGACAAAATATAATTTTTTTAAATAGAGTTTAAAGTAGTAAATGTTAAATGTTTTAATGTATAAATGTAACATAATGCAAATCAAACAATATTTAATACTGTGACTGTACATTATTTAGTTTTATGTTGTATTAACTGGCACAAGTCAGCCCCTGTGGGCATATTAAACCAATGCAATGTGATGTAATTGCCCTTTTCATTATGTATTATATCCACCAAAAATCTCCTCATATCCTCCATACTAACGTTAACTCAAGTATGAATTTACGTGCAGTGTTGTAGCAAAGTTCAGCCGAAGTGGGCTTACTGACTATAGAAATTGCACTACAATTTGATGTAAATCACCTTCTTATTGTTAAGTGCCACAACCTGCTCGTGTGTTGTGGCATTTCAGGATTCTCTTAGGCCTACATAGGTTGATATTATTAGCTCTCTTGCATTTTGTTTGCTTCAGGTGGTGCCTAGTGCATCTGTAATAAAATAAAAATAAAAACCTCATTAAAAAAACACATCTCATTATGTGATTAAAACTATCACTCATATACATATTATCGTCATAAGGCATTCACTTCCAATAATCTACTAATTTCCACTATTGACATTGTTACCCTAAATGTACTGCTAATTCTTCATCCATGTTGAGGCGAGAAGGGTATAAGGTATTATATTAAATTATTAATCTGGATTCCAGCCGTCTCAATTCTTATACTCTATTCCCTCCTCTTTCTTTTACTGGGATCCCATCTAGCACACAGAAGGATAATAGACTGGTGTTCTGATTGTGAAATGTCTTAAAATGTCTAGCAATGGGATTCTGTTTGTCATCTTTATTGATTGCCCTCAGATGCTCCAAAACTCTCTTCTTTGTTTTATGTATGGTGCTACTGATGTAAAGTTTATCAGAAGGGAAGCACAATGCATACACTACATGGTCTGAGTTGCAAGTTAGATGTTTTTTTATCTTAAATTGTTGTCGGTTTTCCGATAGCTTTATACTTGGAGGGGCTTTGCAACTTGGTAGGTATAGTTAGATCTGCATTTTCATAGATGTACATTTTTTTGGTTTGCACATTTTTTTATGATCCTTTTTTATGATTTGCCGAACCATCACAAAAAAGTTCCCCAAAAAAAGGTTCACCGCCTCAGTTCCTTCCTAGAAAATTTTGGGGTGAGATAAAAGGGAATCCCAAAATGCAAAATCCAAATGCATTTTCCATAGAGTTATTTAGACAAGGCGACAGCAAAAACTGCTGACAGGTGTCAAAGTTGACAGGAAGCTAGATCCTGATCCACTGATTGTGCTTTTTGTGATTTGGTGTAAATACGTTCAGTAGATCTTGAGAAATTAAAGGACAGAAATTATTTTATATGTGGACGGTTGGTTCCATGAGAGTTTTGAGAGACTCTCACGGGAGCACCAATTTAAAAATAGGGAATTCTGATTTGCCATGGGAGCTTTATTTCCCTTGGGTAATCTCCCAAATGGGAGTCAGATTCCTGTGGGATCAAGTGCTCTGACTGACTGTCAGCAACATCAGAAAAAGTTGCTGCGTGTCATTACATGACTCGGGGACTTGGTACCCTGTCCTGTCCCTAGGCCACATGGGGGAGAGCCCAGAGAGACCCCACGGGGCCACAAGGAAAAAGAATTGCCAAAAAATGCTGCAATCCTGCGAGATACTCACAGGTTCGGAAAATAAAATGGTAGCTGGGCCGCATTTAATAATCTTTTTACCTGGGGAACCCACTTGCGGTGCTGTGTTCATAAAAGGGAGGGGAGTCCCAGTCTCCGAGCCTGCAGAGCCCACTCCTGGGGCTGAAAATAGGTTATATGGGTCGGGGGCCACGTGGTCCCCCTCTCCAAGCCTGAGAGGCCCCAGGGAGTCCCCCCTTGGGAACGATTACTTTACAGAAGGGGGCAATGTTGCCCTGAGCAACTAATGTCCCAAGAGACCCGATGCCCAGGGAACAGGTCGCAAGCTATGTCCGGTGGAGACCATCCCCATGAAGTTGCGGTTTCCCTAAATGCACCGGTGGGGCAGGGAAGCCTCTGTTTGCCCTCAATTAGCGGGAGCATTTTTTAATTTCCTGCCAAGTGGGAGCAGACACCAAGTCTGCTCCTAGTGGGCAAGAGCTTTACAAATGCTCCCGCCTGCTGGGAGCAGACTTGAGATCTTTTTCCCTCCCTGCACTAAAGCGGGCAGGGAAACAGATTAAAAGATTGCTCCCATCTAGAGGGAGCAGCATTAGGAGCTGCGATTCTGCAGGAGTCTCACACGATCAAGAAAAACAAAAACAAAATGACAGCTGAGCTGCAATAATTAATTAAAGGCCCCAGGGGGCCCTGGGGCCGTATTCAATAAGGGGAAGGGAGGGTCATATGGCCCTCTTCCCCTAGCCATTAAAGGAGCTGAGGAGCCAACCCCCAGGGGGCTAAAACCATGAAAAAGGGGGAGGGGGCCATGAGCCCACCCCGCTTTAAAAAACATAAGCTTCTGTGGTCAAAACCCTGCCACACACAACCAAAGAACATGTGTGGTGGGGTTTGACTTTACGTATGCTAATAAAATATGACTTTACATTTTTTGAAACCTACAATTTCAGAGAAAAAAACAAAGGTTAAAGTAATGTTATAGTTAGGTGAATGTGTCAGTGACAGCATTGATGCTTTGAACTAAAAAAACTCAAATTCACCAGTTACAGTCAGCAGAGCTAACTATAACTTGTGCCCCACCATCCATTTCTTATGACCACTTAGATTACACAACTCATGAAGTGATCTATGACATAATTTATTGCATCACTGTTTGTACTATATAAGGAGATTGTGTAATGTAACATCCCTTCAACATAAGTGAGTGTTATGGTCTCAAGACACGGAAAGGGTGTGTATCCAGTAAGCATGGGCGAATTTTGCGGATCTCGCGTTCGCGAATTTTGCGGATTTGCGAACTCGCAATCCGCAAAATCCGCGAATTCCCGCGAATTTGCGGATTTTTTTTTTTTGTGTTCGCAAGGGTTTCTGCCAGTTCGCGGGGATTTGGTACTAGTTCGCAATTGCGAACTTACTTGTCGGCTCGCAACGGTCGCGACTATGTTGTTTCTTCGTCTGGTTCATCATCACAGCCTCCCAGCACCCTCTGTTTCACCACTGGCACCCTCTCTTTGACCCATGCCACCCTCTGTTACATCAATGCCACCCTCTGGTTCATCATCACTGTAGAAGATGGGGGGGGAAAAGCAAGCCCACCTGCCCTGCTTGAACTGACATGAATTAATTTGGGGTTAGTTTATTAACAACACCTGCCCTGCCCCAACTGACAATAATGAATTAGGGGCTAATTAATGTGTCACTGAAAGAATTTCAAGTTCCAGCCTGGCACCTGCTTGTCTGCTCCTTTAGCTGTAAATCAGGACCTTTGTGGCATACAGTTAAGGTCAGAGCAGGGTCACACAATAGTTGCAAGCAGGCAACCGAATTCTGGAGGGCCCCCTCAGGAAGCACTACAGAGAATCGTTACAAATCATGAGGTTGACCTTTTGCACCTGCTCATTGCTTTTGCTGAAATCGTTTTTCGGTTTTTTCGCGCTATTCGCGGGGCGCGGCGTCGTGCGAAACCGACTGCGGAAGCCGCCAATTCGTGCGAATGAGCATTTTATTTTTTTGCGGCTTGTTGTTTCGCGAGTTTTTTTGCAGTATTCGCGAGCCGCTTGCAGCGCAACACGCGAATTTACCCCAAGGTCGAGTACGGGCGCGGCCATTTTGTTTGCGTGACGTATTTCCGTTTCCGCCCGCTATGTATAATCTTGCGCAGTAAGCGCATTGCGAGTAGAGGTTCGCACGAGATCGCGCGGGAAATCTAGAGGTTCGCACGAGATCGCGAGGAAAATCTCGCGCAAACTTACTTTCGCGCTCGTGAACGGGCGCCGGCCATCTTGTTTTTCATTCATTTCCTGTGTCTGGGCATGGTGTTTAATCCTCTTGGTATCTTTGCCATCCTTTGCTTGTTTTCAGTTTTTTTTTTACGATTTTGCTTCTTATCTATCCCTCTCTTTTCCTAGCTGTATATTTTTGTCTTTTCTGCTATTTTTCTTTACTTTTAAACTACTTTTTTTAACTCTTTTCTTTTCTTCTTCCCTATCCTATTCTTTCTTAATTTTCTACTTCTTCCTACCTTACCTGCCCAGACCATGGTCAAGCCAGGCGCCGTGAAGCTGCCCAGGCACTTGAGGGCCGCAGCGGCGGCGGGGAGTAGTGCTGGACCCAGTGCCAGGACAGCATGCGGGAGATTGAGGGGGAGCAGGTGACGCGACGGGAGATATTCAGCCCGGAGGAAGTGGGCACGCTGGTCTACTTCGTCCAGCGCCGCCTGCCCAGGACCATCGCGGGAGGCGGCAGGATCGCGCCCGGCGGCTACAACATGCGGGAGCGCCGGAAGCGGTGGGAGAAGGTGTGCTGGGCCATATCCCACCTCTACAGGGTCCAGCGCACCTACAGCCAGGTCACCCATCGCTGGACGGACCTCCTGGACCGCGAGCGCGACCTGCTGGACCAGCTCGGCTTGGAGATCCCCGGGCTTGGTGAGTAGTAGTAGCCATTTAATCACTCACTACTATGATGTTTTCTCCTGCTCTGTGTTGTTGTATTGCAAATATTTGTTTTTTACATGGAGCAAGCCAATAATGCCGCTGATGACTATTACATTGTAGTTAAATTATATTTCAAAATCTTCTGTGCATTTCAGGTGCACTGCTCTCCTTCTCAGTGGCGTTGCTACTATGCTTATTTGTTTTCTATTTCGTGGTCTCATTGGCCTGAGTAACTATTATGTATGAGTGTACTTTACAGAACTGCGTAATGCTAGACACTAAGGGGCAGATTACATTTACAAGCCCCTTGCGCCACGTTTACGTTGCCTTGCGTGACGCAACAGCGGCGTAAACGTGCCGCATCCCTGCGAGTCATTTACAGCATGACGCATCTAGGGAGATGCGTCACGTTATAAAGCCATGGGCCTGCACCACAATGGGTGCGTTCCTAGTACGCAGGGTGGGCGGTCCGGCGGCTGTGCGCCTCGCAAAATTGCCTGCGTGAAATCTACAAGATTTAACGCAGGCACTTCTGCGACGCTGCTACGTCAATTCAATTCCTTATGTCTGCTCGAAGCAGGCGAAAGGACTGACACAGCATGTTAAGTATTGGGTGGCCCTGAGCATTACTGGAGTTGCATTGCGTTGGCGACGTGACTCCAGCGATGCGCCACTCTTACGTGACCAGATGCGTCACGCAAGTGCCTACCCTTGCGCCAGGGCGCGCCGCATTGTAAATGAGGCGCATCTGCCGTGTCGCAAGGGTAGTTTTGCGTGACGCATTTGATCTGGCGCATCTCTGGAGATGCGCCAGAACGCGTAAGTAAGTATGCCCCTAAGGGGCAGAATTGCAATTACCGTCGCATCCCTGCAAAGTAGCAGGGATGCGCCATTAATTGTGCGGCCCGCTACCACCACCAAACATGGTGCGCCGTATTTGCAATGCGGCGCACGATGGGCCCAAAACGTCACCGAAGCTTTACTGCTGGAGTTGCGTCGCAACGATGGCGCAGCTCCAGCAATGCTCTGGGGTACCCTATCTCCCCAATGCTGGGTCAAGCCGTACGTCTGCTTCAAGCAGGTGCAGGGTTTGTGTGACGCATCATTGTCCTAAAGGTGACTGATTGAAATTTTGTAGATTTCCCTCAGCCACTATTAGGATGTGTTCCAGCGCAGGAATGCCCTCCCTTGCGCCGGAACGCCCCCTGATGGAGCAGGGCTTTATAACGGGATGCATCTCCCAAATGCGTCATGTTGTTATAATATTATACGCCGCACCATGGCGCCCTTTTTTGTTTAGCTGCTGCGTCACAAAAGTCACGCAAGAACGGCGCAAAAGAGCCGCAAGGGGCTTAAATCTGCCCCTTCCTTTGTACCCCTGACAATAAGAAAAATAGTGGCGGTGGATTGATAGTTAGACTGGTAATGTAGCAGGCAACTGTTAGTGTTGTCACTGATCTGACTGAAATCACAATGGAGTTTGTCTGTCACTTTGCGTCTTGCCTGCGGACTGCTGCCTGCCAGTCCTAGGTGAACGTTTCAGTACTTTGTTTAGTGAGTTACGTGACTTTCGAAGTCACAGGTCCTCAAATAAATGAAAACTAACCCTAATCAATATAATTTTGCGGAAATATTTTGTTATTGTTCTTTTGAAATGTTTGATTTGGTTGACATTGACAAGCAACAATCATCCATGTTTTCTGTTCTTTCTTTCATGTTGTACGTCAGCTCCCCCCAGGGGCGAGAGGAGGACACAGGAGCAGCAGGCGGCGGATGCTGTTCAACAGGGCCAGGATCGGACAGGCGAGGGCTCCTCTGCTGGCCCCAGTAAGTTTTCATTTTAGACTAGTACCTATTTTTCCTAGCGTTCCTCATTTGACTTTTTTCAAAATTGTCTTTGCTCTTCTTGTAGACTGTATCTAAATTCTTATCCTGCCTCTACTATGACTCCCTGTGGTATTACTAGATTATTCTTATTAGTCTGTCTGTGTAGCTAACTAAGATTGCACGGTTGGCGAAACTCCCATGATTCTAGTCAGCAATAGCTCTATCAACTTAGTGCAGTCCTCTGGGATTGTCCATAATGTCTTTTGAAGTGTTCTATCTGGACTCATGCTTGCAAAAATTGCAAAACCTTTCGCTCAGTCACTCTAGTCTGGACCAAAATACACAGATTGTATTTAAGTTTAAAAGCTTTATTAAAAGTAAACACATTTATTAAAATGAAGTCATAATAAAACTAAACGTTTAACTGATAATGGAAAAGTGGTTAGTGCTGACGATTAATTGAAGACATTTCTTGTGGTCGAGCCGAGCTCTCACCTGGTTTCAACTTGATCTTGTTGTTAGAAGTCCATCTTCTGTCTGTGTGGAGAAAAATGGTGCGTGTTAAAAAAACAGCCTTCATCAGTTGTGCCAAAAAGTGCAGCAAGACAACCTTCCCTGGAAAAAGGGACATTTTTTTTAACTTTAACGTAGACAGTCACAAATTACATTGTTTTCACATGTCTTCATTCCTCGACCAAAGACTAGTGAGTGCTTTATTCTAACATTCTTAAATGTACTTTGTAGGTGGAACATCTGGTGGCGGGGCCAGTGTGGAGGTGGTGGTGCTCGACACGGAGGCGGAGGGCGATTCTTCAGGGGAGGAGGCGGCGGCTGTGAGAGTTGAGACGGTGGTGGTGGCGGCCAGAGGTAAGCTCTTATATATTCCTTACTTATTGAGATTGAAGACTAGCTGGGAAGGCAAGAATATGAGATGCATGGCTGGGTGAATGATGAAGCAATGATGGGTGGAAGGACAACAGCCTGGGTGGGTGACACAGAAACTGTATGTGTCCATATACCTGGATCATGCTACTATCTGACTCTTACATAGCATATGTGTATCTAGAGCAGGGGTACTCATAGTACGGCCCGCGGGCCGGTGGTGGCCCGGCAAGCCTTCCTTGGCGGTGCGCAGACCTTGCAGACAATCACTGCTCCCCCGGCCCCCACAGAGCAGAGGCTTTTTTGTATTTCACCTGTTAGCGCCCCTGCATCTCCACTCTGACAATCACTGCTCCCCCGGCCCCCACAGAGCAGAGTGGAGATGCAAGGCCACAAAGAGGTGAAATAGAACAAAGCCTCTGCTCTGTGGGGCCGGGCAAGCAGTGATTGTCAGGGTGGAGAAGCAGGGGCGCTACAACAAACAAAGCCTCAATAATATGTTAATGGTCTTTTAAAGACCTGTTAAGTACTTTGGTGTTGTTGTCTGTGTGTGCGCGTTGAGGAAGCGGTCTCAACCCGGGCTGAAGGCTGACACAGATAGACACACACACAGTGAGATGACAGAGGGGGAGGAAGAGGGAGGGCAGGAGGGAGAGAGAGATGGAGAGGGAGGGCAGGAGGGAGAGCAGGAGGGAGAGAGATGTATGTAAATGCTGGGTCTGGTGGCTCAGTGGATGAGGGCATCTGCTGCAGGGACCTGTGTGCAACCTCATGGTCACAAGTTATCGTTTTGCTTTAGCCCCGCCCCCTCTGACTCCACCCCCACCAGTGCGGCCCTCGGCCCCAAACTACACTGTAAATGTAGCCCCCGAGAGAAAGTTTGTGAGTACCCATGATCTAGAGAGAGTAGACGGTCAGTGGATGAACTAAGTGTAACTTTGAAGAGCATGTAACACTGCACCCGCACGTCCGTTCCAGTGTAGGAAAGGCAAGGAAAAGAACTTTTAATTTTGTCCAAATACTACCATCATAAGTAGCAGTAGTTTGTATTGCAAGCACTGCATAGATCCGGTTATTACGGTGGCCACTCCCTACCTCTCTTAATACGTTTAGTAGTACTCAGTCATTCATGTGTGGATGTATCACTGGTCACTCAATAAAAAGCAAAGCACCTAAAGTCATCCCATATATAAGCAAAAACATCCCATGTGAAGTGATAGATAATCAGATTATTTATCTTCTTCAATTTTCCATTTCTAGTACTCATTTCCACTGTAGGGTGAAAGTTAAATTAATTAAGCAGTAGCCCTTGAGTTGTAACAGAGTATTCTCAGTGCCACCCGTAATAGAAAAGTAAGAGCTTCACCACCTGCATGTACTGGACGGGTACAGTAACGCAACGCAAGTCTAGGTCACTCCTCATGGCGTGCGTCTCTTTTTCTCGGGTGCAAGTTTACTGCGCTGGCATTATGCCGGCTTGCAGAAGATAACGTACCAATTTTCCAAAACAAGAGACAAGAAGAAGAATAAGACTGGTGTACTTTCATAGTCGACTCCAATGGAAGTCCATAGTGCTCGTAGAATTTGTTCCTTAAACTCCCACTAATGTTAGAGCAAGGATGAAGAAGTGTGAGGTTAGATAGATACTGGCCTCAATAGTTATGTAATGCCTTTGCAAGTTGCTAGTTGTAGTGCAACACAAATTTCTGCTGAATGATTGAGTTAATCTTAAAGAGCATTGGTTACAGACTATGTCTTTCTTTCTTCATATAGGTTCTCCTTCCAAACGAACAAGGAGGAAGGAGCTGGCTAGAGCGGCCCGGCAACGGAGGATCGATGCCACTGTGGCCGAATATCGGCGGCTGGTGGCCCTGGAGGACGAAGAAAGTGTGCAGTCGACTACAACAACTACGTCGTCTGCATCGGCCTTCGTTCCCCCACGGGCTGCCAGTGCCACCCAGCACAGTGGTCCACCCAGACTGAGCCAGGCTGCCAAAGCCAAACGCCACCGCCGAGTAGCAAGGACAACAGCTACAGCTTCCTCTCACAGCCGTTGCACCTACAAGGCATTGAAGGCACGCCTGCGCCGCAGTACCCTGATGGTGTCCCGCCTCCAGCAGGAGCTCCACCACTTTTCCAACCAGTTGGAGGGGCTCCGCGTAGAGCACGCCTTGCTCCGCCAGGAGCATGATGCCCTGGCCCAAAAAGTTGACAGCATCCACCCATAGTGTCCCTTGCCCCTTTTTTAGAGACTTTTGGGGGGTGGGAATTGGGAGTTGGGTTTTTGGGGACTTTTGAAGGACAATCGTTGGGGTTAGGGAGGGTCTTGCGGGAGATTATTTTGTTAGGGATATAAATATACTTTTTCAAACTTTATCTGAGCATACCCGTTTCTTACTTCTTGCCTGGTGGGTGGGGGTTTAACGTTGACTTTGTTTTCCTGAAAGTTTAGTTCCATTTTCTTCCTTTAAGTGTAAATGCCCAAATGTTTTCAACCCTAAGTGCCTCTCACAGACTAAGTGAAGTGAATCCAAGAGTCCTAGGACTTTAGTAGTACTACCTTCAGTCTCTCGTCTCTCGTACTAATACTCCATTATACCCCCAAACCACCAAACGCTTATCTTACCTGTAATTTGTGTTTGAAAGTAGGGCTAGACCCAGGGCTGGCTCCACGGGAAACAGCGAATAAGGTTGGCAATCTTGGTCGGATAAAATTTCCTCATAGCGGTGGTACTAGTGGTGTGACACAGTGGCAGTTGCATGCCTATGAAAAAAAAGAAAATGAAATCTGGTTTGTCCTCCTGAGCAATTCAACGGTACAACTGAGAATATAGCAGGTGACAGAAGTACAGTAGAACAGTGCCACATTGTAGCCTAACAAATGGTAAAGTATAACTACTAATTCGGTTGAAGTTCTTTCACATTAGCAATGGTTCTTTGTCAAGCAGAGTAAGAAAATATCCTCGGATTTCTTCACCAGCCTGTTGCTATCACCTTATCCTCCCCAGCAAGTGTGTGGATTTATTGCTGTCATTTAGTCACACATCAATCAAAACCACACAGCCCGGGGGAAGAGGGTTAGGGTTTGAAAAATGGATGGGTACGGGGGTTTTTGGGAAAGGTTTTGGGAGACAAGAAAAAATAGCACAGCATAGACAAACAATTGTGAACATAAACAAATCTTTGGGTACAAACCTATCCATCAATCTTTGAAAGTGCATGCACTACTGCATACATGTCAGTGAAAAGTAAGTAGTACATTCGACAACTGTGGAAGAAAGAATGCGACAGTACAGGGCCTGTGTGGAATAAATTATTGATAACAATATTCAACATAAGGTCTCTGTAGCCAGATACCCGAGAGCCTTGCTGGTCACTATATATCCATTCACAACAACACTCAGTGGGGTTGGTCTGGAAGGTATAGTAGATAGAAAAGGAGAAATTGCTCTTTTTCTAGGTGTCCCCTCACTCACCAGGGTTGCCCCTTGGTGACATGCTTCATCATTGGGGCCATCCCAGTCCTCTATGGCCTGGGGCGTGCTGTGACTTGCGAATTACGTAGGAGCACTTACAAATGACTATGTGTGGTACAGATGTGATAGTGGAGTGGACTAAGTGATGTGTTAAGGGATCAATTTAGAAGCAGAGAGAGATCCAAGAAATGCAGTCACAGTCAGAGAAAAAGGCAAGGGATACTGTATCTATGTGGTTGTAGTGGTCCTGTTGGAAGTGGTAAGTAAGTTGCCTGCAGAAAAAAAATCCTCCTATTAGCGGCACTCCTCCATTGCAGCCGACGCTTCGTCCATCGATGTTGGTCACCAGAAGACACCCTGTAAAAAAAAGCACAGCATAGACAAACAATTGAACATAAACAATTCTTTGGGTACAAACCTATCCATCAATCTTTGAAAGTGCATGCACTACTGCATGCATGTCAGTGAAAAGTAAGTAGTACATTCGACAACTGTGGAAGAAAGAATGCGACAGTACAGGGCCTGTGTGGAATAAATTATTGATAACGATATTCAACATAAGGTCTCTGTAGCCAGATACCCGAGAGCCTTGCTGGTCACTATAAATCCATTCACAACAACACTCAGTGGGGTTGGTCTGGAAGGTATAGTAGATAGAAAAGGAGAAATTGCTTTTTTTCTAGGTGTCCCCTCACTCACCAGGGTTGCCCCTTGGTGACATGCTTCATCATTGGGGCCATCCCAGTCCTCTACGGCCTGGGGCGTGCTGCGACTTGCGAATTACGTAGGAGCACTTACAAATGACTATGTGTGGTGCAGATGTGATAGTGGAGTGGACTAAGTGATGTGTTAAGGGATCAATTTAGAAGCAGAGAGAGATCCAAGAAATGCAGTCACAGTCAGAGAAAAAGGCAAGGGATACTGTATCTATGTGGTTGTAGTGGTCCTGTTGGAAGTGGTAAGTAAGTTGCCTGCAGAAAAAAAATCCTCCTATTAGCGGCACTCCTCCATTGCAGCCGACGCTTCGTCCATCGATGTTGGTCACCAGAAGACACCCTGTAAAAAAAAGCACAGCATAGACAAACAATTGAACATAAACAATTCTTTGGGTACAAACCTATCCATCAATCTTTGAAAGTGCATGCACTACTGCATGCATGTCAGTGAAAAGTAAGTAGTACATTCGACAACTGTGGAAGAAAGAATGCGACAGCACAGGGCCTGTGTGGAATAAATTATTGATAACGATATTCAACATAAGGTCTCTGTAGCCAGATACCCGAGAGCCTTGCTGGTCACTATAAATCCATTCACAACAACACTCAGTGGGGTTGGTCTGGAAGGTATAGTAGATAGAAAAGGAGAAATTGCTTTTTTTCTAGGTGTCCCCTCACTCACCAGGGTTGCCCCTTGGTGACATGCTTCATCATTGGGGCCATCCCAGTCCTCTACGGCCTGGGGCGTGCTGCGACTTGCGAATTACGTAGGAGCACTTACAAATGACTATGTGTGGTGCAGATGTGATAGTGGAGTGGACTAAGTGATGTGTTAAGGGATCAATTTAGAAGCAGAGAGAGATCCAAGAAATGCAGTCACAGTCAGAGAAAAAGGCAAGGGATACTGTATCTATGTAGTTGTAGTGGTCCTGTTGGAAGTGGTAAGTAAGTTGCCTGCAGAAAAAAAATCCTCTTATTAGCGGCACTCCTCCATTGCAGCCGACGCTTCGTCCATCGATGTTGGTCACCAGAAGACACCCTGTCCACTGCCTGCCTGATGCTGAATTGTGGCTCGCTACTGTGAAGCCTGACTCCATCCTTTTTTCCCCATTGCAGAGACTGAAACCCGGCCTGTAATTATTCAACGAAAAACAGGAAGTGATATAATATTACAACACCACTGATAAATAAATATAAGGTATGTAGGCTGTGGAGTGCAAAAAGTCACAATTTGATTTTCCTAGTAGACAGTACAATATTTTTGAAAGTGCGTACTCTGAGTCACCTTTTGAAGGATAAATAAGTATGGGCAAATTAATGTAGCGGATCTTGCCCCTCAAGCTAGGTGTACTGTAAACTGTGTTTTAGAACAAAATTAGATCTTCCTAGCAGTGCTCCCACCCAGACCCTTACTAAAGCCAGTCGCAAAAATGTAGAAGACCCCCAATCAAATCTCAAAAAACGAGGCCTAGCAGAAAACTGGTGACAAAACTTACTTTGAAAGTAAAAGTAGGCCGAAGTACCCCCTTCCTAATTACCCCTTACCCACCGTGGATTGCATTCAAACCACTTGCAAGCAACCAAGCAAAAGTAGCCATAGCCAGCATCGCTCCAAGACTCGAAATCCCCCCCACTCAAACACATGCAATAGAAATACTGCTAACCCTAACAAACCCTAAGTTAAGAATAGTGGCAAAGGCTTTCTTTAACTATGCCAAATCCCCCCTTTCCCACCATGGATTTTCTTCAAATGACTTGCAACCAAAATTACACATTCTCACGAGTGCTCTAAGACCCCAGAACTCAGTTGCAAAAATCTAGAACACCCCGAAACACATGCAATCCTGCTGCTAGGGCTAACCCTAACGAACCCTAAGTTACAAAAAGTGCCAAAAGGCTTTTCCGCGAGGATTTTGTCCCAACCACTTCTACCCGGTATTAGACCTTCCCAGGAATGCCCCAAGACACGCCAACCCACCCGCCAAGAAGCATAACACCCCCAAACAGGCCAAAAGCATAATCTCATACTTGCAATATTTCTCGGCCTTCGGTCCAAACGCGCTGCGTAGCTAGGCCATAAGTCGGGGTTGCCACGACGGATTTCCTGAAAAGCAAATGCAATCAAGATTAGAGTGCCCCAGCAGTGCTCCCAGACCACAAAACTCACCCACAAACAGACGGAACCCCCCCTAAGAGCACCTCAAAGGCAAGCAAGTCATCAAAAACACAAAAAAAATTCCGCCTGGGATTTGGTCCAAAACACTTTTATCCGGTATTAGAGCTTCCCAGCAATGGCCCCAGAGCCGTCAACCCAGGAGAAAACGAGTAGAAGACCCCCAAACAGCCAAAGAGCAAAAGTACAAAAATGGGGACTTAGTCAATTTTTCACAAATTTCCCAAATCACTCCGCGCGCGCTCTGCAGCTAGGCCCTAACTCCCCTCTGCCACCATGGATTTGCTTCAAACCTCTTGCAAAGTAAAGTATTTATAGCCAGCAAGGCGCCCAGACCCCGAAACCCACCCACAAACACCAGGAAGCCCCCCAAACAGGCCCCCGAAAACGCTACATTGAGCAAAATGTCAGAAATAGCCACAAAAAAAATCGGCCTGGATTTTGTCCCAACCACTTCTACCCGGTATTAGACCTTCCCAGGAATGCCCCAAGACCCGCCAACCCACCCGCCAAGATGCATAACACCCCCAAACAGGCCAAAAGCAAAATCTCATACTTGCAATATTTCTCGGCCTTCGGTCCAAACGCGCTGCGTAGCTAGGCCATAAGTCGGGGTTGCCACGACGGATTTCCTGAAAAGCAAATGCAATCAATATTAGAGTGTCCCAGCAGTGCTCCCAGACCACGAAACTCACCCACAAACACCAGGAAGCCCCCCAAACAGGCCCCCGAAAACGCTACATTGAGCAAAATGTCAGAAATAGCCCAAAATAAATCGGCCTGGATTTTGTCCCAACCACTTCTACCCGGTATTAGACCTTCCCAGGAATGCCCCAAGACCCGCCAACCCACCCGCCAAGAAGCATAACACCCCCAAACAGGCCAAAAGCAAAATCTCATACTTGCAATATTTCTCGGCCTTCGGTCCAAACGCGCTGCGTAGCTAGGCCATAAGTCGGGGTTGCCACAACGGATTTCCTGAAAAGCAAATGCAATCAAGATTAGAGTGTCCCAGCAGTGCTCCCAGACCACGAAACTCACCCACAAACACCAGGAAGCCCCCCAAACAGGCCCCCGAAAACGCTACATTGAGCAAAATGTCAGAAATAGCCAAAAAAAAATCGGCCTGGATTTTGTCCCAACCACTTCTACCCGGTATTAGACCTTCCCAGGAATGCCCCAAGACCCGCCAACCCACCCGCCAAGAAGCATAACACCCCCAAACAGGCCAAAAGCAAAATCTCATACTTGCAATATTTCTCGGCCTTCGGTCCAAACGCGCTGCGTAGCTAGGCCATAAGTCGGGGTTGCCACGACGGATTTCCTGAAAAGCAAATGCAATCAAGATTAGAGTGTCCCAGCAGTGCTCCCAGACCACGAAACTCACCCACAAACACCAGGAAGCCCCCAAACAGGCCCCCAAAAACGCTACATTGAGCAAAATGTCAGAAATAGCCAAAAAAAAAATCAGCCTGGATTTTGTCCCAACCACTTCTACCCGGTATTAGACCTTCCCAGGAATGCCCCAAGACACGCCAACCCACCCGCCAAGAAGCATAACACCCCCAAACAGGCCAAAAGCAAAATCTCATACTTGCAATATTTCTCGGCCTTCGGTCCAAACGCACTGCGTAGCTAGGCCATAAGTCGGGGTTGCCACAACGGATTTCCTGAAAAGCAAATGCAATCAAGATTAGAGTGTCCCAGCAGTGCTCCCAGATCACGAAACTCACCCACAAACAGACGGAACCCCCCCTAAGAGCACCTCAAAGGCAAGCAAGTCATCAAAAACACAAAAAAATTTCCGCCTGGGATTTGGTCCAAAACACTTTTATCCGGTATTAGAGCTTCCCAACAATGGTCCCAGAGCCGTCAACTCACCTGCAAAGAGGTACAACAACACCCCCACAAGTGCTGAGTCTTTCTTCATTGGGCGTAAACCAGCCCTCTGGTTTGATGGAAATAGGAGTCTGGAGGAGGAGGATAGAGGAGCATGTTCTTCTGAACTTGTGAACCTGAGGAATGCAGACTGCGGCAACTTCAAATCAATTAGCAAACCAGCGAAGACAGTTCTGCTGATGGGCTTGATTTTGTGATTATCTGATTAAAGTTTGAAATATATTAACTGTGCACAACAAAGAAAGACAGACACACAGGAATAAAAGTGAATAGGGACGAAAAAGAAAGTTATTGATTTGTTGTCTCATTTTCAGGGCTCGGTATCACGGTCCAGGAATAAGAATAAGGCTTCGTCATCATACTCTGCGAATTCAGGCAGGGTGAGCTCAGTGTCACCTGACAGAGTAGAAATTCCCTCATCTATGTTGCTGGCCACCTCCTCTTCATCCGGCACGCTCTCTCGTACTCTGAAATCTGGTGGTATGAGGTGTTGATTCATCTTGATCATTGTTAACCTCTCCACATTTTTGGGCGAGAGGCGGCTCCGTTTGGGAGTTACAATGCCACCAGCAGCACTGAAAACGCGTTCAGAAGACACGCTTGCGAGTGGGTAAGACAAGTAGTTTAAAGCCAGGTTGGTGAGCTGTGGCCACAATTCTTTTTTCCCATGCCAATACGCCAATGGGTCAGAATTAACATAGACCTCTGTTGAGTCATTCAGATAGTCCTTCACCATCGACTCAAGGTCCTCATCCAAGGTTCCTCCACTTTGCTTAGCTCTTGCTGTGCCTCTGACCTTTTGAGAACCAAACCCACGCAGAGCTAGCCAATCCTCTTCAGCCTCCAATGTTTCTGTTGTGTTTCGTGCAGATGATCCGGTTGCCGGTGTCTTTAACGGCTGAGAGGTCACTTGTGCCACAGCCACAGGTGCAGAAGTGGATTGTTTTGACTGGGGATGGCCTGCTGATGTACTGCCATTTCCTTCAATTTCCAGCCGTTCTGTTTCAAACCTCTTGGCTGACAAGGCTAGCCAACGTTTGTACTTTGGAACATGTTCATCATCAAAAGGAAAGAATGCTTGGCCTGCCAGCGCCTTTTTGTAGCGTGGATCCAGAATAGTAGCACAAATGTAATGCTGTTCTGAGTGGATCTTTTTAAGACGTTCATCACCTTGTAGGAGCTCTAATAATTGCTCAGCCAGAGGCAAAGAGTCTTGGTTTTTGTCATCTTTTTCAAACACAGAACACACCTCCTTCAGTTGGTCCTCCAGCATGTACAACAATGGGATAGCTTTTCCCAAATTAGAGTCCTCCTTGCTGACTGCACGCGTGAAGAACTCAAAAGGACGAAGCATGCGTGTCAGGCTTTGAACTATGTTCCATTGCGGCCCACCCATCCTCAGCTCCTCTGTACCCTCTGTAAGGAAATATTGATCGAGTTCCGTATACTGCTCATACAGACGCTCAAGCATGTAGAAGGTTGAGTTCCAACGTGTTACCACCTCCTGGATGAGTGCTTTCACTGGCATTTGACGTTGATATAGCAGGCTCCTCAGCTGCTTCCGGGCCTTAAAAGAATGGCTGAAATGCTTGCACATTTTTCGGCAGGTGTCCAATACACTGTACGCTGCACTGCCTTTATTACCCAAGAATTTTTGGACAACCAGGTTTATACAGTGCGCCAAACACGGCACTCTGAAATAGTAACCGTCCCTCATGGCCTTAACTATATTGGCGCCATTGTCCGTGGAAACATAACCAACCTTGCGTTTTAGTGGGGACAGCCAGTTAAGGACCTTTGTGTTAAAGACATCCAAAATGTTTTCTGCTGTGTGACGTTTCTCCAAACCAAACATGGCTAGTGTTGCATGTTTCCGAGCAGCTTTAAAAACAATGTCCGTGTCAACACCTGTGTTTAGCTTTGCTTTAGCCCCTGAAAAAGAGACCCAGTGTGCAGTGATGCACATGTAATCAGCGCCTGCGCCACTGGTCCACATGTCTGTTGTCAGATGTATAGTGTGAACAGCACTCTTCTGCAAAGCTGCCCCAATCACCTTCAGAACATCTTCATGTAGTGCTGGAACCGCAACTCGGGCAAAATAGAACCGGCTAGGAACCTTCCATTTAGGGCAGAGCGCTGCCACTAATTCTAGAAAACCAACCCCTTCTACAAAAGAAAAAGGGAGAAGGTCCAGAGCTAGCATTTTAGCCAGCTTAGTGTTATACAGACGCGTCATTGGGTGGTTGCGTTCATATTGCGCTTCTGTAAACAACATCTTTTTAATGTTGCCCTGGACCAAGGATTTACGGGATGATGATGATATCTTCGACCCACTTACGCTCGCTGATGAACTTTTCCGCATTGATGTCTCACTCTCTCCCACACTCTTAGTGTGGCTCACATGGGGTGTGCTGCTGACAGGGGTACTGGGTGTAAGTGAAGTGTTTGAATCGTCTTCTTCCTCCTCGTCATCATCAGATGAAAAATCAACGTTTTGATTACGTGCAATTCTGGCTTGCATAAACGCCTCTAGGTGCGGAAGCCATTGGACAGGGTTCGCTCTCTTAAGATGACCTCTCTGGCCTCCGGTACCATAGTTAGAACCAAGCTTACCACGACCAACTCGAACCTTACAAAGGCTACAAATGGCTACGTTTTCCATTTTTGGGCAAACACTAAAGAAGTCCCAAACTGGAGACTTGAAATGTCTTTGGGGGCCGAAGGAGGCGGCGATACTGGTGGTGGTGGTCCTGCTGCTAATGCCAGATGAAGTGGAGGATGTGGATTGCCGAACTTCAGTACGTTTTGCACTTTCACCACCACGAATTGAGGTCGAGGACGAGGTGGGTACCTTCTTGCGAGGAAGAAATATGGAAGCGGTAGGTTTTGGTGTACTACTTAACTCAAATCTAATGATTCCATTTCCATTGCCTCCTCGCCGACATCATCATCACGCTCAGCAGCTTCTCGGGATAGGGTCAAAATGTCTCTTTGCTGCATGCCCGGTGGGGCTGCAGTGACCTTTGTGATGACTGGCTCGTCGTCATCGTGAGAGGCTTCATCACCAGCAGTATCTGTCACTTCTTGTTGAGCCTCATCACACTCCATAGGTATGAGTTTTTTGACGACCTTCCTTTTACTCTTAGGTACCTGTGTCAGATCATGGTGTGCCTCACTGTCAGACCGCAGTTGTGGTTCCCAAGACAGATCACTTGCATCAGAACGAGGTGGGCTTGAAGAAGATGTAGACACCCCCCTTGATCTTTTCCTTGCTAGGGATGTGGAAGACAATGAATGATCATCAGGAGGAGTGGCTTCCAATGATACCTCGGCTTCATTGTCGATTTCCTGATGTGCCCCTACTTCGGGAGGAACAACTATTGTGGGCACTTGTGAACCTCCATGCACCTTTGCTTGCGCATCTCCTTTTGCTGCCTCTCCTTCCACATGTACTTGGGCGTGTACTTGCACATGGTGTTGTTGTTGCGGCTGTGGTTGTTCAACACTTGTCAGATGAGTTACAACAACCTGTGTTGATTCAGGGACATTGCTGCTACTTTCTTGCGATGAGCCAACATCACTGGTCGATGGTGATTGGAGAAGTACACTGACTGCCTCTGAAGCACTCAAGGGCTTTGACTTAAGTTGGCGTGGTGGTGGAGGCACTGAACCCAATGGAGCAGGGGTGCTGCTCCCAGCTTGGTCCCCAGCAGATCCTGCTGCTGCAGGCGTACTTTTTTTTTTTCTCCCAAAAAACGTGGCGGGTGGCACACCAGCCTCCTTGGTAACTTGCTTCTTCTGCTCCTTACTAGCAACTTTCTTGCTAGAGGAGCTACGGAGACCTTTTTTTGGGGCCATCTTCTTCGGAGCAGGTCAGACAGCAGGCCGCAGTTGCACGAATTGTAGAGTTGTCTGAGGCCAGACATGACGTCGCGTGACGTTATGCTGCACACACACACCGCTGCAGGACTTCTTCCTGGCACTGGTGGTTCTCTTGAGTCTTGTGCATCTAAAAAAAATGGAAGACAGAGGAACATCAGTTCAGTTATACAGCACAAAAAAATCGAAAAACACTGCAAAATCAGCACAATCCCAATCCATCCATGCCCTCCATAATGTTTAAATTCAAGACAACCCACAGAAATACTAGGCCCATGCAAGACTCACTACCCCTGGGCATAAATAAAGGTTGAAAAGTAGGCAAAATGGTTGCAGGCCTAACAACAAAGCCTGCATTCAAAATGGCCACTTGCCCGCCAGCACATGGCCAGTGCCTGTAGCTGCACTCAAAATGGCCACCAGCCACATGGCCTGTCCCTCCCCATGAACACCCCCAAAAATCGAAAAACACTGCAAAATCAGCACAATCCCAATCCATCCATGCCCTCCATAATGTTTAAATTCAAGACAACCCACAGAAAGACTAGGCCCATGCAAGACTCACTACCCCTGGGCATAAATAAAGGTTGAAAAGTAGGCAAAATGGTTGCAGGCCTAACAACAAAGCCTGCATTCAAAATGGCCACTTGCCCGCCAGCACATGGCCAGTGCCTGTAGCTGCACTCAAAATGGCCACCAGCCACATGGCCTGTCCCTCCCCATGAACACCCCCAAAAATCGAAAAACACTGCAAAATCAGCACAATCCCATTCCATCCATGCCCTCCATGATGTGTAAGTTCAAGACAACCCACAGAAAGACTAGGCCCATGCAAGACTCACTACCCCTGGGCATAAATAAAGGTTGAAAAGTAGGCAAAATGGTTGGAGGCCTAACAACAAAGCCTGCATTCAAAATGGCCACTTGCCTGCCAGCACATGGCCAGTGCCTGTAGCTGCACTCAAAATGGCCACCGGCCACATGGCCTGTCCCTCCCCATGAACACCCCCAAAAATCGAAAAACACTGCAAAATCAGCACAATCCCATTCCATCCATGCCCTCCATGATGTTTAAGTTCAAGACAACCCACAGAAAGACTAGGCCCATGCAAGACTCACTACCCCTGGGCATAAATAAAGGTTGAAAAGTAGGCAAAATGGTTGGAGGCCTAACAACAAAGCCTGCATTCAAAATGGCCACTTGCCTGCCAGCACATGGCCAGTGCCTGTAGCTGCACTCAAAATGGCCACCAGCCACATGGCCTGTCCCTCCCCATGAACACCCCCAAAAATCGAAAAACACTGCAAAATCAGCACAATCCCATTCCATCCATGCCCTCCATGATGTTTAAGTTCAAGACAACCCACAGAAAGACTAGGCCCATGCAAGACTCACTACCCCTGGGCATAAATAAAGGTTGAAAAGTAGGCAAAATGGTTGGAGGCCTAACAACAAAGCCTGCATTCAAAATGGCCACTTGCCTGCCAGCACATGGCCAGTGCCTGTAGCTGCACTCAAAATGGCCACCAGCCACATGGCCTGTCCCTCCCCATGAACACCCCCAAAAATCGAAAAACACTGCAAATTCAGCACAATCCCATTCCATCCATGCCCTCCATGATGTTTAAGTTCAAGACAACCCACAGAAAGACTAGGCCCATGTAAGACTCACTACCCCTGGCCATAAATAAAGGTTGAAAAGTAGGCAAAATGGTTGGAGGCCTAACAACAAAGCCTGCATTCAAAATGGCCACTTGCCTGCCAGCACATGGCCAGTGCCTGTAGCTGCACTCAAAATGGCCACCAGCCACATGGCCTGTCCCTCCCCATGAACACCCCCAAAAATCGAAAAACACTGCAAAATCAGCACAATCCCATTCCATCCATGCCCTCCATGATGTTTAAGTTCAAGACAACCCACAGAAAGCCTAGGCCCATTCAAGACTCACTACCCCTGGGCATAAATAAAGGTTGAAAAGTAGGCAAAATGGTTGGAGGCCTAACAACAAAGCCTGCATTCAAAATGGCCACTTGCCTGCCAGCACATGGCCAGTGCCTGTAGCTGCACTCAAAATGGCCACCAGCCACATGGCCTGTCCCTCCCCATGAACACCCCCAAAAATCGAAAAACACTGCAAAATCAGCACAATCCCAATCCATCCATGCCCTCCATGATGTTTAAATTCAAGACAACCCACAGAAAGACTAGGCCCATGCAAGACTCACTACCCCTGGGCATAAATAAAGGTTGAAAAGTAGGCAAAATGGTTGCAGGCCTAACAACAAAGCCTGCATTCAAAATGGCCACTTGCCTGCCAGCACATGGCCAGTGCCTGTAGCTGCACTCAAAATGGCCACCAGCCACATGGCCTGTCCCTCCCCATGAACACCCCCAAAAATCGAAAAACACTGCAAAATCAGCACAATCCCATTCCATCCATGGCCTCCATGATGTTTAAGTTCAAGACAGCCCACAGAAAGACTAGGCCCATGCTAGACTCAAATACCCCTGGTGAAAAGGCCACAAGTACAGGCCCAAAAAACGAAAATCACTGAAAAATCAGCACAATCCCATTCCATCCATGGCCTCCATGATGTTTAAATTCAAGACAACCCACAGAAAGACTAGGCCCATGCAAGACTCACTACCCCTGGGCATAAATAAAGGTTGAAAAGTAGGCAAAATGGTTGCAGGCCTAACAACAAAGCCTGCATTCAAAATGGCCACTTGCCTGCCAGCACATGGCCAGTGCCTGTAGCTGCACTCAAAATGGACACCAGCCACATGGCCTGTCCCTCCCCATGAACACCCCCAAAAATCGAAAAACACTGCAAAATCAACACAATCCCATTCCATCCATGGCCTCAATGATATTTAAATTCAAGACAGCCCACAGAAAGACTAGGCCCATGCTAGACTCAAATACCCCTGGTGAAAAGGCCACAAGACAGGCCCAAAAAACGAAAATCACTGAAAAATCAGCACAATCCCATTCCATCCATGGCCTCCATGAGGTTTAAATTCAAGACAACCCACAGAAAGACTAGGCCCATGCAAGACTCACTACCCCTGGGCATAAATAAAGGTTGAAAAGTAGGCAAAATGGTTGCAGGCCTAACAACAAAGCCTGCATTCAAAATGGCCACTTGCCTGCCAGCACATGGCCAGTGCCTGTAGCTGCACTCAAAATGGCCACCAGCCACATGGCCTTTCCCTCCCCATGAACACCCCCAAAAATCGAAAAACACTGCAAAATCAGCACAATCCCATTCCATCCATGGCCTCAATGATGTTTAAATTCAAGACAGCCCACAGAAAGACTAGGCCCATGCTAGACTCAAATACCCCTGGTGAAAAGGCCACAAGTACAGGCCCAAAAAACGAAAATCACTGAAAAATCAGCACAATCCCATTCCATCCATGGCCTCCATGAGGTTTAAATTCAAGACAACCCACAGAAAGACTAGGCCCATGCAAGACTCACTACCCCTGGGCATAAATAAAGGTTGAAAAGTAGGCAAAATGGTTGCAGGCCTAACAACAAAGCCTGCATTCAAAATGGCCACTTGCCTGCCAGCACATGGCCAGTGCCTGTAGCTGCACTCAAAATGGCCACCAGCCACATGGCCTGTCCCTCCCCATGAACACCCCCAAAAATCGAAAAACACTGCAAAATCAGCACAATCCCATTCCATCCATGGCCTCAATGATATTTAAATTCAAGACAGCCCACAGAAAGACTAGGCCCATGCTAGACTCAAATACCCCTGGTGAAAAGGCCACAAGTACAGGCCCAAAAAACGAAAATCACTGAAAAATCAGCACAATCCCATTCCATCCATGGCCTCCATGAGGTTTAAATTCAAGACAACCCACAGAAAGACTAGGCCCATGCAAGACTCACTACCCCTGGGCATAAATAAAGGTTGAAAAGTAGGCAAAATGGTTGCAGGCCTAACAACAAAGCCTGCATTCAAAATGGCCACTTGCCTGCCAGCACATGGCCAGTGCCTGTAGCTGCACTCAAAATGGCCACCAGCCACATGGCCTGTCCCTCCCCATGAACACCCCCAAAAATCGAAAACACTGCAAAATCAGCACAATCCCATTCCATCCATGGCCTCAATGATGTTTAAATTCAAGACAGCCCACAGAAAGACTAGGCCCATGCTAGACTCAAATACCCCTGGTGAAAAGGCCACAAGTACAGGCCCAAAAAACGAAAATCACTGAAAAATCAGCACAATCCCATTCCATCCATGGCCTCCATGAGGTTTAAATTCAAGACAACCCACAGAAAGACTAGGCCCATGCAAGACTCACTACCCCTGGGCATAAATAAAGGTTGAAAAGTAGGCAAAATGGTTGCAGGCCTAACAACAAAGCCTGCATTCAAAATGGCCACTTGCCTGCCAGCACATGGCCAGTGCCTGTAGCTGCACTCAAAATGGCCACCAGCCACATGGCCTGTCCCTCCCCATGAACACCCCCAAAAATCGAAAAACACTGCAAAATCAGCACAATCCCATTCCATCCATGGCCTCCATGATGTTTAAGTTCAAGACAGCCCACAGAAAGACTAGGCCCATGCTAGACTCAAATACCCCTGGTGAAAAGGCCACAAGTACAGGCCCAAAAAACGAAAATCACTGAAAAATCAGCACAATCCCATTCCATCCATGGCCTCCATGATGCGTAAATTCAAGACAACCCACAGAAAGACTAGGCCCATGCTAGACTCAAATACCCCTGGTGAAAAGGCCACAAGTACAGCCCCAAAAAACGAAAATCACTGAAAAATCAGCACAATCCCAATCCATCCATGGCCTCCATGATGTTTAAGTTCAAGACAACCCACAGAAAGACTCAGTCCACCCACCACTGAGTACCCCTGGGCAAAAGGCCCCAAAACAGCCCAAAAATCGAAAATTCCAAAATTTTAGTTGCAGCAACTGTAATGCCCCAAACAAACTTACTTGTAAAATTTCTAATCCAACAGTGATCCAAAGAAAGTCAAAAAGGCCTCAAATCCAAATATCCAGCAGCATCCACAAAAAGTAATCCTTCCAGCTCCAGATCCAAATGAAAAGTGACCAGGAGATGGACAAAGCACTGGGAGGAGCCTGCTGAACAGGAACAGGAAGTTGAAGACCGTGGGGCACTTCCTTCCTCCCACCCCCCTCCCCCCCTCCCCAAAATGGACTCCTCGCTAAAGAAGTGCAGGCAAATGTCAACCCAAGGAGTTATTCAGATAAAAATCATCATTTCTAGAAGGTTTATGCTGCTTGCTGGTGGATTTCTTGTGCAGAATTGCAAATTTTATATTTTCGCTCGCCGCATCTCAAATCTCGCAATTGCGAAGTACCGCGAGACGTGATCTCGCCGTACTCGCGTTGACAAACTCTCGCTGGCAATCCGCGATGACGTTGCGCGCTCGCCAATTCCCGCGGGATCACACAGCAAGATCCAAAATGGCGCAGCACTCGCAAACTATCGAGAAAAACAACCCGGCAAACGATGATAAACGCCGCGCGCCGCAAAAATTGTATCACCAACGCCGCGCGCCGCAAAAATAATCCGCTGCGTGCGAATTTGCGAATTTTGCGGGAAATTCGCAAATCTCGCGGATTGCGAATTTCCCAAAAATCCGCAAAATCCGCGAGCGAAACGGATTTTCCGCCCATGCTTAGTATCCAGCTAGTACTGGCCATGTAATCCTTCTCTACTCTGAGGACCCAATCTAATATTCCTGTCTATGCCTCTGTCTGTAGTACCTCATCAGCAAACCAAGTTAATGCTCTTGTTAAGTTAAAGTTTGTTTGGTGAGTAGCATGCTACTCCAGAACCCATTAGGGGATTAGTGTTGAATTAGAATAGTGAAACATGAAAGTAATTTGAGTGGTGGATGATATGTTAGTCAATTATTTGGATTGAGAAGGGTAGCAGAGGGATTGAAAAGGGACAGAGGTTTGCACATATATCTAGCATGCTACTCCGGAACCCATAAAGGATTAGTGTTGAATTAGTACGGTGAAATATGAAAGTATTTTGAGTGGTGAATATTAGTCAGTTATTTGGATTGAGAATGATAGCGAAGGGATGGAAGAGGGTAAAAGGGTTGCATTTCTCTAGTGCTTGCTAACTCTAATGAGGTATTGAAGCGCTTTATTCAGTAAGTAGCATGCTACTCGGAACCCATAAATTATTAATGGTGAATTAGTATACTGAAATTAGAAATTTGACAAGTGGGCATGTTAGTCTGTTTTTTTTCTTATTTTTTTTAAGATTAGGGGAGGGATGGAAGAGTGAAGGATTTGGATTTTTTGGGGGGTGACGTCATAGCAGTAGTGGGCGACTTGGAATGAGTAAAAAGGGTTGTGGCAGGAAAGAGCCAGAGGGAAGAATTTAGAAAGGCTTGTTTGGGGATCAGTATAGTATAAAAAGGTGTTAGATGGTGCAAGGAGGAATAGAGTAGGGGAGAGTCTAGAAAGGGCTATTTTGGGGGTCATAGTAGTGGTATGTGGTTTGAGATAAATGAGAGATCAAGAAAGGCTTGTTTTTGGGGATCAGTATAGTAAAATAAAGGTGTCAGATGGTACGAGGGGTAGAGTAGAGAGAGTATAGAAAGGGCTATTTTGGGGGTCATGGTAGTGGTATGGGGTTTGAGATAAATGAGAGAGTGGATGTAGAGGATATATTGATAGAGGTATAGGATGAGAAATAGGGTAGTGCATCGAAAAGAGTAGCAGAAAGAGGTTTGAGATGAGTGCGAGAGTTGCGATAGAAGGTATATTGAGAGAGGTATAGGGTGAGAAATAGGGTAGTGCATTAGGTATGCTAAATTAGAAGAAATTAATAAATATATAGATCAATAAGTACATGGAAAGGTTATAGATGAATAAAGGAAGTAAGTATATGTAGATTAAATATATTGATAGAGGTACAGGGTGAGAAATAGAATAGTGCATTAAATATGTTTTTTTTAGGAAAGTAATAAATACATAGATCCAAGTACATTGAAGGTATATAGATGCATAAAGGAAGGAAGTATAAGTAGATTGTATATGCATTTGATAAACTCAAGTGTTGTACTTAAAAAAAATATTTTTTTAATATATTTAATCGACATGTTTATACAACGCAAAACACATATAGAGGTACACATCTATAGTATAAATAAATGCTTATATACAGAGGGATATGCTATATCTTTCTGTTTGCATATGTGGCTTATGTGGGGAAGAGCCAATTCTTGAGTAGTTTTCTGAAGATGAGGTGGTTGTCGGTGGATGTTATGTTGGGGTAAGGAGTTCCATATTTTGTCTGCTTGAACAGAGAAGGATGTGCCACCTATGGTTTTTTTCTTGTATCTTGGGATTTTCAGCTGAGGTTCCTATGATGAATGTGTTTGGTGATTTTATTCCTGATGAAGAGCGGTCCCATTCCATGTATCGCTTTGTGGGTGATACAAAGCAGCTTGAACATGGATCTTCTGGCAACCGGTAACCAATGCAGGGCTTTCAACACAGGGGAGAAGAAGTCTCGCGGTTTGATATGCAAGAGTAGTCTGGCAGCCAAGTTCTGAGTCCGTTGTTGTCTTTTCATAATCATTAAAGGTGATCCGTGGTAGAGGTTTGGGCGTAATCGAGTTTGGACAGAACAAGTGAGATGGAAGCTTGGACCTTGTGTTGAAATCCCAAATGGGGAAAGATTCATTGCAGAGTTTTTATAGTAACAAAGCTTGATCTTGCTAGTGTGTCCACTTGGGCATTCATGGACAGCTTGGAGTCCCTGGTCATTCAGAGGTTTCTTACTTTCTTCGATACTTTAGGTGGTGATCTCAGTTCATCAGGCCAGGTGGCAATCTATAACTCTTTTATTTTCTACTTCACAATATTTCCTGGCCTATATCATTCATCCTGCACTTGACAGTAACATAACCTCGATTTTACATTGCCACCTCTTGAACCCACCTCTTATCATTCAGCAAACGGTTAGCATTTTGTGAGCAAGGAAAGGGTTCAGTATTCCCATAAGCAGAACAATTAGAAGTATTTCCAGATTTCAGGAACACTGACGCAAGGCAGGGAGCTTTCTGGAGAAGCAGAGTAGTCCATAGAACCCCTGTTCGACATTAAGGGACTGATTACGAGTTTGGCAGTCTCGGAGTGGGCCACCATGCCAGCGCCCCACTCAAAGATCCCCAAACCTGTATTCAGACCACCCACTGTATTCCGAGTAAAATCCTGTAGGGCCTCCTTAGTTTACTCACCCCATCATGGTGCTAGGCGACTTCAACTTTTGGCACTCTGACCCAGCAGAATGCTCCACCTCCAAAGAATTTTCGGACACCCTTCGTTCTCCTCAACTTTGACTCTCATGTCCACACCCCTACTCACATTCAGGGCCACACCCTCGACCAGATCTGGTCCCTCAACTGTCCTATAGCGTCCCTCTCCACCTCTCCCTGCTCTTCGTCCGACCACTCCTTGATTTATTTTTCCCTACAACTTGGCCCAGTCACCAAGCCCTTGCTTCCCAAAAACATCTGGGCACGCTCTTGGGGCCGTGTGGATGCGGCCTCACTGGCCACCACACTCTCTTCCTCCAGCCCAGATTTACTCGGTCTGCCTATTTCAGCACAAGCTGACTCCATCAACTCCTGGCTACTGTCAGGCTGCGACTCGATCGCTCCTCTCAGACGAATTTCCTCCAGACGGGCGAACGATTCCAACCGCTGGTTTAATGAGGAACTGAAGGCCCTAAAACTTACAGTCCGCCACGCCGAACGAGCCTGGAGACGACATTACTGTCCCAACCTCAAAGCCCAGTACACCTCCCTCCTGTCGCAATATAAAAAAACTATCTTGACCACCAAAACGGACTACTTCTCCTAAAAAATTTTAGCCGCCGAGAACCAGCTCAGAGAAATCTTCTCTATAGTCCACAATCTCGCTTACTCCGACAGAACCACCCTCAAACCTCCCCCGTCACAGTCTCTATGCGACTCCCTGAAAACCTATTTCTTGGACAAGATCGCAAAAATGAAAGCCAATATCCCTCCCCCTTCTCCCTCTTTTCTCAACCCCTCTTGTCCTCCGCCGCCTTTGACACGGTGGACCACTCCATCTTACTCTCCCGTGTCAGGGCGGCCGGGGTCGGCGGTTCGGCCCTGGTCTGGCTGTCCTCCTTTCTAAGGGACCGCGCCCAAGCGGTGCGCCTGGGCGACTTCTCGGCTGATCCACGGAAGGTACTATGTGGGGTCCCTCAGGGCTCCTCCCTTTCCCCAATACTGTTCAATCTGTACATAGCCCCCCTCATCTTTGCTCTTCAGCAAATGAAGATCTCTGTATATAACTATGCGGATGACCTCCAGCTTATATTCTCCCTATCTCAATCCCCTGACTCCATGTCTAACTTTCAATCTACTATGATCTTCATCCGGGACTGGATGAATTACAACCACCTGAAATTAAACCCAGATAAAACCGAACTGGTTTTAACAGGTGGTTGCACCAGTCTCTGGTCTCCCCTCTTTTGGCCCCCCTCCCTCGGTCCCCCTTGAAGGACTGGGTTATTCTAAGACCCAGCGGTGCCAGGGGACAACACCTGAAACCTTCGTGGGTAACCTGTTCCAGCGTACAAATGACAGAGACACGGGACACTTCCTTTGGCGTCAAAGATTCGAGGTTTATTACTGCAGGGAACACAGGAGTCACAAGAAGTACAGCGTGTGTAGGTTCGAGGAGTCTGCTTCAAATTGCTACTGCAGGTCGCTCCTTTTATACACATTTCTCTCATAGGTTAACATTGTACACAAAGGTTTACAACTCGGTTCCCATCGTAATCTCCAAGAGGGATTGCTTTGATGCATTCAGGGCCCGGAACATACGTACAGAAACATTTGTTAGTTCCCAACTGTAAAACACATCTTCCCACCATTAGTACATTCCAATTGGCAGTAAACAGATCGAAGAAGGAACGGAAAACAGGTGCAGAGGAAGACAGAAACAGTGGGGAGATCGGAAAGGGTGTAAAAGAGGTATTGGGGAAACACGAGCTACAGGCATCAAAGGGACGTGCCTAATGAGATGCACGGCTGAGACAATAGAGCAACACAGCAAGATGTGCCTCGAGCGGGGCCATCTGCCTTACAGTGTCATCCCCCTCATCATAAAGACACTTTCAAAGGAAACGTGTCTTCCGCAAGAGTCTTGGGAATCCCAGGGTCGCGAAGCGGACAGCGTCCGTTCGCTGGCTACTTGAGGGCAAGAAACAAAATGGATGCCGTATCTAAGATGGAACCCGTGGGCTCGGATGTAGAAACCCACGAAACAAACAAACGGTTTAGGCTAGCACAGCGAAAATGCGTACACCCACTAAACTCGTCATTTGCGGTTCGTAGATACCAGACTCGACCATATTCGTGCGAGTCGAAAACACCACTTACGATCGTCACGGAACCTCAGACGCTCCTTTTGCCCTCATGTAGGCAAGCACTAGTCGGAATCATACTCGATATTCATCAGACCATCTAGATGCTGCTGCAACATCATTCTATCCAACTGAGCTCCCTTGGAAACAGGCGGCTGTCTCATACACGTTGTAGCACAGAGGCCACATAAGGCAGGACCACACTGCACACAAAGGCAACACGTGAATAGAAATGCTGCAACAACCCCGATGATCATCAGAATCTTCCAACCCCAAGTCAACATCAAGCCCCAAAACCACCCAAGTAGCGTCCATACCCCTACGTCCACGTGTATGGACTCAGAGATCTTATGCAACTTTGAGATGGCTTGATAGACAGTCGGAGCGTTATCTGGAATGAAAATACAGCAGCTCGAATGGATCACCTTACATACTCCACCTCGATCTGCTAAAACAACATCTAAAACCATACGGTTTTGTAGCGTCATAAGCCTGTCCGCCTGAAGTTCTGCAGTGATATTACCAAGGGCACTGGCAGTGATATTAGCTGTCGATTCCACCACTCGAGTCAACTGTCTCAGGTTCCTACTATTGACCATAGGCCCCCAAAACGGAAAGAAACCTTTGAAAAAGTCTCCTGCCTCTTGACCGGCAGTGTCCTCTTCGCTAATCACGCCCCTCACAACTCTAGTCTTGTGGTAGTCTGCATCAACGGTAAACGTCGGAGGCAACAAATTTGCAATATAACATGTGCCCGCAAAGTCGGAGGGCAACCATGTATACGCACGATCATGACAGACAAAGTACGTACCCTTGGCAGCCAGAAACACAGGGGTGGAGAGCATCGGTAAGACATACGTCTCGGAGCAAGCACTCTCTCCAAGATATGCTCTTGATCTTCGGCCACGACTTCTTAAACAGAAATTACCAAGGTGGGGTATGATCCATATCGGGGACGAGCTTCTAAGCTGTCTTTCACCCACGAGCGCACTATACTCAGCCTCACTCAGATCCCTATAGGCTCGCACCTCTTCCTCTGGAATGAGCGACGGCTCATAGATATCCCTATCTAAATCAGCGATCGCTATAGCCAAAGGCTTGTGGTACGGACCGGGACCAAAGTGCGGGGGACGTAGCTCTCGATTGGGGTAGGAATCTAGTGCACTTCGAAACATAGTTTGGAATGCTCGAGCTGAACCCTGGGAACTATAAGGAAGGACCAGATACGGAATTCCCTTGTCAGTGGTATGTGGCATTAACCCACACACCCAACAATTAGTAGTATTAACCACTAACTGATGCTGATGAAGGAGCTGAATGAAGGAATTATTTCTGAATTCTGCACGTCTAGCCTGTTCATGTTGGGGTAGGATATGGAAGGAATGAGAGGACATAGTGGAGGTAGTTTGAGGTTCAGAAGTAGGAGTAGGTATGGCAGAAGGTAGGAAGTACTGTATCATATAATACACCCCACCCGCCAATAACGAGGAAACAATTAGAAACAGAAGGAACACCTGAAACATAAAGCATTTGGTACGAGTAATCTGTTGCAGTTTGAATCTTTGCGCCTGAGCTTTTTCCAAGTCCATCAGCTTTGAAAACGCCATCCCCTAAAACCGTCCGCAACGTTTCTTGACGCACTTCGTTCTGTGTAGCAGTAGTCAATCCCCAGGAGTTCCCAGGAACCGACGGTCTCTGACCTAGTGTCTGGACCTACTAACCAGAAGGAAGTACACGCGCGGCCCTACGGTTCACCTGGATGTAAGGTATTTTAATTCACAAATATATACAAAGTCTCTCAGCTGGGGAAGCAAAAACACATGTGAAAAAAACTCAGTATTTACAAAAATCACAGTTGTACGTGTGTTTAGACTGATCGTGGCAAAAGGGTAACGTAGATGTCGAGGGACAGAAACAAAAATGTATTTGTCCTTGGTATTAGATCGCAAAGAGTAACGGCTTCTCCCAGGACGTGTCTGTTCGTCAAACAATGGATCTGATAAGGGAACAGAGTTCTGTTGATCAGTCAATCGTTCAGATCTTGAATCTTGTGATGGCAAATGTTCAACAATGTCTTTCTGCTGCACTGAGGATTCTCCGACAAGTTGAGCGTCGCTGAAAGGTACAAAGGTTTGCGATGCTTCAGTTTCAGACGAGGCAATGCCCTTCCTCACCCACGAGTCCGCTGGTAAAGGTATAGGAACCTTTTTAGTATGGGTGGCATGCACCCAGTGTTTTCGGCCTTCCAGACGAACAGCAGTTCTCGTGGCAAGGAGGACTTGGTAGGGTCCAGTAAAGCGAGGTTCGAGGTTGCGTTTTCTTCCGAAGTTCCTCGTCACCACCCAGTCTCCGGGCTGGAGCTGATGGCCTGGACCCTCCGTCTGCGTCGGCAATGCTTCAAAGACCTGTTGGTGAATTAACCTCTGTTTAGCAGTCAGATCATGTAGATAATCGATCAACATTGGATATTCAAGGTCTGAAAACACACTTGGTCTAGGGACCCCCCAAACATTCGAAGGACGGCCGAACACTATTTCGTAGGGACTGAGCCCTACCCGGGAGTGTACAGTCGCCCTTGTTGACAATAGAGCTAGGGGAAAAGCGTCAGGCCATGAGAGACCAGTGGTGGCCTGAATCTTCGCCAACTTTAGTTTGAGCGTGCCATTATAGCCCTCGACCAAACCCGCTGACTGAGGATGGTTGGCGCTATGGAACTTTTGAGTAATTCCAAGGCCCTTACACACATTCTTCATCACACTCCCCACAAACTCACTTCCGTTATCAGACCATACAATCCGTGGCATTCCATACCGAGGAAAGTATTCCTTCAGTAGGATTTTCGCAGTGGACATAGCAGTGTTGTCTTTGAGAGGGTAGGCTTCAATCCAACGGGAGAATGCGCAAACCACAACCAAAACGTATTTCAGGTTATTGCATCGCTCCATATGGATGAAGTCTAGCTGAATTACTTCAAAGGGGCATGAAGGGGGAGCAAAATGGCCAGGAGGTGTAGGGGTTCCTTTTCCAGGGTTGTACATCATACATATCATGCAATTTTTAACCAATCTCTCAGCACACTTAGTAATACCGTCATTCTTCCACACAGGGGACAACAACTTGCAGATACCTTTCGCACTAATATGCGCTAACCCGTGTGCCATCGTCACAACGGCTAGTACATACGCATCTGGCAACATCCATCTCTTATGCTCCGACAAATCAACCCAACAGCCATTCGCATCCAACTTTCCCGTACTCTCTTTCCACTTCGTCTTTTCAGTCTCGGTGGCCTCGTTCTGAATCGCTTTCACACTCTCGATGGTGTCCTCACACATGCCAGTCTCTGTAGGCCACCTTACCGAACTCGTCACATACATTCTCGTGCTAAGGTTCCGGGCAGTCTCCTTAGCAGTCTCATCCGCAAACGCATTCCCACGGCCAACATCATCCGTCACCTTACGATGCGCACTGCATTTAACAATCGCCACCTGCTTAGGCAAAGTCAGTGCATCCAAAAGATCATTCACAAGCTGTCCATGCTGAATCTTAGTGCCATGCGACGTCATGAAACCTCTCTCTTGCCACAATCGTCCAAAACTATGTGCGACGCCAAAAGCGTGTTGGCTGTCGGTAAACACATTCACCCGTTTCCCTTTTGACAACACACACGCTCTAGTCAAAGCAATCAGCTCTGCAGCCTGAGCAGAATTCTGATTCAATCTTGCAGCTTCCACGACCGTACTCAATGTCACTACAGCATACGCGGTCGTTACATCACCATTCGGTAATTTAAAACATGACCCATCCACATACAGAGTCCCATCGGGATTATCCAAAGGGGTATTTTTCAGGTCTACACGACCTTTGGTTTCCTCTTCGGTTCGTAAGTAGCAGTCTTGAGCTGCTACTTCATCTGATTCCATACTGATTGGTAACAAAGTCGCCGGGTTCAGGACGTTACAGCGTTTTATTTGAATGTGACTTGCCAAAAGCGTCAATTCGTACCCAGACAACCTTGCACTCGTCAAGTGCTGAGTTTTGGTACGATTCAAGAGAGTGTCAACTGCATGCGGAACCCTCACCGTAAGCATATTATCCATGACCAATCCTGCAGATTGTCGGATGGACACCGCAGCTGCCGCTGTTGCCCTCAGACAACTCGGCAATGCTCTAGCTACTGGGTCCAAGGTCGAGGAAAAATATGCACATAGACGCTGCTTACCACCGAATTGTTGCGTCAAAACACTCAACGCACAACCTTCCCTCTCGTGAACGTATAGTGTAAACGGCTTACTGTAGTCAGGGGTCCCTAACACAGGAGCCGAACACAATGCGTCACGCAGTTCAGAAAAACTTTTCTGACATTCTTCCGTCCATGGCAAAGGAGTTGGAACATCCTTGCACGTAAGAGCCACCAATGGTTTCGCTAGCAATGAAAAATTCGGAATCAATTGCCTGCAGTATGACGTGATACCTAAAAAGGCACGCACATCTCTCTGAGTTGTTGGCACAGTCATTCGAGCAATCGCTGCAATTCTCTCTGGGGTCAACCTTCTTCCCTCCTTTGACAATAAGTGACCTAGATATAAGCATGGGCGAATTTTGCGGATCTCGCGTTCGCGAATTTTGTGGATTTGCGGATTCGCAATCCGCAAAATCCGCGAATTCCCGCGAATTTGCGGATTTTTTTTTTTTTGTGTTCGCCCATGTTTCTGCCAGTTCGCGAGGGTTTTTACAATTTCGCAATTTGCGAACTTACCTGTCGGGTCGCAAGTTTTGCGAACTTGTTGTTTCTACGTGTCCAGCCTGTTTGGGACACTCTTCTTCATCACTGCCACTCTCTGTCACCACTGCCACTCTCTGACTACTCATGCCACCCTCTGGCCCACCCATGCCACCCTCTGTTTCATCACCACACCCTCTGGTTGTCCAGTGTACATTATTTTCGGCAAAGCAAAGCACACCTTCCCTGCCTCAAGTGACCTGAATTAATTTGGGGCTGATTAATGTGTCACAGAATATTTTTTTAGCTGGCACCTGCTTCCTTAGTGCGCCCTGATTAGTGATCTTTTGCACTTGCTAAGTGCTTTCATTGTTGCAAAATTTGTTACAACACCTGCCCTGCCCCAACTGACAATAATGAATTAGGGGCTGACTAATGGATTTTAACTTCCAGCCTGGCTGCTTGTCTCCCTTAGCTGTAATTCAGGACCTTTGTGGCATATGTGTAACTATTCTGAGGTTCAGAGCAGGGTCACATAATAGTTTCAACTGGCAACTGAACTCTGGAGGGGCCCCTCAGGAAGCACTACAGGAAATGGCTACTAATGATGAGCCTGAACTTTTGAACCTGGTAAGTAGTTACTTTCAGTTTTGCTAAAATCGTATTTCTGCAATTTTGCACTTATTCGCGGGGCGCGAACTCACGCGAACAGTGCGAGCAAAATCCGCTGCTCGCGGATTTGCGGATTTTGCGGGAGATTCGCGAATCTCGCGGATTGCGAATTTCCCGAAAATCCGCAAAATCCGCGAGCGGAACGGATTTTCCGCCCACCCCTACCTAGATAGGTTACTTCTTGACAACAATATTGTAGCTTAAAAGGTGACACCTTGTGATGTAAGTCACAGAGATGTTGCAACAACGACACCGTTGCAGTTCTGCAAATGTCCTGAGTGTCTGCAGCCACCAATAAGTCATCGACATATTGGATTAAGGCCGCACCGGCCGGCAACACAAACGCATCAAGTTGGCCCTTCAAGGCTTGACTGTATATTGATGGACTTTCACAGTAGCCCTGAGGAGCACGTTTAAACCGGAAGCTGCGGCCACCAAGAGAGAAACCGAAAAGGTCTCTACTTTCCTCAGCAATCGGGATACTGAAAAACGCATTCTTCAGATCGATCACAGAGAACCAAGATGCAGAGGCTGGAATCAGAGTTAGTAGTGCCGTGATGTCGGGCACCACGGGGAACTGAGGAACCACAATTTTATTCACCTCCCGTAAATCGATGACAAAACGATAAACAGGGGGTTTCGATGGATCAGTGCGCTTCAAAATGGGAAGTACAGGGCTATTGCACACGTTTCCCCAAGTCTCCTCGATAACGTCTTTCTCAATCAAATCGTAGATGATGGCTAACAGTGCTCGTTCACCATCAAGGGAGATACGATACTGGGGAATACGTGGCAAACGCACATTAGGTTTCAAGTGAACAACATAAGGGGAGATATCAAGCAGGCCCACGTCATTGGGACCTGTTGCCCACAAAGATGCAGGAAGAGAACTCAATTCCGGTGGAAGCTTATCGAGAGACAAGTACATAGGAGAGATAACTCTCTCACCCAACGTAAGCTTTACTCCCGCAGGAGAACAATACAAAGTCGCATACAGACGTTTTAGCAAATCCAGGCCCAAAAGATTTTCACCACAACCAGTGGTCAAAATCAACGGAACTTTCAGCTCACGAGGCCCAATTGTAAGGGGCAAAGGGCACGAAACCGGATTGCTAACAGGGGCGCCAGAGAATCCAACGGAAACATTTGTTAAGCCAGACAAAGGTGCGCCAGGGAGTTTCGAATGCATGATAGAACTTTTCGCTGCACCAGTGTCCAACAGAAAAGGCTCAACGACGCCCGAGGTGGCAACTGCGACGTAAGGCCCTCTCTGATCAACCGGAACTGATACTACTCCCTCTCTTTGTTCATGGCTGTCCTAGTAATTACCAACATCAATATTGTGATCAACATAATAATCGTCTACATTGTACTGAGCAGATCTGCTTTGCGATGATCCACGTTGATCAAAACAGTTGTTAGAATCGGAAGTGTTATTAGAACGATCAGTTTGAACACCACGACCTCTACCACGTGACGCTTGTTGGGGGCCGCTACGACCTCCTCTAGAGGAATTGCCGCTGTTTCGATCACGCAAAACCGGACAATCGAATTTCAGATGACCCTCGTTCCGACAATAGGCACACTGATTGTACCCTAACGAAGATCTATCAGAAGAGGAGTCATTCTGAGATTGCGATCTGTTCGACTGAGACTGTGACCTATTCCGCTGTTGTGAATCGTTTTGATTCGAACGGGGAGGATACGCTTGCTGTAACAACACTTTCGTTTTGAGTTCTTTCGTCTTCTTATCAGCGCGATCATTCTCTTCTTTCTCTCTGTTCTCATAATATTGTGCTGTGGCCAATATTTGAGCAGAAGTAGAAACGGCCCATGCACTCTCAGAATTTTTCAACTTGTTGCTCAAGTCAGGCAACAAGTTAGAGACAAATTTGTCCACGAACAACCTCTGACCACCCTCGGTACCCATATCCTGACCACTATGATCGATGAATGCCTCCTCAAATCTCGTAAAGAAGTCAGAGACACTCTCGTCCTTCTTCTGTTTGCAAGCAGACAACATATCCCAATTTACTTTCATAGCTGGCATAAGCGTTTTCATTAGGGTAATGATTCTCTGAGGGAGATCGGTAATAAGCTGTTCAGGTTTAGCCCCACCAACTTGTCGTGTATCTGCCGCAATAAGAGCAGCCCAATCACCACCTAATTCCGCCGAATGGTTTTCTTGACGAATCTTTGCCCATACCGGTTGCGGAACGATATTGCCAAACAGCATATCGATATCGGCAAGATTCATTATCGTAGCATCCACGAGCTGCGATAATTCTTTATAATACCCTGCAGGATTTTTGCGAGGGTCAGGCAAAGATTGCTTTACCTGCAAAACTTCTGATCGATGGATCCACACTCTCTGAAAATGCGGCAAAATCGGTGGAACTCGAGCATTATCACCTGGCATCCACACTGGTGGAACTTCACGCATGGGATACTGACCAGGTGCTCCTAGCGGTCCTTCAATGTCTTCCACGAACAATGCTCTAGGCATTATAGAAGGACGAAAAGACAGCAACTGCTCGACAGCACGTCGAACATTGCTGCCCACTACCATTCCGCTCGAAAACTGAAGCTGAAGGTTAGTTAGAGCAGACATCGTTTCCTCAGGTGCATCAACTGATATTAGATCTCGCAAAGCTTTGAACATTTCCTCAAATACGAACCTCTGTGTCTGTATATTGAACTGAGAAAACGTGTCAAGTACCACACGAGGTGGATTTCTAATAGGGTATTTCATCCAAGCTAGTATCATATCATATAGACAGTCACGTTCCCGACTACCGGGAAGCTGGCTTCGTCTCTGAGGACCATCCGAACCAGCGGTCTCAAGAATCGGACCAAGAGAATTGAAAAAGTTAGCGGCTACAGAAGGAACACGACATCCAGTAGACGGGGTAGTAGAATAACCCAAGGGGGTAACAAGAGAAGTACCAGGAACAGAGGAAACAGCAGGAGAAACCAGAACAGTAGAGACAGCGGGAGCAGGAGTATGAGGAAGTACAAGTGGAGGAGCAGTAGGGACAGGAGCTGGTTGGGGAGCAGGAACAGGGGGAACCACAGGAGCGGTGGTACCCTGTACATACGGAGGTGGTGACTTCATAAGATAAGACATTAAGGGGTCCTCGGTACCTTCCTCCTTTTTATCCGTATCCGCCGGTAAAGCGGGATAGCACTTATCTACAGACATACGTTGCAATCTATCGAAAACTTCCTTTTCCTTTTCCTGCTTATCTCGCTGAAACTGCTCTGCTTTCCCTACCGTGGTAACAACTCCATCTCTCTGATTACGTTTAATCTGTCTGATTTCTTTCTGTTTGGCCTCTTTGCGCCACAACCGAAAGGAATCAAACATGGCCGGCCTTGATTTCCTTTTAAACAATTTGGCTTCAAGATTATCTAGAATCGGGGTCTCAAAGCTACCGTGAGGTGGCCAACTAAGGGCACCATCATCTTTAGTATAGCGCATCCAACACTCATTGAATGTAATCGGACCTAACCCATGCTTGCTATACAACTCATAATTTGGAGTTCCAATCGGAGGTATCGGACGCGAGTCCTCCAATTGGAAATCCGCACCACAACTTCTAAAACAACTGAACAAAGTACTGCGACCAGGCATCTTGCACACTAGCCGAGTTTCACAAACTTCAAGGGTTACGGGATTTACCAAGTCCCTGTAAAGAGCAAAAACCCTCGGTTTTTGGCGACTGCAGACGTCAAATATCACAACAAAGAACCAAGTACTAAGAACCACAAATGCAATGGAACCATGCAACAACTAAGCAACCACAACTAAGGACTCTGGGAGCGACCCACAAATACTTAACTCAAAGATCGATGGCGTCACCAGGAAGGCCCGTCAATCGTCTCGCTGTACCAAGGTCTACGCCAGGCGCCAAAACAGGTCTACAGTCAGGGCAGCAGTCCGTCGCAGCCGTCAGGAGGCGGGAATCTTCGCAGGAAAAGTCATCGGGCCACTTGTTTCGACAACAGGATCGATGAAGCGGGGTGCACCTTCCCTTGGAGATTTCACACGAAGTTCCTCACGATCGTCGGGCTTGGACCGGTACCACTGATGCGGCCCTACATTGGGCGCCAACTGAAGGACTGGGTTATTCTAAGACCCAGCGGTGCCAGGGGACAACACCTGAAACCTTCGTGGGTAACCTGTTCCAGTGTACAAATGACAGAGACACGGGACACTTCCTTCGGCGTCAAAGATTCGAGGTTTATTACTGCAGGGAACACAGGAGTCACAAGAAGTACAGCGTGTGTAGGTTCGAGGAGTCTGCTTCAAATTGCTACTGCAGGTCGCTCCTTTTATACACATTTCTCTCATGGGTTAACATTGTACACAAAGGTTTACAACTCGGTTCCCATCGTAATCTCCAAGAGGGATTGCTTTGATGCATTCAGGGCCCGGAACATACGTACAGAAACATTTGTTAGTTCCCAACTGTAAAACACATCTTCCCACCATTAGTACATTCCAATTGGCAGTAAACAGATCGAAGAAGTAACGGAAAACAGGTGCAGAGGAAGACAGAAACAGTGGGGAGATCGGAAATGGTGTAAAAGAGGAATTGGGGAAACACGAGCTACAGGCATCAAAGGGACGTGCCTAATGAGATGCACGCCTGAGACAATAGAGCAACAAGGCAAGATGTGCCTCGAGCGGGGCCATCTGCCTTACAGTGTCATCCCCCTCATCATAAAGACACTTTCAAAGGAAACGTGTCTTCCGCAAGAGTCTTGGGAATCCCAGGGTCGCGAAGCGGACAGCGTCCGTTCGCTGGCTACTTGAGGGCAAGAAACAAAATGGATGCCGTATCTAAGATGGAACCCGTGGGCTCGGATGTAGAAACCCACGAAACAAACGAACGGTTTAGGCTAGCACAGCGAAAACGCGTACACCCACTAAACTCGTCATTTGCGGTTCATAGATACCAGACTCGACCATATTCGTGCGAGTCGAAAACACCACTTACGATCGTCACGGAACCTCACCCTCCGTCCCCCTCTTCCTCCGTCAAAACGCTCGGTATCAAGCTTAACGATCAACTCACTCTGCACTCCCAGGTGAGCTCAGTGGTGTCCTCTTCCTTTCTTTCACTTTGCACTATCCGCAAGGTCTCCCGCCCAGTTTCCTTCTCTGCCCTAAAACTTATTGCACTAGCTATGGTCATCTCTCGATTAGACTACGGCAACGCTCTATACTGCGGCATGCCCGCATACAACGTACGACGACTACAGCTGGTTCAGAACCAGGCCGCCCGTCTAGTCTACAACTTGGCCAAATCCCATCACTTCTCCCCACTTCTAAAATTCCTGCACTGGCTCCCTATCCGTGAGCGTTCCCAGTTCAAGATGGGTTGTATCACGTTTCAGACTCAGCTAGGCTCCGCCCCTGCCTTTATCTCCTCGGAGATTAAAGCCTATGCCCCCGCAAGGGAACTGCGCTCATCTTCCCAACACCTGCTGACAGTTCCCCGCTTTCGGCGTAAAAAGTGGGGAGGCTCAAAATTCTCCACACTCGCCCCCACCTTCTGGAATTCTCTCCCGGCCCACCTCAGATCCTCCACCCAATACTCTCACTTCCGAAAGGCACTAAAAACCTTTCTCTTTCTACAAGCTTTCCCACAATAATTCCTCCCTTTGCCCCCCGGCCCTCCCCGTTTTCTGAGACTCAGTAAACCACAGCGCCATGAAACCGCCAGGTGTACGCGCGCTTTAGAAATGATTTAAACTCAAACTCAAACTCAAACCCCAACACTATTCATGGTGGACTCATCGCCATGAAAACGTTGGTGATGAGGAAACCTCGTAATATGCTTGGTGGTGCTGCAGCGGCGCCGCCAAGCATATTACAGGCTTAAGACCACTGCAAGACTGCCAGGGAGTGCGGCTCCCTGGCAGTCTTGCTTCCAAACCGCCCACTCGTAATGAAGCGGTTGGACCACCGCTGCCGCAGTAGCCGCACCACCACTGCGTGTTTGACGGTCCCCCGGACCACCAATATTATAATTAGCCTATAATATATTACAACATAATAGTTCCAGGGTTTGGGCTCCTTTAGTAGTGGGGATTATAGACTTTTATGAAATGAATGTATTTGTTGCTCAATACAAAATATGCATCAAAGATGAGGAATACTGTGTTAGTGCAACATGCAGTTTTGAAAAATACCATGTTCCATTTGATTCCAGCAATGCGTCATATTTAAACTGGTACTGGGTCATTTATTCACAGTATTCTATATGGGGTGCCAACTACAGGACATCTGACAAAGTCCACTCTACATTCATTTACATAGACATTAGGCATGGGTGAGTTATGGGAAGACTTTGGAAGACTTCATATGGGCAGTGCTTAATTTGATAATACCTATGTGCCCGCTGCTGAATGGTGATATTTATCTAAAGGCATTTTGGAGTTTGTAATATAGTACCCTTGTAATACTCTTTTACATACATTTTTATGGTTTCATGAATTGCTCCCATTGTATTTCCTTTTCCTAGAATATTTATTTGCCACCTTTGTCTCTGATTACTTTTTTGCAGTACATCCCTGTTGATTTTCATTTACATGCTTCATTGCACACAACAAAATAAAAAAACAACAGATTAGTTGAGCAGATTTTGTCTTTTTCAGTTCTTAAATGCGGTGACATTCACCTTTATTTTTCATTTTTGTAAGACTAAGGATCATGACATTTGCTCTAACTTGCAAGTCTTGCATGTGCACGCTGTATTTGAAAGTTGGGCATTGTCATATCTGCTGATTGCTCCCTTTTGTGCGTAAATTATTAACTGGAGCATGTCTTTTACACACACAAAATGGACTAAAACAATTTTTTTTATTTCAGACTATTTTTCGCAACACTTAGGGGAATATGAAAACGTTCTGGCTGCTTTGGAAGACCTCAACATTTCAATTCTAAAGGCTATGGACAAAACAAAGAAAGTAAGGCAAAGTTTGGTTAATCAGCTCTCTGAAGGTGGCCATAAATAAATGTAGTAATTGAAACGTTAAATGAAATAGAAACTTAATGTGCCCTTGTGACGTCTGGTGTTCATAAGGTCCTCATTACAGGTTTTGAGGAAATCCCAATTTTGGGATTACAATTTTTTACAACAAAATTGTACTCTCGATTTACTTTTCCTCCATGCATATTACACCAGGAAAAAACTGTTGAAATGTGTACATGGAAAAGTGTTCTGTATGTTGAAAAAATGCAGGGATCGGTGTACAAATAATGGTTTGTGTGGTGAAAACCTTGTCATGGGGCGGTAATCCTGAATCCTGGAGAAACTGTACCACGATACTGGTAATTCGAGATGAGGTATTAACAATGAGGTTTACATTCTTTGAGTGTGAAATGTAATGCAACTGTATAGATCTGTGACCATTTTCAGAATATTTTGTTTGCATTTACATCTTTGACAGACAACTGTGACGAATTTCCTTAAAATGTTTAAAGTAAAGCACAAGTGAAGGGAGTGACTTAAATCTAGGCAAATCAGTTTTAAGTATAACATACTGTGAGTGATGTGATACGTATCCGTGGAAGCAAAATTGTAATAATGCAATCTGTAGATGTAGAACATCAAAAGCACTACGGGCCTCATTTATGCCATTTTGATGTAGGGCAGTGCAGCAAGGAACCTTGTTACGCTGCCCTACGCCAAAGTGAAAGGGCAGGAATGCACCTAATTTAAGCAATATGGGGCATTCTTGTCCTTTGACCCTGCGTTGGCTCTGTTACGGCAACCTGGTGCCAATGTAGGCACCCTTGCTAAATGGTGCAAGGGTGCCTCCATTGCAGGCAATATTGTTTTTGTGTCTTAAGAGACATTTTCCTCTTTCTATGTGCGCTGCAGAGTTTTCCGCTTCCTGATCCAAGGACAGTGCAGGATCCCAGTTTGAAGGATTTTAAGTATTGGTCATCAGTACACAATTGATTTTCAAGAATTGATAACATCTTAACGAACAATACACCGCAATGTACCCAACTTTAGATCACAAAGTAACTCCAGCTCAAAATTCCATGACGTGTTCAAATTGAATCAAACATCCACAAGCCTGAAGAGGAATGATGAGCTACTGAAGACATCCCTGTGGCACACTGTTCAGTATTGGTGTATGTTAATTCTACTAACCAAAGCATATTATTAGTAGTATAAATCTTTATTCGGTAAAATATGTCACCATAAAAGAAAGCATTTCATACAGTTATACATTACTTTTAGTTAAAAAGACAGGGAAATAAAACATTAGATAAAACCTAGCACAATAAAATTTCCTTATTAAAAAAGTGAAACCTGCACATTATACATTATACAGTACGTTGGGTAATATATATGAGTCCTCAACCAAGATTCACATCAGTACACTGTTGCATAATGGTTGGAATGACTACAAAAAGCCGTACTAATCTCAACATATCGTCCAGCCAATAGGGGCCAGCTAGCTGTTAGGCGAGGGAGAGTGTTGCTTCATCCTCCTAATACGAGTCAACCATGCACTGCTCAGAAATTTAGCCACCCCGCATACCATGGCAGAGGAAGACGAGTCAGTGGTGATAACTCGTAGGGCCATCCTATGGCACCTCAAACCCAACCCCTTGCATACTGGTTTCAACCAAACCTTCCTAGCAACTTTATAAGCGGGGCAGGCGAAAAGTAAATGCGCCACAGACTCCTTTGGAGCCGCACATCCAGGGCAGGAGCGCGGGAACCACCAGCGTTAGACCACCCTGAGGTGAACTCGTGCACCGGAAGGGTCCCATACATGAGTTTTAAATAAAGGGCTCTATCCAGGGGCTTGGTTATGAGATCGAGGAAGGGTTCCAGTTTCCTAGACCATTTAAACTCTAAGAACCGCTCTGTGAGTAAGCCCCCAACCCCACTGCGTGTTGCCTCTGCCTGGACCCAGTCCCAGTATATCTTCTTAACCACTGGTTTAGGAGGTGGCATTTGGCTCGCCCACGCATCCCTCAGGCCCAATTGCACCACCAGCTGCCTCACATTGCTCAACCACCCGATCTTATTATCGATGTCCAGCAGAATTAGTTCATCCAGCACGGCAGCATAGTTGGCGAGCTCCCTGGTCCTTCGCAGCCGAACCCAGAACAGTAGGGGGCGCAGCTGCACTAGATCTTTAAAGGATCGCCTGCCCAGATCTAGTCGCAATGGAATTAGCGGGGTAGAAACAGGAAGAGCCACCAAGTCCCTCAGAAACTTGTTTTCCGCTGCAACTAGCTCTGCAACATTTTCGAACCCCCACAGCTCTGAGCCATACAGTGCAGCCGGAAGGATCTGACCCTCATAGATTGCCATGACCGGTGCTACGGGTTTACTCGTTGACTCCCGATGCTCTCTGAGTCACCCCTGACACTCTTTTATGGCTGAGTAACATTTTAGCCAGATGGTCCTTCCAATTCATCCGACTATTTACCCGAACCCCCAAATAGTCGAATGAATCTACCAACTCCAAAGGTGCCCCATTGAGCGTGAAATTATTTCTAAATCTTTTAGAGGGTGAGCTTAGTTTTCGAGGTATTAATGGTGAGTCCTCTATCTGTACAAAAGGTGCTGAATCGGTGTAGGAGCCTTTGGAGTCCCACCGGGGATTTGGAGATCAGTATGGTGTCATCCGCGAAGAGTAGAGTGGGGATCCTTTCCCCCGCCAGGGATGGTGCGTCCACCTCTTCCTCTCTCAGATGATCCACCACTCCATTCACAAACAGAGAGAAGAGGGTCTGTGCCATAACGCATCCCTGACGTACTCCCCTCCTCACGGGCACCCTATCTGTCAACTGGCCCTGGGTGCCCCATCTGATCCTCGCATAATTCCCCTCGTGGAACCTTACAATGAAACTCAGAAGAAACCCGGGGAAACCCATCTTCTCCAACATCTCCCACAGCCTTGCTCGAGGGACCAGGCCGAAAGCCGTCTTGAGATCTATGAAAGCCATATAAAGGCTACCCCTTTTGATGGTGACTGACTTCCAATAGATCCCAAAAAAGCGAAAGACCTGGTCCATCGTTCCCACCTTCTGGCGGAATCCTGCTTGAAGGTGGGAGAGGATTTGTTCCTCTTCCATCCAAGCTCCAACCCTTGAGATAATGACCCTGCCAACCACTTTCTGAATCACGTCTATCAGACTGATAGATCTGTAATTGGCAGGGTCCTCTCTAGCCCCCTTTTTAAACACAGTGACCACCTCGGCGCCCTTCCAAGAATCTGGCACGGGGTGAGCCCTGGCGATGAGGTTCATTATAAGGGCAATTAGCTCGGCCCAAGCCCTAGGTTCCTTTATCAAAAGGTCCCCCGGTATCCCATCCGGGCCGGCCGCCTTCTTCGGGGTCAGATGTCTAATGGCCACTACTACCTCCGAGGGCAAAAATGGATCCTCGAGCTCCCTTATAAGTTCCCCTTCTCTACCCCTGACTGCCGTTAAACAAGGGGCGACTTCAGTTCCACTGTATAATGCCGAGAAATGGTGTACCCATTGCTGACTTGTTATGTGGGTGGCTAGTGGCTGTGCGCTCTGTTGCCTGGCTTTATTAATAAGGTCCCAGAATAACCTTGGATTCCTCATGCTGACAGCACAGTTTAAGTCCTGCCAATATTGTTCTTCCCACTCTCGTTTGCCCTGTGCCACTACCCTTAAATAGTCCTTCCTAGCCGCTCTAACTAGTGAGGGATCTTTTTTAAGTAGGGCAGCTGTTAACTCTTGCCTTTTCCCCTTACACTGGGCTGAGTACCAAGGGTTACTAGAAATGGGAGGTGTATTATTAGTTCTACGGCGTTTCCCTTTGGATGAGAAATATTGTCTCACCTGCTCTATTGTATTTTTGTAGGCTGTATCAAAAGCAATGGGCGGCTCCGGGGCACGTCCCATCCCCTGTTGCCGTGCTGCCAAGTCCAGGGTCAGATCTACCACGAGAGATTTTATACTCCCAAGTTGATCTTCCTTTAATTGTGCCTTATCCCATTTCAACCTACGGTTACTATTGTAGGGGACGACCTCTTTGGTTGACCTCAAGGGAGCATTCATCCCCCCGCCCTTTAGTTTACCCCACCTAAACTTGTTGCAGAGGGGGTTATGGTCACTATCCTGTGTAGCCACCACCTCCATATCTATTAGGTTTTTTCACAGTCTAACGTCCAGTAATATGTAATCAATTCTAGATGGACCATTAAGCCTGTTGAATGTCATTGCACCAGCCCTGTCGGACATAGTCCTACCGTTGAGTGCTCTTAAGTTGTGTTCCCTGGTGAGGGCATTAATTTGTATTGCCCTTGCTGACCATTTTCGAATAGGGGGTAGTGACAAGGCTGGGATAGACCATCTAGAGTCTTCCCCTTCAATACCCAAGGGATCATCCCCGCTAAGAGGTTCAAACGTGCAGTTAAAATCCCCACCCACTATAATTTTAGCAGAAGGGGAACACTTAGCTATTGCTAAGTCTAAACTCGTTAAGGTTAATGAGGATGTATCCCCGGGTGACCCTCTATTTAAATCCTCTTCTGGCAACAATGCTCCTTGCCTCAAATACTGATTCCATTGTTCTATCTGCCCATATGTTTGAGGATGATAACTAGAAAACTGACTGTTTTACACAATTCAGACGTGATTTTTAAATACATTGAAATCCCATCAGTTATGAAAACCTGTGGTATTCCATGTAAGTACATAATATGATGTGCAAAGATCTGTGCTAACTCCAAGGAGGGCAAGCTGGTTATTGCAACGAAATATCCCTTTTTTGTCAAATGATCAACAGCCAACTGTACAGTTTAGACCTTTGGGTAATTCTATAATAAACTCATTGGATACTGTATGCTAAGGTGTAGTTTCAGCACACATAGAACATGGCTGACAAATTGAGATATTTCTGTACGCCAACTCAGTTTGCAGATTTTACCTGTGACTAATGCTTTAGCAATTCTGAAATGCCCAACAGACTTACAATCATGAAACCAGCTCATAGAATATTGACTTAACTGAGCAAAGGGTAAATACATAGTCTATCCCTCAAGCAATAATTCAACTTTCTAAACTCCTCTTTAATTTTTCTCCAAGTTAGGCTTCCTTATAAATAACTGTAAATGTGAAGGGACGTATGTAAGGAAGGAATCAACCCGGATAAATGCTATAAAGTGAATATTCTGCACCTACATGGCAGTACCAAAGGAAATGCAGTAACTGCTCAACCCCTCCCGTAGAATGTTACGATGCATCAGTTTCTACAATAAACAGATGTTCCACATTTGAAGGCTCAAAATAGGGGCACAAGACAACCATTTCTTTACAAACAAAAGCTTGGTCAACTTTCAGTAAGGAATTTTGCATAGCAAAAATGTATTATGTATTAAATGTATAAATCCTCTATATAAATTAGCAAGCCTTGTAATCTTTGCACAGATTTTACAGAAATAGATGTATGCTATTGGTTGTTGTTTAAACTCAATTTTTATCATTTGGAATACCCTGAGGACTGATTGAATACAGGAGAATATATTTAGAAGTGGTGTGAAAAGCACATTTATCTATTTTAGCGTAGGTACCCTATTTTAACATGTTGGTAATGTGTCTCCAAGGAATCAGAATATATCAAAGTGTCATATAAGTAAATCATGCAAAATACATTTCAAAACCTCTCTCGACTTAATCTGTAAAATGTTGAACAGCCACTAGAGCATTGCAGATTCAGAAGGGCAAGACTTGGTATTCAAATAAATCCAACTTATTGTGAAACAGTCTTCCACTCATCGCCATTTCAGGCCCTGACTAAATGAAAAAATCCTCTGAGATCAAGCTTGACAAAAATCTTTGCCTGTTTAAGCTGATATTGAAGAGCAAATATCAGAAGTAATGGAGATCTATTTTACTGTATAACTGTTTATCACAACTGACTGTGATGGTTTAATGGACAAATCATCTAACTAATGTCAAATGTGTTCTATCACAGATTCTGTGATTTCATGTACTTGACTACAGGGTATAGCTGCTTGAAATTATAGCTTGATCTTGGAAGGACATTCCGAATATGGATTTCACATACTCGCTTTTTTCTTATCCAACACATCATGAAAGCTTTATGGTAGTATGGTAGTTACCACAAAGAATAACATGAGAGATTATAATTCCTGCTAATACTGTCGAAGGGCAGCATTAAGGTAATTGACTGTCTGGTAAACATTTGTTAGTACTTTAATCAGAATTCAATTGCAGTGTTCTTGCTGCCCAATCAATGTTGAATCCTGCAGCATCAACCACGGCCTTCCCATGATCCCCTCAAATAGAGGTACAACAATCAAATCAAAACAAACAATTTCATGATAAGTTCCAGAACATGCTAGAGTAGTAATATACATATGGAAACAGTCAGGCTCGGAAGAAAACATTGAACTATCTGCTGCCTTAGCCTCTTCAGGAGTTGGTTTCCTAATCACTGGTATCTCTAATGTTTTGAGCAAACTTAGGGGCTGATTACAATGTCGGTCGGAAAGCCTCCTCCCCGACAGTGGGAAACTCCTCAACTGCGTCGAAGCCCTTCTGACCGACTCAGTCTGATTCTATTCCGACCGACCAATTACGATCTTCACGGTCTGAATATAAATTGCGCAGTCAATTCAAATTGGTTAGATGTCGGTCGGAACCGCATTGTACACCCCTATGGAAAGGCTGGCAGAAAGTGACTTTGGGGGCCCTCTAGGTCCTTGCGGCCCATGGTTGAAGGCCGAGGGGGTACCTGAGGGACCCCCTTGGAAAACCCTGCACTGTGTGGCAGGCACTTTGGGGTGCCTGCGACAGGGGGCAGGGTTTTCCACAAACACCTCATTACCTAATAGGAGCCTATGTTACAGCCTGTTGTCAGACGGAACACAAGGTCCCATAGGGAACAATGGGACTCTGACCGAACAGTGTTCGAACGCATTAGCCTAAAATCGTAATGAGCCCCTTAATGTAATTATGAATCCCAGAGGCTACTGAATCTAATTGTCCCAAAATAATCATTTTGTCCATCTGGCATGTCATTTTCATAGGAACTATCATGTGAGAAACTAAAGACTGCATGCAATTCAATACTGAATTCAAAACTGACTTGGGAGTGATTTAGGATTTGTCAGATGGCACTCTGTCCTTCAAGGTGCTGGATTGCATTACGCCTGTCGCCCTGACAAACTTTTGTCTGCCAAATTTAGAGATGACCAGCTATCATCTCTATACAATGGAAGGAACCTCGAATATGGCAGTTCCTTTCAATGTACAAAAAGTCTGGTTGATGGGCGATGTTTGTTTTAATGGCCAGCTTCCTAATCTTTCCAAAGTTTTTGTTTTTCAGAAACAAACTCCAGAAGATGGAGTTTGTTTCTCCAAAAAAAATCTAAAACCCTCACATCCTGAACGTTTTCTTCCAGGATGTGGGGGTCTACATGGTTTTTACCTGTCCCTCACTGACAGGTTTTTCCTTGTGGTGTTGAGCAGAAAAACAGACATTACACTGTCTATCCGAAATAGAGTGAATGGTGTAAAGTTCTTCCGCTGACAATCCCTACTCAGTTGGCGCATAAGAGGAAGCTTTAATTTGATGGACGCAATATGGGTTCTTTTGAAAGAAACCATTGGCAACCAAGTATGCTGTCCACTGAACTCTAAATAGGCCCTTAATTTCCTTACTCTACAGTGCAGTTCCTTTCATTTTAGAAGAATGAAGTTTTACACTGACTGTAACTTTCCTACCGGTAATGTTTCTTCATTGAAAGGGCCTTTTGCACTACCTAATGACATAGACTCAGAGACTTCAGGATTTCAATTCTTCTCTATTGTACGATGTCATACAAAGACCTTCTTTCTCTAAATAATGCACCACTAAATCTATGAGCTCCTCTCACTTAGAAGATTGACTACCTATGCCAGAATGTCTTTTAATTAACTTTGTGAAAACTGATAGCAGAATGTAGACTTTTTCTCTTCAGGCAAACTAGCCTCAACCACTGGATTATTAAAAGTGGTTATGCAACCTAGTAAGTATTGATGGCCTTATTTCAAATTCTTGTCAAAGAAAGGGGGGAGGAATAGGAATACCTGGGTTCACCCTCCTCAGTAATACATCATAAACACACAAAAAGAAAGAATCCAGTTGAAGGACTAGCTATGGACAAACCCTCCACAAAGAGAGAAAAACACTGTTTTTCTTAGAAATCCCTCTCCCACCAGTGTTGCTCCTTGATGGCATGCTTCATCATTGGGGTTCTTTCCGATCCGCTGTGGATCGAGGCGTGCTGCGACCAGACGAAATATGCGGGAGCACTTTTTTAAGTATTGTCAATGATGAAGACGGTGGTGTGGGAGGGGAGTGGAGTGAAGGTGCTACAAACATTTAAAAATACCTGACTAGTAGGTCACCCTATAGTGTTCCTGCCTCTAATCGGTGTGGTTAATATTGGCTAATATTGGTCTAAATCTTGAGAAAAATGTTTTATTTTTGCTATGTTTTGTACATGAAAAAATAACGTTTGAATTGGTTTGAAATCCAGTATATGTCAATGTCTATTGGTCTGGTTTTACCGACCACATCCGAGCTTCTGTGTTTACACTCCTGTTGCACTGTCACATCCTGGCTGGTAACAGAAGGCCGAGATCTGTATTGTTTCTAATAGTTTTGTTTAGCTCTCTCTCAACCACAACTTTATTGTTTTGCAAGCCGCATATAATATATATTTAAAAAAATAAATACTACTTCTCACTCGAATCCTTTAGGCTACACTCTGGTCTGCAGGAGCAGTCACCATAGCTTCTGACCTGCAGTTCTCCAAGTAACTTCCATCTGGCACAAAGGCACTGGAGGGGCAATTACCTCATATACTTTCTTTTCTTCTTTCTGCCATTTTTATGATACTTTGCTCTTTCAGAATAATGATCTATGTCAACTTCCTGGTTCACATGAGCTGTTTTCAATGCAATGTTTTATCCTAGTGCACAAAGAGAGAGGCTGGATCACCTGAGTAGGTTAATTGTAGGCCCAGGTTACCAGGAGTAAGTCAGCAGCAACATGTGACGGTGCTTGCTCCCAATGACCTGGGTGAATGTGGTCCTAACTCCTTTGTTGCTTTCATTTACCCTTTTCTAGCCTGCGATTAGGACGTGTAAGTCCGGAACATAATGCATGCTTTACCAACATCAAGATGTTACTGTGGTTGCTCCTAAGGACTTGGGCAGATGTGGTCCTCCCTTGTTGTTTCCATCTAAACTTTTGTAGACCCAGGTTAGCAGGAGTAAGTTATGGATATACTGCATGCATCACGGACAGCAAGATGTGATGGTGCTTGCTCCCAAGGACCTGGGTGGATGTGGTTGTAACTCCTTTGTTGTTTCCGTTTGCCCTTTTGTAGTCCCATGATAGCAGGAGTAAGTTCTGGATATAACACATGCATCACCAACAGTAAGATGGTACTGTGCTTTCTTCCAAGGACCTGGGTGGGTGTGGTCATGAATCTTTTGCTGTTTTCGTTTACACATTTCCTTCCAAGAGCCAGAAGCATTGACTCCCAAGTAGATGGGGACCTGGGCCGTTGTGCTTTAATTTCTTCCTCACAAACTCACAACCGCCCTCTGTATCCCACTCCCAATCATATTCCTTCGCTCCTGCCCCATTCTTCTGTAACCATTCCTTTCTCCCTGTCACTCATGCACACTTCTCTTTAAACCCTCTTTCGCTCTTTGTCTTTCACACACACACCCTGCTCTAGCATCACGCTCTTTCCTGGTATTTGTGCTTTAATTTTCCAGCTCCTCTCCCTCATAACCTATTGCCTATTTTCAGGTTCTCCATCACCACAAGGACATACAAATGGCAATAGCGCAATGCAAATGAGATCACTCCACTGCAAACAAAAAAACAAAAGTAAAAAACATTGTCATTTACAACGTCAATAGCTCTAACTTTCACAAATGCGAGACCTATTACATTGCAAATGCTTTTTAATGAAGCAATCTTTTTTCTTTTAAATGCAGCCTATTTTCCTTAAAGGAAAACTAGATGTGTTTAACAAGAAAAAATTAAACCTTGAAGTTTAATATTTTATGAGTAGGCAGTGCTCCAAAATATTATTGTTTAAATTCTCAAAGGGGAAAGGGCCCCTTGGGGACTCTTTTTCCCTTTGAGAATGGGGTACCACCAGTTTTAAACTCTGGATAAAGTATTTGGTCGCAAAATAGTAACACATACCATACTGATTTGGTATTTGGAAGGGAAGACCTAAATACACCCCTTCCAAATACTGAATCATAAACACAAAGGGGCCCATTAGGATCACAGGCAGATCGCCACCGCCCGCATTGCGGTGGCGATCCGCCGGTGATCCGACCCCGCCCGCAACCCATTTCCCCCCACCATATTACTATGGCTGGGGGGACCGCGGCGGACAGAAAACGGTTTAATATGGTGGCAGTGTCTGTGCTGTGCTGAGTGCACCGCCCGCAACAATGACAGGAATGCCGGATGCGCCCGCCACTGTGGCGAGCACATCCTAATTGCCCCCACGGGACCCCCGCCCTTATGGCGGGCGGTTCCGTTTCCCATTAGGATGGCGGGTGGACAAAGTCCACCCGCCATCCTAATGACCCCCAAAATGCGATTGGGAAAAAAGTTATCGAATCGCATTCTGCAGTTTGTACATCTGAAAATACCTGTTTTCAGCCACAAACAGCTCGATTCTGCAAATCGGGCCGTTTGTGGCATTAAAAATACTTTGTACCTCTGGCCCTTCGCCATAAAACTCATACCACCACAAGCATCGATTTGCTATTTTTCAAAAATGGCTGTGATGCATTTTTAATTGGCAAGTGAAAACACATCAGGGTCATATGCATGTAATGATAAACCCGTACCAAGAGCACAAGTCTAATAAATCTTATCAATCATATAAATATTTTGCCCATTATTTAACTTGTGAACGTGATGTAGCAGGATGATTTGAAAGTAATGACTTTGGGATGTCTTTAATAACAAAAGAATTGTTATAATCGTGGCAACAGGCAAGCACTTCTTCGCTGTATTCTCAAAATACTCATAATAAACACTGGAAGCCTTCATTTGCCTTTTCTGTATTAATGTATCTTAACAGCAAGTAAGGAAGCACAAAAGCACAGGAAGCTTTGCTTAAGATCACATTATGTGCTCAAAAGCTGGAAGCTCGATTTAAACACGTCTCCTGGCACCACCGAGAACAATTCATCTCATGTATTTGATTGAACATCCGCTAGACAAAAAGGGTTGCTTCTTCCAGGCAGTACTGGTTCATCTCACGCGTCTCTCTGTTAATCTTTCTTTTGCACCCTTTTTGTACCTTTCCCACATTTACACTTTCTCTGTACCATTTTTATTTGCGTTAAGGCTGTTTTCCATATTGTTCACCTCTTGGATTCTTACTGTCCCTCACCTTTAACAATGCTTCCTCCCACTCCCACTGTGATCCCCTCTCACACTCGCTCTTCCATTCTTACTCCCTTCTCCATCCTGATTAATTCCTTAACATGATTCTCTCTTCATCTTTCACACCTGTCTCTCTCCCCCATACTTGCTCTCACGTCTTCCTCTTGTCAGACCTTCTTACCCCCTTTAAGGTTCCCTCTTCACAGCGTGATTCTCTTCCCCAATCTCTCCCTTTTACGCTCTCTGCTTACCATTTACACACTTTCTCTCTCCAGCACGCTTCCGCACACATACAGTTCAGGTGGTCAGCTGCTGTTCTTCACCCTTTATTTTGCGAAAGATACTAAAGCACGCAGTGCAGCCAACGACAAGAAAACATTCATTGCACTCTAGAATCACATTGAGCATGCCTTGTGTATAAAAATGATGGGCTCCTCAACTGAGTAAAAGACTAAGGCACAAGAGGGTACATTGAAAATGTGTGCTACTCACTCACACTATTATGGGAGAAGAATTTCCACAAGTACAGGGAGGGCTGCACCTCGCCAACAGCTTGGTCAGGACATGAATACCCCAATCAATCAAGTGACTTGTAAAGTGCAACTACTCACCCATAAGGGTCTCAAGGCACAGAGGTGGTGAGTGTGGGGGGGGGGGGGGCTGTTGATTTGTTGCAGACACTGTGATTCAGTCGAAGAACTAGGTTTGAGGTCATTCCTGAATTGGGGCAGTGACGGTGATTGCCTTAGGTGGAGAAGCAGGGTGTTCCAGGTCTTTGCTGCGAGGTAGAAGATCTTCCCCCAACCGTGGTCTTGCAGATAGTGGGATGTTGACCAGGGCCAGTTGGACAAAGCAGAGGTCTCTAGTGGGTGCGTGGAATGTGAGGCGATGGTTGAGGTATGCAGGTCCTGCGTCATGTAAGGATTTGTATACTTAAATGCTCATGGCACTGCTGCAAGGGAAACCTGAAACCACCAGAACATATTCCCATGCTTATATTCCCCTGATTCCGAGCATCCTGCCTGTGCCAGGAAGCATTGCCCCATAGCACATACATGAAGATCAAAAGGGTTTTATCCCTGGGAGGCAGATGCACAAACTGACCCAGCAGCTGATTGGTTGTATCGACTTAGCTACATCAAGGTTGGTACCCTTGGCAGCGGTCACACTGGACGCCGCCAAGGCTTTTGATCGGGGTTGCTGGGAGTATTTATGGGAATTATTGGAGATCATGGGGTATGGGCCACATGTTATAACAATACTAAAGTCTCTATATCATCACTCTACAGCCAGGATCCTCCTAAATGGCTCTCTCACTAGGAGTTCTTTTATTCAAAGAGGGATGTGACGGGTGCCCCGTTTCCCCATTATTGTTTAATATATGTCGAACCATTGCCCAGATGTTTCGCCAAGAAGATCAGATTATTGCTTTCCATGCAGGCATATATGAAAAAAAATTGTGTTATATGCGAATGACCTAATATTATACACAGCAGATCCAGCTGTTACAATCCACAGGGTAGAGCTATTAGCAAAATAATTTGGAGGTTTTCAGGCTATACAGTAAATAATGAGAACATCGGGATAATGTGCCGGAATGTCTCAGACTGGAGGGGAAGTATCCAGAGAGAGATCAGGTATCTCGGAATAGGTATTATTAATTCATTAGAGCGAATACTTCTGCACAATCTAGGGATGGTAGCAAAGGAAATTGAGAAAACACTCACCAGATGGAAGAACTTGCCTTATATGGAAGAGTAAACCTAATCAAAATGGTGTTACTTCCCAAGTTGACATTCCTCTTTAATTGTGTCCCTCTTACTTTTCCCAATGACTTAATCGATAAAATACTGGGCAAATTGGGCAGTTTTGTCTTGGCAGCCAGGGGAGCATGGTTGTCTTGGAAAAAATGTAGGCTTAAATTGGGAGCAGGCGGGTTGGCACTTCCAGACTTAAGATTATATTGCATGGCCTTTCAGTTCAAGAATTGCAGAGCTCTATTAGGTACACTGGGGCCCTTAGAGTGGGGTGAACTATTGTAGGAGATGGTAAAGGAGTGGGGCTCAAAAGGGTTTCTTTACAAATTTGGGGCAAAAAAACTCTTTACAAAAGTTTGTCTGAAGATACTTAAGGCAGCACTAAACTTATGGGTAGAAATTAGGAACATACTCAAATGGGGTACTTTTCGGATGGTGCACCAATATGGGACTCACCAGGTACACCAGAATGTTTGCAAGACCAGTTAAGTGCCCCACTAAGGAGGGAGGGAATTGAGCTATGGGGGGATATAATGGTGATGAAATAGGTGGTGTCATGGGAAACCTTGACGGTAAAGACATGGAGTTCCCGCTCAAGGTTTAAATACCTGCAATTGCTATCCTGGGGGGAGGCAAACAGGAGAGAGATTGGTGGAATCTAGGAGTTTGAAAAGAAGATACAGAATGAGGCCCCAACAAGGAAGGAAGTTACCGACTGGTAACTGACTCTGGTGTTCTCTGAAGACAAGAAGTTGAAAGCACCATAAGAGACCTGGGATGGCGCTATTCAGATGGCAGACCCACAGAGAATGTGGCAACTTTCTTTTAAACTACTCTAAAGGGTGGTCAAGACAGTAAATCTGAAAAGGAATCATTTTTTTACAGTCAATAAGCTGTATTGGACACCCTAAAAACTTTGTGACAGCTGTAGCCCCAAGATGTCAAAGATGTAGTATGTTAAGTACGGATGATCGGCACATGTTTTTCGAATGCCCCCTGTTACAGGCCTATTGGTCTTTGGTCGAGAAAGTAATAAACAAAATAAAATGAGCTTAACGCTGTTCATGATAGGGCTGGAGGATCAGCTGTCTTTGTCCCTATCAGCAAACCGGAGGGCCCTACTCTTCTATCTGATTCTCCTCGCTAGGAGAGAGATTTGCAAAAAATAGATAGATTCTGCACCACCTCATGGTTCAGACTTGCTCCAGGCAGTTAAAACTATTTGCGAAATGGACATAGGAACCGAGGATTTTTCTTTAACTGGAATGGTATAATAAGAATTTGATCTCTCGCATCCTATGATTACACCTGCATGGAATCCGTAACCAGGAAACTGGTCGGACTGGAACGCAGGACTATATGTGTTACTGCAAGTAGCCTGGGGCGCTACAGGTCAGATGTCAGGCTTTACCTTGCAAACAATGGTGGTATGAGGACACATAAAAAAAAGGCAGAAATATCTTCTAAACTAGATGCAGACATCTGGAGTTACATTCTACAACAATATGACTTTGAACAGCTTGAAAGGTACTGACCCAGAAATTACAAGAGTTCTAGTAAGATTTCACAAGAAACTTTTTAAATGATTGAACATGGGCAAGAATTATATGAATAAATTGATCGATGAGTGTGGTTTATTTACTCATGATAGAACATAGTTGGAATTTCCTTGCTTGTTCCTATCCCCTACTTAACTTTACCTTTGAATGTGTGTGTGTGTGTGTATTTATTTACTCATTCTCCCAATTCTTGTGTTTTGTTAATTAATGGATTGATGCATCTCAAGTTTTTATATATGTAGAGACCGTTGGCTAAATGTGAATCAACCACAGAAACTTGAATTTAAGTTGGGTGCATTGTCATTGGAATGTATCCAATTTCCAGAAATCGAATTAATGAGATGTATGTGAGGTAATTTTACCTGAGGTATTATTCAGAAGAGGCAGTAGGATCTTCCATTAAAAGGTCGAACTACATGTTTTTGATGCATCTAGTAGCCACTGTAAATGAAGGCTCCTGGTTATAGCTGAAGGAAGTAATCATTATTGTTAGTTTTTGTTTCCCCTATGTATTAGTCCCGGGTTTGATGACCCATCTGTTTGCATGCACAACTTAGGGACATTTTCCAATGCTCTTGAGCATAATATGCCTTTTACTCACAAAAAGAGGAAAAGGAGAAAATGTGAGTATTCTGTAAAGACAGAGACAACAAAGAGGAAAAACGCAAGGGTTCTTACAAATGCCCTTACCCACTAATAGTGGCAGGCTTCATCACAGGGCTGCTACAACATCCCTGCACAGACCAACGCCTGGGATGAAGCAAAGGGATTGGGAAAGACAATACAAACAAGTATATTGGAATCTACTCAGCAGAACAAAAAGACAACAAAGATAGAGTATAAAACTATGTCAGGGATCGCCTAAACTGTCTTTATTCTTGCACTCCCTGGATAAGATTAAAAAAGATTCCAAACTGGGATGACTCCAAGGGTAATTAGTGCCCCTTCATCCCTTCTTAGTGCTCATTTTGTCGACATGTTTCACCCATTATCTATTGCCCTCATGGGGTCGTTTGGCCTTCCTCAGGGCTAGTATGCCACTTACTTCATTACCCTTCGAGGCTAAATGAAGTTTATCCAAGTTATAATGGCCTTACTTGTCACTTTCTATGTACAAACACCTGAATTTCCTGAAATGACAAAACATAAATAAATACAACACAATGCTTTTTTCATTTCAAACAATTGTCGTTGTTTCGCACTGAATGATAACTGACTTCTGTTCACACTCTGTGAAGGTTTTCATTCCCTTAGGAGAGACAAATACAATCCACATATGGTCTCTCTCATTGCCCATATCTTCCCATCTTTATGGGCAAACTACCACCACTCATAAGCAACACCCCAAAGTTAAGTGCAGTTTGAATCAAGGAGAGGACATGTGTTGCATTGCTTACTAAGTTTTACCACGCATTTCTCCAAAACTGGAGTGCAAGACGGAGCATCTCCCTTTAGTCACACTCTGTAGCATGGAATAAAAGAGCACATTAACACATCCACACACTCTCTGGTGCCATCAATCTTTTAGCACAGTGCGCATACTGGGGCCAAATCCTAATGCCACCGACAAACCCCTTGCACTCATTCTATCATCCATTTTTACGCACCAATCCAAACTCAAAGTTAGCTGATTGTCAGACTGATCACTCTACTGTATGTCAAGCACATTAGACACATTTATGAGTCTGCTGGCTGATATGCAAATGGTCGTGCCTTTCTGTGCCCGTCTGGGACCTGCCTATTGGGTAACTTGAGCCTTTCGTCATTGTCTGAATGCTGTACTGACTTAAATTTCAATAAAAATAATTGAATGATGGGAGTTCTTTTGTCAGAATCTTTCATTTAGGAACCAAGGAAAATTTGTAACCAGGACTAAATTTCCCAGCACTCCCACATGCCAACAATCCTCTTTTAGGGACCATGTTACTTTGGTCACATGACTTCCTCCTGCGACACAAAACAAACACGATTCAGCACCAGCCATTGTCGAAGGAGTGCGGGAAGCTGAATAGGTGCAAGCGAGGACAAGTTCCCTTGGTTTAGTAAGTGCTGGAGGGAACAGTATAATTGAACCCCTTCTTTAGAACCTGCGCCCGTTTTCATGAAATAAAGAGTAAACGCAGTATTTTCTATTCTCGTAGAGTGTGACGGCAGGTATTTCAGAGACCAATACAGGGAAAAGATCCTATATGGTCTGTATTACTGCATGCTTCATGTTTAGCATACTCTATAAACCAGAATTAGGAGTTGTATTTAACATAATCTGTAGAAAATCTACAGATTTTGTTGGTCCTGAAGAAAGCCTTTTGACACTGAGTGGCACTTGTAACAGGCTGAAATATGTCAACCTTACTGAGCTATAGATGTTAGGGGTCATTGCACTCGTAGAACATCACACTGTTTTTATCCCAGCTAAAGGACTTAATTAATAAACAAGAATTAGGACCCTTAAGGCTTTTTTAACTTGCACTTAGGTTTTAGTAAGAGCTCTGCTTACAAACCACATTGAGCCCACCCACTCACAATAGGTGCAATGGTTGAGGATCCGATGATGAAGCATGCCAGTGGTGGTACTAGCGGGTGAGGATCCTACTAACATTTCCATATAATACAAGGGTTGCAACGGTTCACCTGGGTGCAGATCCCTTTCCACTGATATAAATTGAGACCAGTTAATTTGACCTTTTAAATTGTTAGGTATTTATCAGTTGTGAGGCATTACCCCTTTTGTGTACTGATTACAATGTTTAACACCTTGGCTGCTAAGGCAATTTTCAGCCTGTGCTGGAAATTTCAATTATCCTTTTTTGATGACGAGCTGGGCTCGTCATCAGCACACGACCACTGTGCACCATGACGAGCCCAGCTCGTCATCAGCAGCGAAAGGGTTAAAGGAGGCTGAGGGTTGGCTCAATTTAGCTTCTCACTCCCTCTTGTTTTTCTACATAGTAATTCATTTTCAACCAAAATATTAACTTATAGGTTTGTCATGGAGAACTTTAGCTGACTCACCAGAAAATTAATTTTTCAAAACTTAATTGTATACTAATATGTATATTCATGTGTACAAAAACAGAGGAGCTTTGTTTCAGGGAGCTTCATTCATTCATTCAAATTGTCTGTAGTATATTGGATTATCAGTTGCATGTCATGCACAAGTAATTGGTCCACAATCCTCTCACTAGGAACCAAGCACCCCATTGCAGTGCTTGACTCTCTCAAAGTAGCGAGGTAGAACAGTCCAAGGCCTACTCAGGGATGGTGGTGTGGATTAGTAATCACCATTTACTGCCATGAAATAATATAATATCACTCAATTAATGATTGTCCAGTCAGTTCTTTTTCTTTAGAAATGGAAAAGTACATTTATTACACTCGCTACTAAATTAACCTGTGCTCAACCCTGGGATATCTTGTCACAGAGGAGTCAGGCTTAATATTTAAAGTATTTGTGCAACACTTCAAACAGTAACACAGTGAAAACACACCACAAAGAGATCACACAGATCATATTTAAATTAATAAAACAAGACTAAAATGACAAAACTCCAATCAGTAGAACCAGAGATATGCATATTTAAAGATGTAGATGGAAATAACACCAAAAAGCACAAAGCGCCAACTGTAGATATCTGGTTACGCTTGACTGGGACAAAGTCACTAGTTTGAGCCGACTGCAATGGAGCATGGGGCAGCGACATGGACCCTGTTAGCCCCACTGAACAAGAGTGCATTAAATCCTGGTTGGAAAAAGTTGCAGGATCCCGCTTCGAGGATGAGTCGAGCAACTGCGGTGATGCATCGGTTCCAAGGAGTTGCAAAACTGCAATGCGAGTGTGGGGGGTTGTGGGGTACAGAGCACAAGGCCACGGTTTATTGTCTTGTAGGACTACTTTATTTGATATAGACAGAAGTCAAAACAAGGTCTTGTTCTGCAGGGCGTAGCCCTGTCCTGTCTGGTCCACAAATCCAGGATTAATTTGGGCTTCTGTCTCGCCTCTCTTATGGATCCTGGAGTCTCTGAGCCTCGGAAGGGAAGATAATAAGATGGGAACCGGAATTACTATATGCTCCGTTTATATGAGTTGTGCTACCATCACCAATATGTTTGTGTGAAAGGGGGGGGGGTTGGTGTGATTTCTTTTATCTCTGGCACCTCCTGACGTGCCCGTCCTCCCGCCTCCCAATACAGCTCTACCTATCCCCTCCTCACACACCCCACCAGAATGCCCCCTATAACGGAACTTGCCTTGGGCTACGGCCCACCTCTCGGACCGCAGCGTAGAGACCCGTGGCGTCTTCTCCCTCCTTCAGCCCACCGGGTATGGAAGCGGTGTATAGAACACTGTCTTGGCTCGCCCTCTGCTTTTCCTCCGTCCTTACGCCGTCCCGCTCCTTCTTGCGTCGTCTCTCTGCTCCGACCTCTTCGCTCTCCACTCTTCGGACCTCCTCCACTCCGTCCGCGCTCTCCACTCTTCGGACCTCCTTCACTCCATCCTCAACTCGCCTTCCCGCTTCGGTCTCCTCCAGGTGCTCCGCTTTCTCCTTGCGTTCACTGCACACTGTCCGTTCTCCACCTTTGCTCCTTTCTCTTCCGCTTTCTGACGTGACTCCTCCCCTTCCAGCCGCTTGAACGCTAGAGCGCCGCCACTCACTTCCGGATTCGTTAGTGGTGGCAACCAGGAAGTCCGTGTTTGCTCAGTCTCGTTTGTGGTATCCTGCTCCTCCTCCCCACAGCGAGTTACTGCAACATTGAGGAGGCTGCCATCGATGAGAGATTAGCGATGCGAGGGCCTGTGTCGGGGATGCGTTGCACAGCATCTAGACAAATGCGGGCTGCGAGAACAAAGCGGTCTTATAGCAGTGGGAGAATCCTCACAGCAGAGGCAATGCGTGGGTTCTACTGTATCCAGAGATGGTCTTGCAGTGCAACTTCAGGCCCACTTGCAATGTTCCGGGACTGGGGTGACACTTGGCAGGGTAGGACTCACAGATGGCAGAGTCCAGGTGTAGGATTCAAAGTTGTTGGCGCCTTCCATTCCTGAGGCTACAGTCAGGAGGCCTGCCAACTAGCTCATGGAGTCACTCTTTGGTCATGGATTCCACATATGCAGGTCCGGTCCTTCTCACTCAAACAAGAGGGCAGCAGGTCAGCACAGCAAAGCAGCAGTCATTCAGAGCAGTAGTCAACAGACTGGCAGTCCTTTCAGCAGCACAACAGTCCTCCATCCTGGGAGAGTCCACCCGACCACAAATGTATTGAAGAGTTGGTGTCTGACGCCCAATATTTATACCAGGGACCTCATTTGAAGTGGGATAAGCTTCTAGAGGTTTCCCTTTGGTGTGCACAGGTTTTCTGCCTCCCCTGCCCTAACTCCAAACTAACTACAGGGGGCATGCAGGCTTTTGTGTGGAGGCAGGACACAGCCCATTCAAATGTAAGTAGTGCAGTGCCCATCTCTGCCCTCCCATCTGTCTAGGAGGAATACACAAAGGCCAGCTGTCAGCTACACCCAGTCATGTGACCCAGAGACAGGCTTCAGACAATAAATGGCTAAGACAGGAAAATGCCAACTTTCTAAAAGTGTGCAAAAGATTCAATTGATGGATGGAATGCTGGACAATGCAAGCATTCACCTCCAGTCACAAGGATCTGGGTCTAACCCATCATTATTTTGCTCACCACACCACCACAGTTTGGACCCAGCCATATGCAAATAAGTCTTGACCCTGCTCCTTATGGGAACAGTCCAGCCCAAACTGCCAAGCCAGTTCCCCCTGCACCGTAAATAAGCGTCCTGGGACCGGTTTCAGGGCATTTTGTTTGCATTTGTCACCCTGAGTGAGACGGGTATGCCCAGACATGGGTCCTGTGCTCTCCATGCCACTGAAGTCAAACTATCTTGGTTGATGAGGGGTGAAACCCCGAAACCGGTCATAGGATGCTTGTTTCCAGTTCAGTGAGGATCCGGCCTGAAAGTTCGGGCTGGACTGTTTCAATTGGGCACAGGTTCAAGATTTGCATATTGTGATTGTGATTGGGTTCTTATATAGCGCGCTACCACTCCAAGGAGTATCTTGGCGCTTCAACTCCTAGTTGTCAGATATATGCTGAGAGATCGTGATGGTGAAAAATCAAACACAGAGAGGGTCATAGCAACGCTTTGTAACCTGATTCCGACAGAGGGTAGATCCAGGTTCTTAATGCTTTCCTAAAGCTGAGTTCAGTTGTACTTTGACGCAGGAACATGGGAAGGTTATTTCAGGCTTTCGACCCGATGACTGCAAGGGATTTCCCTCCCTTGGTCGTTAGCCTAAATCTGGGGACGTGAAGCTATGGCTGGGTTCAAACTGGAATGGCATGGGGAGAAAAAAAACTATGGATTTTGCCCCAGATCGCTGTCCTGTGGTGAATGTATGACATTGTTCTGCATTCTGTCATCAATTGTTCTGTTTGCAACTTTCTAAAAGTGCAATTTTCAAAATTGTAGTTTAAAATCCAACTTCACCATCGAAGAGGATTGTTCGTTACAATTGAAAAGACACCAAACACTAACTGATCACCTGCCCCCGTTTGGAACTCAACACTTATTGAATGTAATAAGGTAACTCCGATGTTATCATAAAGGCGAGGTAGGCCTTGCAATAGTGAGAAAGTAATTTAAGAGTTTTTTCGAATACACCGCATCCTACCCTCTGGGCTGTTCAGGGCCTACCTTAGGGGTGACACATGTATTAAAAAGGAAGAGATGTTAACAAGTTCCTCATCTACTGAACTTTAGTTTATAATGTTATGACTGTTCACAATTATCAACCTCTATCCATTGATAAGGGCAAGAAAGCCCTCTCTGTTGCTCTTGAACTAATTTAAAACATTGTCAAGCGCTCCAGTATTGATTGCTCTAGTTCAACCTATTTTAGACCATAAAATAAAAAAATAAATAAATACATTATCAGTAAGGCACATGTTAGTTAGTTCTCAGCCAAATAAAGCTTTGTGTTGGGATTGACCAAATACTCAACTTACCTCAAAGAAGAATCCACCTCGGAAGGGAGGGATGGAAACAGTCTTACAGCCTCTGGGATGAAAACAGATTATAACAGGCTAATGGCATTCTTAGGGCTTTAAACCTTTAAGTCCTTTGGTAGGCCTTGACATTATCACACAAGCACCATTAGTTAAGCTGAACTCAGAAATATGACCTGTTCCAAATGCAAATCCTTCCTGTGGGGCCACTTAAGTAAGACACTTAATCGCAGAGTACTTGAAGCGCTGCAGTGATCAAGGGCTGGTATCTCTGACGGCTAGTCTCCCATCGGTGAGGGGATATTGCCAGAAATATAGTAAATTTCCTGGAGAAGTACTTAGTCAGCTAGAGACCTGGAAGTCTGCCTTGTCTGCCTGCTGAGAGGGAAAAAGGACAAGCCTTGTGTGCCTATGCCAGCTTCTGAGTCCAGGAAGAGTAGCGATTTAAAAGAGGCAGATTGCCAGAATTCGTGCATAGCTGCTCTACGTGAACCTAAGGGTCTCCCAATCTCCCTGCCCAACCAAGAAACCAAGTTTGTGAGCAACATTCCACCAGAGCATCTGCTTCATTGACTACCACAAATGGAAGACAAAGTTCTCTGCCTTGTATCCCTACCCGAGGACCTCCCTCCAGCACCATGGACCTGTGGGGAAGGATCCTCGAAAACCGAGCTGCTTGCTTCCCCCTGTGCCTCTTTTGTACTGAATGCTGTCCTTCTTAACTGTGAAAAGCAGCTTAAGTTTAGTTTTGCGAGCTGCTGTCCTGCAGCTTATTCTTCCTTCTGGCTGACTACAGATAAGATATCTTTGTGTACTTCCCGACACTAGAGGTAATCCAATGGGTGACCCACTGCCGTCCACAGAGTAACAGGTTTGGGAATTTGAATTCTGAGAAATCATTAAGACTAATAACTCTTTTCAATCTACTCTTTATTCAGGTGCCATGTATTAAGTGTGCTAATTCCAAGGAAATTAGGGGTGCCCTTCCAAGAGCAATTTGCTTCGACTTTTAATTTCACAAAGATGTGTGTTAAACTCAAAGTAGCATAATATTTAGCCTGAGTATATTGACACTCGTGCCACAACATCTTAAAACCAACAAGAAATTAGTGAGATCTTCACTGTTTTCTGAGGAGAATTTTTTTTTAATGTAATTCAGTTTTCAGATTCTTCCCAAAAGAAAATTCAATATGTAAGACACAAAGCAGGGGAATATCGCAAGTTTTGTCCCTCACGTTTTCTTGTAAACAGCTTTACATTCAAACTTTTTTATACAGTCCTGAAATAAAATATTTGCTCTGTATTTAAAGAGGACAGACACTCTCTTGTATGTTCCGCACAATCTTCTTGTGGTTCGTGATTAAATTTCTAATTCAACTAGTAGCAGAGCCGGACTGGGACAGAAAATAGTCCCATGCACCAAAATAAAAGTGCCCCCCCCATAAGTGAATTAGAAGTGGCCAATGTTTGCAAATTGGGGCAGTTTTAAACTTGTGAAGACACGCTGTATAGCCAACGTACCAACGTATTGAAGAGTGCATGGATTTCAGCATGCTGTAGGCAATGTTTGTGATATTATCAACCAAGTCAATAGTAAAAACACGTCCAGCAGGCCCACAAATATCAAATATACCAGCCCAGATGTTGAGAGATAAGACTATCCTTCGGGCCTGACAGCCAGCACTGTCACAAACTGCATTATTACTACTGCTTCAAACAACATCACCACTGCCATAAGCCTTACTGACAAATTACCTCCATTATCACCATTAGTACCATCATCACGCTGACTATCATATAACTACTACTAATCCACTACCACCTTTTCATCACCATTACCACCCTCACCCCCACTATTACCATCATTGGTACTACCACCTTCACTTCTAATACCACTAACAGGACTATTACCCCTGCTGCCACTATTACATCACCACCATAACTACTACCAGCATCACCACTTCTAAAACAATCACTACTAGCCCTGCTACTACCAGTGTCACCTCTATTACCATCTTCACCAATACCTCAATTTCTACCACCCTCGCTACAACTAGTTTTGCTACCACCACTACCATCACCTTTACTGCTATCACAATCACAACTTCTACCACTAGAACTATCAAGATCATCACCACTACTATCACCATTTCTACCAGAATACTACAACCACTGTTATCACCAGTAACACTGATACTAACACCATCACTGCCACAACTGCTCCTACCGCTACCACCAGTACCACATCCACTACCACCATCACTACTGAAAATACAATCACCATTATAAAATTACTACTGCTTCTACAGCCACCATTACTACTAGTACAACTGAAATTATTACCAATAGTACCACCAATACCACCACAACGATAGTATGTTTGACAGTGTTGTGCATGTGTGTAATAGAAATAGTGATATGTGCACACTTGAGATAGTGTGTGCTTTCCGTTTTAGAAAAGGCCAGACCTATTGACATTGTCAATGATTGTTGTGATTGTAATTGGTGAAGGCACACATGTTACGGCAAAAATTGTCTAATACAACATACATCTTTACAGTTGGGTTAGAGGAGTTGCCACTTTCCTTTTTTGAGTTCCAGTGTTTCTTTAGTACTTGTTTGAATACTTGTAGTTAGGAAACTGCACAGATGTCTAGTTACATGTAGTTCCAGTCCAAAGAGACTAAGTTAATTTAATGTGCACAAGGTATTAAGGTATTACTGATGCCCTACAATGCGCAGTTCCTAAAATTCATTTAAGCAAACAAAGAGTTAAATATACAGTTGATAAAACAGCAATAGCAAGTAAATACGTAAGCATACCCTTGTTAAAGAACCATGGCCATATTGAGCAGTACTCTATGCCAAAGTGTACTCTTTGTCCAACAATGGGTACCTGATGTATGAAAATGCTGGTTGAAAATGTTGGTGCAAATTGCACAGTGTTTTTTGTGATCTCCCTTTAATGTTGCAATGATGGGACCTTATTACTAATATGCTACATCGAAAAATGTCCAGTCGCATGGCTTAGTGTAATGACCTGCCAAAATAATACTTTGAGACCCCTTGTGATTGGCTACAAACAGGGACGGTGGCTTGCAAGGAACAACAGACTACCATCCCTTTGTTTGCATTCTCAAAAGGAAAATACTTTAGAAAAAAATAAAAAAGAAATCCCATGTGCCTTAGGAGCTGCTGTGTTAAAAAAACAAAACTCAGCTTTGGGTAAGAAATCTGAGAGCAAGTACTGGACAACTGCATACTCACCTGAGGCCATTCGACAAGATTCACAGAGAGGAAGCTGTCCAATGGGGCAAGTGTCCCCTTTGCGAATTAATTACCACCACAAATTGCAAATAGAAGGATATACTACTGGAGCAGTGTAATTTTGATCCCATCCTGAGATATTGTAGGAGTGCATCGTAATCATGTGTAGTCAGCACTCAAATATATTCTGTGTGATTAAATTTTACTAGGAAAAGATAAGGTATTGTATACTTAAAGTACTCTATGTAAACTAACGAGACTTATAAATTGTGTGCAAAGAAATTTGACCGATAAAGCTCTTGCAACAAATACAAATTATTATTTTAGGAAAATTAAAAGGTTAGACATGTCTCATTGTGAAACTAAATAAATAAAATGTATGCGTAGACTAATGTTTAAACATGTATACGTATAATAAGGAATTATATTAATGTTGGTTTAGTTTAAATAAAATGTTGTGTTCTTTGCAATGTATTCATGCATTAAGAAACTGCATTTGTTAAATGAGTAGAAATGTGCACGTATTTGTAACCCTGAGCACTGTTAAGTTGGCATTATTTTTGGTCCTTGAGAACTGTTCCAGTACAAGCTCATATTTAAAGGTTAACATATAATCCATAGTAAACCTTCAATGCAGAATGTATGTACATGTATTTTTGTTTCCACTGCAAGTGTGGACAAAGCCTTAGTAGCTAGAAAAGAAGGGTTTTGTTTTAGTTAGATAACAAGGTATGAGAAGATGGATGTTGACAAAGAGATTCTCTGCAACAAGCAAGGAGACAAGTTCTGAGGGAGGAGAAGAATGGCCAATGGTGAATGAAGTATCAGCTCTTCTCTGCCCTAGCCTTCTCCCTCAGCGCCAGGAAGCCGCTTGGTCGCAGTGCGCTCTATTAAGAACCTTCTTCATTCATTCATTCATTCATTCATTCTTCAATGTGGGAAAGGTGGTGCCAGTAACCAATTTATGCTGGAATCATGGAAAATGACTAAACAAGCACATGAGTACTTACCTTCAGTACAACTCATTTATAATGCTCTAACATAGTGAGGGGCGGAGTGACATTTTAGGACTTCTTGGGGTACAGACCTCTGCTTCTGCTTGGAGTGTCTTTGTGCTACTTGACCTTTAGTTGGAGTTTTCTTCTTCTGAAGACTCTGACAGCTGACAGTTTTCTATTTTTTCCATCCTTACTTAATGCTTCGTGGTCTAGGGTTGTCCCTCTTTAGGATAGTGTAGGGAGAGATAGCGTACTCATGCTTACCTTTGAGAATCATTTGATACAAATGAATACTCCATTTATTTTGCTGATTACTTGCATCGTCATCATTGAACTAGTTAATGCTTTTTGTCATATAGAGTAAATCTCTTTAGGAGATTTGGGATCATTCTGTTTGTCCCTAATAATGCTGAGGTTGATTTATATCAATCTGTTATTAATTTAATAATTAAACCTTACCAATCTCAGATTCAGTTGTGGAGAGGATTATAAGATGACTATGTTGGTTATACTATATTGAAGTTTCCTCCCTCTTTCCTCTCAAGCAACTAAAAAGACCATCTGGTTGAGAAGGAATGTTTAAGTGGGCTGAAGCTCTCTCACTACATGCGTACTTGCTGCTTATTGTGATTAAGTATTAGTGGCAAAATCCAAATATTGTGATAAAAAACATTTTATGGTCACAAACTCTTTGTTAAAGCGAGTAGCAGCGTTTGTGACAGCCAAATGGTTTTCTACACCATGCCCTACATTGTTATATAAGTTGGTTTGACTTCTTTTATTTATAGGCCACAATAAGAGCAAGAAATATCCGGCACTCATAAAAGAAAATGAAGCTCAAATGCCACTTTTAATTTGCTTACAAATGCAATTCAAGAAAATAGCAAAAACAAAGTTTATTTTGAACTGGCTAATGATCAGAGTTGATTCTCCAGCCTGACAAACATCCCCATGGTCCATTTCTGTAGTCAATCTAACTTAAAAGAAAACACATTTATGGTGGCATAATTAATAATGAAGTGTATTAATATTTTGCTAATGGCCTAATGCAAATTAGTGCTTTGAGCTTCTTAGTGCTGTCTGTAAACGAGGATTCAGGGTAATCGCCAGAAACAATGATTTCGTTCAGAGTAACACAGAAAAAAAAGTTGTTTACTGGCTTGTTCGTAGAGCTGTAATTACAATTTGTGCTTTTCCTAAGCGTGCCTCAAAACTGCCAAGCATATAATAAGAGACAAAGCAGGGAAAATATTATTTCTGTACTGGGGCGGATGTTACAGTAAAATAGGTACAGTAATCTGTTCTATATATCACATTCCTCTCACACCACCTTTATTTTGAAGTTAAACCCCTCTACCCCTTCTCCTACATGCTTATGGTCCATTGTAGTAACGTCACAGTTATTAGGCATGAGATTCCTCTTTATATATCAACATTGCCTTTTTGTACATTTCCATGAATGGTGTTACAGAATGATTGTCCAAGGCAGTTTACAGTTCAAATTGCACCTATGGAAATAAGCACCACCTCTCAGAATAATGCGTTTTATGTCTAAGACTTGTTAATAGTTGAAAAACGGGTTATGCTCATTGTTCTTTTATGCCAAGGAGTAGCTTTGAGGTAATAATGTCAAAGAAGAAGGCATGCCCAAAGGAGACTTGGTTAGGGAGCACCAATGATGGAAGTGGCTGAGTCAGTACAAGCAGGTCACTTTGTCTTAGCTGGCTGTGCACACGGCTTTCTCTGGATGGAAGCCTTGGATACATTGAGAATGCAACATTATATAGACTGCAGCACATGGATTGTTATGACAACCCGAATAAAAGCTTTTGAAAGAAAAGACTGCAGCACCCTGTGACTAAACAAACAACTATCAGTATAGACAAAGATAGCAATAAGGAAAATTAAGAAAAAAATTAACTTAGGTTATTCAGAAATTTCAAATTTGTATTGCGTATTTGGGTGATACTTTTGCACAACATCAAACCTATAGTTGTAAGAGGCATTGAAATAGTCTGTGCTGAACAGTACCGTGATCTTATTGGATCTATGGTCAGCAATGATTCCTGAGAACAGAGTTGTTAGAACTCATGAGACAATCTGTGCTCATAAACTTTGTGTCTCGAGCTGATAGTAAAACCCCTACACTGAGCCACTCTGTCAATGCAAGTTGGTAGGGTGCAGAATGCTGTGGGGGGATTTTGTCTCGGAGTTAACCAATGAGAAAGATATAAGAGTTCATGAAAATTAGCTACGTGAAAAGTACCTTCAATTGGTATTGTTGGTGGTCCAGTCATGTTCAATCTGGTACAATCCTTTACATTCCTGGGCAAAAAACACTGGAACTCCCACCCAGAGCCTCTGGGAAATTGCACCTCACTACTTGCATTCCACAAAGGCCTAAAGACATGGCTGTTTTAAGCTGTCAATATGGAAATTCTATCTGTGCTCAGCACTGGGAAACCCTTTTTGGGTAGCTGTGCATTTTAGAAGATTATGATAAAAATAAATAACAGAAGAACCGCTTGGTAACAAATGTAGCGTTAATTATGTATTTTTGGCAAACATTGATGGGAGACTTTGTCGGACTTACTTTTTAATGCACTTGAATGTTTTATTTATCTATATTTATCTAGAAGGTTAGATTTGTGACCAAATACATTGAAGTTTACCAACAAGGTGGGTTTGTCCTAGGTTCATCCCTGTTTACTATTTACTGTACCTAACCGTGCAAAACTGGTGGGTTTTGGGATAATCCCATGGACTCTTGAGCGTTGCTTTCTGTTAACTGGAGGTAGGCATTCAGGAATTTGCAGCTGAAAGCGTCAATGGTGCCCGTTGCTTGGAACTTAGCACTTCAGCTAATGCGCATCCTGTACACACGATGAACTGCTGTAAGGTGTATGGTATTTCACACGGAAGGAGCATTCTGTTGAAAGAATGATGGCCCTTCTCCAGGGGTGTTATGCTTCAAGAGCAAGCTTACATCTAATCTTTTTCTATTGACACTGAAAGGAATTCTGTCTCTTCAGGGTTGCTCAGAAGGCACTCCTGCTCCCAGAACTCCTTGCAAGAGGTGCTCTAATTCCTTGATGAATTTGTACTCTTGCTGCCAGGCGTAGGGTTGCATATTTTATTGGCAAAGAGAATCCTTATATCATGCTGAGGTGTGCTCAGCTATGAATGTCATTTACTCTGTGAAGGAAGAGGGGGAGTGGTGCAAACATTGAACAGTAGCAATAATTGGACACTCCAAAGCAGGAAATTCAAATCTAAGACCCTTAGCTAAAGGCTAATGGGAAAAGGTAGAATGGGCTACATTGGACTAGGCGTGATACTCAATCCCCATTGCATAATTAGAGCAGATTGCAACCACATGATAGCCTGAACTGAAAGATAAGTGTGTTGCCCTTTTTTCTAACAGTTAAGTGCTGCCACTGGTTCAGAACAAAAGTAGTTGAAATATTAAACACTTACTTTTATACATTTTGGGGTATATGTACGTTTTTTCCCAACTATGGTCTAAAAAAAATAAAGACAGAAAAAAACTGAGAAAGAACCTTTGGAAAGTGAGGATATGAAAAAAGACATCTCTGGCCCTGGCTTTGTAATGATTTGAGGGTCTAGGCATAGAGCTCTCCTGCCTGCTTACGGGGCTGCTGTGGAGCACTGGAGTAGTGCCAAGTGTAACGTGTGCACTACTCTGTCAGTTGGTAGGTATCACATGGTCAAACGAAGCAATATCTTGAAGTCAGAGTATGAAACAACAGTGGAGGACCACTGTTTTCTTTTCATTTCAGAGTTGGCATTTGGAGTGTTAGGGTAGTTTTTATTTAATCCCAAGATCTAGAATTGGAGCCTGACGCCAGTTTCCTTGGTTGAAGAGCTCAGTGTAGGTAGTTCTGGACTGAAGGATGGTGGTGTCATTCACACCTCTTGTGCACCCAATTGTTCAGATCCTCTTGAATGATCCTCTGAGCTCAAGAGTTTCCAGGATTATTTGTGTAATTTCCAGTTCTCCCTGGATGGACAATATGCTGTATATCAATTATTACAACACACAAGGAGCTGACAGAAAAAGTAAATGATATTTCTCACTTTTCCCTGGTCATGGATTTTTTTTCACGCTGAGTGCCTGCTAGGATAAGTAAATGCTCTGGAAGATTGGAATTCTAAGAACGCCCTATCTGTTTCCTGTATCATCTGTGGTCTTCCTTGAATTCTCATGTAATTTCACAAGATTTATCTCTAAGAGAGACATGGGCCGGATTACGATACCATAGGAAATGTCTCCGACCCTTGGTAGGAGCTGTTCCTACTGCATCTTAATTGGCTGTTCGGTTTCCTTTCCAACCGACCCATTTTGATGAGGTCGTCGGAAAGGAAACCAAACCACATTTCCAAATGGCCTCCGAAGGGCTAGCCCGTCTGCTATTCAGAAAGCCTCCAGTAATCCTTTGGGCGGCTCTTTCTGCCCGAGGGACGATGATGGCAGATTCAACAGCCTTTGTGTGCCAGCCTTAAAGACACAGAAAGACTGTGGGAATCAGACTTTGGGGGCCACCAGCAGGGCCCCGATTGGTGCAAGACCTCCGGATGGCGGCCTAGGGGGCACCTATGGTGCCCTCCTGTTGATCCCTATACCAAGTAGAAGGCGCCTTGAGGTGCCTGCCACGGAGTGCAGGGATGCACTGCACCTCAGCTCTTTACAATGAGAGTATGCATTTCAGTCGGAATGAATGCTCTCATTGTAAAGAATAGGAATGCGACCAAACAGTATTTGGTATCATCCTAACTGCTGGTTCGGGACCGATGGCAGGAGGTTGTTCGGTCCCAGTTCCCAAATGATGTTGAATGGACTCAGGTCTGTCCGACATCGCAATCGGCCCTCTGTGTTTAGTTTCTCAGTCCAGTATAGTGTGCGCTGTGAAAGATGTTTCATCAGTTATATACCTTTCCTCAGAAACAAAATCACTTCACATAATTAAAACCACACTTGGTTAAAGTTGCGTCCATTTCTGAAACTTCTCACTACAAAAGAGTTAAAAGTCATGTTCGATTGCGTTCATTCCCGTGTCTTTGCCTCCAGGACACTGGCCTTTGTATAATTATCCATGCACTTGATTGAATACATAAATTGTGCTGTCTGACAAGTCATCTAACATTTTAGAGCAATTACTTTTCCACTCCGAGGGTGTATAATTGCTGTCATTACCTGTCAATCATGGCTGTGTGCTCATTTTTTCTGGTGTTACTTACCTCCTTTGAATATTTACTTTTGAGCATCATGCTTAAATAATCATATCCCAAAGCGTACATTGTCTGATTTTAGGGAAATAATTCTTTCAAATTAGAAAATGTGGGCTATTGTATTCCAGTGTGTCTCGGCTGATTTTATTATACAATTTGATGTTCTTATCTATTGGAAGATAATTTTTTATTGTGAGTCTATTTTTTCTTGAACCTATTCAAAGGTTAAGGAACGTGTAACCTTTCCTATCTATTTTTTCTTTATCTTTTATCCAGGTGTTACCTGAATACTCTCTGTTGTCTTCCTTACACCACATGTTGTAGTCTTATGGCATCTTTCTCTCGCTTTGTACATGGCTGAACAGCGTACTTTTCTATTGCAAAAGCATAGACGACCTCTCATTTTGATGAAGTCATTCTAAAAAATAGGCAATGTATTCCCTGCTTAAAGCATATCTACTGCTATTCTGGTGTGTGTTTTTCAGATCCCTTTTCTGGCTTTTTGGGCCGCGGTTGACAGTCTTTGAGTGTGGTTCTTCCTATAAGCTTTTTATAAAATGTCCTCTTTTTTCAACGTCTGTTGTTTCCACCTATATAACAAACATAAAATTCAGTTCTTCCTTCTATCTGAAACCAGTGCTCCAAACTCTTCCTTATCTCAATTACCACTACTTTCGTTATGTCACTGTTTAAATATTTTATGATTGTTTTTTATTTTATTTTCCATACCAAATAAATCTTTCCTTATTTAACTTAATTTATTGGACTATCTTTGCTTGTTTTTATCCCAGGTTCCACTTTCTCTGCCTTGTATGCGCTCCCTCGACTTTATGTTCCTTATTTCCATTACCTACTCCTCTTTAACTCTTTGCTTTCCGACTCTGTCCCTTTTATCTGCTCACAGATCTTCATGTGCTTTATCCCGCTTTTGCTAATGAGTTCTCCGAACACGAACATGTGTGAATGAACAGGTGAAATGTGCATGATGACTTCTATGGAGGGAAACTCCGTTTTCTTACCAGTTAGGTCTATACAGGTGCAGTAACCGTAAGCATGTTACTATACCTCTAACCTTTTTAACTCTCAAACGTAACTCTTTTACTGGATGAAGCTTTGGTTGATTGGTATCTGATGCTAAGTGTTTGCAATTTCATCCGGCTGAAAAAATGAAATATAAAGCACACGTTGACTGACATGCAACCTAGCTGTGTAATCATATGCCCTTGACGTGTTTTATAGAGCCAGGGCCACTGGAATTATGAGGGAGGGTGAGGACCAAATTATGCATCAAGCTTCTCTAAATTATGTGGCAAGAAAAGCAAAATTATGTGGCGTAATGTGGCACATTTTGTGATTGCATTAATTCATTATTTTGCAATGTTTGCAATTGCTAACACGTCCAGGCAATGGTTTCACCTTATTCGTACTAGTTTAATATCCACTTCCAGCAATAAGTACCTGAAAGGTGATGAGTTAACCCTTTGAATGTCCTTCTGCTGCACGGCAACACATGTTGCTGCGTTTTTATTCAGCTATAAACAATTTGTTTAGTACAATTTGCAGATAATGCAACAGATGATGGATATTGTGGCAAATGTGGTAAATTCACAATTAGGTGGATATGTTGCTGAGTTCAATAATTCCAGTGGATTTGCATATAGCATGAGAAGTGCATACAAGACAATTACATTGTGACATTTGGCAAATTAAAAGTAGTACAGTAGTTTGGTAAAACATTTTAATCTTGACAGCCACATATTTGATTACAAATTGATATTTTCTTGCAATTTATGTAGAACATTTTCTTTGCAGACAGTGAAAAGAGTTGGGAAATTTGCCTGGTTGTATGGTCTGATTATTTTGCTTTTATTTGACTAGATTTACTGGGCATTGAATTGCTGTTAAGCAACTATCTTTGTCGCTCCGTTAATATTAAATGATAGACCTGGCATCCTTTGCGTTGCCTTGACTTTTTGGCTTCTGACCTCCTGTTTTTCTGACTTGACCTGTGCTAACGTGCATGTGTTTTTTCACTTAAACATGGTAACATTGGCTTATTCACAACTGGCATATTTAATTTACTCAGTCCCTAGTAAAATGCACTATATGTGCCAAGGGTCTGTAAATAAAATGCAATGGTAAACAACGTTTACCCCAAAACTTTTACAACGCAGGGAATCACAACGCGGTTGTTACAACGACAGCGTTGTGATTCTGCATACCATTACTCCGAAAGTCGGAACAACAACTTGCGGAGGGTGGGGGAAGTGTTGGATTTAAAATCCAACACCTTCCCTAGTGTCCACGCAGACTGGAGTTGGAATAGTAAATTATACTATTCCAACATCCAGCGCCCCCACCCCACAAGACGTTGTTCCGACTTGTGGAGTACGCGGTCGTTGTAACAACAGCGTTGTGATTCCCTGCGGGGGAAATGGCTGCGGAATACCGTCATAGATTCAAATGCAACTAGCGGGCCTGCAGCACTGATTGTGCCACCCACATTAGTAGCCCTGTCGGACATGTCACAGTCTGCCATTGCAGAGCCTGTGTGTGCAGTTTTAAACAACCATGTCGACGTGCCTAGTTAGCCATTTTGCCAGACTCAAACCTTCCTTTTTTATGCAAATGTCACTCCTAAGGTAGGCCTTAGACAGTCTTAAGGGCAGGGTTCAATGTATTTAAAAAGTAGGACATGTACTTTTAAGTTTTAAATGTCCTGGTAGTGAAAAACTATTGCATTTGTTATTTGCTATTGCAAGGCCTATCTCTTCAAGAGGCTAACATTGGGATTGCCTTGTAGTTTTTTATAAGTGCAATTTCCAATTGGGAAAAGATGGACATTTTGAGTTTGGTGTCTCTGGGCTCCAATTTAAAATCACAACTTATGGTGAAGTTGGATTTTAAGTTGCAAGTCTGGAAATGTCACTTTTATGAAGTTGGCCTTTTCTCATTTTAACAGTTCTGTGCCTGCTGCCTGTCTCTGAACACACATCTGGAGTGGTTGACAGCTAGGCTTTGTGCATTCCCTCCATACAGCCACACACAAGGGGACCTTAGGGGTGACTGATGGGCAATAACATCCTGATGGGTCATCCTTGAGAGGATGGGCTGAAGGAGCCGACATTTATACCTGAATTGATTGTGCCTAGACAAAGATCTGCATACCCCCTGTAATGAGTCTGGAGCCAGGGCAGGGACTTTGTGCAGTTCTAAGGCCTCTCTTTGAGATCTCTCCCACTTCAAAGGCACTATGGGGTATAAGTACTACACCCCTGACCCCACCTACTCAGTTTACTCAGTATACTTATGGACCTGAGGACATTCTGCCAGGAAGGGCTGCTGTGCTGTGGGAAAGACTGTTATTCTGCTGAACTCTGCTGGACTTTGCTGGACTCCTTCTTTGCTGTGCCTGCCCTGCTGTCCGCTGCTCTCTTGTATGGGATTGAGTAGGACTGGGCCCGCATCTCTATATCTCCAGAACCAATGTTACTCCAAGTGCTTGCTGGGTTACCTCCTGTTCTGATATCTCAGGGACAACAAAGACTTCCAACAATCCTACTACAACCTCTGGACTCTGCCAACCGTAAATCCTGCTCTGCCAAGTAGTGCCATTCTAGGCCTGACCCTTGGAAGTTGGTTTTCGGCTGTTCTTTTGCAAAATAGAAGCATTGTCATCATTGAGCCTGTCATGACCGACGCATCGCCCCTCGACACTGATGCATATCCTCTGAGGACAAAAGCATTGTACTATTCACTGCGCAGCTCAATGATGGCACATCAATTTGATGGTAAATGGTTTGCTGATGATGCATCTTTAATTGCGTGGATCAGAACTGATGCATCACTTGCATCCAAAGGGATCAACGCCGACACTTCTCCTCTTCTGCTCTTTACATTCAGTCTATGACGTTAACACATCCTCCATCCAAAGGTACTTTTTAAGAGAGACAAGGTTGGTCCCTTTGTTTGACCCATGCTCCATCACGGTAGTCCTGAACTTTTGAATTTACCCCAGTCAAGCACAACCAGATGTTCCCGGTTGGCGCTTTATGCTTTTAAGCTCTACATTTCAGTTAAATATTTAAAAATTCATAACTCTGATTCTACTTTTTGTTGTTTTGGTCTTCCTTTACTCTCAAAAATATTCTCTGTTTATCTCAACTGGTGTGTAGTCTTTTTGTGGTGTGTTTACTGTGTCATTGTTTTAAGTGTTGCACAAATACTTTACACATTGCCTCCTAAATTAAGCCTTCCTGCCTGCTCTGTGCCAAACTGCCAGAGGGTGAGAACATGTTAATTTATGGTGTATAACTGACTTACCATGATTATGATTGTAGTCCCTACTTGGGTATACCTCTGCCAAATAGAGACCAAATTTCTAACATTCGGCATGATAAATAGTTGGGTAACTTCTATTGGCATATTGTACTTCTACCTAAGGCCACTTCATAGTGGTGCAGGTACTGCATCAGGGATGTAAATGTGAGGTATTACATGTGGACATCAGTATGGAAGTAACAACCCACATGAGTGACTCTAAACACATGCCTTCAAAAATGCCGATGCAGCCCTGAACTGTAAGACTAAAAAATTATAAAGGGGTTCTGCCCAAATAACCCTCCCATACCTGAGCAAGGGTCATCAAAAAGATGAAAAAGTAGAAAAAAGTAGTACTAAGGGATCAATTCATCATTTAATTCTGAACAAGATATATTTAATTATCCTGTTATTTACAAATACTTGCAATTCAATCAATGTTCACAAGTTATAAGAACATGTATACGTGTCACAAGACAAGACAAAAATTTATTAAATCATAACAAAATAAACATACACTATATATACATCTCACATATACAATATATACACTACATATACAACAGTGTGCCCTAAATATATATACAAACTTCTCACGGTATCCACTCCTAACTTAGAGTGATACACATCAAAAAAGGAAATCCTTGCAGCGCCTGAGATATTAATTCTCTCAAACAAAATATATTTATCAAGGCGCATGAAATCAAACAAAGAATGCAAATATATGGGGACTCCTTATTACAATGGTGTTGACGCAGTTGCGGTCGCGTTTCCGCCAGTTGTCTCTTATGGCTTCATCAGAACAAGGGTACTTAGAACTAAATTCACGGGGAATAAACCAATCCCAATGGATGGGACAGCTTCCTCGTCTGGTGCACACTAAACGTGCCCATCAAATCAATAAAGGCACCCAATTGGAGGTCCAGAGGTACGCTTGATTGACAAAATGAGCAGTTAAAGTATTTCACTACTGTTTAAACTCTTTTAACTCCTTATTCGTGAGTCCGGGCAATTCTAAACTGTAAGACAGCTGCACCATTCTCATGTCGAACCATTTCGTATATTGCATAGCCTGCCTTTAACATGAGATAGGTCACTTATATGAAGGGCATTATATACCATGGGCATGGATCCCACAAAGACCGGGGATAATAATGTCTGGTTATGAGGTTACTAGATTTTAAAGCATTTTTTTACATCATAGGTAAGAACAGCATTTCCCTCTGATAAAGTCATAGTTGACTAAGGAAAAGGCTACAAATAGCTATCTTTATGACATTGTGCCACTTATCAAAAATCAACTCCAATAAAAATGCTTCTAAACTGATAAATGAGGTTACTAGATTTTAAAGCATTTTTTTACATCATAGGTAAGAACAGCATTTCCCTCTGATAAAGTCATAGTTGACTAAGGAAAAGGCTACAAATAGCTATCTTTATGACATTGTGCCACTTATCAAAAATCAACTCCAATAAAAATGCTTCTAAACTGATAAATATTGTTTCTCTTTGTTTAAGCCTTTCTAATCTTCATGTTAGTTGTGCCACCTCCTTCAATGACTGTAATTTCTCAGTTCCTCAGGAAAAGTGTGAATTGAACCCATCAAAGAACAAATGGCCTTTGGGAGCAGGTGACCTACTGGCACAACTCTGAGTGGAAGACAGGGAGAAAGTGCTTTGCAGGAACATCCATCTATAGTTACCTGGGTATGTGTGGGTAGAGGAAACCAAAGATGACTCAAAAAGAGCATGCAGTAACCTTTCATTCTTTTCCTGGTCCCCTGGGAGACCAGGATCTATCTCAGGTCCATAAAGCCAATTTACACAATTGCAGGCTCATTTTGTTCCTTGCAGCCAGGCCTTGCCACCAGGAGCATTGTTAGCAGGCCTCATAACATGCATACAATGTGTTTCTACAGCCAGTCCATAGAAGTTCCAGAGGAGCCATCAGGGTCCCCCCGGTTAATTCCCTCAAGTGTTCCTCAGTGGCAAAGGTGGCAAATGGGCAAAGGGGGGCAGCACCAATAGTCCTGGAGAGATGCATCCTGATCTTGGGAGGTCAGCTTAGAGGAAAAGTCTGTCAGTCTATACTTACATTGTCACTCGGAGGCTTCTCCTTCCACCAGGGTATTCTTCCCCTGGTCAATTGTCATTCTCATCTGTCTCTCCCCAGTACACAGGTTCTTAAGTGGGGGTGGAAAGTTCTAGAAACACCTCTGGTCAATCCTAGGGCGCCGCACCATTCTGTCAAGTCAATGGGGGCCTTCCTGTTGCCACCCATTGGTCCACAACATGGATGGATGACTTTGACTACAGAGGTAGATGTTCCTTGATGGCTGGCCAAAAAACTGTTGCCACCGGTCTACTGGTATCCGGGGGTTCCCTTTAAATGCAGCTAGTGTCTGTTCTGGGCAACTAAACCACACTTTGATGACTCTACTAGCTCCAGCAGAGTTGGGTGCAACTTTTGAGTGTCAGGGTTCAGTCTCACAGGCTGTGTTTCAGAGGTAAGCGGAGAACAAGAAGCTGTAGTTACCAACTCTGCCAAGGTGGCTTCTTCAGCTTTTGTGGTTTGGTGCTGGAACAGGAAGTCAGCCAACTGACTCTTGGAGGTCACATTTTCTGTCTGGGGCTCGGGGAGCACTTTTCCTCAAGCAGGGCACCACAGGCACAGTGCCCTCTTTGATTCATCTTTCTTCTCTTTCTTCTGGGTAGGGCCCAGTCCACTTATCCTGGAAAGCCCTCGGAGCTACAGGCTCTAAAACCCACACCAATTGTCCTAGTTGGTACCCTACCATTGAGGACATCTGGTCATACCAATGCTTCACAAGCTCCTGCCTGGCCACTAAACTCTTGTATGCTTTCTTCGCGTACTCCCCCATACTGGATCGAGCAGCCTAATACATTGTCCACAATATCTTATTGAGGTTCCTTGATGAGCCTCTTGCATCCTTCTGTTACCAAAATGAGTGGACTTCTTACAGGGTGACCAAAGAGGAGTTAAAAAGGACTGAAGCCCTCTCTAAGCAAAAAGCAGGCATGGTAGGAACACATCTCATTTCCGTATAAGTTTCTCTGGTGCACCCATGATAATGCCTTTTATGTTCTTAGTGAATCTTTCAACTAGACCATTTCCTTTAAGGTGGTAAGGGTGGTAAACACCACAGTTACCCCGCATTTATTTCAGATAGGAATACATCAAATGAGTCCCCCTGTCTCAGATAGCTTCATTCAGGAACCCTACTCTGGTGAATATACCAGGCAGGGCCCTAGCCACAGCTGTTCTGAGTACCTAGTGAGATGATCCACTTGCACTAGTATTAACTAGTTCTCTAATGCAGTTTGTGGGGAAGTCTCCACCATCGGAAGTAGTATCAAGGGGCTTTTGGCTTGCCTTCCTGATTGCCACTGGCTTGATAGGTTTACTCAGAAGGGACAGAAGTCCTTTACATTATCATATATATGGGGCCAGTAAAATCATTTGATCAATCTCTCCCAATCTCCCAATCTCTCCCAGGTTTTGGTCTTCCCCAGATTACCAACTTTGAAGATGTCATGGGCCAGGTTAAAGAGGAATTCTCTGGTTGCCACTTGCTTCAAGCCTTCAAGAGTGTAGCAAGTATTTTGCTTTTGGCTCAAGCCCCCTCTAGAGAAACTACATGCTATCTTAAGCTCTGACAACTCGTTCCTGAAGAACCTGAGAAGATGGCTACCAGGCTTTCTGCCCTTTCTCTTGTTAATAGGGACTTGGGTCATTCTGTCAGACTCCAGGGTCCCTTGACTTTATATCAAGGACTTTTGTGCTCTAGTGAAGACACACACCCATCCAGAAAGACCCAGCATTGAGTCATTATCTGAATATCTGTCCACTCAGATATTTCCAGCTCAGTTCCACCAGACACTCGACTGAGATGTAAGCTTCCTTGGACAAGTAATCACTCCTTGCTCCTAGTCCACCATAGCAATGGGATGGGTCTTTGTGACATTGTCAGAGTTGACTACCTGGTGCACCTCATCTTAGATTATTTAGTCTGGGGAAACCAGCTGAGCCATGACCAGGGTTATGCTGGCATCTGTATCCCTCAGTGCCTTTTCTTTAACCCCATTGATTCTTGGCTACTACTTATACTTTTCCATGCTTGGAGGCTAGTGTCAGACCCCACTCTGCAGAATCCGGATGATGCACATATGACTCCACCTCCCTATTTCACCAACACGCTAGTACTAGCAACACAGCGTGTTCGAGTGATAGGGCGAGGGAAAACAGGAAACAAACAAGGAGGGGACGGAAGGGAACTGCAGGGAAGGGATAGCTGAAAGACAAGAGAACAAGCATACAAATTATAATGGGTAATCAGGAAATCCTACTCTCGTTTCATTCTCACTAAGTATGCATCGATATTCACCTTTACCAAAAGAAGAGTGCTCCACCTCCTCCCTGTATCTTGAATAGTGTTAAAAGTCACACTAGCCCCTATGGAATACAAACACTGGTTAACTTCTGGTTTCTCCCAGAACCAAAATACAATGCTCTCTAGTGGTGTTGTACCTACCCTGCCTTGTGTTGAATCGTGCTTAAATAATAAACATGTGCTTATCAAACAATCTTTGTGAATTCCAAAACAATCTTCTTCTTCTGAGAAGCCAGTCCGCCTATGTACAATTGTACCAGTTCAATCCGTTAAGGACACTGTAAGACGTAGCTCCTACTACCGTCTTCCGCTCTCAGAACTACAGCTCAGTGTTCTTTAATTGTTCCACTCCAAATACGGAAAGGTGTAGGATTCCCCCCCCACTACCTTCCGCTTTGGCACTTACTTTGGTAGGCACTAGTGACTCACTTTGTAACGGTAGTACGCAGAAGGGTTAAATCCGCCGTACTCCGTTCTCACTGTATACCAAAATCAAAACCTTCAATCCGACTGAGAACTCATGTGCGCTTTAATTTCCCTTTGCCGGTTATTGAAATGCTGCAGATCACATCAGCACTTTGGTCAAAACACCGCGTTAAACTTTCACGCGCTGCACAAAAACTCACAGTACTGAAACAGCGTAATCCCGGTCCTTTGTTCTCCGCTCGTATCTTCCTTCAGCAGCCTATTCTTTGACGGCAACAGGAAACTCCAGAAATGTTATATACAAACAGAAAGCGCATTCCACACGCTACTGTAGAAAATCCATAACGCGTCAATCCCAAGCACAATTCTCGATCCCTTCGTGCTGCTGAACAAACTAGGAGGCAGGAACCAAACCTCTTCCAGAGAGGATACCTAAACAGCACACCACTCTAGTCACTAACAAACATGGTTGTTTGCACAAAATCACGAACAAAGTCAGGTGGTCCCACCCTTCCTTTATAGAGCCACACCCCCTATCAGGACTTATGGGAGATGTAGTTCTTCAATGTTAGGTAGGCGCCTTGGCAAACCCTGACAGTATGTCCCCGTCCCTAGCGCCTTCTATGGCCAGGCTTAGCAGGAAACCATTAACGAAAAGACGGCACCTTCCCATGAGCAGGCACCTCAGAACAGCCCACCCCTTGCATGTACTCCTCATTGACCTCGTTCAAACATCCCTGCACCCCATAGTGAGCCCTCTGCAGTATTAATGCCTTTTCCTTGACTAATGGCTGAAATTGGAGATCAACAGGAATATCAACCGGAGAAGAGTTGGCATCAGTTCCAGATTTAGCTATGAAGGGGAACATTCCAGGGGACCTATGCCACACCTTCTTACTGGACCTCTCCGCCCTCATCATGCCATTACCCTTCCCTGTACGAATGATATACTGTTTATCGTCCACTCCCTCCTTGATTGGCAGTATCTGTTGGGTTAATGTGTCTGTCTTCTGACTACTCAACCCAGTGCGGACGGTGACCACCTCTCTCTTTGCCAATGTGGCCACCCTAAACTGACATGCGACTACCGCTAAAGGTGAGGATGCAGAAGACACCAGATGTTCCTGACAATACCCAGACAAAAAGTGTACTGTTCGAGTTCTCCAGTCTATAGAAGGGTTGTGGAACGTAAACCACGGCATCCCCAATATGATCTCGTATTGAGGAGCTTCTATGATGTTCAATGTTATCTTTTCCACATGTCTCCCTTCTGACACATTTATGGGCAACATTACCTCAGCTGTCTTCTCAACTATTAGACCAGATTTTATAGGCTGTCCATCTACTGCCAAGACCTCCTCTGGTATATCTCTAGGTACTCTGGGTATAGCTAAGCGAGACACTAACCCATTATCAATAAAATTACCTGTGGCTCCTGTGTCCAGCATAACCCTAACTTGATGACATTTTTGCTCATACTCTAATGACATGTTAAGAACCAGGTGTGACCCATTCACTCCTATACCAGGTGAAGATAGGGAAGTGAGTCTCCAATCAGGTATCTCTTTCTCTCGGGAGGAAAGTGCTAACAAGTTGTCTGTCTCCCTTCCCATAGAGGAAACCGCTATTCTTTTATTCTTATTCCAACTAGAGGGGTTTTGGGGCTTAGAAGGGCATTCACGCACGTAATGCCCTTTTTTGCCACAGTACATACAAAGACCGTGAACTCTTCTGCTTTCTTTCTCATCATGGGACAGAGGGGATCTAATAGCTCCTATTTCCATAGGTTCGGCCCCGTTTTCCGGTGCCTCTAGAACTCTAGGAGGGGAACTCACTATACTATTGTAACCCCTGTCCCATTTTCTTCTATCCCCACTCAGCTCAGTCAGCCTACCATCCAATCTCAGGACCAAGTTCACCATTTCTACACAAGTAGTGGGTTGAGGATCTATGTAGGCCACAGCGTTCTTCAATTCATCCCTCAAACCCTGATAGAATAAAGACATTCTTTTGCCTTCGGGCCATTCAGTTTCGGCAATCAAACGATTGAACATGGTTAAATAAGTGATCAAGTCACTCCTACCCTGACGCAGGGACAATAACTCCTTATCTGCGCTGAAATTGGTGGCTCTCCTGTCAAAGACTTTCTCGAATTCGTACCTGAACGCGGTCCAGTTGGACAACATGGCATCTTCTCTTTTTACCAGAGGGACCGCCCAATTGGCCGCGTCCCCCACCAGATAAGATATTGCAAACGCCACCCTGGAATGGTTTGTAGGGAAGGAGGCTGGTTTACAAGAAAAATGGAGCATGATTTGAGTCATGAAAGCTTGTGTTTTACGAGGGTCCCCCCCATATCGTTCTGGGGTAGCTAAAGGAATAGGGGGAGGAACAGTAACCTGAATCTGAGAAGGACCTGAAGAAAAAGGGTTTTTTGATAACTGTTCCACCCTATCCTTAAGAATTACAGCCTCCGCCTTGGACGCTGCCAATTCTTGTTGGACCAAAACCAGGGCCCTCAACACATCATCCAAGGTGGCCATAAGTACCCCAACCGGATCAGGCAGAATGCAATTCGTGGGTTCGTGATTCTGTCAGACCCCACTCTGCAGAATCCGGATGATGCACATATGACTCCACCTCCCTATTTCACCAACACGCTAGTACTAGCAACACAGCGTGTTCGAGTGATAGGGCGAGGGAAAACAGGAAACAAACAAGGAGGGGACGGAAGGGAACTGCAGGGAAGGGATAGCTGAAAGACAAGAGAACAAGCATACAAATTATAATGGGTAATCAGGAAATCCTACTCTCGTTTCATTCTCACTAAGTATGCATCGATATTCACCTTTACCAAAAGAAGAGTGCTCCACCTCCTCCCTGTATCTTGAATAGAGTTAAAAGTCACACTAGCCCCTATGGAATACAAACACTGGTTAACTTCTGGTTTCTCCCAGAACCAAAATACAATGCTCTCTAGTGGTGTTGTACCTACCCTGCCTTGTGTTGAATCGTGCTTAAATAATAAACATGTGCTTATCAAACAATCTTTGTGAATTCCAAAACAATCTTCTTCTTCTGAGAAGCCAGTCCGCCTATGTACAATTGTACCAGTTCAATCCGTTAAGGACACTGTAAGACGTAGCTCCTACTACCGTCTTCCGCTCTCAAAACTACAGCTCAGTGTTCTTTAATTGTTCCACTCCAAATACGGAAAGGTGTAGGATTCCCCCCCACTACCTTCCGCTTTGGCACTTACTTTGGTAGGCACTAGTGACTCACTTCGTAACGGTAGTACGCAGAAGGGTTAAATCCGCCGTACTCCGTTCTCACTGTATACCAAAATCAAAACCTTCAATCCGACTGAGAACTCATGTGCGCTTTAATTTCCCTTTGCCGGTTATTGAAATGCTGCAGATCACATCAGCACTTTGGTCAAAACACCGCGTTAAACTTTCACGCGCTGCACAAAAACTCACAGTACTGAAACAGCGTAATCCCGGTCCTTTGTTCTCCGCTCGTATCTTCCTTCAGCAGCCTATTCTTTGATGGCAACAGGAAACTCCAGAAATGTTATATACAAACAGAAAGCGCATTCCACACGCTACTGTAGAAAATCCATAACGCGTCAATCCCAAGCACAATTCTCGATCCCTTCGTGCTGCTGAACAAACTAGGAGGCAGGAACCAAACCTCTTCCAGAGAGGATACCTAAACAGCACACCACTCTAGTTACTAACAAACATGGTTGTTTGCACAAAATCACGAACAAAGTCAGGTGGTCCCACCCTTCCTTTATAGAGCCACACCCCCTATCAGGACTTATGGGAGATGTAGTTCTTCAATGTTAGGTAGGCGCCTTGGCAAACCCTGACAGCTAGTGAGTGAACGGTTGCATTTCCTTACCACCCAGGGAAACTAAGGTGTCCTCAGTGTACCCTCTGACAACTTCCCCCTCCAATTCTGCACGAGCAATACCCTTGGGAAGGTCACCAGTGGCTGACCTCTTGGTGCACACAACATCTTCACTCTTGTACCATACCCGCTGACAGTCATAGCACACCCCAGCCTTTGAAAGGTCATAATTTCTTCCCAGATGCCCCTTACTTTTGGAATGGATTGTAGGTGTGAGCTCCCTCTTGGACATTCTTTTCAGGCTAATTAGGGATTGCTTTCTTTCTAGTTTTGCCAACTTCTTTACCCTGGAGGGGACCTGTCCCCCTTTCTTACAAGAACGTTCATCTGACTTTTTGGGCACCCTAGTCTGTCCCTCCTCATCAGCTATCTTTACCAGCTCTCTGGTACTGAATACCTTAGAATATACTAGATGCTTCTCTCTGAGATACCATTATTAAGTATATGCTCTTTTGCTACTATATTGTAGAGGCCTTCATAGGTATCCACTTTGTTACTTTTAATCAGGCCTTACAGTGACTTCACACAATCATCTACAAAGTCCACTTATGTCTGTGTTGCATTCTTGTGAGGGTTCCTGAACTTTTGTCTATACTCTTTAGGTTGAGAGCAAAGAGTTCAATAAGTGCTCGATGATGGGGGCCAGTTCTGAACCCAGCCGTTGCAAGGGGTTAGTTAACTATGGCCAAGAGTCTAAAATTAGAACCCCCAAATGCCACCCAAGGAGGCGCACAGAGGGACTGGGTGCAGTGCTGCACTGTGACAGGTAGTGCAGACGAGGCCTCCGAGTAATGGACAAAGTTGGGCCCGGGGAGGGGTCGAGACAGAGCAGAGGTGGTGTAAGAGAGCAGGGCTGCTGATTAGACTCTCTCCACTGCCTGCCCTAAACCATTCCCGGTAGCTACAGACAGTTTGAGCGCCGCTTTCCAGTCAGGTAAGCAATAAATCTGACTGCTTTAAGATTTGCACTTCTTTAACTTTGTGAAGTGTTTGGTTGAGTCTCTAGTAAACCATGTCTTTTTTGTGACTTTTTGTAGCATCATTAACTGGTGACTTTGGGTAAAAATTAGCCTCAGGAGTGCTGTGTGATGATTAAAAACGTGTTACTGAGCCTGGGCAATAAATAGTCATGCAGTTGATGTTGGCATCATGTCGTCACTTTTCACAACCCCCACAAGGTCACATTGATTTTTTAAGCCTTTTGGCCCATTTTCGGTCTTTCTAAGTTTCTCAAAGTTTCAGTTTCTATTTTTGCATTGTGTTTGTAATTAATTGTCAGTGCCAATTCACTCATTCCTGTATGCCCCATTAATGTCTCCCTACGTTTTGGTTCGAGTGCCGTGTGTCTTTCTACCCTGTGTCAGCATTAAGTTGTAGCAGAAGTCTACCCATTTTTTTATGCCCCTGTGTCTATTTCTATAAATCCAAGTGTCTGTAAATTCGCGTGTGTTACTGTGTCTGTGTCCCAGTGTCACTCAATCCATGTCTTTCCACCTCCATGTCTCTCTCAGTTGGTGTGTGCACAGTAGCACTGCCAACAGACCTTTCACTGCCTTCAGAAGCTCCCATTCAAATGTCACCGATGTCCACCTCACACAGTGCAGTAAATGCTTGCCAGACATTTCACCTCCTCCAAAACAGGGATGCACCAAGAAGCTAGTATAGTGTCTCTTTGTGCAAATAGTTGTAATTTGTGATATTCATATGTCTCCCTCATATCCATTGCTTCATTTCGCTCATGAAAAGAGTCACTCATTCTCGTTCAAATGTCACTCTTAATCACACTGAAATTATGAAAATGTCACACATGGCACTCTGAAACCTTGGCAGCTATGGCGATTTAGACCTGACTATGGCGAGACTGACTGTCAGTGTTGATAGACAGTCAGACAGATTACTAGTACTCCCTGTCTCTCTCGCTCCGCTCAAACAAGCAGAACTATCTGCATAAAATGCAGCGTGAGTGACCCGATTTCAATTCCATTTAGGCTATTATTTATTAAAAGTCCACCTGGCTGCACCATCCATGCCACGTGCAGGGCGCAGTATTGTCTTCGCCGCCACATTTGCAAGCCACGGTACAGTTTACCTTTAGGGTGGGGTCTGAAGTGGGCCTGGTGATCATGCGCGTTGGGTGTTGCACAAAAAAAAGTGCGCATGACTGCGGGTCGAGTCGAGGAGGCAGGCATCTCAGAGGCCAGAGACAACTGAGAAAGTGAGGCACAGGGCACCCCATGATTTAATTATTTCTAGCCTGCCCCGTGTCTGCTACCTACAGGTGAGTCTCCTGAGTGTTCAATTGCATGCACTCCAACCCTGATCATGGCTCTGTCTGGGGGCGTCACAACCGGGCCGGAATTTAAAGCAAAAGGTTAGGCGCCGGCCCGGTTCCACAGCGGATTTGTGAGCAGGCGAGGGCGGAGCGTGCAAGGTCGTGGCTGGCATGGCTCAAAGGCTATGAGGTCGGAGCGGCACGGCAGCGATGATGTACACTAGCATCTGGGTGATCCAGATGCTAGTGTACACATCGATCCATGGATAATCAGTCATGAAGTCCCATGCAGGTGTCCGAAATCCTTGCGAAATATCCCCGATCCATGGGGTAAATCATTCATGAATCTGAAGGGGAGACCAAGTGCGTACCTATTTTCTTCCAATATTATGCTTTTCACCAGTTTATCCAATTATAATCCTTTTTTAAATGCTCTCACGAACTATGGAGAGTTCTATTTGATCCTAGCTATAGGTGAGTCTATTATTTTATTAGGAACATAAAAAAAAGATTCTTGGGGTTTCAACTTGGTCTGCACATTGATTTACTAAAAAAAATTGTCTTATGATTCTTCTCTACACTTTTATTAAAATGGTTATACACTTTGGTTTTATGTGTGGTCTTCACAATCAATGTTTTATATCTTATTCACTTATGGTGTTTCCTGCATGTGTTTGGACACAGAGTGGATTTTTCATGTCTGCCCTTTTCCTTCTTGGAACTAACAATTACCATGGAAGTAGTTTACTTTGTTTGAAAAGCATGGTAAACAATTGGCCATTATAAAGCACAGATTATGTATCTATTGCTTGAATTTTATTACTCATTGTTTATAAAAGAAGGTAGATTTTAGCTTGTACTCCTGTAGGTATTTGGCGTGTTATTACACTGTTTGATACTGTATCAAAAGAAAACTTACTAGGAGGTTCTTTGTATGAACACTCAGCCACTAGGAAATTAATGATTGGGCACAATTGAGGTGTGTTTTAGCAGTTGCTAGTGATTATATTATATTGTAATTTATTAATTTTGTTGTTTTTGATTATGTATATTACAATATTCTAGCCCTGAAGAAGTCTATGGTTTACTTCACCAAGACGAAACATGTGTTGGCGGCTAGTGTGTTTTATGAAGAAAAACAGCATTAATAAAGGAAGATATGAAGATCACTCATCTTTTGGAATTTGTTCACTTGTATTGATGTACTTTTGTTTAGCTCACAATATATTTTGTTTATCTATAATCCTTAGGCGTGCAGCTTGGTAACATGGTCTGCCCAAGTACTGTGTGCAACAGGACTGATCAGAAACTGGAGCGACATTACACTCCACCGGGCGCACAGTATGCTCTGTAATCAATACCACACAATACACCATAACTTTATCCATTTTTTATCAAAATGTATTCCATGTACTCCTTTTTACATATTCTTCGTTTTTTAGTTGATGTTATCCTCTAAATGCGCTCCTAAATGCCATCAAACAAATGTGCACTGGTGTTGTAGTTATGTAGTAGGTTGGTAGTATAGGATTGGCTGTCCTGGGGGGAGGAATCATAGGTCTGTATTTGAACAGTGAAACAGCAGGAATGAGGGAAACACTTTTAGGCACAAAGAGTGAATTCATTACGATATCATTCGAATGAAGGTACGGATGCATGTAGATGGAGGTTTGGTATTCGGAGACAGGTCACTTTGGAGATAAGAGTAACAACCGGTTGTGGAAAGTTTAATGGGGTTGTATGTGGGTGTTAAGGCAAATATTGGAGGGATATGATGGGTGTTGCAGGCTTCACAGGGCACATTTGTTTGATGGCGTCTAGGAGCGCATTTAGAGGGAAAACTTGTGTTTTCAGTAAAACATGGTATAGATTTTTTGCTGCAAAGTTTTAATGATGTACAGTGGGGTAAATGTAAACTAATGTCAATGTTGTAAACTTTTAGTGAACCCCTGGAGAAGGGCTACTAAATGCCCAAAATGCATTGGGTTAAAAAGATCCACTATCGAGGATGGTTTATGTATTGTCATGCTTCAGAGAAAGGCCTGGATTGGCCTATCTGTTGCAGAAGAAACTTTTATATACATACAGTGCCCTACATGTGACAGGATTAAAAAATGAAGAAAATGAAAAAAGGAGTACATGGAATAAAATTTGATGAAACATCGATAAAGTTATGGAGCATTGTGTGGTATTGATCACAGAGTGCGCCTGCTGGAGTGTACCGTCGCTCAAGTTTCTGATCAGTAAATCATTCATGGCCTAAGGCCTCCCATTTATCTGGGAGCATGCGTGTAATATCCCTCCGAGCACACCCACTAAACTCCGCCACTGCGTCTCAGAAGAACACTTGCAATAAAGCCGCACACAGCACATGCAGGACTTCATTGCTGCCAGGCCTGCCTGATTGCTGCTAATGATGGAGTGCAGTGCAGGGTGTGAATAACGTGCCAGCAGGAGCAGACTGGTGTACATGCAGTGTGACAGATTCACCAAGTCATTGCATGTACTTCACCAGTCTGCATCTGTGAACTCTGGTGTTGCCTGGATGCCTTTTCCTTCTTCTGCTTCGCCCTGAGAAACCATCTCTCAGCCTTTAATCAGCACGGCGTCAATTAGAGGAGCCGTCCTCCCCTCCCTCTCCGCGCCATTTGTGTGACCCGACCTGGACTCTTTTACAGTGGGAGCACTGGACAGTAGGCTTCTCCAGTCTCACCGTGTAATGGAAACAGATTCCAGAGACATGTTAAGCTTTGTGCTTGCTTCATTTTGTAATAAATTGAATTTATGTTTGAGATGCTCCCTCGCCTATTTTGGTTTCCACACAAGACCACACTTCGTCATTAGATCCCTGTGCATGGGAAGTGTTACCAGCAGCGGCATGAAGGAGCATAGGGATTAGGGAAGATGTTCACATTTCATTTTATTTTAAATTCGAAGTAGAACTGGTGTGGTCACAATCCCAGACACTGCATCTAGTTGACTTAAAGCAGGGACAGGCTGTGTCAAAGCATATGTTTTTTAACAGCGTTTAGATATAAGGAGGTAGTCATAAATTCACCAATCAAGGTATGAAAAAGGACTCCCAAAATTGTGCTGAATTAAGAGATAAGGTGAAGTTTTAATAGCTTCTGTTAACACCTTCCTGCTCATGACGAGCTCAGCTCGTCATGATCCGTGGAACGCTCACACGTGGGGATAATTCCCCTGCTGTGCTGAGCGTTCCACGGGAACAGGTGCAGCTGTGACGAGCTCAGCTCGTCATGAGCACCGGAGCGCCATTCCTCATGACGAGCTGAGCTCGTCATGAGCATGGGGGCACTGTGCTCGCCCCCCAGCACAGCGGGGGAATTACCCCCGCAGCAAAGGGGGTAAGATGGATGGCGCAGGAATTCACCCAGAGAGATCTCTCCTGTCATTTCCAGTTTGTTTTGCCTGGAAATTGCCTCTTTCATTTCTCTTTGTAGAATTATCTTTGGGAATTTAAATATCTCGCTGAGAGAGAGAGAGACAGATGCTTGAGAAAGTCCCTTACTGTAAAGGCTTTGTGGTTTACAAAAGTGGGTGGTGATGAACAGAGTGTCTGAATTGAGCAGACCACTCTTACCCAGTCCAAAGATCAGGGCTTGATCCATCACCGTTATTTATCTCACTGCCCCATCCCAGCTCAGAACCTGGCTATATGCAAATCAGTCTGTCCCTGGCCCAGTGCATCATGGGAACAGGGCAGACTAAACTACCAAGCCAATTCTTTACCAGAAAGGAAACAAGCTACCGGGGACCGGTTTCTGGCATTTCAGCCTCTTCGGCCCGGCTTGCTTGAATCCTGATGGAGCAGTGAGAAAGGGACTCATGTCTGAGTATACCCTGCCACACCTATAGTGGCCAAAATCGATTTACAAAAGGGGGTGGTGATGAACAGAGTGTCTGAATTGAGCAGACCACTCTTACCCAGTCCAAAGATCAGGGCTTGATCCATCACCGTTATTTATCTCACTGCCCCATCCCAGCTCAGAACCTGGCTATATGCAAATCAGTCTGTCCCTGGCCCAGTGCATCATGGGAACAGGGCAGACTAAACTACCAAGCCAATTCTTTACCAGAAAGGAAACAAGCTACCGGGGACCGGTTTCTGGCATTTCAGCCTCTTCGGCCCGGCTTGCTTGAATCCTGATGGAGCAGTGAGAAAGGGACTCATGTCTGAGTATACCCTGCCACACCTATAGTGGCCAAAATCGATTTACAAAAGGGGGTGGTGATGAACAGAGTGTCTGAATTGAGCAGACCACTCTTACCCAGTCCAAAGATCAGGGCTTGATCCATCACCGTTATTTATCTCACTGCCCCATCCCAGCTCAGAACCTGGCTATATGCAAATCAGTCTGTCCCTGGCCCAGTGCATCATGGGAACAGGGCAGACTAAACTACCAAGCCAATTCTTTACCAGAAAGGAAACAAGCTACCGGGGACCGGTTTCTGGCATTTCAGCCTCTTCGGCCCGGCTTGCTTGAATCCTGATGGAGCAGTGAGAAAGGGACTCATGTCTGAGTATACCCTGCCACACCTATAGTGGCCAAAATCGATTTACAAAAGGGGGTGGTGATGAACAGAGTGTCTGAATTGAGCAGACCACTCTTACCCAGTCCAAAGATCAGGGCTTGATCCATCACCGTTATTTATCTCACTGCCCCATCCCAGCTCAGAACCTGGCTATATGCAAATCAGTCTGTCCCTGGCCCAGTGCATCATGGGAACAGGGCAGACTAAACTACCAAGCCAATTCTTTACCAGAAAGGAAACAAGCTACCGGGGACCGGTTTCTGGCATTTCAGCATCTTCGGCCCGGCTTGCTTGAATCCTGATGGAGCAGTGAGAAAGGGACTCATGTCTGAGTATACCCTGCCACACCTATAGTGGCCAAAATCGATTTACAAAAGGGGGTGGTGATGAACAGAGTGTCTGAATTGAGCAGACCACTCTTACCCAGTCCAAAGATCAGGGCTTGATCCATCACCGTTATTTATCTCACTGGCTCATCCCAGCTCAGAACCTGGCTATATGCAAATCAGTCTGTCCCTGGCCCAGTGCATCATGGGAACAGGGCAGACTAAACTACCAAGCCAATTCTTTACCAGAAAGGAAACAAGCTACCGGGGACCGGTTTCTGGCATTTCAGCCTCTTCGGCCCGGCTTGCTTGAATCCTGATGGAGCAGTGAGAAAGGGACTCATGTCTGAGTATACCCTGCCACACCTATAGTGGCCAAAATCGATTTACAAAAGGGGGGGGTGATGAACAGAGTGTCTGAATTGAGCAGACCACTCTTACCCAGTCCAAAGATCAGGGCTTGATCCATCACCGTTATTTATCTCACTGCCCCATCCCAGCTCAGAACCTGGCTATATGCAAATCAGTCTGTCCCTGGCCCAGTGCATCATGGGAACAGGGCAGACTAAACTACCAAGCCAATTCTTTACCAGAAAGGAAACAAGCTACCGGGGACCGGTTTCTGGCATTTCAGCCTCTTCGGCCCGGCTTGCTTGAATCCTGATGGAGCAGTGAGAAAGGGACTCATGTCTGAGTATACCCTGCCACACCTATAGTGGCCAAAATCGATTTACAAAAGGGGGTGGTGATGAACAGAGTGTCTGAATTGAGCAGACCACTCTTACCCAGTCCAAAGATCAGGGCTTGATCCATCACCGTTATTTATCTCACTGCCCCATCCCAGCTCAGAACCTGGCTATATGCAAATCAGTCTGTCCCTGGCCCAGTGCATCATGGGAACAGGGCAGACTAAACTACCAAGCCAATTCTTTACCAGAAAGGAAACAAGCTACCGGGGACCGGTTTCTGGCATTTCAGCCTCTTCGGCCCGGCTTGCTTGAATCCTGATGGAGCAGTGAGAAAGGGACTCATGTCTGAGTATACCCTGCCACACCTATAGTGGCCAAAATCGATTTACAAAAGGGGGGGGTGATGAACAGAGTGTCTGAATTGAGCAGACCACTCTTACCCAGTCCAAAGATCAGGGCTTGATCCATCACCGTTATTTATCTCACTGCCCCATCCCAGCTCAGAACCTGGCTATATGCAAATCAGTCTGTCCCTGGCCCAGTGCATCATGGGAACAGGGCAGACTAAACTACCAAGCCAATTCTTTACCAGAAAGGAAACAAGCTACCGGGGACCGGTTTCTGGCATTTCAGCCTCTTCGGCCCGGCTTGCTTGAATCCTGATGGAGCAGTGAGAAAGGGACTCATGTCTGAGTATACCCTGCCACACCTATAGTGGCCAAAATCGATTTACAAAAGGGGGTGGTGATGAACAGAGTGTCTGAATTGAGCAGACCACTCTTACCCAGTCCAAAGATCAGGGCTTGATCCATCACCGTTATTTATCTCACTGCCCCATCCCAGCTCAGAACCTGGCTATATGCAAATCAGTCTGTCCCTGGCCCAGTGCATCATGGGAACAGGGCAGACTAAACTACCAAGCCAATTCTTTACCAGAAAGGAAACAAGCTACCGGGGACCGGTTTCTGGCATTTCAGCCTCTTCGGCCCGGCTTGCTTGAATCCTGATGGAGCAGTGAGAAAGGGACTCATGTCTGAGTATACCCTGCCACACCTATAGTGGCCAAAATCGATTTACAAAAGGGGGGGTAAGATGGATGGCGCAGGAATTCACCCAGAGAGATCTCTCCTGTCATTTCCAGTTTGTTTTGCCTGGAAATTGCCTCTTTCATTTCTCTTTGTAGAATTATCTTTGGGAATTTAAATATCTCGCTGAGAGAGAGAGAGACAGATGCTTGAGAAAGTCCCTTACTGTAAAGGCTTTGTGGGCACATTATTATTGTTTAATGGAAAAGTAAGGATTGCTTTATGTTTGTGATACTTCGCAAATTACGTCTGTCAACACATTTACAGCTTGGTGCATTTAATAAGGCTTGTGTTGTTACAATTGTGTAGATCATTTGTTTTAGTGAAGGTTCATCCAAGGAAGACAGGATTTTCCTAAATGCAGATAATATTTTAATAAGAATAGAAGACCCTGCACGATCTTTGCCCAGATATGCATATATGGGATATATGTGGGGACACGTTTGAATTCTTAGTTAATTGGGACAAAACGATGTATATGCTGATAGCAGGTTACCATATAGACGTAGAGGAAGTGTCTACCCTTCTACGGGCAAATCATCATTTTAAATACCTTGGTAATGGGACAATCATCATAATTAAAATCTTTGATTTGGTGCGCGCAGGCATTGTGTCCGCCCTAACAAGAAGTGGAGATGGCTACTATGCTTTTATTCAGCTTTGTATGGGTGGGAGACAGAACAGATATGCCGGATTGTAAACCCATATTTTTTTAATTGAATGCATTAACACAATGAGTGCATAGGCCGTATGATTATAATATATGATGGTGCACTGTTTATATTTTGAACCTGTGAGGTCTTTATCTTAGATATACTGTGATAAAGCTGTCGGGCCTAACTCGTACAATGTCCTTCGCAGACGTCTTTATCATCCATCAATCCATCCATCCAGCCATCCATCCATTCATACATCCATATATCCATCCATTTAAATGGGATTACTCTCCCGTAGTCCCCTCCAGGTTATTTTGTTATTCAAAAGGCTGCGCACATGCGATGCACATGTAAAGCACATGCCTGTCATAAAGTGGACTACAAATTGTCACACAAGTGAATTGTCTCTTAAGTGCCCTTGAGGACAACCTATACTTCATGTTCACGGTTGGGCTAAATGGTTGGTGGTAGGGGTCTGTAACTATTTGCTGCTGATACAATAGCAGTGGGATATGCCAATTATTAACTGCTCAAAGTAAGTGGACATACGTATCTGCTAATCTGCTTCACAGAACACTCAGAATACTTTAAAAGAACTTTAAAGTGTATACATCTGTGAACTCTCTCCTGTGTTAAACATTGAAAGTGATACTGGGACTTCATGAGGAGATGCTCTTTAAGGATAGTGAGCTATGGCACTAGTTTTCCACAGGCCTCCCTTGTGAAGTGGTTTTTAGATACATATTGTTCATACCGACTGCTGAGACATGGTTAGATAAGTTATTGTCGGCCTCAGATTCCTCCAAATTAAATTCAGGTTTGATCTGCTTTATTATATCAAAAAAGGCCATTTTAGGGCTCAATGCACTTTACCACCACTAACCAGTGCTAAAGTGCTTGCGCTCTTTCCTTTAAACATGGTAAAATTGGCTTACACTGAATTGGCAAATTTAATTTACTTCTAAGTTCCTAGAAATGTGGTTCTACATGTACCCAGGGACTGTAAATTAAATGCTGCTAGTGGGCCTGCAACACTTATTGTGCACCCACGTAAGTAGCCTATTTAAACATGTGTCAAGGCCAGGGCCTGTCATTGCAGTCTGCCTGTGCAGTTTTAAAATTGCCATTTTGACCTGTCAAAAGGAACCTTTTGCCAGGCCTAAAAATATTGCCTCTTACTACATATGTCACCACTAGCGAAAGCCCTTTCCATAAGGCAGGGTGCATTGTATTTAAATGATTTGGCATATACTTTTAAGTTTTATATGTCCCAGAATAGGCAAGGCGAATTGCTACCCTTGTTCTTTGTGTGATTCTTGAATTTTTCACAATCGCATGACTTCAGTTATTTACAGGAAACATTGATGGCAGCACCCACACTCTGAAAAGTGTTCCAGTGCCACTGGCCTGGGTGACTTCCATGTGGGGTCTTATTTCCGCTATGGCCACTCTCCTTTTCTCCAATTGCTGGAGACTGACTTGGGCCTCAAGATTACTTCACCCTTTCTGATGCTGTGCTTCTCCCCCTTCCAGATGTAGAAGGGCACCTCCAACAGATTTTGGGGGTGAGGCTTATATCTTCCAGATTATCATTCTGCTATACAATTTATCTTTTGCATTCAAATTACGGTATCGCCTGTGTATTGAACTTTCCCCCAGCCTCTTCCCTCCCCCTCCCCTGTCTCCTGGCCGTTCCCCTGTGTACACTCTGCATTCTCGGTATATTGACTTTATTCTGTTCAGAAAATGTTTTAGTATTTGGCTTGATTAACCTGTGCATCTTGCATTTGCATCTGCATTCGCTATTATTTTGCATTCCGTGTGTACGATCATGTGTTGTCTCCTTGTGAAAGCTCTAGGTCTATATCCTCCATTTCTATCAACATTCGTTCCCATTCTTGCGCTATAGGATATTTACGGAGTCCTTTCTCCTCTTCCCTACGCATGGCCCCAGTTTCCGCTTTGCCCCATTTTAACACGTCAGAGCGCCATATCTCTACATTCGGGGGTCTGGACGATTTCCACCTCATAGTTATAACCCTAACCCTGAGTGCCAACAAGAGGGCCAAGTTTAATAGCTTCAGTTGTGCTTTGCGGGTCTTGGGTCTCTTCCTGTGTCCTATCAGGCAGGGTAGTGCCCCCTCGGGGATCTGCATGGCTGTGACATTGTGTAGTGTGTTTTTGATCGTCACCCAGTAGTTGCGTGTTCTCGGGCATGTCCACATCATATGGAGGATGCCAGCTTCGTCCGCCTGACATCTGGGGCAGTTGTGGGGGGAGGCAGGGAACATCCTGTGGAGCCTTTGGGGGGTGAGATACGCCCTGTGTAAGATCATGGCCTGTATGAATTTGAATTTAACGTTTCTGGACACTCTCCTGTGGTGTCCTAGGATAATCTTCCATTCCCCGTCCGTTATGGCCTCCCCTGTGTCCATAGCCCAGGCCTCCCTGAGTGTGGTGAGGGGCAAAGCTGCGTGTTCCCTAATGCCCACATAGAGCCATCTTACTAGGTGTCCCCCGTCCCCATATAGTGGAGGAGATGTACCAGTTTATGTTGTTCTGGCTTGGTGCGTTGTGGAGCCCATGTACGTTGTACATAGTGGGTCACCGAGGCGTGTAGAAGGTACATTCATAGTGGGGCTCCCGTGGACTGTGCAAAGGAGACATGATCCAGCAGATAATAATAATAATAGAGTCTCCTAACTAGTTTTAAGACCTTTTGCGACTCAAGGGGACTAGTCATTAATGCAGGGAAAACCAAGTTCCTCGTCCTAAATCCCACGAAGAAGACTGTCAACCCCCCTATCCTGGAATCAGTTCCACTTGAAAGGGTTAGGGAATTCGATTACCTAGGTATTCGCCTTTGTGACTCTATGAGTTGGCAATGCCATCAACAGAAGATGCTGCTGACCCATAAGAGAGTGGTGGGGGCTCTTCTTAAGGAACAACGTGCTTCGCCACTTAAACCCATCGCACCAGTACTTGATATCTACAGGGCAAGAGGGGTTAGCGCAGCTTTGTATGGGGCGTGCAGAATGTGGAACAATTGTCTCGCGCAGAAAACAAGTTCCACAAAGATCTTATGGGCCTCCCTTATAGTACTCCAACTCTCCACCTCTTCTGGATATGGGCACTCGGCCCATCAGCGATCAGGCAAGGCTGCGCCCTCTTCTTTTGTGGTCACGCATTTGGAGAGTGCCAGAACTGCCTGGTTTTGCAGAGGGCCTAAAGGAAGTTCTTTCATTACCTGGTTGGTCTAAGGTCCGTTGGCTGAGGGAAGTTAAGCGCCTCCTCACTGACTTGGGCCTTGAAGACGCTTGGATCACCAGATCTGCTCCGCCCAAGATTGTCTTGAAGAAGCTATATTGGGGTTGGGTCTCTGATGGCAAAAATAGCAGGGCCAACTTGTGTAAGTCCACAGTTGAATTCCTTACGGTGAAGGAAGTGTATTTTTGTGAGCCTTACTTGGATATTATCCTAAATTCCTGGGATAGGGCCCTCTACTTTAAGTTCAGGGTAGGCCTTCTCCCAGTGGGACAATTAACTGCTAGCTGGAAGGTTCTGGCGCAGTCAACACCATTTTGCCCCTTTTGCACTAACAGAACAGAGTCAGTTTCCCATTTACTGTTCGAATGCCCGGCATATGCAGCCCCACGCCGCAGATGGCTGAAGCCACTCTGCAGAGTGCTCGGCACTAGATCACATCAGGATGCCTTACGAATTTTAAAATCAGATCCTCGGCCCCTATTTGCTTGTGGCTTGGCAAAGTATCTGGGATGGGCATGGCGCATTAGATCTAGGAGGTTTTTGTATATTGTTTAAAATCCATTTTATAGACTGTTTTTATGTACATGTCATCGTATTACGAACTGTATACTTATTTTCATGCACTGACCTTTTTAAATGTTTTTATGTGTTTGTATTGCTTTTTAAGATATCAACTATATCGAAATAAAGCTTTAAAAAAAAAAATATATATATATATATAAATAAATAATAATAAAGCCATTTCTAAAGCGCATGGCTACACTCAGAACAGTGTGTCCCCGCGCTAGATTGCTACTAGTTCCCAAAAGGCAGATGTTAAAGAAAAAGAAAGCCAAGGCCAAAGAGGAGAGGGTGAATTAGATGACTGGAAACAGGTGAGTTTTAAGTTTTGCGCGGAATCTGGTTTCTGAAGGTTCCATTCGGAGGTCAAGCGGCAGTTCATTCCAGTGTTTAGGAGCCAGATACCTGAAAGAACGACCACCCATACTGGCTCTGCGGGTACGGGGGAGTTTAAACAGCATAGCTCCGGCCGACCTAAGATTCCGAGTGGGGCGGTGAATTGTGAGAAGCTTTTGCAGATAGCCTGGGCCTTTGCCCTGGGCGATGCGGTGTGTAAAACACAGGGCTTTGAATTTAATGCGTTCCTTGACCGGGAGCCAGTGAAGTTGCGCCAGAGCCGTCTTCCCAGATGCTCTACGAGGCAGGTTAAGTACCAGGCGGGCAGCAGCATTTTGCACGCACTGCAGTTGGTGCAGGCCTTTTTTACTTAAACCTAGGAGCAGGGTATTGCCATAGTCAAGGTGGGGTGTGACTAAGGCGTGGACGAGTGTCTTCCTGGCGTTGATGGGGAGAAGGCCAAGGACTTTACGGAGGGTTTTCAATATGCTGAAACACCTTCCCGTAACTTTACTAACTTGAGATTTGAAAGAGAGGTCAGAGTCAAGCATCACTCCAAGATTTCTGACAGAGTCCGAGGGAGAGGGAATATTGCCCAATTCAGTAGACCACCACATGTGCGACCAGGCAGAGGGGGATTTACCAACAACCAAAAGTTCTGTTTTTCCGCCGTTCAGGCGCAGACAGTTGTTATTCATCCACATTGCCACTGATGACAAGCATTTGGAAAAGTTAGTAGCATCTTCCGTGTGGTCAAGCGTAAGCTTGATCATCAGTTGGGTATCATCAGCGTAAGGGACAATATCCACCCCGAAAGCTTATACTATGTGAGCCAGGGGTTCCATATAGAGATTGAACAAAGTAGGGCTCAGGCTAGAGCCCTATGGAACCCCATGTCTCAGCTTCCGGGGGGAAGATTTGAAAGAGGGACAGTGCATCTGAAAACTCCTATTTTCCAGGAAAGATTTTAACAAGGCATGGGCAGATCCCTCCACTCCCATATCTGAGAGGCGGGACAGCAGCGTTGTGTGCAGCATGGTGTCAAAAGCTGCACTGAGGTCTAATAGAACCAACGCTGCTGTCTGTCCTTCATCCACCATTTGTCTAAGACACTCAGTGGAATAAAGGACGGCTGACTCCGTAGAGTAGCCGGCTCTGAACCCCGATTGTGTGGGGTGGAGGAGGTATTCCTCCTCCAGATATTTCATGAGTTGCCCATTTGCCACTTTTTCCACTATTTTCATACAGAAGGGAAGAAGGGAGATGGGACGAAGATTTTGAAATTGGGAGATGTGGACATTGGGTTTTTTTTTTCAGAGGGATAACCTGGGCTGTTTTCCATGCATCAAGCACATGGCATTCTTGGAAAGATAAAGTGACGATATGTGTAATCTGATCGATCATACTCTCCAAGACTCCCTTACAGCGATTGGGAGGACTCACATCACAGGGGGAGCCAGACTGTATACTGTTAGCAATGTTCAGCAATTCCTGCCTATCTGGTACTTTGAAGCATGTCAGGCAAGGTTTAATGATAGAGTTGTCTCTTACTTCCACGTGTTTACTCGAAGGATCAACGTCGTCTGTAAAGGTGGCATGGATTTTGTCGACCTTGCCAACAAAATAGTCAGCTATGGAGTCACATAACTCGCTGGAGTAGGTGTCTTGGGCTTCAAGTCTGGTCGGGACAGTTAGTTCTTTATAAATTGCAAAGAGTTCCCTAGTGGGGTTGTCGGCAGATTCTATTCTGCCTTTAAAATGGGCGCCTTTAGCTGATCTTACAAGTTTATGATATTTTTTTAGTTCAGTTCTATAATGTGACTTACATTCTGGATTATAACTTTTCCTCCAGCATCTTTCTAAATTTTTGCATTTTGCTTTGGCTTCTTTGAGTTCTTTAGAGAACTAAGGGGCAGTTTTGGTCTGTCTTGCGGGAGGTTTGAGTGTCCAGGGTGTAGATTGTAGATTGAGCTCTAGGGATTTCAATGCTTCTGCCACAGCCTGTGCCTCCCCCCATTCCGTATTTTCAAAGTGAAGGTTTTGGTCACCCAAAATAAGAAATTTTTTGTATGTAGTGCCGGCTGGGTTATCAGTTCTGTTAGTTGATCACAGAACTGTGCTGCCCCTCCGGGCGGGCGGTATATAAGCAGTCCGTTAATGATGTTTTTGGGTCCTGCTTTTATTGTGAAGAAACCACTCTCGCTATAAGGTAGCATAGCCTTCTGTAAGGTACATTCTAAGTCTGTCTTATAAATAAGAGCTAACCCCCGCCTCTCTGTCTCTGTCTGTCTAATCTGAGCAGGCAGTAGCCTGAGGGAATGGCTTCAAGAACTTCAGGCGACGAAGCTTCGTCTAGCCACGTTTCAGTTAGAAACAGCACATCAAGGCTGCTCTCCGTCAGTAAATCATGTATCTCTGTTTTATGTTTTTTTTTAATGTTTCTTCATAGATCTACAGTTTAGTAGCGACATTTTTAACTTAGCTGTCTCCCGCCTTTCCCTCTTCGAGAATTGGGAAATGTAATTGCAGGTCTCACAGAAGAGAGGTAAAGAGTCAGCCTGTAAAGTATGGTATCAGCTATCTTTAAGTTTCGGGCATAGAGAAAGTAGTTCCTGTTTAGTATAGTGTGAGCTGTACCTGTTGGTTCCCACCATGTCGAAGGGTACAAATGGACCAGGGGGTCCAGCCCCGAGCCCCGTCCGGTCACGGACGGGCGCTGACGGGCTGGACTCTGGCTTTTTGAATTTTTTTAATGTCTTCTTATATAGCGCTCGAATCACCGTGAGGCATCTCGGCGCTTGCCTTGGGAACCCGTCCTTGCTTTTCCCTGTGAGATAACCCGTACTGGGCATCCCCAAGGTGGAAGCCAGGCATCCTGCCGCGGGGGTGCCGTTGTGGAGATTAAGCAAGCTAATGCCCAGAGTTGCAGAGTGTGAACCCGTGATTCAAGTAGGCACCGAAGCGAGAATTATCGAGTCCGTGGACATTTGGGCTCAAGACCCTGCCGCGTCAGGAATTGAACCCTGGTCCCGGGTCTGACCTCTGCTTCAGGGTCTGCCTCCTCTAACCAGTGAGCCACACTTCTCCATGTGGAAGTAGCCACACTTGACTCCGGCGCAAGTACGGTGCGCCCGCTGAACGCGTCCGCTGCGCGGAGTCATGGCCGTATGCCTATATAGTGGCGACTAGAGCGCCAGGAGTGGGGAGCCCTACCTAAAATGGCCGCCGCTGATTCACTCAGCCCGGGACCCGTGGAATATTGGCCTTAGAATCAGACAGTCACCGCAGGAAAGAGGAATTTAAAACTGCCAACACAGGGCAGAGTGCAGTGAGTGAAGTTAAAAATTAAATAAGTCCATTCACCATAAGATCGGTGATGAGGGCAAAAGCGCAGCGCTAGAATCCGAGCGCTAATGCAGAGGGGGGGAGCGGACACAAAGGAGAATGCACAACAATTTTATCTCAGGAGTTAAAATAATGCAACCACCCGGCTCAAGCCTCAGGGGTCAAATAAGCAGAGTGTCGTCCCCAAACAGGTCACCCACTCTATCCACCCCCGCGTCCGTCCAGGATTGTAACCAGCGTTGTGTCAGACTTCCCTGCAGTGTTGGGAGCCCTAAGAGGGAAATGTTGTCTGCGTAGGGAGTGGTCCCTGCTGTGTACGCCAATTCCTTTCGCCAGCACCGTAAAGCAGTGAGTAACAGGGGGTGGCAATCTCTGGGGATCTTGGCAGCGGGCAGCAGAAGGGAGTGTAGTTCTCCGCACACCAGTCTGTCTGGTGTGAAAGCGATCTTGTGTAGGTCCCTACCCGCCACCCAGCGTGTCAGCCATTGGAGTTGGCTTGCGTAATAATAACCTTGTAAGTCTGGCACGCCTAGGTCTCCCTGTCTGGTATTCAACTGTAGTTTCTTGAGGCTTATTCAACGTCTTCCTGAACCCCATATGAGGGTGACTAATAACGTGTTCAGTGTGGCAAAAATTTGCTGTGGGAGTAGAACCGGTACGTTTACAAAGTAGTACAGTGTCCGGGGAAGTAGGACTATCTTTGAAATCGCCTCCCTTCCCATGACAGACAGGGGCAGGGATGTCCAGAAGTTAACACTACCTCGAAGACCATTGACTGCTCTCCGTACGTTACCCTCAATCTGGTCTTCCTGACTTCGATATACATTAAGGCCCAGGTATTTAAATGTGGTTGGTGCTATTTTGATCTCATAGGTACCAAACTGTATATGGGAAGGTCGTTGTCCTTCCCGGAAGTAAAAGCCTAGGGATTTCACCGGGTTTATGGCCAGGCCAGAGATATTCTCAAATCGTTCAAAGATGGTTGCTAAATGTGAATGATTTCCATGCAGATCTCGGAGGAACACTAATATATTGTCGGCATATATGGAGATCAAATGATGGGTTCCTCCAACTGATATGCCCGCCTCCGCCGCTCTAGTTCGGAGTGCAATTGCCAGAGGCTCAAGTGTGAGCACGAACAGTAACGACAACAGCGGGCAACTCTGCCGGGTGCCCCTGTGGACGTCATAGCTGTCCGAGGTATACCTGCCCGTGCGTGCTCTAGCCGTTGGGTTCATATACAGCAAACAAATCCACTTTACCAGGGCATCAGGGAAGCCGAAGCGTCTTAGGGCTTCAAACATAAAGTCCCATGTCAGGGAGTCAAATGCTTGCCGGAGGTCCAGGGCAATGCAGCCGGCGTGTGGTAGATCCTGTGGCGTGGCCGACATGAGGGCATGGAGTCGTCTCGTATTCTGGGAAGTGCTCCTCTCTGGGAGAAAGCCACATTGGTCTGTGTGGATCAAGCCAGGAAGATGGGCTTGTATACGCAGGGCGATAGCTTTGCTAAGGATTTTGTACTCCCTGGGGAGCATGGAGAGGGGTCTATAGTTACTTACATCAAGGGTGTCTCTGCCGGGTTTCGGAATGGATATTACTAAAGCCTGCATGGTCGTGGCTGGTAGATGACGGACTTCATAAGCAGTTTTGTATATTTTCTCTAAGACGGGTGCTAGCGTTTCAGAGTAAGTTTGATAAAATTCCCCAGGCAGTCCGTCCATGCCAGGAGTCTTGCCCCGGTTAAGTGAGTGGATAGCTACTTTTATTTCCTGCTGAGTTATGGGTCTGGCTAGGGCAGTCTGTGCCTCCCGGGTCAGGGTTGGGATCGTCAGTCCCCGTAGGAATTCCATCATATCATCTCCAGCACCCTCGGGGGGGATATAGCCGCTCCAGATGAACCTTAAACACAGTGGGTTTTTTTTTTGAAAACCTTTATTGCAGCATTCATAAGGTACAAGTATGGGCCTACAACCACGGGGGCCGGCCGCTAAACAGAAGTGAAATCAGAGTAATCAGAATTTAACACAGCTCCTCAGCCGACACCCCTGAGGTACGGCAGCGATTCAGAATGGATCTTGTACTAGAACACAATGATACATTACAGGAGATAATAAAGGTTTCGTTTTATATTATTTAAATGAGCGGATCAGGTGCCGTACAATATGAACAATAGGACACGGGGGACAGGCCAAGAAATCAGGATATGCAGATGAAAGAGCCAATCATGGGACTCTGGCGTTAAGACGTATGATTCAGAGAATACAGCAGTGCAATATAAATTTCCGTGGACGCCAGTACTCAGGGCCTGCCTACCCAAGGTTCGACTGAACGTAAATCAAGGGCACTATATATCAGAGCTCGATGAGTCAAAATAATGCACAAACCATACTGATCCAAAGGAATAAAGGGAAGGGAGAAAAGAAAAGCCATAGAAAATAAAAAAGGCAAAATAAAAAAAAACTCCATCCCCCCCCACCCTGCACCCCTGCCGATGGCTATAGCCTAACCCCACTAGCAGTGTGCCTGTCACCCACTAACCTAAACCCTAAAAGAAGGAAGAGAAGAAAAAGAGTGGAGGAGGGCATAATCATACGATGTTTCTGACCCCTTAGCGCCCCCCACCCAACACAGATCCCCCCTGTCACAAAGGACGGATGAAGAGCTACTCCTACAAATGACCACAGGGGGTACCGTGATATACCGCCCAGCCTCATTAATCAAACAATTGAAATTCAGGCGCCGACAAAGGTAGGTTCACATCATCCCAATGCAATGAATTTAACCCAGACCCCTCAGAACCAGCACACGCACCCTCCCCACTGAGACCCATGAGCACACATGCAAGTCATAAATGAGACGGAAGCATTCGGAAGTCAAGCCATTACCACTTGTAGCTGATAATTCTACCAAAAGTTCAAGCACTGAAAATGTCCTTCCCCGGGCTGGACCGTCTCAATGTTTCTCGCCCCAGGATCGTAGAATCTCAGATGGAGAAAGGGACCACCACACGATGAGGGGAGAGTCTTCGGCACAGGTCCCCGGTGGGGGAACGCCACACGATGCTTCCAGAGTCAATGACGATGTAGGGTACAGTGACTAAGCATGGGCAGAAAATCCGTTACGCTCGCGGATTTTGCGGATTTTCGGTAAATTCGCAATCCGCGAGATCCGCGAATTTCCCACAAAATCCGCAAATTCGCACGCAGCGGATTTTTTTTTCTTGGTGATACAATTTTGCTGCGTGCGGTGTAAGTTCGCAATTGCGAACTGGTACAAAACCCTCGCGAACTGGCAGAAATCCTTGCGAACTGGCAGAAATGCTTGCGAACACAAAAAAAGCATTCAGCAGGTTCAAAAGTTCAAACTCATCATTAGTAACCATTCCCTGTAGTGCTTCCTGACAAGGGCCCCTCCAGAGTTCAGTTGCTAGTTGCAACAATTATATGGCCCTGCTCTGACCCTCACAGCAGGCTCATAGAATAGCTACAAGTAGGCTACAAAGGTCCTGGAAAAAAAAATTGCACTGCAACAGAAAACAAATTACAGATAAGGAAGCAGGTGCCAGACTGGAATTTTAAAACAGTGACACATTAATAAATCAACCCCAAATTAATTCATGTCAGTTGAAGCAGGCAGGTGTGCTTGCTTTTCCCCCCCATAATCTACAGTGATGATGAACCAGAGGGTGGCATTGATGCTTCAGAGGATGGCATGGGTGAAACAGAGGGTGGCAGGGGTGAAACAGAGGGTTCTGGGAACCTGTGATGATGAACCAGACGTAGAAACAACATAATCGTGACCGTTGCGAGCCAACATGTAAGTTCGCAATTGCGAACTGGTACAAAACCATCGCGAACTGGCAGAAATCCTTGCGAACTGGCAGAAATCCTTGCAAACACAAAAAAAGCATTCAGCAGGTTCAAAAGTTCAAACTCATCATTAGTAACCATTCCCTATAGTGCTTCCTGACAAGGGCCCCTCCAGAGTTCAGTTGCTAGTTGCAACAATTATATGACCCTGCTCTGACCCTCACAGCAGGCTCATAGAATAGCTACAAGTAGGCCACAAAGGTCCTGGAAAAAAAATTGCACAGCAACAGAAAGCAAATAACATATAAGGAAGCAGGTGCCAGACTGGAATTTTAAAACAGTGACACATTAATAAATCAACCCCAAATTAATTCATGTCAGTTGAAGCAGGCAGGTGTGCTTGCTTCCCCCCCCCCATAATCTACAGTGATGATGAACCAGAGGGTGGCATTGATGCACCAGAGGATGGCATGGGTGAAACAGAGGGTGGCAGGGGTGAAACAGAGGGTTCTGGGAACCTGTGATGATGAACCAGACATAGAAACAACATAATCGTGACCGTTGCGAGCCGACATGTAAGTTCGCAATTGCGAACTGGTACAAATCCCTCGCGAACTTGCAGAAATCCTTGCGAACTGGCAGAAATCCTTGGGAAAAACAACAAAAAAAAATCCGCAAATTCGCGAGAATTCGCGGATGTTGCGGATTGCGAGTTCGCAAATTCGCAAAATTCGCGAACGCCAGATTCGCAAAATTCGCCCATGCTTAACAGTGACACACTCACGGCCTCGGGGTCACAATCTTCCAGAGCGCCATCCGTTGGTTCTAATATTCGCCTCTCTACTCGCTCCCTCACGGGGCCTTCACACAAAGGCAAAATGGCCGCTGCTTGAACGGCTGTAGATTGCTGATTCAACCGTAGGGCAGGGTCCGGGACCTCGAGCAGAATCCCAGTTAGGCATGCATCCATTTTAGTCAAGGACACTTCCATCTGCGAGTGAAACCCCCAAAGTTCCGACAGTATCGATCTTAACGTTAGCCCTGATGTCGCTTGATCCATGTTATCAAGTACAGTACCAGTCTCGATCAGCTCCCCGGGTGAAACTGACATTTCCAGGAGGGGAAAACAGGATCACGAGAGGGCAGGCATAAACGGTGACCCGCCCTTATCCAGCGCCGCGGTGACCCGACGGAACACTGCAGGCCGGGGTCCCGACCCGCCGAGACCCCGCAGAAATCTATGCCGGGTCCGCGGGACAAGGGATCCCCGCCTTCAGTCAGCAAGCAGGTCACCTCTCTCCCGGTACTGGGATAGGAAAACAATTGCCACCAAATTCGGGCATAGATGAAGTTTCCACTGCGATCGACCGGACCCTGCCAAGGTCTCCAGCCGATGTTGTTGCACTGCCGCCCGGCCTTGCGGATACTCGAGGCCCCGGCTTCACCATCGGAGCAGGCCACAATCTTCAACACGGTGTAAATTTGTTAAATCGCCAGATAAAAACGTGGGGATTTCGCCATCGGAGTGAGGAACACTTCATACAAACAGAGGCTGGGCGTAAAGTCAGGATATTGTACAGGATCTTGCGGTGGAGAACGGAGATCAGCGGAGCCGGGAACCTAAGCAGCCATCTTGTTTGCCGTCGTAGCTCCTCCTCAACACAGTGTTAATTTCCAGTTGTTTGTTTACCTCCCTGCCTGTTTCATCTCGGATGCTCATAATTACTATCGCACCCATATTGTGGCCCCTCTGGAGAAGGCGGAGTACGTTGTGGAGAATACAGTTCCTCTCCATTTTTTCCGCAGTGTGTGTGCCTCAGACTGTGTTAGGTGAGATTCCTGTAGGAATAGTATATGCGCTTGCTGGCGAATCAAAAAGGCGTGTATTCTGTGTCGTTTTTGTACTGCCCTAGCCCACGTACATTCCAGGTAACCAGCCTATATTTCCCTTTCTTGTCAGCCATATCCAAATAAAGGTGTCACAATGGGTAGCTTTTCATGTTGCAATGTGTACATTATCAGTGCTAGCCAGGAGACGGCTCCCACCCCTTCCCAAACACGAACTCTAGAGGCGCAGCCTCAGAACTTTGCTGTGCCGAACAAAAAAATGCAAAACGTAACCAAACAATCAACGGTGCATACGCTTTTGGGGAGTCGGCTAAGCATGGGCCGTGTCCAGAGAGCCATACTTGTCTGTGCTGCCGGCTCAACGGCACCGCCGGGAGAGTTATTATATAATCATCAATTACTGGTAGCCTTTTGGGGGGGGGGCATTTCCTTGCCCACACAATGTTGTGCCTCTTTGCTTTGCAGGAATGTGGCTGTGAGGTCCCTCACTCGCAGTCAGTATACAACAAACATAACTTGGTTACATCGAGCTTCATCATACCAATATTTAAACATATTCATTTACCCCTTCTGTAGGTCCCTCCTCCCCCTCTGTGCCCCGGCTGTGCAATCAGTATATAGTAGAAAGGATATCAATATGTTCTGAAGTCTCAGGTCTCATCCATTTCAGGAGTTATTCCTGGGCATTGTCTAGAATTTCATCTGCCGCTCTAGGTGTTACAGTCGGGAACAATACCATACTGTGTTCCGAGTCCGAGTGCACCGTGCTGTCTTCAGTGTCTGTATTGATTGTCTCTCGTTCCTCTCTGAAGGAGCCCACCATTGCGACAGCATCTTCCTGTCCTTTCTTCTGTTGGTAGGCAGTAGGTTTACGTCGTTTTGGTTCCGTACTCCGTGCACTGGACATGTCCCCTGTGTGATCTGATCCATTCTTGGATCCGTTGACCGATGATCCTTGGGTCGGTTCCTGGTTCTCTTCGATGTCCATCACTTCCAACCACTCCTCCACATCCGTGGGGCTCTCAAAGAAGTGAGTTTTATTGTCATGAATCACCTTTAGGCGGGCAGGAAATAACAGGGCATAGCGGAGTTTGGGTCTCTGTAGTCTCTTTTTTACCTCGTAATAGGAGGATCTTTGTTTCTGCACCAGGTTGGTATAGTCTGGGTACAATGAGATACGTTTCTTTTCATACTTGATGAGGACTTTATTTGGGCCTGTCGAAGCAGCACGTCTCTGTCTCGATAATTGAGAATTTTAACAATCAGCGGCCGTGGTGCTTGTCCCGGTCTCGGTCGGCCAGTGGGGATCCTGTGTGCTCTCTCCACACAGAAGAACGGTGACAGGCCCTCCGTGGCTACGTTGTCTCGGAACCACTGCTCCATGAATTCCGTCGCGTGGGTCCCCTCACTGCGTTCCGGAAGTGCAATGACGCGGATGTTATTGCGTCGATTTCGGCCTTCGGCATCCTACACCCGCTCCATGAGAGATTTTACTTGGTGTTGAATTTGCTGGATGGAGTTGGTGTGTTCCGCCACCGTCGTGGCGAGGTCCCCCAGCGTTGTCCCTTGATCTTTAACTTTGTCCACCAGTTTTTCATGGTCGGCTTTTAACAGTGAGAGCTTAGTGGTAAGGGTGCCCACTTGTGTCTCCATCGCGGTCCTAGAGTCCATGATTTCCTTGGGTATCAGATCCAATTTGTCCATTTGTTGGTCATCAGAGAGGGTAGAGTTCAGTGTCAGTGGTGTGGATCCCCCCGGGCCTGTATCCAAAGTAGATCCCGCAGATGTCCCCTCCTTGCCGTCCACAACTTTCGTTCCCTTTCGGACCATGGTTCTCGTCTGTTGGCCCACACAGTGTCCGGGACTATGACGCAGGGCGGGCGCCCCCCACCTCCTTTGCCACTTCCACTCGGTTTCTCGTCTCAGCACTGCGTTCCCTCAAGTCTTCGGCGGGTAGACAACCCCTCTACAGGGGTCCAGTCAGGTCTCCACTCCTCATGAGCCCGCAGGCCGCACTCGCCACTCTCCACCTCAATAGGGCACCAGGAACCAGCCCGTGGGGTGTGTAGCCAACCCTCACCGTCTCCTCATTCCTAGGTTTGGCGGTTGTGTTCCTCCCGCCCAGGGCGGCAATGTCGGTCTTCTTCGCGCCCGGACCCACCACTTAGGGCTTGTTCACGTGTCCTCGCTAGGTTTGACTCCGATCGTCCCTGTCTCTTCACCCCTGGCGTGGCGCAACTCAGGGTTGGCGGCTTCTTCTTTTTCTTCCTTTCGCCCAGGGCAGCATCGGTGGCCTTCCCCGCGCCCCTGCCCCCCACTCAGGCCGTCGTCATTTGTCCAGCTACGCCGTCTCAACCTCTATTTTCAGCAGTGTCAGTGGGGAGGTGGGGGGGGGGAAGGCAGAGGGGGACAGGTCTCTCTACCGCGTCACCGTGCTTCCCTCACCCGCCGACACTCTACCGGGTCTCCGGTCAGGAATGCGGGCGCGGCGCGGTCCCGGGGCCTCTCTGTCGGAGCTCACCTTATCAGGCCAGATCGTCTTCTGAAACGTCTGCTCACAGGCTAGCGAAATCCTTTCGCAGGAGTGCAGGATGGCTCCGTCTCGTTCACCCTCGTCTCCGATGGCAGCAGGGCACCAATTCAGGCAAGTGCTTCGGAGCAGCCTCCTGGCGCCGCGCCGGACAGCGTCCAACAATCCGGATATAGCCCGCACTCGAGGCCCCGGCTTGCAACGTGGGGCTAGGCCTCGGGCGTCTCCTCTCCGTACGCTGTGTATCCCCGACTCCTGGGACCCTCAAACTTTCACTGAGTCGACCGGGGCACTACAGCAGCAGATTCCGACCTTTGTCGGCGCAGAGCAGCCCCCTATTCCGTCCGCCATGATGGCTTGCTAGCCACGCCCCCTCCTCCTCTTACTCAATGACTCCTCCTGTCTTCTTCCTCTTCCCCACTAACAGGGGCAATCTCCTTATCCAATAATGCTTGGGCTCAACTGGCTTATCCCAAATCATCCTTTTTTGGAGGCGCAATCTACTTTAGTTTGCCTCTCTGTGCACCCTGTCCTCATCTTGTTGAATATCAGAGTATGCAGGATAGCCAATTTGTGCTCCATGTTTCCAAGCCCCTTTTGCAACACTAAGCAACATTGCAAAACATAAGACAAACTACTAACAAACATTTCTAACTTAAAAACAAAATTGTTTATTTAATCGTAGGTGGCACAGTCGTCACTTCTTTGTACATATCAAACAGTATATATACGATCTATATAGTATACATTACTTGTTATTCCTATTTACAATTCATTATTGTTCGTATATTGCAGCATGCATGTATATTGTTACATACATTAGCATCAATTACATTACTTTATTCAATTTATCGGGTCACTATTGGTAATTCACATATACCCCCTCTATGGGTATTCCAGCTTCCCCATATTCTTATCCATATTTTAGGACAGCCCCTGCGCACATATACAGTCTTTTCTGCCACCATGGCTGGGTCCATATCTTTGCACCACTCCGTGAGTGTGGGGGCAATGGCTACACCCCAATTTTTAGCAATGTTTCTTTTGGACAACATCATTCCCAGTGACGCCCAGGTCTGCAACGTCAAGTTAAGGTCCGTCGCTTCCCAGATATTAAGCAGGCAGCATTTGGGCTCTGGAGGGAATGGATTCTCACTCACCCTCGTGGTGATGGTCATGACTGATGCTCAATATGACATTATTACAGGGCAAGCCCACAGCGTATGAAAGAATGTACCGACCACCCCACATTGCCGCAGGCAGAGCTGGGTGTCAGCATTCCCTATCTTATAAAGAGTAGTTCTGGTGTAGTAGATTCTATGAAAGATCTTGAGCTGCACAAGGCATAATCTGGATGCAATCGCTACTTCTCTGGGTGATGCTAGTGCCTCTTTCCAGTCAGTGTCAACTAACCCTCCCAGGTCCACCCGCCACTTGTCTCAGAGCTTCTTCACTGGGTCGGGCATATTATTAATAATCTTCCGATAGGTCATAGAGATTGCTCTCGTGTCCATATAATCCGTCAATAATCTGTCCTCTAACAGTGAGGCCTCGGTTGGAGTGGTGTAAGGGGGAATTGCTGCCTCTAGGGCATGCTTGACCTGGCAGTAGCGGAATTGCTCTGTCAGTGCCATTTCATACTGGCCCTGGAGCTGTGTAAATGGGATCACCTTTCCCCACACCCAAAGATCACCAACCCTGGATACCTTGATATTTTCCCAGTGATTAAAGCCTTTACTTTTACCCAACCTTCCGAGCCTGTCCTGGATCGGCATTGCTTTTGTGAACTTGTTGTGCCAACCCGGTAATGAATATGCTTTCTGCAAAAAGGATACACCCTAATCGCAACAACCCCTTAGGCCAAGGCAAGACCCAGCACTCCCCTAAGGCAAGGTAAGGAAACCAATCCAAATGTATGGAATATAACATAAATAAGTTTATTAATACAATACTTCAGAAGGCAGGCCAAATATATAAGTCATGGCAGACTCCCAAGTATCAAATGGATAATTGAAATAAATGGTCAAAATAGAATACGGTATATACACATACCAAAGAACACAATAGAGATAGGATAAAACTGGTTAGGAAAACTTCACTGACAGATTCTTCTGCAACATCCTTGCCACCTCAAGCTGAGGGAAGTCCGTTTCTGCAGCCCAGGTAGGAGTGTCATTAGGACTCAAGTTCCAGCACCAATCCACAGCAATACGTATATTCTGTGGTGAACTTCCACCTGGGCCGCGGAGGCTCGCAGGTTTAACAACATTACTGATGTGAAGCGAAGCTTCTAGAAAGTCTCACCCCTTCTTCATTGGAAAAAAACGAGCTGGCTAGTACGAATCTGCGTCAAGGCCAATACCGTGGCTGGCCAAGTCCCTGTATTTTGGCTCTGAGGCAGAGTTGTACATTCCACAGATAGTATCCAGTTCACTGTGGTCAGTGAGGTGCGAAAAGCAAGTGAAGAGTGACAAACACATGAGGAGCGAAATACATGCCCTCCCCACTTTGCAGCTACGTACGAGCACAGATACGAAAAAATTGAGTCAATTATGCAAAGGCGACCATGCACACATGAAGGCTTAAAGCAGAACAAAGTTAGAAAGCAAGATGACATGAGGCTATGTCAAAGCCAATAGCAAGCAATGCCGTGAAGCAAGATAAAGTCAGAGAGCAAGATTGACATGAGGCCATGTCAAATCCAATAATAAGAGCTCATATCGAAATGTACTGTTCTACTCCGTAACAGCTCTCACTCAGCAGGCATATGTAGGGCCATTTTACATTAAGGCTAAAATAAAATAACACGCTAAAATCCGTTTAAGATGGTGGTAGTTGACGGTCATCATGGGGTACTGAACCACAAGAGTGGCTCATTCACTACATTCCATCCCATGACCATCGACTAACACCATCAGCATATATCAAGAAATTGAATCTCCAATCAAAAACATAACTACGAATAATCATGTAAAATAACACTGCAAGGACTTATAACGGTCCATCCCACAACCAATGAGTATTATAACATATTGGTCTAAAAACAAGTACCTGGGGACGGAAAATAGATAAGAGATTAGGCACACATTGAATATAGCAACTTAAGGATACTAGAACACATATGGCTAATGCTATGCCACCTGGAATAGAGCAAAGTTTACCAATATCTGGCAACCACTCAAACAACCAATCCCACCACCCCTTTTCGACATCCTGCTTGACATCTTTAGCCAACTTGTGTAAAGCATCAATATGGTAGTGAATTGATTGAGAATGATCTGAAAGGTTAAAGCAACACATTCCCTCAAAATCTAAACAGCCATGATCATGTTTTAAAAGCAAATAGTCAATGGCGGCTCTATTCTGCAATACTGCTTTCCCTGTCCCTCGCATGTCTAATAAAAATTCTGTTGAAGTAATCGATGTATGATTAATATGTTACACCATAAGACATGCTAATTCACTAACAGCTCTAGAGTTATAAATTGCGAGGCTTGGAATACCTACTATTGAAGCAGCCAAACCAATATATTCATATTTCGATAATAAATGCAATTCAGAGTTATAATGTTCATTAAGCTGAACAGATTCTCTTATAGTTCGAGCACGAGATGATGGATCTAACGGGAACATCATCAGACTTAATCTGGTAAAGGCATATGGTCCACCTGTGATATTTGCTGGAATATATGTATAAGTCACATTGCCACAGGAAAATAACCACCCTACAGGCAACTTGACATGCCTGAAATGAATGGCAGCAAACACTATATTTCTGTACACCATATTGTTTTGCACATTTGCACAGACATTGTCGTGGCTATGTTGACATAAAACATTTTCCTGCCCAAACATAACAGATGAATTTCTGTCAAGTCGAATTTGAGCACATTTACCAATGATAGTTAGGTCAAAAGTTAAATTGTAACAAACATTGCCTTCAGAAAGGTTTAAAGTTATGACCTGTGTCATGTTTTTCCAATCATTATCAGTAGCTTCTGGACAAAATCTGTAAAATTCATAAAGCGATAAATGAGAACTCACATCATGTTCCTCTAAAGCCCATTCTGCATTTGTGACATTAAAAGTCTTCAGCGATACGTCAACAGGGGTAGGCACAGTTAGTAGGCATGTGGAAACGACGTCCAAAGTACTCTTCATGTTTGACTTGCAGAAGTATGACCTGTTGTGCACAGTTTGTGCCAGTTATGACCAAATGTTATCCCTCTAATTCAGCATCTCTCTCAGTCTGCGCGGTCGGCTGGCCACTTCGCAATAAGGGGCCCCTCGTCCCCCCCGACCCCATGCTTACACGGCCAAAAGGAGCCCAGCGAGCGCAAGAAGAGCACAAACACGCCGTACAGTGATCTAAAAGAACAGAAACAAAACAGGTATTACTCAATCTCACAAATAACATTTGTCAGCAGGCAAATCTTATCATTTTTCCTGCCCTGGTTTCATAATCAATAGGACATTATCCTTTTCAGTTGCAATGATTTTTGCCTGTTCGGGGGGTCTATTCAGAGACTCTTTGGCTCCTGGGTTTTTATCTGTTGAGTCAACCCCTCCTTCCCCACGTACGGTGAGGAGGGCTGGGGCAGTCCCCTTCGTAACTACCGCTCCGTTCACTTGCATGATCACCATTTGAGCAACTCTGTCTCCAGATTCTATAATCAAATCAGCATCTCCATTATTAAATAGGATGACTGTAATTTCACCTTGATAATCTGCATCAATTACACCTCCCAGCACTTGAAGGGCCTTTAGAGCCAATCCAGATCGATGGGCAATTGAACCAAAGTGCTCTGGGGGTATTTCAATTCCCACTCCTGTCTCAATGAGTGCAATGTCTATTGGTTTCAGTCTGTATAATTTCAAAGCATGCAGGTCAAGATCTGCAGCCTCCAGTGTCGCTCTGTAGGGAGCCAAAGCTCCAGGAACTGTCTCCCAATAAAGGATGGTATTGGAAGCCACATGTTGCTGAATCTGCAAAGCTGGAGTTAACATTCGCATTAAAGGCGTTTCTGCATTTGCTAAAGGTCTGTTATCTAAAATTTGCAAAGCTTCACTCAAATGATCTCACCAACATTTCAAGGTACCATCAGACAACTTTCTCAATTGATCTTTCAACAGTCCATTGATGCGCTCAATCAAAACCGCAGCCTGTGGGTAATATGGGTTGTGAAAATCCACTCAATATTGTGCTGTACACAATAGTCCTGCACCAATCTACCTTTGAAATGAAATCTGTATTTTTGAGTAGGGGCAAGATGGCGGGCACAGCAGTGTACGGGTGAGGCAGGCAATGTGTGCTCTCCACCGATTACCACCCCTATACCCCTCTGGCGGCTTTTTTGAAAGGGGAGGGTGTGGCAAGAGACGGCTAGTGACGCAACGCGAGGAGTACCTAGTTATGCTCCTAGATTGGATTCGGCTGCAACGGTGCGTGCATATCCACGCTTGGTGTGTGTTGGATCGCCGTGGACATTGGAGCAGGTTCGCTGTTGGCTCCTGGCTTCGGGCGATGAGAACCGCGGCAGCTGCGGAACGCACGGAGGGTCAATCATAAGACCTGGGCAGGAGTCTGTCAGTCCTGATGGCACCCAAGAATGCCAGCGCCAGCGCAAAGCGACCAAAGACTCGGTCGGCGGCCACCGCAACAGGGTGGGCTCCTGAACACTCTGGACATTCTGGAGGTGTAACTCCTACAGTAAACAACACGGATGATGGGGTTCCTGGCACTTCTAAGGCGGCACAAGGGAGTGAGTCTTCCTCCCCGGGAGTTACCCGAACTGAAGAGGCTGGGGGGGGGGGATGAAGGTAAAAATCCCAGGGATCTTTAAAAAGAAATCACAGCCCAAAGGTAAGACTGCAGTTCTTGCTGAAGTGACCACCCAGCAATGCGACAACTCCCATGATAAAAGTGAACCAATAACTGATACATTTGGGTCTCTTATAAGTGCAGATTCATTTCTTCTTCCGAAAGAGCAGGAGACTTTGGGGGAAACAGGGGATGGTGTTGCTGACAATATGGTGGAGGGAGAGACTGCAGAAACTTCCATAGAAGATGCTGTATCCTGTCTCTCACTTTCAGGAAAAGCAGGGACTGCAATGCGCAGTCAGAGGGCCCTATCACCAACAGTGGTTAGTGCTAAGCTTAGCAAAATCCCTCAAGGGTCTGTGACCAGGAGCGAGGTGACTATTGAGGTGGACTCTGGTGGCAAATATTACTCCATGTCGGACCTACCTAATACCTCTGACATTGAGAGTGCTGAAGGTGACTGGCCATATGACAGAAGCCTGACTACCTCAGTTCCATTGGAGGATGAAGAAAACAGTCTGTTAATCTTGGGGGAAAAGAGCACAGTACGTAAAGTAAAGGAAGCAAAGGACTTGCCTAAGTCTCTGTCTAGGGAATGTCTTGAAAATTATGGATCCCCGTACTGGGCATTCCTCTTCAGAGCCAGAACATGGTGTAATAAGTGGCTCCAGGGGTGGTTATGTAGATACTTGCCTGGATGACCAGATAGAGAACAAGGTCACTTCAGCCACTATTTATCAAGCCATCATGTCGCACCATGAGGAGACAAAAGCGGAAAGCTTGCGGATGCAAAGGGCTGTTCGTAAGCTTCAAAACAAGGTGCGCCGAGTTGTCAAGACCTGTAATGAGATGTCTGCTCAGATCGGGGAGGCGGAAGGCAGAATCTCCATAATTGAGGATGAAATGGTACAGCAGAAAATTGGTGTTTCTTCCCTAAATGCTCTTCAGGATGACATTAACTGGAAGCTAATTGATTTGGAGAATCTATCTAGGAGGAACAATTTGCGAGTGCTTGGCATTCCGGAAGGGGCGGAAGGCAAGGACATTCACCAATTTATTATCGAGCTGTTCTCAGAAGCAAATGGAAATGGGAACTTAAACTACAGAGGGTACACCGATTCCCCTTTTATATGCAGAATGGTACTAGGGCGACTGATGGAAAACCCATAGCCATATTGATTTGTTTAAATAGTTTTTTGTCACGTGAAGCTGTATATGATTTAGCTAGGCCGGACCGTAAGAGAAAGGGGAAGGGGGTCAAATTCTTTGTACGTCCAGATTATTGCCAGGCCACGGTACAGCAGAGATGGCATTTGCGGCAACTTATTCCACTGTTCCATGCTAAAGGAACACAGGCGTACTTACTTAATCCTTCTAAGCTTAAAATTATTCATAAGGAGAAAACGCTATTCTTTTTGTCTGAGATTTCTGTTAAGGATTTTCTAGGTACAATTTAGTGTGATGATTATGATTGTGATTGCTGTATAGGTAGACTCATAATGCGTTCTCTTCTTCTCTATGCCAGGGGGACAGGGTTGACTGGTGAAGGGCCTCTAGCCTTTTCTCTCCATCGCTAACGGGGACTATCCAGTCCCTTTGCCTCATTTAGGTGGGTGTAGGGGTGGGTGAGGGTGTTTTTGGGGGTAGCAAGGGTGGGGTGGGAGGGAGGAGTAGCGGGGCAAGGAATAGTAGATCTATGTTATTGCACGTAAATAGCAGCCAGGACTGGGTAAATAAAGATTTCACAATTGCATATTTGTCCTAATATTGTTAAGTAGTGTTGTGGCTAGACGTAATGGCTCAGCTATGTTAAAACAGATTTTTTGTGAGTATGGGTAAATTTACAGTCTGTTCCTGGAACATTTGTGAGCTGAATGAAAGGAAAAAAAGAGGGACTATGGCCCAGATTCTTATTTCTATGAGGGTGGACCTGCTGTGCGTACAGGAGACCCATATTGCATGGAATAACAGGAGATGGTTAATAGATCTAAGTATGGAACTAGTGGCCTGTACACGTCAAATGTCACCAACAACAGTGGTGGCTGTTCTGAAAAGATATGGTTGGGGGCATGTAAGCGGGTAAAAGAAGATTCTTATGGTCGATGGGTGATTATTGAGCTGTGCTTGGAAGGCCTTTCACTGACCATCTGTTCAATCTACGCCCCCAATTTAGACAAACCTGATATGATGAATCATCTCAGTATTGAGCTTGCGGCCTGGCCATCACCTTTGATTTTATGTGGGGACTTTAATCTCCAGTTGGAAGGGAATGTGGATATAACTAGTGATTACATCTATGAAGGGAAGAAAAATAAAGTTTTTAAGGCCACCAGAGGAGTTGTTAAAGAATTTGGGCTGACAGATGTATGGTATGCGAAAGGAATGGGAGCTCCTGGGAGTACTTTTTACTCCGCACCTCATCAAAAGCATGTGCGCGTAGATTATTTTTTCGTTACTGCAGGATATGTTAATAATGCTAGGTTTGATATCCAGCCCAAAATAATTTCTGATCATATTCCTATTACTTTAGAACCAGATATTTGCTATAGATCTCCTCTGAGGGCCTGGCCCTTCGAACGTAAACTATTAGTTGATCCACTCTATTGTGAACAAATGGGTAAATGGATAGTAGATTTTTTTAGAATTAATCGTGGATCTGCCTCCGGTCATACGGTGTGGGATGCATTTAAGTCAGGTGTTCGAGGAGAAACATTAGGCTATTCCATTAATAAACAACAGAAATTACGACAAGTGTTAGCGGATGAGATGAAAAAACTTCGGGAGATAGAAATTCAACTAATAGTGGCAGTTAGAAATGGTCAGGATACTGATCAAATTTTGAGTGACTTAGCCGCTCAAAAGGCGAGGCGGTATCAGAATTTTTCCACAAAGCTAGCCACGCAAATTGCTGTATATAGATCAGAGATTTATGAGGTGGGGGAAAACTCTGGTCGAATATTGGCTAAAAGACTACATCAAAAAGAGGTTGCTAAAAGGATTGACAGTATTCAGGATGAGCTAGGGCAAATCCATGATAAACCTGTAGGAGTTCTAGAAGTTTTTTGTAAATTCTACAGTAAGTTGTATAAGGAGGAAGGTATCTGTGGGGTCGAAGATAAAGTAGCAGAATTTAGTGCTGATACCGAAACTGCCATACTAACACCAAACTGAAGAATTAGACACAGATATCACTTGGGAAGAAGTGGAGGCAGCTTTATTATCATTGGTGGTTGGCAAGGTGGTGGGCCCTGATGGCATCCCGCTCGAGTTTTACAGGACCTTTCGGCATGCTCTGAAAGAGGAACTTATGCAGGTTTTTTTGGATGCACAGAAGGGGAATGCACCTTTGTCTTGGTGGAAATCCATAATCACAGTTTTCTTAAAAAAAAGATAAACCACCCCTGTTGCCCTCTTCATATAGGCCTATTTCGCTTATTGACACCAAAAGCAAAATGTATTCCAAGAAATTAGCATCGCACTTATCTGGGATAATGTCATCTCTGGTTTCAAAATTTCAGCATGGCTTTATTCCTGAGCGCAATACTACTGATCATGTTCAGCGCTTGATCGCACTTGTGGACTGTGCACAAGCAACTAATTCCACAATGGGGTAACCCTGTTGGATGCAGAGAAGGCATTCAACAGGGTTTCCTGGCCATATATGTGGGAGGTTTTAAGATTTAAAGGATTCTGCCCTACTATGCAGCTGGCATTGAAGGTTCTGTATTCTTCCCAAATTGCTTGTATCCGAATAGCCGGCCAAGAGTCGGGTTTGTTCACAATCTCTCGTGGAACACGGCAAGGATGCCCGTGCTCGCTGCTTTTATTTGCTTTATAGATAGATATTTTTTTGAATAAGTAAACCAGGCTGAGAATATTAAACCTATTTATTTGTGTCATGTAGATTATAGAGCCCTTGCCTATGCGGACGACATTGTAGTTGTCACCAGGGATATCGGCAACGCATTACCGGCCATTGATGAACTGGAAGTGCCGTTTGGATCTTTCTCGGGCTATAATTTAAACATTTCCAAAACTCAGATTCTTTTTATTGGTGAGGAACCTCCTGGCAATGTAACAACCGTCCCAGAAGTTACCTATCTAGGAATTAAAATTTCTCTACCAGTCTGCAATATCCCCGAGCTAAACATGAACCCTGTGCTGATTAAAGTAAACTCAATGCTGGAGAGACTGGATTATTTGCATTTATCTTTATATAGAATATCAAACGTTTTAAAAATGCTGTTATTACCTACATTTTTATATATGTTTCGAATGATCCCGTTGAATTCCCATTCTCATGTTTTAAGAGATTAGAGAGGATCAGCTCCAGATTCTTGTGGGGATATAGGCGGCAAAGAAGGGCCTATAAAAAGATGGTACTGCCCAAAGATCGTGGTGGCTGGGGAATACCTTATTTTATGTTTTATTATTTGGTAGCTGTGCTGCAATTCATTACCCCGTTGGTAGTGGGGGATAGGGCCCAAATTCTGTTTTGCCATAGTCCTTCAATTTATGAATTTGGGTTGGGTGAGGCGACTAGTGGTTGTTTGGTTAAAATAATAGAACCTAGCTACTTTAAGAAAACTAAATTTAAAATTCTTAAAACTGCATATTGGTGTGGAGACTTGTTAAGCATCAGTTGGGGGTACCGAAGGTGAATGCTTACAACCCGTTTGCAGCGGCAGAGGTATTTCCTTTTATCTTCTGGGATCATGTTGATAATAGATGGTGTCAAAAAGAATTCAATGTTTAGGTGATCTGTGAGAAGATGGACATCTAGCATCTTTTATTGAGTTACAAAGGAAGTTCTGTTTGGCCAAACATGAATTTAGTTCCTCCAAATTTGTAGTTACATGAATTCGTTAGGCCCTGAGATAGAACAGCAACTGAGGAAATTTCCCCTTAGGGAAAAAAAACTCAGATTGGTCAATTATATTCTTATCTGACTGAGGCACTGCCCGATGATTTTGAGAACTGCCAAGATAAGTGGGCAATCAAGCTAAGTCAAGAGGGAGTCAATATTGCTGGATCTCTAAGGCTAGCGAATCGGGTTTTGATGACAGGGAGGATGCGTACTCAGCATTACATGGCCATATATGACTTGTATTATACTCCACAAAAGATATCTAAATGGGGGACTTCTGCTGGGACTTATTGCAATAAATGTGGTCAAGTTGCTGCTGATGTTGTTCATATGTTCTTTTCTTGTCCCAAAATATCTGAACTATTTTCTTCTATCGAACAGTTTTTAGGACTAATAATGGAGTCACCAGTGGCTATAACTGGGGAGTTGGTTTTGTTTGGTGTTAGCTCAGATACTGCAGATCATGCAAGACCTAAGGCTATGATATCTTTTGTATTTATTTGTATGGCTGTGGTACATGCATTTATTAAGAATGATTGCATTAACCCGGATCCTCCTTTTTTGAGGAGCTGGCGAGCGAGACAACTTGCTATGTAAAATTTGGAATTGGCCATATACAAGACTAAGGGTAGAAGAAAGAGGCCCATGGGAGCTAAGATCTGGGTTGCTCTAACTGATTGGATTTAATACCCTAAAGGGGATAGCTCTCAGAAGAAACTTTGTATAGGTGCTGTACTTTTATTTCTCTAAAGACACAGGATAGATAAGGAATGGTTAGTGGCAGCCTATTTTTGTTTCTTTGTTTATGCATGTATCGGCTGTCTGCTGTTTTTCTTGTTATCTTCTCCATGCCTATTCCCTCAATATATCTGCTGAGTTTATTTTATTTGTATAATTTGGCTCTACATTCCTTGCATAAAATGGGGTAAAAAACAATAAAAATATATTTTTTTAAATAAATGAAATGAGATCCGTTGTCACTTTTGTTGTGAATCATTTTAGGACACTATTGTAAATTTCACGTTTCATTCCCTTATACAGGTATAAATCACTATGTCCTTATATAGGCATAAGAATCATAACCATATTTAGTCATAGCTCATGCAGTTCAAATACGGCAGGGCTACTTCCACTAGTTCGGAAAATCTACAACGATTTCTTGGAAATCTCGGCTTCAGCAGCTAGGGACTTTCCCTTGCTCGAGAACTGACTTGTCCAAGAAATCATGGATTTTTCAAAGATCTGAGAATCTTTAATGACCTTATTATGTCCACCTTTACATCAAACTGGGCAACTTCAAGGTTTAAATATGCCCATACTTGCCTTAGCAAACACACAGTGGTTTGGAGCAGTTTGACTACCTACTTGCCCGACGCGCCCTGCTACTGCAAGTGCCGAAGGAAGCCGACCCTCCAGCAGACGCACTGAGAGACGCTATATTTTCTCCTGCCAAGCTCCAGTGTTTCCAAGCTACCCTTGTGGCTTGTTGGAAAATCGAGTCCTGAGCCTGACCTTTTTCGTTCCAAACTAAGGTACGGAGCTGATTAGACCATAAGAGAAATCTTGGACAGATTCTTGGCAAAAAGTATGCTACATTTATGCTACACCTCACTTACTTCTTCCCTCATACCAAGCTTAGGTTAGGTACATCGGGGTAGGCGTATTTTAGAAGCACCAGTTGAGTACTTTTAGCTTCTGTTATTTATTTATGTATGTATTTATCTATGGTTTAGGCACCATACAATGCTCTTACAGTATTATTTCATTCTACTCTTTATACTATATACATTATATTTTGCAAACAGTTTTACGATTGTAGCAGTTCATTTCTTATGCTTGAGAAAGAAGACTGTTCAATAAAACCTTTTTATTGAAAACGCCCGTCTATCTATTTCTCTGCACCTCTTGTGAGACGAAGCATGCACGATTGACTGAGTGAAATATCTATCTATTGTTTCCACAACTCTGATGATCAGTTTTATCTTGGGGAAACAAAGTTGTCATGTTTATGCGGTTCACTTTTCAACTGAACTTATTTTTCATGCTTGGTTCTATAAGCGTTTAGGAGAATCCAACCTCTTCTTCCTAATGTAGAGAGTTCCTATCCTTTCCTCACAGGCACTATTTGCAAACAGGCAACCAATTTGGGCTGGCTCAGCATCAGCCAAATACGCACTCCAATTCTCACTCAATCCAGCACAATTAGTCCAATCATGGGTGAGCACACCGTATGGGGCCATCTCCCTTCCGGGAATCTCAATTGGTATCTGTGACTCCGCCTTTGATTTTCTAGAAAACATGTTTCTTCCCCTTTAATCCAATCATTCGAATCCTGTGAAAGTGACGCCAAGATGTAATGAATATGCTTTTCGCATAAAGGACACACCCTAACTGCAACATCCCCTTAGGCCGAGGCAAGACCCAGCACTCCCCTAAGGAGAGGTAAGAAAACCAATCTAAATGTGTGGAATATAACACACATAAGTTTATTAATATAATACTTCAAAAGGCAGGCAGAATATATCAGTCTGCCTAGACTTCCCAGTATCAAATGGATAATTGAAATAAACAGTAAAAATAGAATGCAGTATATACAAATAGTAAAGAGTAGAATAGAAATAGAATATAACTGGTTAGGAACACCTCACCAACTGATTCTTCTGCAACATCCTTGCAAACTCAAGCTGAGGGAAGTCCGTTTCTGAAGCCCAGGTAGGAGTTTCAGTCAGGACTCAAGTTCCAGTACTAATCCACAGCAATACTTCTATTCTGTGGTGAACTTCCACCTGGGCCGCGGAGGCTTTCAGCTTTAATACCATTACTGACGTGAAGCGAAGCATCTAGAAAGTCTTGGCCCTCTTCATTGGAAAAAAACAAGCGGGCTAGTACCAGTCTGTGTCAAGGCCAAGACAGTGGCTGGCCAAGCCCCTGTATTTTGGCTCCCAGGCAGATTTGTACATTCCACAGATAATATCCAGTTCACTCAGGTCAGTGAGGTGCGAAAAACAAGTGAAGAGTGAAAAACAAATGAGGAGCAAAAAACATGCCCTCCCCACTTTGCAGATACGTACGAGCACAGAACATGGCGTCAGTTACGAACAAATGGAGTCAGTTATGCAAACGCTGCCATGCACACAGGGAGGCTTAAAGCAGAACAAAGTTAGAAAGCAAAATTACATGAGGCCATGTCAAAGCCAATAGCAAGCACTGCTGTGAAGCAAGAAAAAGTCAGAGAGCAAGATTGACATGAGGCGATATCAATGCCAATAATAAGATTCATATCGAAATATACTGTTCTACTCCGTAACGGCTCTCACTAAGCAGGCATATGTAGGGTATTCTACATAAAGCTAGAATAAAATACCACACTAAAATCAGTTTAAGATGGTGGTAGTTGACGGTCATCTAGGGGTACTCAACCACAAGAGTGGCTCATTCACTACACACCCTAGCTTTTTGTGCACAATGTTCCATGACTGGAGTGTGTGGTTCGTGGGGCCCACAAGGGCCCGGGTCTTTTTTTAGAGTGCTCAATATAGTCCCTCCTCGCCCAACTCTAATCGATCTAGGCTGTAGGCTGGGTCCGTGTGTGGGACATGCATCCAGTGGTTAATCACTAGCAATTGGGATGCCCAATAGTATGTTTGTATGTTCGGGAGTGCGATACCCCCATTTACCAGATTTGATACAGTTTTGTCATAGCTATGCAAGTTGGTTTATTATTCCAAAGGAGTTTAGTGACTTCTGCCTCTATTGCTCGGAAATAGGACTGGGGGACCAAGAAAGGTGTATTTTGAAGGACATAGAGGAACTTTGGGAGTGCCATCATTTTGAAAAGTAGAACAAAAAAGGTTTTGGATCCTACATCTATCCAGCCCGGACCTCAACAACAAAGTAAACAGAACAGAGTGGCTGGATAGGGAAAATTAATATCGTGAGTATCAGTAACGCAGTCAATATGTACTACGTAACCAAGGTCTTCTGTACCAAAACAAATTTATTTAATTTTTATCTGTTTTTTCAGATTTTTCAAAACGCATGGGCAAACCAAAGACTCTCACATCAGTGAATACATGAATACAGTATTTACATTTATACACACATACCAATGTACATTATTTACAAGGTGAAAGAAACACAATTGAATAAAGACAGTTGAAAATGACACACCAAAAAAGCGATAACGTTATTCAATACTCAAACATAAATTGCATTTATATACGATGAGAAAATTCATACAAAACACAGGGGTATAACCAGTCCATGGGGATGTAAAACCAAGGGATAAGCGGGGACAGATGGAATGATACGCCTGCCTGCCTGACAACACTGTGGTTGAATATTTGTATTGGGTTGCACCACTAGGGTCCCAGATGGTAAATATTTTCTCTTCCTAGGTGCACCCTTCTGAATGACCACAGGGTGGAAATGTCGACGCGTTTCGAACCGGATAATTGACGGTTCTCTTCAGGACGGGGACTGGGAACAATAAGTCTGTAACAATATACAGAGTGGGTGTCAGGGTTAAATAGCATAATTGTGGAAAAAACTTTTTTCAACGACTCCACACCATGAGATAAACTTTTACCTGCACGTGGCAAAGAATGTGCTTTGGTGTCGGTAAATCGCCGGGGGGAGGGAATTGATTCTGTGAAGACATACAAAATTACACCTTAGCACCCTAGTACCTTCGTGAAACTCTCAAGATCTATACTGATACCAATCGCCTAGTGCCATCAAGAATACGAACTCGTACCTGTGGTTAGCCGAGTTGGATTCTTTAAGAATCGATTGTCCGCCGCGCGGTACACACACGTGAGTAGAACTGTTTACATATTGAATATGTTTCGTTTTGCCAGCTGAAATAAACACACAGAAATCGGTGCGCGAGATTTAGACCACTGCCTCAGTGTGACACAAAATATGTGAGTTATGAAGCCGAGTGACAATTCCTACCTGAGTAGGTAGCTTTTGAAACCTGTAGCGTTAGAGGCCAGAAATCACTTCAGGGCTGGTGAATAAATGAGCCGCAACCTGCGTTACAAAAAAGCGAAGGTGATTAAGCCAAGCTTTCCCGTGAAACTAGCGGTCATAGCAATACGGCGCTTGGCGCGTTTAGCAGGGGGCCTGCAATGCACTTACTTTGTCCGTAGGATTCAATCTCTCGGGGTGTCTCAAGCTGGAACGCGCACAGTGTCAGTGTGTCTGAGCGTTGTGTGGATTATTTAAAAACTACCGGAGCCGGTTGGTTTGTGGGAGTGGCTAGGAGGCGGAATACGTGAAGGATCATGGTCCATGTAGTTCCGGGCAATTTTTTGTAAATATGTATAATCTTTTATTGGGCACTGTATCCACAGGGCAACGTGAATTCAGTATATGATCGTGCCAGAGCTTAGGTATTTACAAACAGATTTGCATCAAGTCGTGCACTATATCAACAGGCAATAGTGAGCTTGCAAGACTCAGAACATGCCAAATGGTAAACGGGATGCCAGGGCAGTGCAACAACATAAAGGTACAACAGGTGCAGAACAGTATAAAGAATGAATGAACAACCGAGTTAAAAACCACAGCAGCACAGCCGGGCTCAGCCGAGAAATTGGAAAATAGATCACAGACTGGAAATTTCAGACATTTCGTTCAGGCCACTATTGGACGTGTCAAACTTCAGAATGAGGTACGCTTCTTTCTGGGACAAACGTAGATCAGGGTCTCCACTGCCCCCCCTGATAACTGCCAGGACTGTCCATCTGATATCTTGACTGGAATGATTTTTTTGCAAAAAGTGTGAAACAAGTGGAGCTGTCAAGATTTTATTATTGATTCTTGAACGGTGCTGGATAATGCGCTGGCGGACCTCCTGAGTGGTTTTGCCGATGTACAGCATATTGCATGGGCATTGGATGGCGTACACAGCGTACTTGGTTTTACAGTTCGTGTGTTCCTTGTGGCGCCAGAATTTCTTCCCATCTGTGAATAGTGACCCTTCCATGGTGAGTTCGCAGACGGAACAGGTCCCGCACTTGCGATGCCCCGTGACAGGATTTGCTCCAAAGATGGTATTCTGGTGATCCTTTTTGGGTTGCGGTCTCGTCGATGTTATCATCTGCCCAATGCTTCTGTTCTTTTTTAGAGCAAAAAGGGGGGCGCCTATGTCCGGGAGGATTTCCTTGACCAAATGCCAACTGCGTCTGATGATTTTTTGCAGCTGGTTGGTGTGTGGGCCAAAAGTGGAGACGCACACCATCCGGTCCGTCGCGGGTTTAGATCTTTTTTCAAGAAGGTGTTCCCTGGGTGTCCATCTCGCTCTCTTCATAGAGTGTTTGAGGAGCTTCTGGGGGTAACCACGTTCCTGTAATTTGGAAGTGAGGGCTTGTCCATGTAGTTCGAATTGCTCAATGGTGGTGCAATTGCGTCGCACGCGGAGATATTGGCCATAAGGGAGATTATCCCTTAGGCTGCGCGGATGGTAGCTCTTGTAATGAAGAGCATTGTTCTTATCCGTCTTCTTCTGGTACAATGAGCATGACAGTGCATTTTCTTTCACTGAGACTTCGACATCCAGAAACGGGAGGGTTTTTTCATGATAACTCAAGCTGAATTTAATGTCCGGGGTCCTGTTGTTCAGCCACACATGAAATTCTTCCAGTTGTGTAGATGTGCCATTCCACACACACCAGACATCATCTATGAATCGGAGCCATTGTCCGATGGAATCTCTGTAGGGGTTGTTGTTGAGGACAAACTTATCTTCGAACTGGCCCATAAACAGTATGGCCATTTCGGGGGCGAAAGGACAGCCCATCGCCGAGCCTTTGATTTGTAAAAACATTTCATCCTCAAAGGTGAAAAAGTTTTTCTTGAGAGCCACCGTGGCCAGAGAGATTATCAGTTCTGTGGGCACCCTGTGTGGGCGTGGACGACCCTCCAGATAGAGTTCCATGACATCCAAGCCATCTTGCTGGGGTATTTGGGTGTATAGCGAAGACACATCCATGGTAGCTAGTAACTGACAAGAAGGATCAAATGGTACACCCTCGACCTTGTTGATAAAGTCCATTGTATCCCTCAGGTAGGATGGCACTTGCACAACCAGCGGTTTCAAGAATACATCTACGAATTTGGAGATGGGCTCGAGGACAGAATCGCACCCAGAAACTATTGGGCGCCCCGGTGGTACTTTGGGGTCTTTGTGCACCTTGGGAAGGAAGTACAGATGTGGAGTCCGTGGGTGTTGTTTGATCAAATATTGTGATTCCTTTGGGCCCAGAATTCCTGCGTCCTTGGCTGCATTTACGAGTCCTTTTATTTGGTCCTGAATTTGAGCGGTTGGGTCATGACTGATCTTGCGGTACCACTCCTGATTATACACATGATTGCGTCCCTCTGTCCGATATAGTTCCTTGGACCACAGGACCACCGCTCCCCCTTTATCAGCTTGTCTGATAACCGCTTCCTTCTGCGTCCTGAGTTCTAGAATGGCCTCTCTGTGTTTTTTAGTAATATTTCTTGGAACAAAAGGGCGTTGATTCTCTAATACGTTGAGTGATGACATGACTGAACGTTCAAACGCTAGAATGTTTTTTGAAACATTATGATTGGCTGGGCAGAAGGAGGATTTGTTCCTCAGGCCTGACGCTTCCATGTTGGCTTGTTCATTTGCATCCTTAAAAAACCATCGCAGTCGGATCTTCCGAAAGAATTCCATCACTTCCAGTTTTATCTTGGTAAAATCCATGGCAACACCAGGGACAAAGGAAAGGCCCATTTCAAGGACCTCTTGTTCAGCTTTTGACAAAGTTTTCTCAGAGATGTTGATGATGGCTGACGGCTTTATGAGTTGTAATGCTTCTTGCGCGTGGTCATTTCCCATTGGGGCTTGAATCTTGTCCTCTTTGGCTGTTGGCCCTGGCCTAAAAAAGGCCTCTTGGGGGTGTTCCTGTTCTGCTGGTTTCTATTCGACGGGCCCTCTCCTGCATCGGAGTCCTCCATCGATTCAGAGGAAGATGTTTCCGAGAAGGTAGTGAATCTTCTCTTTGATCTCCCCTGGTTGGAGTTCAAATACCTGATTGAATCCGATCTATTATAGAATTCGTCTTTTAGGTAGGGATACACATTGTCAATGTTGAAGTTCTTCTGATCTTTTTCAAACTTTGTTGTTTTAAAGTTGATCGTGTTGTCTCTAAACGTGACCAGTTCCTTTTCAATTTTTTCAAGAAGAGCTTTGGCCTCAATTTCCGTATGGTTGTCTCTAATGGCTTTGAGTTGTCCCTCAATTTCCTCTTCTTCTTTTTTGAGGATTCGCTGGGCAGTCTCGACTGTGTGAACCATTAGGTCCCTGCTGCATTTAGTGCTGATAAAGCTGAAGCCTTTGCGATAGACCGGGTCATCGGTAAAGATGACAGGGACGTTTTTAATCTGGAGGCCCCATGGAATAGTACCAGCTCTCAAGTTTGCAAGTAGAAAGTGGCCATGTAATTCCGTTCGGACATGTTTTTTCCGAAGTCTGGTTAATTTTTCGGCATAGTTGAGCTGTTTGGCTGTGCTGCTGAGTTTAACGGATGAAAAAAGTGTGGAGTCTGACATTAGTTTTTTGATATGATCCTCACTGAACGATAACGTGTCTTGTTCAGCCATGTTGCATATAAATGCAATTTATGTTTGAGTATTGAATAACGTTATCGCTTTTTTGGTGTGTCATTTTCAACTGTCTTTATTCAATTGTGTTTCTTTCACCTTGTAAATAATGTACATTGGTATGTGTGTATAAATGTAAATACTGTATTCATGTATTCACTGATGTGAGAGTCTTTGGTTTGCCCATGCGTTTTGAAAAATCTGAAAAAACAGATAAAAATTAAATAAATTTGTTTTGGTACAGAAGACCTTGGTTACGTAGTACATATTGACTGCGTTACTGATACTCACGATATTAATTTTCCCTATCCAGCCATTCTGTTCTGTTTACTTTGTTGTTGAGGTCCGGGCTGGATAGATGTAGGATCCAAAACCTTTTTTGTTCTACAGTTTGGTATAGCGGGCGTTGGCTCGCAAGGTTTCCCTTATTCTTCGACACAAAAGTGTAGTCGATTTTTTCATTGATTGTAGCAAGGGGAGCTCTTGCTTCCCTCTTTAAAAAAACCCAACATGGCTGAACAAGACACGTTATCGTTCAGTGAGGATCATATCAAAAAACTAATGTCAGACTCCACACTTTTTTCATCCGTTAAACTCAGCAGCACAGCCAAACAGCTCAACTATGCCGAAAAATTAACCAGACTTCGGAAAAAACATGTCCGAACGGAATTACATGGCCACTTTCTACTTGCAAACTTGAGAGCTGGTACTATTCCATGGGGCCTCCAGATTAAAAACGTCCCTGTCATCTTTACCGATGACCCGGTCTATCGCAAAGGCTTCAGCTTTATCAGCACTAAATGCAGTAGGGACCTAATGGTTCACACAGTCGAGACTGCCCAGCGAATCCTCAAAAAAGAAGAAGAGGAAATTGAGGAACAACTCAAAGCCATTAGAGACAACCATACGGAAATTGAGGCCAAAGCTCTTCTTGAAAAAATTGAAAAGGAACTGGTCACGTTTAGAGACAACACGATCAACTTTAAAACAACAAAGTTTGAAAAAGATCAGAAGAACTTCAACATTGACAATGTGTATCCCTACCTAAAAGACGAATTCTATAATAGATCGGATTCAATCAGGTATTTGAACTCCAACCAGGGGAGATCAAAGAGAAGATTCACTACCTTCTCGGAAACATCTTCCTCTGAATCGATGGAGGACTCCGATGCAGGAGAGGGCCCGTCGAATAGAAACCAGCAGAACAGGAACACCCCCAAGAGGCCTTTTTTAGGCCAGGGCCAACAGCCAAAGAGGACAAGATTCAAGCCCCAATGGGAAATGACCACGCGCAAGAAGCATTACAACTCATAAAGCCGTCGGCCATCATCAACATCTCTGAGAAAACTTTGTCAAAAGCTGAACAAGAGGTCCTTGAAATGGGCCTTTCCTTTGTCCCTGGTGTTGCCATGGATTTTACCAAGATAAAACTGGAAGTGATGGAATTCTTTCGGAAGATCCGACTGCGATGGTTTTTTAAGGATGCAAATGAACAAGCCAACATGGAAGCGTCAGGCCTGAGGAACAAATCCTCCTTCTGCCCAGCCAATCATAATGTTTCAAAAAACATTCTAGCGTTTGAACGTTCAGTCATGTCATCACTCAACGTATTAGAGAATCAACGCCCTTTTGTTCCAAGAAATATTACTAAAAAACACAGAGAGGCCATTCTAGAACTCAGGACGCAGAAGGAAGCGGTTATCAGACAAGCTGATAAAGGGGGAGCGGTGGTCCTGTGGTCCAAGGAACTATATCGGACAGAGGGACGCAATCATGTGTATAATCAGGAGTGGTACCGCAAGATCAGTCATGACCCAACCGCTCAAATTCAGGACCAAATAAAAGGACTCGTAAATGCAGCCAAGGACGCAGGAATTCTGGGCCCAAAGGAATCACAATATTTGATCAAACAACACCCACGGACTCCACATCTGTACTTCCTTCCCAAGGTGCACAAAGACCCCAAAGTACCACCGGGGCGCCCAATAGTTTCTGGGTGCGATTCTGTCCTCGAGCCCATCTCCAAATTCGTAGATGTATTCTTGAAACCGCTGGTTGTGCAAGTGCCATCCTACCTGAGGGATACAATGGACTTTATCAACAAGGTCGAGGGTGTACCATTTGATCCTTCTTGTCAGTTACTAGCTACCATGGATGTGTCTTCGCTATACACCCAAATACCCCAGCATGATGGCTTGGATGTCATGGAACTCTATCTGGAGGGTCGTCCACGCCCACACAGGGTGCCCACAGAACTGATAATCTCTCTGGCCACGGTGGCTCTCAAGAAAAACTTTTTCACCTTTGAGGACGAAATGTTTTTACAAATCAAAGGCTCGGCGATGGGCTGTCCTTTCGCCCCCGAAATGGCCATACTGTTTATGGGCCAGTTCGAAGATAAGTTTGTCCTCAACAACAACCCCTACAGAGATTCCATCGGACAATGGCTCCGATTCATAGATGATGTCTGGTGTGTGTGGAATGGCACATCTACACAACTGGAAGAATTTCATGTGTGGCTGAACAACAGGACCCCGGACATTAAATTCAGCTTGAGTTATCATGAAAAAACCCTCCCGTTTCTGGATGTCGAAGTCTCAGTGAAAGAAAATGCACTGTCATGCTCATTGTACCAGAAGAAGACGGATAAGAACAATGCTCTTCATTACAAGAGCTACCATCCACGCAGCCTAAGGGATAATCTCCCTTATGGCCAATATCTCCGCGTGCGACGCAATTGCACCACCATTGAGCAATTCGAACTACATGGACAAGCCCTCACTTCCAAATTACAGGAACGTGGTTACCCCCAGAAGCTCCTCAAACACTCTATGAAGAGAGCGAGATGGACACCCAGGGAACACCTTCTTGAAAAAAGATCTAAACCCGCGACGGACCGGATTGTGTGCGTCTCCACTTTTGGCCCACACACCAACCAGCTGCAAAAAATCATCAGACGCAGTTGGCATTTAGTCAAGGAAATCCTCCCGGACATAGGCGCCCCCCTTTTTGCTCTAAAAAAGAACAGAAGCATTGGGCAGATGATAACATCGACGAGACCGCAACCCAAAAAGGATCACCAGAATACCATCTTTGGAGCAAATCCTGTCACGGGGCATCGCAAGTGCGGGACCTGTTCCGTCTGCGAACTCACCATGGAAGGGTCACTATTCACAGATGGGAAGAAATTCTGGCGCCACAAGGAACACATGAACTGTAAAACCAAGTACGCTGTGTACGCCATCCAATGCCCATGCAATATGCTGTACATCGGCAAAACCACTCAGGAGGTCCGCCAGCGCATTATCCAGCACCGTTCAAGAATCAATAATAAAATCTTGACAGCTCCACTTGTTTCACACTTTTTGCAAAAAAATCATTCCAGTCAAGATATCAGATGGACAGTCCTGGCAGTTATCAGGGGGGGGCAGTGGAGACCCTGATCTACGTTTGTCCCAGAAAGAAGCGTACCTCATTCTGAAGTTTGACACGTCCAATAGTGGCCTGAACGAAATGTCTGAAATTTCCAGTCTGTGATCTATTTTCCAATTTCTCGGCTGAGCCCGGCTGTGCTGCTGTGGTTTTTAACTCGGTTGTTCATTCATTCTTTATACTGTTCTGCACCTGTTGTACCTTTATGTTGTTGCACTGCCCTGGCATCCCGTTTACCATTTGGCATGTTCTGAGTCTTGCAAGCTCACTATTGCCTGTTGATATAGTGCACGACTTGATGCAAATCTGTTTGTAAATACCTAAGCTCTGGCACGATCATATACTGAATTCACGTTGCCCTGTGGATACAGTGCCCAAAAAAAGATTATACATATTTACAAAAAATTGCCCGGAACTACATGGACCATGATCCTTCACGTATTCCGCCTCCTAGCCACTCCCACAAACCAACCGGCTCCGGTAGTTTTTAAATAATCCACACAACGCTCAGACACACTGACACTGTGCGCGTTCCAGCTTGAGACACCCCGAGAGATTGAATCCTACGGACAAAGTAAGTGCATTGCAGGCCCCCTGCTAAACGCGCCAAGCGCCGTATTGCTATGACCGCTAGTTTCACGGGAAAGCTTGGCTTAATCACCTTCGCTTTTTTGTAACGCAGGTTGCGGCTCATTTATTCACCAGCCCTGAAGTGATTTCTGGCCTCTAACGCTACAGGTTTCAAAAGCTACCTACTCAGGTAGGAATTGTCACTCGGCTTCATAACTCACATATTTTGTGTCACACTGAGGCAGTGGTCTAAATCTCGCGCACCGATTTCTGTGTGTTTATTTCAGCTGGCAAAACGAAACATATTCAATATGTAAACAGTTCTACTCACGTGTGTGTACCGCGCGGCGGACAATCGATTCTTAAAGAATCCAACTCGGCTAACCACAGGTACGAGTTCGTATTCTTGATGGCACTAGGCGATTGGTATCAGTATAGATCTTGAGAGTTTCACGAAGGTACTAGGGTGCTAAGGTGTAATTTTGTATGTCTTCACAGAATCAATTCCCTCCCCCCGGCGATTTACCGACACCAAGGCACATTCTTTGCCACGTGCAGGTAAAAGTTTATCTCATGGTGTGGAGTCGTTGAAAAAAGTTTTTTCCACAATTATGCTATTTAACCCTGACACCCACTCTGTATATTGTTACAGACTTATTGTTCCCAGTCCCCGTCCTGAAGAGAACCGTCAATTATCCGGTTCGAAACGCGTCGACATTTCCACCCTGTGGTCATTCAGAAGGGTGCACCTAGGAAGAGAAAATATTTACCATCTGGGACCCTAGTGGTGCAACCCAATACAAATATTCAACCACAGTGTTGTCAGGCAGGCAGGCGTATCATTCCATCTGTCCCCGCTTGTCCCTTGGTTTTACATCCCCATGGACTGGTTATACCCCTGTGTTTTGTATGAATTTTCTCATTGTATATAAATGCAATTTATGTTTGAGTATTAAATAACGTTATCGCTTTTTTGGTGTGTCATTTTCAACTGTCTTTATTCAATTGTGTTTCTTTCACCTTGTAAATAATGTACATTGGTATGTGTGTATAAATGTAAATACTGTATTCATGTATTCACTGATGTGAGAGTCTTTGGTTTGCCCATGCGTTTTGAAAAATCTGAAAAAACAGATAAAAATTAAATAAATTTGTTTTGGTACAGAAGACCTTGGTTACGTAGTACATATTGACTGCGTTACTGATACTCACGATATTAATTTTCCCTATCCAGCCATTCTGTTCTGTTTACATCATTTTGAAAAGTGCAGCTTTCCCCAGGAGCGTCAGTGGCAATGACTGCAAGTGCATGGTATCTCTTTGCAGCGGTTTCAGAGGGGCTTGGAGATTCAGAGTCATCAAGACCTCTGAGTCGTGGGTGACGTGAATTCCTAGATATTTGAAAGTGTGCTCAGCAATTGTAACGTCACAGCCAGCCAGGAGTATTGGTGGAGGTCCTTTCAGGACATATAGCACTGATTTTGTCTAATTAATCGTGTACCCTGAATATGTCCATATGAACTAAATATGTCTGACATGCAAAACAGGGAACGCCTGGGAGAGGCCATATATAGGAGGACTTTGTCTGCATATAAGGATATTCGATCCTTACATCCCTCAGTCTAGCGGAGCCCGTGAATGACAGGGTACTGTCACACTCAGGCCGCCAGAGGCTCCAGTACAAGGGCAAAGAGAAGCAGTGACAGTGGGAAGCCCTGTCTTGTGCCTCGGTGTACTGGGAACTCTCTGGATCTATGCCCATTGGCTACTTAATGGACCAGTGGAGTAGTGTATAACAGCCTTACCCAGGAACAGAATTTTTGCCCGAACCCCAAGTTGCGAGAACAGCGAAAAGAAAGGGCCACTCGACCATGTCAAAGGCCATTCGTGCATCCAAGGACAGCACGATGGCTTATTCTTGTGTGGTATGCTTTCAGCCCAACATGTCATGGAGGCAACTCAAATTTAAGGCTGTATTCCTCCCAGGCATTAATGATTAATCTGGATATATTAACCTAGCTAGAAGCGGCGTGAGTCTATTGGCCAGGGCTTGGCCAATATCTTGGCCTCAGCGTTAATCACAGATATGGGACTGTAGGAGGCACACTCCTGAGCGGGCTTGCCAGGTTTGTGGATGGTCACTATTGTTGCCATTCTTTGGTCTCATACATAGTTACTGGATAGGGCGTGAGTGTTGTTGTATTTAGTTTGTACCACTCTATGGGAATACCGTTTGGGCCCAAGGCCTTTCCTGACGTAAGGTTACGGATCGCTTTCGCAATTTCTTCCATTGAGAGCTCTGCCTCTAATAATTGAGACTCCTTCTCCGTGAGCTTTGGAAGTTTGATATCACAGAGGTACTCCTCCACACCCTCTTGTGTTATTTTGAGCATGGAAGTGTAAACCTGTTCGTAGTGATGTGCTAGAAGGTCTACTATGTCTTGGGGATTCTCTGTAGTCTCGCCCGTTCTGCAATCCACCTTTCTCGCTTGTCAAGCCAGACCAAAGGCTTGCCGGCCTTATCACCAACTTCATATATAGTGTGTTGGGTAGCGGAGAGTCGCGTCTTCACTTCCTCCCATAGATGGTCTTTATACTCCTGTTTTTTAAGGTGTAATAGATGAGTGTTTGCATCGGAGGGGTCCTATCCCTGGCCCTCTCTATGTCACCTACCTCCTGTTCGAGTGCCGCCACTGTCTGAACCTTTTCTCTTTTATGGTGCGTTATGAGTGAGACCCCCTACCCTCAGAGCACTGTCTTGTATGCCTCCCACAGGACAAGTGAAGAAGAGACTGAGGGTGCATGTTCACTAAAGTAGTGTTTGGTGGTGTCAGTCAGTGCTTTCCAAGTCTTAGGGGTCTTGAGGTATCCGGGGTATATAGGGAATATGCGACGCTGCGCTGTGGCCTGCAACGTATATAGAGTACTGACGATGAGTGATCAGAGATGCCACTCGGTAAACGTGCAACGTCTAGGAAGTTTCCAATTTCGCCTGCCGGCACCAGTATGTGATCTTTTCTGCACCTGAGTGATATGTATACTGTCCTGAAAGCGAAATCGCCAAATGTCTACCAGGCCTATGGTTTCTAGGAAATCCGTTAGGGTAGAGTGTGTCCGGTGTCGAGGGGGCGTGAGGTCCAGAGTATCATCCAATGTACCATTGAAATCACCTCCTATAATTAAATTACCCTGTGAGAGTTGAAGTAGGAATTCGATGAGCGCCGGGAATGCTAACGAGTGGCGCAGTGGGGGGATGTAGACTGACACTATGTTAACCACCCTACCTTCCTATTGACACGACAGTGCTGCGAATCGACCCTGGTCATCTGTGTACGTGTGTTATTGCTTTTTTAGACGGATCCCTACCCCCCGTGAATCGGATGTACACTCCAAGTGTACCGCTAATTTAAAACCCCACCTGTCAAATGCTTTGCAGGCCATCCCTGGTAAATGGGTCTCCTGTAGTAGGGTTATTGCTGGTGTTTTACACTTTAGATATTGGAGGTCTCGTCCCCGCTTGAGCTTATCCCGGAGACCATTAACATTCCAGGATATAATAGGTAGATGCTGTGCGTGTAGTGTCACAGGTGTGGTGGGATCAGGTGGCGTTGTCATGGATAATGTTGGAGGCATACGCTATACGGTCTAGATAGTTTTGCAGCAATGCACGAACAGCAGGGGCGGACCTACGATGTGCCATACAACATATAAAAACAAATAATCCAAATAAATCAAAACTTCCGCAAGAAACCCTCATTCCATTCCCCCTCCCTGCCTCCTTGCAAGACATTTTTTAACTACCCACCACCCCAACTTTGGAGAGTGCCTATTTCCCGTTACCCGTTACCTTCGTAGGGGGAGGGAGAGCTCCTGAGTTGTCCCCTCAGGGGCCTTCTGGTAGACAGAATTACCCGCCCAGCTTTATTTAGGTGGTCATAAAATGATGCTGGAAACCCCCTGTCCATAGAAAGTCCCGTAGGGAACTGTTAGTAACCAGTCCTGGAAGAGTCACTGCTGCAGTGGGTCATTCTAGAAGCTTATAGCCCCCTCCACATATATGACAGTAGCGCAGCATCGTGATTCTTCACTCTGTGCTTTATCCGGACTATGGAGCAGGTCCCAGTGTGTTAGCATCTTACTTGGAAGGTGCCCAAGATGTCTATTCAGTTCTCTTTGGGCAAGTTCTCTGTTGCCGGTGAGCTACCCATCCGGTCCAGGGATTGTGATCTTGTAGTGTCACGGACGGTGTTTCGTCCGGGCTTTCCGCTGTGTGGGACCTGTGGACATCCCTCCAACCAGTCCTGTGCTGCCTCTGGGGTTGTGAAGAACCATGTCTTCCCATCCGCCTCCACTCTTAGCTTCACAGGGAACATCATTGACGAAATAGATCGTGCTTTGCTGATAACGGATCGGGGGTGCTCTTGCCGTCTGAAGGATGAGGTCTCCATCATAAAAGTTAAAAATAAGTGCTAGTATGGGCCGAGAGGGCGCTCCCGGTCTGGGTCTGCCCCCGGGGACACGGTGGGCCCGCTCGGCCTGAAAAATAGTGTGGGCGCTTATTCAGGCTTGTTTTCCTGGCCATTGGTGGACACGCCGGTGGGCCACCGCGTCTTTTTTCTCCACGGGTCCCGCTGCAATGCCAGAGAAAAGAGCAGTGTCCTCAGAGCCCAAGGGGGGTCCCTAAATCAAGGGTCAGCTCGGGGTACGCTTTCCCTCTCGGCGCCGCAGATCACTTGACGCCAGGAGTGCCCGCCGGGTACAGCTCTTACTTTAAGCCCCGGTGGGCGCAACTCCTGGCTACGTCCCACGCCATCAGCAGAGTCTTGTCAGGGCAGCGAATTTCAGCGCAGCGGTTAGCTCGTTAGATGCAGGAGGGGCTCTGACATTCCCGCTGCTATTTTGTGCTGGGTTAGGGTGCGGATAAGGTGGACGGATTTCAATTACAGCCTCCGGAGGTCCGGAGCTCTCCTAGGCAGCGGCCATCTTCGTCAGCTACCGGTCACGACCACCCCCCCACATTTCCAACTCTTTCAACATTTTTAAAAAGTTTACAAACACTTCGAAACTGTCATTAGGAGACTCCAGAACATGACAATTTGTTTGGAAATTACAAGAAATTCCTCCAAGGTGTCGACATAGCAGATTTTTGGTGGGCTCAAATGTAGTAAATGTATGGTACTTCTAAACACAAGTTCTAGATCCCACCACTAGGCACCAATGTGTGGATGTGCATCCTCACCATTTAATAAACTCATAAACCTGTCTTGGATTCAGTCAGACTCATTTGAAAAACATTTGCTGAACCCTGGGTAGCTGTGGCTTCAAGCAGCCCGGCTTAAACAAAGTATTTAAAAGTACCAAAACATTTGAACAAGAAAGAAATGAGACAGAAATGGAATCCAACACCAATGTATCCTATTTTCATAAATTATTAGACACCAAAATTAACAAAATCCTACATGGGGAGAGGTTTTAGAGAAATGAATTTTTAAGTAAATCATAAATCACAGCTTTTCACCCAAAATGCAGGCAAGCGTTGGCAACTATCTCCATTAGCGGTTACTTTGAAAACATTTGATTAAGTTGTGTTTGGGTACTGAGGAAATATAAATTTTATGGTCAAGATGTGTTCCCTAGCGCGTACCCCACCGTCTCCATGTACGAGTTAAAGTGCATGTAACTTCCCTCCTGTACCAGCTATGAAGACGCAAATACATTTGCGTCCAACGTTAACATGTCCTCTTTCAGATCCACCCTGAATGGGTTGAATGGTCCGTTCCTAAGTACGCTATGCCAACGTCTTTTTGTTGTGTACTCCTACGTTTTTCAGCTCTGGCTGAGTAGGCCCCTGAATTTCTGCCACCGAGCCTCTTTTCTGGCTTCTGACTCAAAGGGCCTCTGCCCAGGCTGCCTCTGTACCCGTGAACTCTGACTTACTTTCAGCGCGGCCCCTCGCGCTCATCTCAGCCTGCTGCCTGCCAAGATTGACTATAACCTTCGAGTTATCTGTTCCGCTCCCCGAAAATACATTCCTGCCTGCCAGTTTCAGTAAACATTCCCCTCAGCTGCAGAGCCAAAGGGCCGGCCTGTCTCCGTGCAAGTAATTCATAGCCTCTGTTACCATGCTCCCATGGAAGGCCCATGCCCCCACGCTTCTCATACAGACACTCAGGCGCTTATACACGCACTCCTCAGCAAGTATAGAATAGCTTCTGCCCTAGAGACCTTTCCGCTCAGATAATATGGTTCCTAAACATCAGATATCAGATATGATAGAAGCACAAGTTGATCTGACATGCCAGACTTCTGTCTCTTTCCGTCAGTGTAAATGTCAAGTCCCCTGCACCCTCCAGCTTCACGTCAATCACACGTCATGCAGCTGCGCGCGCATCTAAGCTTCCGATTTCTGCTGACATTGCAACCTTTCTGTTAGTGCCACCCCTTTTGCGACACCTACCTGTGACGTTTCTTGAACACACCTCCAGTTACACCTCTAGTTCACGCCTCTTGATTACGCACTTGTAACACGTGTATACTGTTATCTTGTCTTCTCTCAGCTGTTACGCCTCCTGCACTGTTGCTTATGGCATGAATTAAGTATATAAGCTATGTACTGTTAATAAAATGTAGCGCTCTATCCCTTCTGACACCCCTGTGGTGGTCAGAACATGATATCCTGGTCACGACCATTCCTTTTTAAGGAATAAAACCCCTAAGAAACTCTAACACCACGGACTCTGTCTTTTTTCTTCCGATCTGAGTAATTATTGATTAAGTACTTACCTGCATAGAAATTAAGAGAGTAAATTAATTATTTACATCATTTTGACGCCCGAATAGGGACCCCTCCCCCACCTCACGCGCCGGTTGGCGCATTGCAAGCTCTGTCCCCTGCCATCAGTTAGATGGACCATACGCGTACCGGCAGGATTTCCTGCATCTCCCTCTGACCCACGGAGGTGACGAAGACTGCGATCAGTGCCCAGACGAGGCGGTGAGGAGTGCGGAGGATCCCGACCAGAGCCTAGCCGAAAGAAGCAAGGTCCGAGGTGTCAAGAGGCCCACCAGGTTTCCGAAGTTTTCTGAAGTTTCCCGAAGTTTTCCGAAGTTTCGAGTCGAGTCCAGTCGAGTTTTCCGAGGCCTTCTGTTTCCGTGCTTCCCGGTGAGTACCATTGCTGGGACGTATCTAGACGGGTTTGGGTACGCAAGTCCGGTCTGCACTGTTTTTAGGCAGTGTATCTGTACTGTTTAGCAGTATATCCAGTCTGAATTTCTGCACTGTCATACCAGTGTATCTGTACTGTTTAGCAGTGCATCCGGTATAGGGGGTAGTCATCTATGTCTCAAATGTCTTTTCATGTGATTTATGTTGTGGTATGAATGTGACCGTTTTTTGTGCATTATTGTGTTTTCTTGTATAACTAGTTATATTCAGAATTAAGTATCAAGGATCGAGCATTCAGTATTAAGTAAGCAAAATGCAGTTTTTCAACAAGTTAAAGCAGATAGGAACTAGGAAAGGGATACTAGAGGAAGAAATTCCTATCCCCCCTAGGGACACTCCAGGTAACTTTATGTATAACAAGCATGGCATAGATGCCATATTGTATCTAGAATTATGGGCCGATTATACGAAACATCTAGACGAGAGACACAGATGGCCAGTTAATGGAACATGGGATGCCGAGTGCATCATGAAGGTAGAAGAGGCATTATGGAAAAAGAAAGCCAGACAATCTCAGAAAGACGCCATAGAATTTTGGCGTAAGGAATCACATAAACGTGCTGAAAGAGCACTCCGTAGAGAAGACAGACTTAAAGAATCAGAGAAAGCACAGGAGAATGAACTAGTTACCGAGGGGATCCGAGTAAAAAGTGAACAGATAGACCGCGCACGACATAATCTTATGAATAGTATGTATCTTGTGGCCGAGGGTACACCTGAGGCCCTATCAGAAATACCGAAAAACTTACCGTCACCATTAGTTCCAACTAAAGTAATGCATAAGACTACTAAAGACATATTCCTAAATTCATATCTAGAGGATGTAGTACCAGCTTACACCAATCTGCCTGTTCGTGCCCTGCCTACTGACAGGGACGGGGATGGCACCCCGCCCCCAGATCATGTTCCGCCAGTACCACGACAGACCTCCCCCGTTCCGCCAGCCCCGCCACTTCCTGCACTCAAAACAGATCTACCGAAACCACGTTTACCTGATCTAACAAAAAGACAAATTCAAGTACAAAAACAGACTTCACAAGGAGATAATACACAAGCCTCCGCTTCAGGGGGTGCGACCGCGGGTCCTCGGACCCCGCCATTAACTCACAGATTAAATCTCAGGGATATACAGAGTCCTCTCACGTTCAGATCACCCAGCTTTGATGCATTTAAAGAAAAGATTTCAGTTTGCAGATACGATCCAGTACCCGGAAAAGACGACCTAATGATATTGGCATCACTACGGTTAAGATCTGCTACTGATATGTTGCTATGTTATGTAGGTATGAAGGATCGTCTAGATAGAATATATGAGTTTGTTCAGACAGGAAAAGACCCTGACAGCATCAAGGATGCCATGGAGAAACAGAAAGTTGACATTCAAGCACAGATATTACGATTTTTCATAAACTGTCTAATAAGAGAACGAGATAGGCCTGGAACAGATCAGAGTGAATTAGATGCACTGAACAAGTGGGGTCAAAATATAGCTGAAGGAAAACATGACAAAGGGACCTGCATAGCCACAATGTATAGGAAAATTAGGAAAGCAGTGCTAGAGGTACACCAAAAAGAGAAAGACAAAGCTTCCTCCGAGGAGGAAGAAGAATCTGAAGAACCAGAAAAAGCTGCAGATACTATAGCATATGTAGGTAAGGGAAATTACCTTAGGAAAGGCATCCGTCCAGAAAGCAAGAGAGCTTTCTTCTCTGCCTTGACAAATCCGAATTCTGCTGAGCATCAGTTCCAGGAAACTGATAAAAGGCTTCGAGATCGAGTTGGGTACCACGTACTCAATTCTATGGATGAACAAGAACTAGCCCGATCAGCTGTATCATGGGCCGAGAATGCAGACATATATAATGATGACACAGTAGCGCAGACATTTCTGAACCTCTCCCCCGACGAACAGAAATTAGCAGGTGTATACATGATTCAGCACCTTCTCATCAAATACAGAAAACATTATTCTGATCCAGGTCCCTTACACGAAACACTAGAAGCACTACTCATGGATAGATGGAGAGGCTTAAGTACCAAGTTAATACAAATAATTCTAGAACAACGCCGTAGATATGACACGTTCATCAGCTCCGAATATGTTCCCGCCCCGCCCCCAGAAAGGAAAATGTATCACATGCAACGCCTGAGTGGCGTTGAAAGTCAGAACCCCTTACGAGAAGTACACCCAGTTATGGGTACAGATAATGTCTTGAAACGTGTATATGTACACACGCCATTGACCAAGCTAGAACTGTTAGAAATGAAGAAACTAGTCCCGTGCCATGATAAAGACCCTGCAGGTTTTCACAGAGAGCTTAAAGACATGTTACTGATGGGGGATTATACATATGATGACATCATGAAAATGTTAAAGGTACTATTGCCCACGGGTATCTTCGAGAAATTGAAGGAAAAAGAATGGGAGGTGGGGGACACAAAGATTGCATGGGCAGAAATAGAGGACGAAGAAAGAAAACGGGTCCCAGGGGTAGGCCTTGGGGACAAAACTAAAGCATTACCAGGGTTGATAGTACAAGTCCTGCCAAGATTATTGACAACTAGAAAGGAAGATTGGGACGCGATCTCGTCCTGTAAACAGAAACATGATGAAGATACTAGTGACTTCTATTCAAGATTCGAGAAATGTTTTATTATTAATAGCGGCCTCAAACCAAGCAGCGAGTCATATCCGCATCTTTTTGTATCAAAGTTAGTCGAAAATTCCCTACCATTAGTTAAAAACCGAGTATACAAGGTTGAAAGTACTTGGCAGGCAAACACGCCATCCCAGATGTTACAAATGCTCCAGTATCATCAGAACAGAATTAGAGAAGAGCAAGATCAGGAACAGAAGCGCATGAAAGACACGAAGATGAAAATGTTAGTAGCTCAGACGGTCCCAGCTGATGGTCAGAGAAAAGGTGGGACCCAGACAAGTCACCCTACAGCTCCCGTTAAAGGGACATGTAATTACTGCAAGCAGCCAGGTCACTACGTACATGAATGCCCAGTTCTGAAACATAACATAGCGACAGGTAAAACTAAAGAAAGACCGCATCCGCCTAGACAAGACCATAACCAGCATCAGTCTTCACAGAATACACAGAATACACAGCCTATGCATGCTTCTTCAGTTCCAGCACAGACAGTAGCGGTACCACAGCCACAGCCCATTGCTGCGACTCAGCAGGTTTCGCAACAGATGTACCAGTATGCCCAGTCCGCATATCCAGATTATCCCCGATATACATGAAACAGCCTAGAGAGGGAAGGTGGCTTGCCTCTTATTGAGATTCCTGTAGATCAAGAAGGTCCTTATGTACACAGTCAAGTATTGGGAAAAGACAGAAAGTTTTTAATTGACACAGGGGCAAGTCGCACTACGATCAGCCATGATGAAGTCCCAGGGGCACCCCTCTCAGGCTCACAGAATGTTTCCCTTGGTTTTTCAGGACAGCCCATTGTAAATGAGGTATCAGAACCAGTCCCCCTGGCTGTGGGTCCATTATCACGTGTTACAGACTTGTTACTTACAAAATCATGTCCAGAAAATCTGTTAGGAATTAAAACATTAAAGGCTCTAGGAGCTATAATATGCTGTTCCCCGGAGGGAGTTAGACTCTTTCTACGGGATTTCAAGGGTCATTATGTTTTGCGAGAATTCGATGTCAGATTGAAAAATGTACCAGATTACTTGTGGGCAAAAGGCCCAACTGATGTAGGTTGTATGCACATTACACCATACCGCGTTACACTCAAGGCAGGTGTGGTTCTACCACGAATCAGACAATACAAGTTACCACCCGATGCTGTAGTGGCTTTACTGAAAATCATTGAAGAGCTCATTGCCCAAGGAGTGGTCGTAGAGACCGACTCCAATATCTGTAATTCACCCGTCATTCCGATTCTTAAACGTACTGATCCCAATGCACCGCCAGTATATCGGCTGGTGATTGATCTTCGAGAATTAAATAAATGCATTGTACCACAATACCCTGTGGTCCCCGACATCTCTTCCTTATTGACTGCCATTGATTCAGAAGCAACGTTCTTTACTGTAATAGACCTCAAGAACGCCTTCTTTAGTGTACCTATTGACCCCGACAGCCAATATCTATTCGGATTCAGTTTAAATGGACGAAGCTTCAAATTTTCACGCGCACCTCAAGGATTCACAGAAAGCCCCAGCATCTACAGTCAAGCACTGAAAAGACAACTAGATTGTATTCAAATGCCAGTTAACACCGCTTTACTGCAATACGTCGATGATCTACTGATCACCGCACGAAGTGAGCCCGAATGTGAACAAGCATCACTGACAGTTTTACATTTCCTGGCCGACAAGGGACACAAGGTGTCTCCTTCGAAGCTACAATTCTGTGTTCAGCAAGTTGTGTACTTGGGTCACTTGCTGTCCAAAGTGGGGAGACAGCTCACTCCCGATCGCATTCAGTTAATTGTAAATATGCCACAACCCCAGACACAAAAGGAAGTGCGGGCCTTCATAGGCCTCACCTCATACTGCAGACAATGGATTCCTCAATATGCATTTCTAGCTAAACCACTCATCCAGTTAACGACACAGGAGGCAGCGACTTCGACTGCCCTCCCTTGGACTCAGGAACACACACAAGCTTTTGAAGAATTAAAGAAAGCCTTATGCCAAGCACCAGTTTTAGCGACTCCATGTTACAGCAAACCGTTTACACTTTTTGTTACAGAACGTGATGGTACAGCGTTGTCTGTCCTCACCCAAGATCAAGCAGGTTCACATAAGCCTTGCGCTTATTTTTCAAGTACATTGGATTCAGTAGCTCAGGCACTCCCTGCATGCTTAAAGTCAGTAGCAGCAACAGCGTTAGCAATAAGACAAAGTGATTCAATTGTTTTAGGTCATCAGTTAACAGTTCAAGTACCACACTCTGTAGAGGTTTTGTTAAACAGAACCCAGACTCAGCACCTGACTATAGCACGACTGACAGGTTATGAATTAACGCTATTCCAGCCACACATAGAAATCAGACGCTGCAGTATACTGAACCCCGCAACACTGTTACCTACAGTTATGACAGATCCAGCCCCGCATGATTGCATAGAGATCATTAATGCAGTAACAAAGCCCCGACGAGACTTAACAGATGTACCACTGACAAATCCAGACCTGACACTTTATGTGGACGGTTCATGCATGAGAACAAATACAGGAGAATTAGTGGCCGCATATGCAGTGACCACTGAAACCGAAGTTAAAGAAACACATCGTATTGACACACTGTCTGCTCAAGCAGCAGAGCTTATTGCTCTGACCCGAGCTTGTATTCTAGCCAAGAACAGAAATGTCAACATATACACTGATTCCCGCTATGCTTTCGGAGTCGTACACGACTTCGGCATGCTATGGCAAGAACGAGGTTTCCTGACCTCTCATGGTGCCAAGATACAACACGGTCCCCTCATTCAAGCCCTGCTAGAAGCAATACATTTGCCCTCGGGCATATCAGTCATGAAGTGTAAAGCACATACTAAAGCTACAGATTCTGTTTCCCAGGGTAACGACCTGGCAGACCAGACAGCAAAACATACAGCACTGACTCACACTCAGACAACGGATATGACAAAGACAATAGTACCGACAAAATGTATGGCAGTCAAGGATCCCGCTCTAGATGTAATTGACATTCAGGCACATGCTACCCCAGATGAAATAAAGAAATGGATTGAACTAGGAGGGATCCAGACAGATCAAGGTTGGATGACGAAGGGAAAATCTACATGGTTTCTCCCTGACTCTATGGTTCAAGTCATGATAAATACAGCACATAGTCCAGCACATCTAGGAGAGAAAGCGATGTTAGACAGTTTACAAAATCTCTGGAGCAATAAACACTTACGAGCAGCCGCAAAACAGAAAGTGCGTACTTGCATGATCTGTTGTCAGTTCAATCCAGGAAAAAGCGTCCCTGTAGAGCAAGGTGGATTTCATCCTCCCGATCACCCTTTTGAAGTCCTCCAGATGGATTATATCCAGATGGACCGATGTCGAGGATTCAAGTATGTCCTTGTAGTTGTTTGTGCTTTGTCCCGTTGGACCGAAGCATACCCAGTTCCAGACTATACTGCTCCGACCACTGCCCGACAGTTGGTTCGTGAATTCTTCCCACGATACGGCTTGCCTCGTGTCGTATACTCAGATAATGGACAACCCTTCTCGTCCGAGTTAATGAAGCAGGTTTCTTTACTGTTAGGTTACCAGTGGAAATTCCATTGTGTCCGACATCCTGAAGCCGCAGGCCTTGTAGAAAGGCATAACCAGACACTAAAAATCCGCCTTGCAAAGATATGTCAGGAGAAAGGGGTCGACTGGATAGTCGCCCTGCCCGTGGCACTATTCTACATGAGGATGGTCGCCCACCCGAGATCAGGGCTATCCCCGTACGAAGTGGTTTTTGGCAGACCACCGAATATGTGGGGGACGCCCATTCCGAAAAAAATCACTGATGTTGATTGTAATATGTTGACAGATTACCTTGCCTCCTTGATGTCTGCACTCCAATCATGTCGTTCACAGGTTGCCGCAGCCTTCCCTGACAACACTGATGTAAAGCCACACGAGGTCCGTCCGGGGGACCTGGTATTGGTCCGAAATTTCGATAGGAAGAGTCCGCTGGAGCCCCGCTGGAAATGTCCGAAGACCGTCCTTCTCACCACAAGGACCGCCGTGAAGATTGAGGGGAGAAAGGGGTGGGTCCACACGAGTCATGTGAAAAAATTTTGTGGACTGAAACCTGATCGAGACTCGTCCACCCCCACCAAAGACTGTGTTGAGCAAAAAGACTTTACAGTATCCGAACGAGAAAAAACTCCCCAAGAAGAGTACCGTATGAAACTCCGATCTAGCAAGTCAGACAGTTTAATTGTTTAAGTCCTCCCCTAGGTGAATCGGTTAAATAGTTTCTGACATGCATCCCCTAGATCGAGATAGAGAGAGAGAGAGACAAGTTAAAAAAGGTGCATATTGTAAATCACTCCGTAGTCACTGTATAGTGACACTATTAATCATGTTTATTCTAAGTATTTTAGTTATTGTTGCTAGCCTTCTGCTACCTATCTACTGGCCTATTTTCAAGCGTGAACAATCTGTTTACAATGTCTCTGCTGAACACACTTTTAGTGAATTACCTGCACACGAACTCTCTTACAGACTTGCGCTGCGCAACAATACATTCATTAGTATGTTACATCACTCCCATCAGACGAACAATGCTACAGACTGCTGGATATGTGGCCGACTCCCTCCCTACCAGAACTACAAGGGAGCTCTGCCCCTCTTTCCGTACCCGTTCACTCACAATGGCTCCTGTGGGGCATGGTTTAAAATAATTAATTCCTTAGATCCTGATATTGCTGTTTTCGATGGGGGCTGGGTTTGGGGAAACTTGAACTTAGTCCTGCTCGACGTCTGTTACCCTGATAAGGAGGGACTCCCTACTCGAATAGGAACTGATCTAGAAAATGAAGTATATGGATTAGGTAACTACACAATTAGCCTCATGATCCTTACTGTTGAATCCGAAGCTGCACCAGTTCTGCCCCATATGCTAGTATTACCAGTCACTGGTGAATTATGTGTCCGAAAGAAAGGTTCAGTACACTTAGGTCATAGTAAATGCACTACTGTGGTCGAATTCAGTGACCATGGTAAATCATCCTTTAAAGCTATCAATCATTCCTATTTTGTTTGTGGTCATACCGCATACATACGTTTGCCTCCAGATTGGGATGGTACCTGTTATATTGCATTCCTTCTACCACCTGTTTTTCTAGCTCCCCCTGATTACCATAGAAATTCAAATCTAGTAAAGAATAGACCCAGAAGAGATATTCCCCTTGTCGACTACACAGAAACGGCATGGGAACAGTACACTGATTTTAATAAGGGATTCTTTTTCTTTCTAGGACCTGTCCAAAACAGTAAATTAATACGTAGATTAACTAGAACACTTGAAGTTGTAGTACATGAGACTGCCTCCGCTTTAGGTAACTTAACAGAGGAGCAATCTGCTATGCGGGTTGTTGTTCTTCAAAATCGTCTTGTTATTGACGTCATCTTGGCAGATAGATGTGGAGCCTGTAAGGTCATCGGGTCAAGTTGCTGCGTTTTCATCCCACAAAATGCGCCATCTGTCTATCAAGCTATTACCCGTCTGCATAAAATTGCAAATCAGATACATCAGAATCCAGGCACCTGGACTTGGTCCGGTTGGTTCTGGACAACGTTAACTGCCTGGGGATGGAAGATCCTATCCTTCCTAGGTTTCGGCCTTGTCATAGTATTCAGCTGCTGCCTGTGCCTACAGTGTGGGCCGGCGATATGTGGACTGTGTGCCACATCGTGCATTGAACATTCCAGTTTCCTCTCAAATCGTCAAAGAAAGAAAGATGAGCAAATGATGTTGCAAGAACAAACTGATCAATTTATGATGATTAATATATCATGAAGGGTCCGTAGGGAACAAGGAGGGAATGAGGAAATATAAATTTTATGGTCAAGATGTGTTCCCTAGCGCGTACCCCACCGTCTCCATGTACGAGTTAAAGTGCATGTAACTTCCCTCCTGTACCAGCTATGAAGACGCAAATACATTTGCGTCCAACGTTAACATGTCCTCTTTCAGATCCACCCTGAATGGGTTGAATGGTCCGTTCCTAAGTGCGCTATGCCAACGTCTTTTTGTTGTGTACTCCTACGTTTTTCAGCTCTGGCTGAGTAGGCCCCTGAATTTCTGCCACCGAGCCTCTTTTCTGGCTTCTGACTCAAAGGGCCTCTGCCCAGGCTGCCTCTGTACCCGTGAACTCTGACTTACTTTCAGCGCGGCCCCTCGCGCTCAGCTCAGCCTGCTGCCTGCCAAGATTGACTATAACCTTCGAGTTATCTGTTCCGCTCCCCGAAAATACATTCCTGCCTGCCAGTTTCAGTAAACATTCCCCTCAGCTGCAGAGCCAAAGGGCCGGCCTGTCTCCGTGCAAGTAATTCATAGCCTCTGTTACCATGCTCCCATTGAAGGCCCATGCCCCCACGCTTCTCATACAGACACTCAGGCGCTTATACACGCACTCCTCAGCAAGTATAGAATAGCTTCTGCCCTAGAGACCTTTCCGCTCAGATAATATGGTTCCTAAACATCAGATATCAGATATGATAGAAGCACAAGTTGATCTGACATGCCAGACTTCTGTCTCTTTCCGTCAGTGTAAATGTCAAGTCCCCTGCACCCTCCAGCTTCACGTCAATCACACGTCATGCAGCTGCGCGCGCATCTAAGCTTCCGATTTCTGCTGACATTGCAACCTTTCTGTTAGTGCCACCCCTTTTGCGACACCTACCTGTGACGTTTCTTGAACACACCTCCAGTTACACCTCTAGTTCACGCCTCTTGATTACGCACTTGTAACACGTGTATACTGTTATCTTGTCTTCTCTCAGCTGTTACGCCTCCTGCACTGTTGCTTATGGCATGAATTAAGTATATAAGCTATGTACTGTTAATAAAATGTAGCGCTCTATTCCTTCTGACACCCCTGTGGTGGTCAGAACATGATATCCTGGTCACGACCATTCCTTTTTAAGGAATAAAACCCCTAAGAAACTCTAACACCACGGACTCTGTCTTTTTTCTTCCGATCTGAGTTATTATTGATTAAGTACTTACCTGCATAGAAATTAAGAGAGTAAATTAATTATTTACATCAGTACTCCGGTCCACTTTGGGCTACCAACTCCAGAGGGGAGCAAGCCAGAGTGGCCTGTAAGGCTTAGCATGACAGCTCCCTGGCAATCAAAGCAGTCACCAGTCCAGTTCCAGGGTGTATGGGCAAACGCCCGTTGACTTCAATGGAGGGTTCCTGATGTAAGGGATACATGATGCTAAAGATGCTAATACGGTCGACGGCAGTCTTCCTGGGGCAATCACTCAGTCCTCAATCACAGTGGGGTGACTATGGCCATTGAGGTCGATGTCCTTCGAAATCCAGTCAAATACTTATTGCTACTGGTCTCCAACGACAGCAAAACCAGCTGTTCCCTTTAAATGCAGTTAGTGTGTCTCTCCATGAGGAAAAGTCATCTGAGAGCCTCACGCTGAAGAGATGGGCTCCAAGAGTAAGTTGGTTCACTTCCAGTTCCAGCACCAGGGTCACCAAACAGCACTTTGACAACTCTCTCAGGTCCAACAGTCTCAGGCACATCTTTTAATTGCTGTATTTTGGTGGTTAGTGGCAAACAAGAAGTTGTGCCTTCCAACTCTGTCCAGGTGGATCCTTCCAAGTCGGTGGCCTTGGTGGTCAAACAGGAAGTGAGCCAACTGACTCCTGGTGCCCATTTCTTTTGTCTGAGGCTCGTGGATGACTTTTCCTCATGCAAGGCGCCATAGACATAGTCCTCTCTATGCTAGCCCAGGAGCAGCAGGTGCAGTTTAGTCTTTGGTGCAGTCTCTCTGTGCAAGGCCATGGAACAACAGGGCAGTACTTCTTCGGCCCTCACTCCAGTACAGACATGATATGAGATCAGGGTGCCAGGAGCGCCACTTTTGTGCCCACAACTTGCTCTTGGGGATGGACGGTTACTACGAGCAAATGATTTACCAAGCTCCTCCCGCCTGATGACAACTTACTGCATTGTGTGGCATCTAGCTATCCAAGAGTTCAACATTCTGCCCACTATAAAGATGGTAGATCCCCTCTCCCCTGTGGGGAGCTTGGTAGCCCACACTAGAGGTGTGGCTAGCTGATGGCTACATGCTCACAGGAAACTGTTTGGGCAACTGTTTTTGCCTCTCTGTCCTCAATGACAACCTGCCTACCTAAACAAAAGCCCACAGGGGATGAAGAAATACTTTTTATTAAGTTGCACAGGGAGGTGTGTGCAAGGGGCCTCCTCCTCAGACTCCTACGAGGACCCTCTTGATACGGCCAATGCATTCATGAATGGGGCCAAACCCCATTCCTGGGCCCCAAAACAATAACAGTGTCCCAGTACCCCTTTCCTGTATCCCGGCAGCAAAAGGATAGCCTATGTAGTGCTCCCCACTGCTGTGTTAGAGTCTGGTGGGAGCCGGAGCACCCCCTTTGGAGCCTCACATGTTGGAGGCACCTGATGTTCTGCTCCTGCCTGCTAGTGGCAGCACGGGTAGTAACATAAAGGAGGTCGGTTTCCGCATAGGGAGCCAGTGGAGCTGTGGAGGCATTGGGGCATCCCTGATGTGTGTGGCATGTCCTAATAGTGAATTACAGCCATTTTCATTTTTCACTATTGCAAGGCTACCTGTTCTCCATAGGCCCGAATGGGCAGTTAGATTATGTATGTATGTATGTATGTGTCTTGTAAAGCGCACTGCTGCCCTGAGGCGTCGTGGCGCTGTAGACCGCTGGGGAACCCGTCCTGGCTATCCCTGTGAGATGGTCCCTACTGGGTATCTCCAAGGTGAAACCAGGCATCCCCGACGAATGTGCGGGGCCGTTGTAGAGATGAGGCAAGCTAATGCCCAGAGTTGCCGAGTTTGATCCCTGGTTAGAGTAGGCACCGAGGCGAGAATTATCGAGTCCGCTGACCCTGGTCCACGACCCTGCCGCGTCGGGAATTGAACCCTGGTCCCGGGCCGTTCTCTGCTTCCGGGTCTGCCGCCTCTAACCAGTGAGCCACACCACTCCACTTATTATTACATTTTATAATCCTAACTGACTCAGGGAACATGGTGAAATTCGAGTTTAGTATGCCTGAACTCAGAATGATAAAATACATATTTTAGTGAAGTTGGTTTCAACATTCTTTGTTTGAAAATACCACTTTCAGAAAGTAGGTATTTTCTTGTCTAACCATCCAGGCCTGCCTCTGCTAGGTTGTGTATTCCTTGTCTGAAGTTTGAGGGACAGGGCTGTGGGATTCCAGGAGACAGGGTGAGTCTGCCCAGTGGTGAATAGAGAGATCTGAATCTAGATGGGAGGGAGGAGTTGCACCTAGGACCTGAATAGGGCTATGCCTTCCCTCCACATTGCTGGCTCCACCTCCTGTGGTGCGTCTGATGTCTCTTCCCTGCACTGTTAAAGGAAAGAAGGAGTCATGTCAACAAAGTGATCCAGAACTGATTTGGACTGGGCAAAGGCCCCTCTGCCCTCAGAGGACAAAGGATTTTGTGGTATGCATATTGGGACCCTGATCACAAGAAATGAGATCACTTTTGGAGTATCAGAAGAAACCTTTGCGGAGGAGAGGAACCTGAAGAAACTGAGGAGAGACTATCCATAAGCTGAAGTGCTGCTTGGGGGATTGGCCTACAGTGGTTGCCTTACTGCCAAAGGAAGGAGAAAAGAACTTTGTGTGCTTTATTTTTCAACTTGTGAAGGATCTCCAAGGGCTTGGAAAAGAGCTTGCCCTCTGACCAAAGTCTCAGGACCAGTAGACTTCACCAGCCTTTGTGGATTGCTGCTGGAAACGCTGTTTCAGTGGCCACAGAGGCAGGGAGCTGTGACTGACTCTCACAACGACCCGTGTCCTGTAGGCACTGCATCGAACAACGTCCGCATCTTTCAATGTAAGCTCTGAGCTCACCGACTCAGTCTTGATGTCGACACCGAGCCGTTGCCTGCACCATAACCTGTGGACACCGCGACGTGCAACGCCTCGCTACACCGACTTGTACTGGTCTGACGGATGCCCCTAGGGCATGGCAGGCGATGTGAACCCCTCTTTTGAAATTCCACCATCCTGGAATGGTGGAGAAACAACCTATCAGTACTAGGGTAGTGCCTATTCCCACAGGAAGTGGTCACTATAGGGTTTAGACACCCTAAAAGTAAGTAGCCCATTGGCTGCTACCGGTCTCTCATTGTAACGCCCCTTAACTCAGTATTTAGGTGGCACCCCGAGACCTGAAAATCAGAGTCGATAGAGATGAGAAGACCAGGACAAAGAAGATCCGCTGCACTAGACTATGAATGAATGATTGTTTATTGTTATAAGTTAATAAAAACTGTCACAATATTTTACAATTAATACAAGATAAAATGTGTTTGCAATAAGATACATTGCCTTTCTAATTGATCGCTACACGTTATTTTGTAATTAATACAAATGAATAGAACATGTTTGAAATTAAATACTTTGCTTTTAAAATTAAAAATGTTAAAGCTGAATCCCTGCTGCAGAAGAAAAAGGTGCAAAACCCTGCATGCTGCCTCAAGGACTTGACATTCGCTGCCTGCTGTGTCAGCCTGAACCTAAGAGGACTCCAAGAATCCCGGAGCACTTCCAGCCTTCAAGAAATCAAAGAGAAGCTCCCTTGAGGTGAAGGTACAACTCCCCTGCACACCGCAGGCACGATCCTGTACAGTCCGGTTTGTCAACTTGCTGCTCCCAGGTGACCTAGTCGCTGCACTGAAGCAAGCAAAGATAAAACAGCTTCAGGGGTCAGATCTGTCTCAATTCCAAATTTGGAGACACCCAGACCTACCTGAGCCACGGTTTACTAGTACCTGGGTTCCTGGACCCAAAATGGCAAACACCAAGAAAAAGAATAAACGCAGGACTCCAAAAGCACCACTTCCTGAGTGGCCCAGCTGTTGAGAGATTGCCTCTCCAAGTTACCTGCTCCCGACCCCGAGGACCTTAAGATGCATGACTGCTAACTGACCTGTTCACTCTGCACGTGGCCCCAACGGACCCAGCAGTGACTAACCAGCTGTACTCTTGTGGTACCCAAGCCCCTTTGACCTCCTCCTTCCAAGGAGACCCCCCAGACTTTTCTGTAATTCCTCCTGTGCAGTGTACTTTCAAGTGGCCCCTATCTTCTTTGCACAACCAGCTTTCAAGAACCTCAGCATTCTGCTCCCTACCGATTGGGAACATTCCCGGATCTTTAGACCTGGTCTTCTCATCGACCTAAAATGAGGAGGTGAACTTAGTTTAAAGTATTGCCTGATTTTATATGCATTTTTCTGCTTTTTCCAAATTTTTGTAAATGGTGTGTAATTGCACTCAAAAGTGATATAGTCAACAAATGTTGAAATATTGTAACTCTGAAAGTACTTTCCTTAGAACTGTGTTATTGGTCTAAAAAATGACACCAAAATCAATATTATTTTTATAAATGCGTCTCAGATTTATTCTTGAGTGTGCGTCTCATTTATTGCTTCTGTGAGTACAACACATGCTTAGCACTACCCTCTGATAAGACTATTTGCTCGCCCACACTACCACATAAAGAGCATTTGAATTATCTCTTTTTACCTCTGTATACCTTTTGGGGATTCATTGGACTCTCTGCACAGTGTACTCCATTTTAGTACACTATATAGAGAGACAGCTTCCTACAGAGGGCTAACCTATTTTGAAAAGAGGCCACATTCCTCGAACTACAGTATTAGATTATTTTCTGAGCATTTGTCATGCTGTCTCCCAGCTCCTTCATTACTTTGACACCAGCACTACAACAAAACTCTTTATTCCTTTGTGTCCTGGTGATATTTTCTGTAGCTACAGTCTCCAGGAACAAAATATTTCTGTGCAGCCAAGTAAAAAAAATATATCAGCAGTTTATACTTTAGTATAATGCTTTTGTATGCTACTACTGTGCTATGATACTATATGCTTATTAATTAAAAGCCTGCAATGTCATCTCCAGTAAGACATTTTTTACTAATTTAATTAGATTATTTTGTATGAGTGCCATTGAATCTCATAACCTTTAAATGTAGGCGCTATATCACAACGTAATGCTCAAATGCACTTAGACTGAGCGGTAACCCAGGCTCCTGCTCCCTTTTTCAAGAATTTCCTCTGCGTGAGCAGGAATGTGTTATTAATCTCCTTATTCCTTGTAATGTTGGTTTAACCTCCTTCAATAATAAAGATACTTGGATTATGATCAGCCTTCTTTCCTAGCTTCTGTAATACTGTCAGGGTATCTCCAGGCTCTAAACCTGTTCAACATTCAGGAAGTACATTTCGTCTTCTGTACTGTTTAGTGAGCTCCATGTAGCACTCTGACGGAACACTTACAATTCACCAGGTGAGTTCTCATAGGGTGCAGCACACAATGGGCCCGATTCACAGAACTAACTTAAGACAAAATCCTAAACTTACTACCATTTTGGTATTCACAGAAGGCACTTACTCATTTTGGTTTTCACATATGCACTTACTCATCAATGAGTAAGTGCTTTCTGTGAATACCAAAATGAGTAAGTGCCTTCTGTGAATACCAAAATGGTAGTAAGTTTAGGATTTTGTCTTCAGTTAGTTCTGTGAATCGGGCCCTATGTACTGCAGTCTGTTCTGATCCACTGCATCTCCCTGTGTTTTGTCTGGGACTGCGACATCCAGGGTGGAATAGACAATTGCCCGCCTTGATAACATGAACCATGGCCATCTCAATATTTCTTTTAACAGCCTTATTGCCACAGGTGGCCACTCCTTTTCTGTCAAGACAACCAGCCCACTGTAGTTCCCTTTCAGTTGGAAGCTTGGTAGCTTACTCTTCGGCAGTTCTAAGAAAGAAGCTCAAATCAGTCATGTGTGGCCAGAGAATGCTTTTAGGCCAGCACCAAGGGACTGCAGGTGCAAGTGAGCGCCAAATAACAATGTTCTGTCAATAAAATTACATTGCTCTTGCTATTAGCTGGCAGGCCTTCTTTCAATCGCATTCTCTAATGCCACCAGTGAGAGGCCTGCGTCTCCCTTCTCCCATTCCTGACCTGAATGCCGCTTTCTCTTTACATATGAGCGTGCAAGAGGAAGCCCATAGATATATATAGTGTATTATAATTTTGGTAACAAAGGAGGGAGAATACAATTACATGAGTTTAAGGGAGCAAACACTTGCCACATAAGGCAGTCCTATAGCTAAACCCCGCACCATTAACTGCATCAAAGATTACCCTTAATCCTGTTTAACGATCAGAGCAATGCTTAATTTGTAGGTAGAAAAAAAGTGCTAGGGTCCTCGTGAGGAGTTCACTGCAGCATGCACCACCCATTGCCCCTGCCTTCACTCCCAATGCAATAGCAACACAACTACTGTCCACCACACTCCTACAAGCATGATAATTCACATGATTCCTTGCCCCCAAGCAATAAAAAAATTGGCTTGGGCAGCATGTATTAGTCATTTTTAATATATATTTATTAAAGAAACATGTTGCTGTGCTCTTCTCTAAATTAGACAAACAACGCCATCATGTGGCAGACTGTCATTCCTGCTGGTGTTGATAATTAAGTGCCAGTGCCAAACACCAGAAATCACCAGCTCAAGTTAAGCACTGGATCAGAGCAATTTAGCAGTAATGTATCCCACTTAAACTAACTAAATATTCTTAAGGAGCCCCATGAACATTGATTGGGGACATTCAGACCTCATGACACAAGCTCATGAATAGTACTTTAAGGGAACAGTGTGACAGAAATTAGAAGCTATAAACAAAGGTGCCAAACAAAGTGGTAGAAAGAGGGAACTGATAAATGTGAGAAACAAATAAGCCAGAATCAACTGAAGAGAGAACATAGAAGGAAAGAAAAAAATAGTGACGAGGTGGAGAATACATGGGGAGGGGCAAACAAAGAAGGGGTAAAACATAGAAGAAAGTAAGAAATAAAAAGAGTGGGTAGAAGAAAAAAGAGGGAAGAAAGAATCAGAAATGAAGAGGAGCAAAGAGTTAAAAAAAATCCGGGATGAAGAAATTCAAATGACTAAACTCGTGGTTGTTGATTGGCAGCAGTACCCCCTCACAAAGAGAATAAGAATACAAAGCAAATTTGTATAAATACAAACTATAGGAGGAACACTTAAAGTACTATGGGGCAGATTTACAATAACTGGCGCATCACTGCATATCAGCAGGAATGCACCAGTTATTGTGCATCACGGCTCTGCTACCATGGATGCGCCGAATTTACAATGCGGCGCACCATGGAGCAAAAATGGACAGATGCGTGACGCATCTGCTGCCATAAGGCTGCGCATTGCTGGAGTTGCGTTGCAAGCGTGACGCAGTTCCAGCAAGGCTCGGGGGTGCCCTTTCCTCAAAATGCTGCGTCAATCCTTCGCCTGCTTCAAGCATGGCCCTAAAAGTGGCTGAGTGAAATCTTGTAGATTTCACTCAGCCACTTTTAGGAGGCGTTCCTGCGCCGGAACGACCCCACTGCGTAGGAACGCCTACATGTGGCGCAGGGCTTTACAACGTGACCCATCTCCCAGATGTTTCACGTTGTAAGTATCCCACACCATGGCACTGGATTTGCGCCGCAGCTGCGTCATAAAAGTGACGCAACAACGGCGTAAAAGAGGCGCAAGGGGCTTGTAAATTTGCCCTTATATACTGTTCCTCTTAATCATGGGTGAATGAACTGTGAACTGCCTAAAATGATTTTGGCGGTGACAATGTGCGCTCCACTGTTTCTCATCTTCAGTCTGTAAAATCATAATTTTAATCAATCTCTATTTTCTGACGCGCCAGTCGACACTGGATTCAAATGGCTTCGACGGCTCAATCACTGGTTGTATTTTTCCAGCCCGTTCTTGAAAGCTGTTGGTGGGGAACGGGGTGCCTGGGTTACTGTCCTCGCGCCGCCTTGAAGCCACAGAGGTTAATTCCTAGAACGGAGCTCGCGCTTGCAGCTGCCACAGACGTGCCCCCGAGCCGAGCCACAATTCAGAGAACTCGCGGGAGCCCCGGCAGTCAAGCCGCAGCCCGCGCAGTTGAGGCTGTAATATACGTCAGATATTGGAAAAGCTGATCAGTCGGGAAATGAGAAATTCTCCTCAAACATCACGTCTCTTTCGAGGGCCACTTCATGCTGAACATCATGTCGCCAGGTGAAAGCTGTGCACAAATTACCTATTCAGCCACCGATGCTATCGGATCTGTTTTTGCTGAAATTATGTTCCGGGAACAAGGCAGGATATGTTGGTCCGGTCCCCGGAGTGAGGAGTTTGTATGTGCTCCAATAGCCCATCTGTTTTTGTGTAGTAATTCTGGCATATGAAATTTAAGCAAACATTGGCAGCAGAATGCTGTGAACACACATTTCGTATTCATGCATAACAGAAAAATAAAGCAGTGATTGTCATGCCAACACGGTGGGATTTCATGGCGCTTGAATGCACCTGCTTGAAGTGAATTACTTATACAACTGCCATTTTATATCAGGCTGTTGTTGAACTGAAGAGTATAGTATTTGCAATTATACACATTATTACTGCCACTTCTATAATATTTTGTGAGACATGCAGACAGTTGCACCAACTCCTGAAAAATATCTGCGTTTTTAAATAAAGGTATCAAGCCGATTTTTGTATTCGAATTCACGGAGAATATATGTGCAAAGTCTTGAAGTTTCCAGGCACTTAATTAAACGCGATGATTCATGGAGGGCTTATTGTCAGCGGATTTCAAAATGGTGACGAGCGGAGTCTGACAGAGCTTAGGATAGCTCGCAGCATCTATTTGTGGTGAGTAATGGCAGCTGACAAGCTCTGTTATACAATGTGAGACGGGTTCAGACCCAAGAGCTTTGAATTTAGGAGCTCAGTACGAAGATGCATTCGAGTGGCACATGCAATTAACTTTGTATTTATGGAAAATCCCTGTATTTTATTTAACAGGGTTCTTTCCTTGTGAAACTTGAATTTCATATTAGTTTGTAAACTAAGTAAATTAGATTGACTAACTGTGAACCCCAGGGCTTCGTTACAGACATGCTAGCCCATCAACCACCTACGTTTCTTATCGGTGTCACTCAAGTTTCATTTTTTCTAATACCAAATGTAAGAAATTGGGTTACTGGTGGAGGGGGTGAAGCCCTACTCAAGCCGGAACCACAATCCTTGTCAGAGTGAGGCACAAGCGAACCCCAAATTTGCCTGTGCTCATCCCCCTGGTAGCTTGGCACCGAGTAGCTTAACTTGAAAGCAATGTGTAAAGTATTTATCTAGCACTTCAAACAGTTATCAAATAAAAACACAACACAAGAAAATTCCTACATTTATTTCGAAAATATAGAGTACATTTTAACAAATACATCCAGACCAAAATTATAAAAATCCAATCGGTATACCCTGAGATATGTAGTTTTAAAGATTTAAGGGAAAATAGCATAATTAAGCACAAAGTGCCAACTTGGGGTATCTGGTTGCGCTAGACCGGGACAAAGTCACAAGTTCAGGTGGACCGCAATAGAGCCCAGGCTAGTTACAGGCACTCTGGTCGGCTGAACAAGAGTACCTTAAATCCTGGTTGTGGAGTCCCATGTGAAGGATGTTTCACACAGCTGCGATTCCTAGGAACTGCGATGCGAGGTCCTGCATTGTCATCAAGGACGCTATCAACAAAGTGCTTGCAATGCGAAGTCCTATGTCAAGATACTTCACACATTGGCTGGTTCAGAGTGTTGTATGGCGTTTTAGATTCCGAATGGATTTTCCCGATTCATGCCCTTATATAAGTACAATTCACGTTGCCCTTATATAGGCATAGAATTCAATCCCTTATTTAGGCATAGCCCATGCAACCCAAATACAGGCATGGCTACTTCCATCCGTTCACCAAACGTCACAACGATTTCTTGGAAAACCAGCTTAAGCCGTTAGGGACTTCCCCTTGCTTGAATATTGATTTCTCCAAGAACTCAGTTAGTTTTTACAATGAACATCAATTCCTTAGGGGTTCATTCATGACATTCATATGCCCGACTTTATGTCAAACATGGCATTCCTAAACACCTTCAAGGTATAAATGTACCTTCACTTGCTATGGCAAAGCACAGTGGTTCGGAGCAGTTCAACGACCTACTTGCCTGACGCAGCTCGTTACAGCAAAAGCCGAAGGAAGCCGACTCTCCAGCTGACGCACTGATCAGGAAGCTGCCCTCCTCTGCTGAGAAATCCAGCTCAAGTGTTTCTGACTCCCCTTGCGGGGTGTTGGGAAATCGAGTCCCGAGACAGAGATACCAGACCTCCTTCATTCTAAGGTATGGAGCTGATTAGAACCTAGAGAAACCTTTGGTAGATTCTTGGCAAAAACTAAACCTATGCTAAAGACCATACTTACTTCTTCCCTCGTACTAGACCTAGGTTAGGTACATTGGAGTAGGCGTATTTTAGAAGCACCAGTTGAGTATTTTAGCCTGTGTTATTTATGTATGCATTTTTATATGGCTTAGAAACCATAAAACGCTATTACAGTATTATTTTATAATACTATTCTCGCTGTACGCATTATACATTGCATTCTGTCTAACAATTGTAGCAGTTCACCGCTCTTGCATGAGATAGAAGATTGTTCAATAAACCTTTTATTGAAAATGCCCGTTTCACTATTTCTCTGCAAACTCTGTAGAAATGAAGCAGGCACGATTGACTGAGTGAAATACTTATCTATTGTTTCAACTCTCTGAAGATATATTCCACAGGGAAACAAAGTTCTCATGTTAATGCGGTTGTCAGAAACTAATCCCTTCTTGTGAATTAGAGAAAGTTTCTAGTGACCTCTGAGCTAGCTGGCACTCACAATTAAGTTTAGTATATTCGATCGAGACCTACTGGCCTAAGTCCTACGTCAAATCTATAGGATATATTATTCCAATGCACAGAGCCTATCGGTAATATAGGAACTACATTACAAGAGGAAGCTGCAGGGCTTGCGATGCGGAGTCCTGTGTCATAGTCAAGGATGCTGTCGACAAGGGGCTTGCGATGACAAGGCCTGTGTCGAGGGTGCAGCGGCAGTTCCTGGAAGGCTCCGGTTTGTGAGAGAGAGTCCTTCCATTTGGGAAATCCATGGAGCAAAGGCTATGCAACGGTTCTGCTTAGGGTTGCACCACGCAGCAGAGGAGATGCGTCAGATTTGCTGGCACCACAGATGGCCTGGTAGAGCACCTTCAGGCCCACTTCTAAGGGTTCAGGACTGGGCTGGCACCCCTTTGTGCTGTGTTTAAGGTTGTTGGAGCCTTCTGTCTCTGACGCTGTAGTCAAAAGGCCAGCCAACTAGGCCTTGGAGTCACTCTGGGGTCCTGGATTCAAAAGATGCAGGTCGAGTCCTTGTTACCGGGCAGGTCAGCACAGCAGATAAGCAGTCCATCAGAGTGGCTGTCCTTTCAGCAGCACAGCAGTCCTTCTTCCTGGCAGAGTACACAGGTCCAGAAGTGTACTGAAGAGTTCGGTCTAAGGGTCCAACATTTATACCTGGTGCCCACATTGAAGTGGAGGAATCTTCTAGAGTTGTCCACCCCCCTGAGGTGACAGGCATCTCCTTCCTTCCTGTCCCACCCAGCATGTCTGGGGTCACAAAAAGACTAGTGACAGAACCTTTATAAGAATGCTTAGGCTGAGCCTTTGTGACGTTCAAGTATGGTTGGTGAAAACTTCTCCTTCTCATTAACTCAGAGTGCCCCATCCTGCCAACACCTATCTTCCCTTTGCCTCACTGTCTAGGAGCAATACACAAAGCCCAACTGCCAGCTACACCTAGTCATGTGACCCAGGATCAGGCCGATGGCACTAAATGGCTAGGGCGTGAAAATGCAAACTCTTTAAAAGTGGCAATTTCAGAATTGTGATAAAATGATTCAAGCTGACCATTAAAGAGGGGTTTTAATTGTAATTTTTCGGACATCAAACTTGACCTGTCTACCTGCTTCCAATTGGAAATTACTGCTTATTAAATGTACTAACATAACCCCAATGTCATTCTATGAAAGTGGTAAGCTTTGCAGTGGCGAAAAATAAATGGAGGAGTTTTTCACTACCAGAACATGTAAAACCTAAAAGTATATTGTAGGAGAGTAGGATCTGCTTCCTATGGTTACCCCCACTTTTTGCTGTGTTTCACTGGTTTAACAACTTTAGTCTGGCCCTGGCCCTGCTAATCAGGGCCCCAGACTAGCTGTTCTCTCTCTAAATTGATTGCAGGTATCTTAGGTACACTCCAGATTGGTTACTGGGTTACCCTTGTGAGTCCCTAGATTATGGTCCCTTAGGTACCAAGGGCATAGGTACCCCAGAGTCCTACCAGGGACTGAAGCATGTATAATGCCACCCCTGGGAAGCCTTCTAAAATGGCACCACAGGTCTGCACTTGCAGCCTGGGTAAGGTGGTATAAGCACCCCTTACTGGGATATAGTATACCTATATCCACCATTTACAACAGACACACATTAACCTATAAGTCACTCCTATGGCAGGACTTGAGAATCCTGAAGGCAGAGTGCTTGGTTTTGTGTGAGAGGGTGCCCTAGCATGAGCTGAGCCCCTCTGCAGCGAGGAACCGGTTAGACCCACTTACTGGGTCTCGGCGGCGGGGGGAACCGCCCAAGTCTTCCATACCCTCCATTCTTAGTAAAAGGAGACACAGGAGCCTTCGTCTGCTGGAGGAACCCAGATTTATTCAAATAGCCCGGGCTATGGAACAGAGTCCCAAGCTCGTTGGAGACAAGACAGAGGAGGCTGCTGCTTTACTCCGCAGCTTACAAGCCTTTTATACTTTTTCATCTCAGTCTTTTGGCTGTTAGTTCATTATCAATCAGGGCAGTATTTGCATTTGATAACCAGATCCAGACGAGTTTGTAGATGGTGACCTGGTCAAGGCCTGGTACGCAAATCATTGTTCACTCGGCTTGATCAAGGCTCAGTCTTTCAGGTCATTGTTTAATCACCTTTCTCAAAGCCTGGTCTTTCAGGTCATTGTTTAATCACCCTGATCAAGGCCTAACAGAAAGACCATTGTCCAGATAACCTGATCACAGTGTCAAGGATGTTTACCAGGCTGGGAGCAGGAGTTGGGAAACAAATCATTTACACAGGGTGTGAGTGTCTCGTGGCTTTCTGGTAAACTGCAAAGAACATGGGGGGGGGGTTGGGTGTGTGACACTTCCTGGGCAGAAGTGCAGGCTGCAAGATGGTTTTTGTCGTGTCAGTTAGAATTTCCTCAGGCATCAGCAGAAATGACCAGGGGGGTGATTTGGAAGTGTTTGACACGAGATGGCACTGAAAAGTCCCGGTACAAATGATGCAGATCAGAACACTTTTCCTCAGACCCTCCTTTTGCCATTGAGTGGCAAATACTTTAAGAAATGTAGACTAACATATTGTTTCTGGATTCTGGTGTTTTGGACTGCAGCCACTGTGTTAAGCCAGGGACGTCTAGTGGCTGTCTGTGATTGGCGGTTGCTTCACTGGGCGCAGGTCTCAAGGAGCCCTATGGCGTACCTTAGTTTGACACAGCAGCACTACTCTCAGATGGGAAGATCACAGCCCTACAGCATATAGGCACTTTGCGAAGCCAAGGGCAAGCCTTCTCTCGGGGGCGCAAGTAGTATCGGTCAGAAGTAGGGACAGTATGGTTGGGAAACAATTGTTCTTGGTGTTGAGCGGAGTTAAGGAAGGGTTCCACCCTTCCTTTCAGTATGCTGTCACTCTCTGCTTTCGTGGATGTAGAATGCAGTCTGGCATCGCTAGTGGGACAAACGACGACACTGTTTCTGTTTCTGAGTCTCCTTGTCCTTCCCTCACCCACTGATCATAGGGGAGGGGCAGAGGCACACACCTGCAGTGTGACGAATGCACCCAATTCTTCTGACCTTTTACTTCACCAGCAACACCTGATGGGGCTGTGTCCAGCGGGGCTTTAGGCTCTTAGTCCGTCGAAATTTTTTCACCAAGACATATTCACCAGGTTGGATGACGTGTCCTGGGCCCTCGCTTTTGCCAGGTATGGCCTCATGCACTTGGTGATAAAGAATACGAAAGGTATTAGTTAAACTGTACAGATAATCAGTGAATACAGGGTATTCAACATCAGACAGTTTCTTAGGCCGTGGTCCACCCCATACATTGGCAGGCCTCCCGAACACAATTTCATGGGGGGATAGCCCTATTCTGGTGTGGGCCGTTGTTCTTGTGGACAGTAGGGCTAAGGGCAGAGCATCAACCCAAGTGACACCTGTCTCGGCTACTATTTTGCCCATTTTAGTTTTTAGGATGCCATTGTACACCTCCAGTAGACCTGCTGACTGGGGGTGGTTAGCTGCATGAAATTTTTTTTATACCCAATGTTGTACAGACATATTCCATAATTTGAGCCGTAAAGTGGGTCCTGTTGTCACTCCAAACCAAGCGGGGCAAACCGAATCATGGGAGGTACTCTTTAAATAGCACTTTGGCGGTAGTGATAGCGGTGCAGTCTTTGACGGGGTAGGCCTCCACCCATCAGCCGAAGGTACAAAACCACCACTAGGACATATTTCAAATTGTTACATCGGTCCATCTGGATTTAATCCATTTGGAGGACTACAAAATGGAAGGTAGGAGGAGAGAATCCTCCCTTGGGAGTAACTGTGCCTTTTCCTGGGTTATACATTAGGCAAATCATGCACGTTTTAACCAGCTTGTCAGCATATGCTGGTATCTTAGAGTTGTTCCATTTAGTTCCAACAGTTTACATATCCCTTTTGCACTGATGTGAGCAGGACCATGGGCCATCGTAACTACTGGTAGCAGGTGACTGTCAGGTAACATCCATTGTCTTTCCATAGTCGTACGGACCCAACAACCATCAATTCCCTCCTTTGATAATTGCTCCTTCCACACCCTTCGTTCCTCAGGCGTAGTATGGGAATGAATATCAATCACACTCTGTACTGTGTTTTCAACCATGCCCTCGTCTGCCACCCACCTAGCGGGACCTCCTACATACATTCCTTCCTTTTTATTAAGAGCTGTTTGTCCGGCCGTCTGGTCAGCCAGGGCATTGCCTTTCCCAACATCATCTGTCACTTTCTTATGGGCTTTACATTTTATGATGGCCACCTTTCTGGGGCGTGTCAGAGAGTCTAACCGTCGGTGAATTAGGGGGCCATGTTGAATCTTGGTCCCATGGAAAGTAAGGAAATTCCTTTCTTTCCACAACCTCCCGAAGTTGTGGGCCAACCCGAAGGAATATTGTCAGTCAGTATAAATATTTACCGTCATCCCTTTGCTTAACTCACAAGCGCTAGTGAGTGCCACTAATTCTGCTGCTTGAGCAGAGCACTGCGGAATCTGAGCTGTTTCTACTACTAGCCCTGATTTCGTGAGGGCGAAGGTGGCTGAGGTGTTACCATCTGACCCTCCGAGACATGATTCGTCCACATATAGTGTACCTTCTGGTTCTGCTATCGGGTTGTCCTGTAAGTCAACCCGTCCCTTCGTCTCCTCCTCTGTCCTTAATATGCAGTCATGTGGGTCTAAGCGCGCATCCTGAGTATCCAGTGGGAGTAATGTGGAGGGGTTTAGTACAGTGCATCTTTTGATGTTAATGTGGCTGGCAAAGAGTGTCAGTTCATATCCTGTGAATTGTGCGCTAGTGAGGTACTGTGTCTTGGTGTTATTAAGGAGGGTATCTACAGAATGGGGGACCATCAGAGTCAGGGGGAGTTCATGACGATCCCAGCACTCTGTGAGGGCGGCCGCAGCGGTCGCCCGTAGGCATCCTGGGAGAGCCCTTTCAACAGGATCTAAGGTGGCTGAAAAATAGGCACATGGCCGATGGTGACCTCCGAACATCTGGGTCATGCACAGCCGTGTGTCTCGTGTACAAAAATAATTTTTCTTTTGTTATAATCAGGAGTACCGAGGACTGGAGCAGTACACAGAGCCTTTTTTTAAATCTTGGAAGGCTTGTGCATGCTCTCTAGTCCATGGAAAGGAACTGTCTGATATGTCTTTAGTAGTAAGGGCAAGAAGAGGTTTGACATGGCCGAAAAATATTTGGAAATCCACTGTCTACAGTATGAGGTTAGGCCTATGAAGTCTTGCACCTGCTTTTGTGTTTGTGGGGCCGTCATAGCATTGATAATGGCTACACGATCAGCGGTGAGCTGCCTTCCCTCCTTCGAGAGGAGATGACCTAAATAGGTCACATTCTCTTGACAAAACTGAAGCTTTTTCAAAGAGACTTTGGGCCAGATGTAGGAGCCCTAATACCGGTCGGAAACGGCCGATTTCGGCCGTTTCCGACCAGTATTAGGGTTTTCAGATGTAGGGGGCTGAGAAATACAGAATCGGTATATTTACCGATTCGGTAAAATTACCGATTCGGTAAATTACCGAATCGGTAAATATACCGATTCTGTAATTACAAATGTAGGTGGCACAGTTTACAGTGCCACAGGCCTTTCAGATTCGGTATTTAACCACCCAATCCAATTGGGTGGTAAAATACCGAATCCAGGTGTGCATGCACATGTGTGCATGCACACCTATGCCATGTGACAGACAGACATGCCCTTAGGGCATGTCTGTGTGCCACATGGCACACATGCCTGTATTTGGGGTGCTAGAGGGTGTCAAAGTGACACCCCCTGCACTCTTGCTGGAATCGGTATTTACCGAATCGGTAAATACCGATTCGGTAATGCGCATTGATTCCTATGGGCTTCAATGCCCATAGGAATCAATGGGCATTACCGAATCGGTATTTACAGAATCGGTAAATACCGAATCTCAACAATTCGGTATTTACCGATTCTGTAATACCTACATCCCCCCCTCTATTTTACCATTTCTTAAATACCGAATCGGTAAAATTCGGTATTTAAGAAGTGGTAAAATAAAATTACCTACATCTAGGCCCTTGTGATTATGGAGGGCAAGGTGGCGTAACAAACAGAGAGTAGCTTCTTTACATGCTGGGGCAGAATTTGCAGCAATGAGGAGGTCATCTACATATTGTAATAGTGTGGAATTATCAGGGCGTTCCAAGGAATCTAGTTGACTTTTTAGGGCTTGACTATAGATACTGGGGCTCTCGGTGAAACCTTGAGAGGCGTAGCAAAATCTAAAGCTCCGCCCACCAAGGGAGAAACCAAAAAAATTTCTGCTGTCAGGATGTATAGGAATGCTGAAAAAAGCATTCTTCATGTCTATGACAGAAAAGTGTTAGTGTATGGCGTCAGAAGGGACCATCGTTAAGAGGGCTGTAATGTCTGGTACAACAGGATATTGGGAGATTGTTATTTTGTTAAGGGCTCTCAGGTTAATCTCAAATTGTATATTTTAGGGGAGAGAGCATCTCCATTAGCCTTTTTAAGAACGGGAATAATGGGACTTACAGATATTGCCACGTGTCTCCTCCACTACGATCTTGTACATTAATTCAGATAATATTGTTAAAAGGGCAGTTTCTCCTTCTGCGGGAAGTCGATACTGCCGGAGACGGGGGAGAAGTTCACCTGGCTGGATGCGTACCACATGAGGGGTTATGAGGGCTTGAAGATAGATGTCCTGATGTTCTCTTTCTTACAGGGACCTGGACTAATATGGCTTCCGATCCTGATGTTGTCCAAGCTCTTCCATCCAACTACACCATGGTCAGACAGGATCGGGAGTGTGGTCGCGGAGGGGTAATTGCCATTATTCTCAAAACTATTTATAGTTGTAGATCAACCAAGTGCCCTTTATCGGATTGCGAGAGCTTCTCTTTTGCCACTGGCATCTCTCCTACCTGTACTTTCTCTGGAATCCTTCTATATCGCCCTCCAGGGGAACACGCTAATTTTTGTAATGATCTACCAAGTATTGCCGTAAATCTGGATAACTCTGCCCCCAATTTTTCAATTCTTGGTGATTTTATTATACACCTGGATTACCGAGACTCCTCCTATTCTCGAGATTTTGTAGCAGGCCTTGAAGCCTTTCAATGTAGACAAATTGTAATGGGTCCCACCCATAAATTTGATCATCTGCTTGATCCTTTTTTTACCAATCTGGATAACATCATCCTGAAGGAGACCATTTTAGTTCCCTGGTCAGACCACTCACTACTATCTTTTGTCTGTGCCCCCGTGATTTGCCACAACTCTCTACGAAATCTAAAAAACTGGGTCGGACCTGGTCTAAACTTTCAGCGGAGGAATGGGCAATCAATCTTAATAATTCCATCCCCTTACCTTCCCCTAACCCCATTAAAGCCAACGATGATTTCAACAGTTTACTGGCTGCCAATGTTGTGAATATTAATGCTCTACACCCCACTCAGACGGGATTCCGTAGTAAGCAGGGCACGGAGATGACCCTCCTTGCTGTGGTGGAAGAGGCGAGGAAAATTGTTGATACCGGAGGCTGCGCTGCTATTATTTTATTAGATCTCAGCACAGCCTTCGATACAGTAAATCATCGCATCTTGATCCAAAGACTGATGGATGTGGGAGTGGCGGGGACTGCCCTTAAGTGGTTGCAGTCCTTTCTTACAGATAGATCCTTCATGGTCTTTGAAGAGGAGGCTCTTTCACAACAGACCCCCTTACAGTATGGTGTCCCCCAGGGATCATCTTTAAGCCCCACAATGTTCAACACCTACATGCGGCCCCTGGCAGACATTGTTCTTCCTTGGGGGTCCAGCTGGTTATGTATGCTGACGATACCCAGTTGGTGGTGCCGCTCAGCCAAAGTGACATGAGTGACAAGAATCTGACCTCGTGTCTGGCCAGAGTAGCCGAGATGATGTATCTGTTCTTCCTTAAATTGAATGGATCCAAGACTGAAATCATGATACTCGGACATGCAGCTCCCCCGAACTTAGACCCTTCGTGGCCTAGTTGTCTCGGCCCACCCCCTCTGCCCAAGAAACAAATTAAGAGTTTGGGTGTATGGTTGGACTCCAATCTCAATCTCTCTGCACAATCACGCAAAGTGGCCGCTACCTGCTATGGTCTGATCAGACTGCTGAGGAAGAACCTGCCACTCCTTCCCTTTGACGCTAGGCGGCTGCTGGTGCAGGCCCTTATTTTGTCACGGCTTGATTATGCCAATGTGGTCTACTTGGGTGCCCCACAGGGGACTATTAATGTCTTACAAGTGGTCCAGAATTGTGCTGCCCGACTCCTTATGAATGTCCAGAGACGCACTTCAGCTAGATCAGCGCTCTGTCAGTTGCACTGGCTTCCAGTGCAACAAAGAATTTGGTTTAAGGCTGTGTGTATCGTGCATAAGTCGATCACCGGTAATGGACCCAGGTGATCGTGCCCATCAGGCTCCTAGGACTTAGATTCAACAACAAAAAACTTTTGACGGTTCCCAGGATTCGTCAGTCACGTATTGCTGGCCGACGTTTTGCCCTTGATGCTGCAAAATTATGGAACAGGCTTCCTGATCCCATTCACCTTGAACCTAACTATCTCCTTTTCAGGAAACTGCTGAAAACCTTTCTTTTTCCTTGAGTAGTGGAATTGTTCTAGCTGTTCTAAAAGCGCTTGGATGCCCTAGGGTAGCCATGCGCTATAGAAATGTGTATTCATTCATTCATTCATGTTGAGACACCCTACATCAGTGTCTGATGATGCCCAGAGGGAGGAAGGTAAAGACTGCAACTCTGGTGGGAGGGGACCGGACAGATACATGTAGGAAGCTGCGGTGGGGAGATTGTTAAGGATACACCTTGGGGACTACATGCTATGGTCGCATACAGAGCTTTCAGTAAATCTATACCTAATAAGTTTTCACTGCAACCTGTAGTAAGGACCAAGGGAGCGTCAACATGTGCAGGGCCAATATCGAGGGGAAGGGGTTCAGAGACAGAGTTGGTCACAGGTGTCCCTGCAAAACCCACGGAGACATTCATATTGCCAGAAAGGGGTGCCTCCGGGACTGACAGACGTGCAATAGAAGACCTGGTGGCCCCAGTATCCAAAAGAAAATTCTGATCGTTCCCAAAACTGACATTTGAAAATACGGGCCCCTTTGATCCACTGGAATTTGCACTCTGGTAATGCCCGTTTCCTGGCTGTCCTATATTTGATAGGACCCTGTCTCATCAACCTCATCATAATCATCATTGTATTAAGTGCGTGTTGCTTCGTACCCATCAAACCTATTGAACCGGGCACTGCCAGACGAGAGCGTCATCCCTGGGCCTACGTTCTTTATCCTGCGGATGGGGCGGGCCATGGTCCCTAGTCGGCCTCCCCTCCCTGGGAGTGCGAGGCCGAGTCTTCCCTGTTCGGATGTTTTCAGCGAACACGGGACACTCATCTATCCAATGGCCGCACCCCTTACAATAAGCACACTGATGTGTTTGGAGGGCTCCCATACGTTGTGGGCCGGAGGGGGTAGATAGACGAGCCCTCGGAGGGTGTTGGGGTTGAGGTCTGAAATTCCCGCAGACATCAGGACCTCGGGGAGGGTAAGCCTGCTGCAGACGTGTCTTAGTCTTAAGATCCCTAACCTTCTTACTTTCCTTATCTCTATCTTCATTCTCCCTATTCTCATGATATTGTGCCATAGCCAAGATACCACTTATAGTCTGGGCAGACCACGTACTTTCAACTTTAAGCCTGGCGAAGATCTCAGAAAGCAAGTTGCTGACAAACTTATCGACAAATACTGGGCCAGAACCTGGGGGCCGGGGATCCACACCACTATGTCCCTTGTATTCTGTCTCAAAACGGGTAAAGAAGTCAGCCACATTCTCATCTTTTTGCTGCCTACCGGCATTTATTTTAGCCCAGTTAATGAGAGTTTCCGGCAAAAGTGTTTTCATAAGCGTTATTATTTTACACGGCAAAGTCAGGATGGCAGCTTCTGGTTTAGTCCCTCCTACACTTACTTCTTCCAAAGCCTCTAGGTCAGCCCATTTACCTCCCAATGCCACTTCATGGTCAGTATGTTGAATCTTGTCCCAAATTTCAGTGGGGACAACTGTACCAAAAAGTAAATCTATATCCTCAAGAACGAGAGTACCTGCAGATATAATCTGACCTAATTCTCTGTAAAAGGCTGCCAGATTCTTCCGGGGTTCTGGTAATTGTCCTTTTAACTGCATTATTTCTGACCTTTTCCAAGGAACATGAACCCAAAGCCTTTGCCAGTGTGCCTTAACAGCCCCTCAGCCATTATTTTGGGCATTGGTAAGTGAGTTAACAAAGACAGGGGCCACCTCTCTCATTGGCATAGCTGTTTCTAGAGGGGTGTTGGGAAAAGCGGTCATATCACGGTAAGCCATTAAAGCAGACATAGTGCCAAACATCCCCTCTCCCTGAACATCGCCTCTTTTTATTTGAGACCTAAGGTCCATTAATCCGGTGGGTGTCTGCATAAGCACATTCCCAAATCTTTGCATGACCAGGGTACACATTCCATAATCGTCCACTGGGAAAAGGTGGACCATATTTCTTTAAAGGCATAGATATTACCGTTACTTATCCAACATTCACACTGTTGCCTCCGTAGGTCATTTTCTCGGAGGGACGAAAAGCTGACTGCAGAGCGCAAGGAGGCCAGTCGGGCGGAATTCAAAAATTTATATAAATCCTGCTTAACTTTAGACCACGGGGAAGCAGGAAAAGGGCATGAAGGGGTAAAGCCGCAGGGCTTGGGCGGATGGAGACTTGTTGTCATTCCCGCAGCAAGGACAGGGTTAGCGGGTGTGGTCTGTCATTGGAAAAATCGGGAGGGATGGTGTGACAGGGTGTTCTCCCTGTCACACCATCCCTCCTGATTTTTTTTAGGAGGGGCAGTGAGGGCAGGAGTGGACGTGGCGGGGGGACATGCAGGGTGTGAGGCACCAGGGCAGGGTACATTGGGGCATGGCATCAAGCAAGGAATCACCTTCTTCTCCCCCATCCATATGGCCCTTTCTTTTCTCCTCACGAGCTGGATAACATTTTTGTACCCGGGCCCCATGCTCCCTATTGGCTATTTCTACTGACTTCGTCATTTGATTTTGTAAATTTTCTCTGGCCTGGTCGGCCATTGACATACGTTCCTGTTTTCTTTCTTGAGCCTCCTGCTTTCTAGCTCTCTGCTCTATCTCTTTACTCCAAAATCAAACAGATTCAAACATAAACGGGCGCGTTTTTCTTTTCATTAATTGTTCCTCTAAGTTGGCGAGAACTTGGGAATTAAAGGAGCCATAAAGTGGCCACTGTAATTCTGCGTTACTTTGTTTTGTATATTTTACCCAGAATTAGGAAACCTTCTGGCAGAAGGGCATGTTTAACATCATCGTTTGGCATGGAGTCTCTTCTGGATGAAGCGGACAGGCCGTCTCCAGCTGGGAGTCCTTCGTACACATACAACAACATAATCTCTTGAACTTACTACTGACTGTCATGCTTGAAAACAGATAACAGACACCAGCGGGTTTCTAAAACTCACCTCGCTTGCTTGGCTTTTGAAAAAGTCAATAACCGCAGAATCATATAGAACAGACACCAGCAGGTTTTAAAAACTCACCTCGCTTGCTTGGCTTTGGCAAAAGTCAATAACAGCTTGGCTCTTGTGAAAGTCAATAACAGAATTATACAGACTTGGTGGGTGATCAGTCCACTCTTACCTTACAGGGGTAGTTCTCTTCTGCAGACGTAGGGCTGTGTCCTGCTCCAGAAATTATTTGCTAGGGGACATCAGCGAGAACACAGTCATGTGGCCCCGACCGGGTGGGGAGGAATAGCGGGTGAGTCGTTCGGCTTACCGGATTGCAAGAATCCCTCGGGTGGGGTACCTCCGTCGGAGTCTCTCCGTGCACCTCCTCACATCCACCAGGCCTGACCTTCGTGCTCGTGGAGTCCCTGTTCAGGTGTCATTTGAAGAACCGGTTAAACCCACTTACTTGGTCTCGGTGGCGGGGGAACCGCCCAAGCCTTCCATACCCTCTATACTTAAAAGGAGTAAAAGGAGACACAGGAGCCTTCGTCTGCAGGAGGATTCCAGATTTATTCAAATAGCCCGGGCTATGGAACAGAGTCCCAAGCTTGTTAGAAACAAGACAGAGGAGGCTGCTGCTTTTCTCTGCAGCTTACAAGCCTTTTATACTTTTTCATCTCAGTCTTTTGGCTGTTGGTTCATTGTTCAGTCAGGGCAGTGTTTGCAGTTGATAACCAGACCCGGACGACGTTTGTAGATAGTGACCTGGTCAAGGCTTGGTACACAAATCATTGTTCACTCTGCTTGATCAAGGCTCAGTCTTTCAGGTCATTGTTTAATCACCTTGATCAAAGCCCGGTCTTTCAGGTCATTGTTTAATCACCCTGGTCAAGACCCAGCAGTCAGACCATTGTCAAGATAACCTGATCACGGTGTCAAGGATGTTTACCAGGCTGGGAGCAGGAGATGGAAACAAATCATTTACACAGGGTGTGAGTGTCTCGTGGATTTCTGGTAAACTGCAAAGAACAGGGGGGGGGGGTTGGGTGTATGACAGTTCCTGGGCAGAAGTGCAGGCAGCAAGATGGTTTTTGTCCTGTCAGTTAGAATTTCCTCTGGCATCAGCAGGAACGACCAGGTGGGTCATGTGGAAGTGTTTGACACGAGATGGCAATGAAAAAGCAAAGGAGTCCTGGTACAAATGATGCCGATCAGAAGAACACTTTTCCTCAGCAGCTTTACAAATCCCTTCCTTATAACTGTTCTGTGATATGGCCATACCATATACTCTTAAATGCATTATAATCCTCGCGGTTAATGCTAACTTTGGTTTGGCTTTATCAAAACATGTTGTGTTTGGTGTCAAACACTTTGGAATACTACCCCCGCCAGTTCTGGCAGCGGGGGTAGCATTCCACCCCTCTAGAGGGAGAAGACATGTACACACTTACTTTCCCCGGTAATAGTTTAAAAGAGTCTCAGCATCACAAAATGGATGCTGCTGCCACAGACACGAGTCTGACCTCCTGCTGCTGGACGAAACCCTGGCAGGGGAGGCCTGGATAATAGGTTTCCTGTCCAGAGAGGTGCCAGCACCTCCCCAGACAGGCTTTAGTATATTGGGGCAGGGTGGGTTGCATTCAGTGAATGCTTTTCAGACAGTGCCTGGGGCACACAAGGTGTCCCTGTGCATTTCCCAGTTGAAACCGTTTGCTGGGGCACTCAGCCCCAGCTCTGTCGTGAAACTGGACATAGGGGAAGGGGTGTAACCACCTCCTCCCCAGTTCCTCCCATAGGTGGGACCCTAGAGTTAGTCCAACCCCTAAACTTAGTATAGGTATAGGACCCCAGTCCCAAGGACTTTATATTACCCTGGATGAAACTCTGAAGAAGAAATCTTGGACCTTCGACATTCCATATTGACTGGAAGATGAAAGAAATCTCTCTTGGGGTCAAGGAGTGACTCCCTTGTTCAAACAGGCACCAAAGAAGCATCTTGCCAGTCTGCATTTTTGGGGCTCCCGCAGGATCCTGAAGAATTTGTGACACAAGACATAGACTTCCAGACATCTCTGAGGCTGACACGAGTCCCCAGCGAAGCTGAGACCTGTAGCTATCACGAGAGACGTGGGACCAGAACTCCTGGACATCCTGCATATTTGCTAGTGCATCAACTTCCCAAGCTTTCCCAAAGTTGTGCATTGGGCTACTTGTAGTCCAAACCCTGAGCAGCTTTTGCACTGAAGATTGGGGACCTACACTCCACGAGTGTTCCGTGGGCCTGCTTTCAGCATCTCCGCTCGAGGCTCCTTTGTGATCCCTAGTCCGTCAACTGGTGGGTTCCCACGAAGGACAATACTTTGTTTCTTGAGCTTTCCTGATTGCCCCAGATGTGCCCTGACTTCCCTCCAAAAGGTGAGTCCCTCAGATCATGCTGGTCTGCACCGAAGCCAATCTAGTTATCTTGCATGGGTTGCTGTTGCCAAGGCTTGTTGGGTCGAATCTAGATACCGATGCTGCAGCACTCAACATACAATGTGGGACAGCTCAAATCCAGCTCCCAGTTGTCGTCAACGCCTCCTGGTCCTCGTGGCTGAAGAGTCAAGCTTCATCTACATCACCTTAAAACACCCGACATTGGCTGGCATCTTCTTGTCGCCATCTGGTCACTGGCTAGTGACCCAGACTCTGTCCCCTCTGCTTTCAGGTTCTTCAGATATCCAATCCACACTTGGATCCATCCGGACACTTTTCCTCTGGTCGCCTGCAGCACTTCTTTGCAGCTCTCCATTGAAAACGACGACGAAATCTGACACGAAGAAACACCTATGCACCCGGCTTCCCTTGGTGAGGTTACACGAGTACTTTGGTGCTCCCGTGGGTCTTGACTCTCGAAGTGTCCAGTACTGAAGGGGTTCCACCGTAGTCCACTCCAAAGTGTCCCTAATCTTTAACTTTGTAACTTTTAACTTTCGCCATAGAAGTCAAGGGTGATTCGCTGCTGTGTTTAGACACTGCACACGTCCCCCGTGGAACTCCTGTGTCACTACCTTGGGTGGTTCCTGGTTGCCCCAGCGGTTCTACAGGCCCCAGGCCTAACTTCTATCCCTCACGTGGTTCTTATACCACTTCTTAGTATATGGTTTTACTTTGTGATATTTGGATTCTTGTATTGTACTATTGCCTCTAGCCTCATAAAGAGACTAGAGGGGTGTGTTTTAGAACAAATACATATATTTTATCTATATACCAGGTGTGGTGCTCTTTCATTTTATTATTCAAGAGATTATAGACTGGTAAAACAAGCTGCTTTACATTCCTTCCAGACTTAGCCTGGAAGCTGCTCTCCACAGCTACCACTAGGATAGCTTTCTCTAAAGGTTGTCTTAACCCTACCATCAATAAGGGTCTTTGGACTGGTGTTAGGTGCCCACTAGAATAGTGGGCATCATATGCCAGGCCAACTTCTCACATACATGTCCTACCTTTTAAACACACTACACACTGCCGTCGGGGCAGTTTAGTCCCTACCCTAGGGCTAGGTTATATGGATTAAGAAGGAAGGCTTGGACCTGGAAAAAGGTTTTTTTTTGCCAGATTGATATGGCAGTTTAAAACTGCACCTGCAGGCAGCTATGGCAGGCATGAGAAATGTTTTGAGGTCTACTTAAGTAGATGGCACAATCAGTGCTGCAGGCCCAATATTAGCATTTAATTTACAGGCCGGAGTACATGTGGTACCGCTTTACTATGAACTTATAAGTAAAATAAATAGGCCAGTTGGGTGTAAGCCAATTCAAGCATGTTAAAAGGAGAGGCACAATCACTTTAGCTCCGGTTAGCCATAGTAAAGTGCACAGAGTTCTAAAGCCAGCAAGTCAGCAAAACAGGAGGGTTAAAGGCAAAACTTTAGGGGGAGAACCACATAAATTCCCCTCCAGTATGCCTGCTCATGTCCTTACAACAAAAGCAGCCAGCGTCACCGTCGTCAGCACAGGCAAACCCATCCCACGTGGATGTGGCATTCCATTTCTGTGTCAGCTGCATCCGTCATTGCTGTTGGGTCCTTGTTCCTTCTCACGGAGCCTAAGCATCTTAGAACGATCTATTTATCCTATTTTCCAAAGACTCTTTATTATTGTTATGATATTTCTTGACACTAACCAGTGTATTTCCGTCTACCCAGCATCCACCGATTGTCAGTGCTTCATGAGGGCTCTTTATTAGTTCTATGCCCTTCAAAGTTTGGGCTATCTGCTGACCTAGTGTTACCATACCAATTCTTTAAAATAATCGTAGATTGGACTTTGGCTTCACCCAGTGGAGTATTGCTCTCTCACCTCATGCTGAAGGTTGATCAAAATATCACTCAACCTTCTCGGAACTGCTTCCATTTGAATGGAAGAGAGAGTATTTTACATCTGGAAACTACTGTCAATCAGTGGCGGCTCCCATTGGGCGTGAGCAGGGCGGTGAGACGGGGACGGGGAGGGGCAGGGTGGGGGGGTAGTAAACTCGGACAAACGACAGAACAGAGGTAATAATTATTACGTTCCTTCATTCTGTCCTTTGTCCGAGTTTACTATCCCCAACCCTGCTTTACTTTCCTCCGTTCCGTCGTATGTCCGAGTTTACTACCCTCCACCCTGCCCTCCCCGCCCCACAGCACGCCCTATGCAAGCGCCTCTACTGTCAATCATCACACTGTTTGGCACATCCTTTGTCATGTATGCATTATATACAAAACGCAACCCCCTTTTTTGTCTTTTTTTCCTCCTGCTTTGGGAACTTTGTATGTCTAGGTTCATTGCATTAATACTATTTGGCATGTCTATTTTTTAATTCATAAGCACATTCAAACCAGACCAGTTTGATTTGCCAGTGCCTATTAATATAGATGTCGTATTTCCAAAGTTTATTCTCTTGGTTCCTATTGTTCCTTCTTTATCGTCTTTGCCTTGAGGGACTCTTAAATAATAGCTTTGATTTCTCAGCTTTTACCATTGAAAGAAGCCCTGTTTGTTTCTCATCACATCAGCCTACCACTTGTGCACTTGGGCTCTCCATCATTGCCAAGTACAGTATACCTGTAGACTTGGATTACTTGACCGTGAAGTATAAACAATATCTCTAATACCCTCTCTCATTTTCTCTTAGGATTGATAATCTTGGTAACCACTGGTTGTGTACTGAAGCAGTTCTCCTCTTCTTGTGTTTAAATGGCCTAGAGCTATTATTGGCCAGTCTATCACTCCGAAGCCGTGAGGTACCACAGGGGTGATACTTTAGCCTAAGGGTTCCACTTTGCTGTTCTTGTAATGTTGCATGCTTGATTGGAACACAGTGAGGCTCAAGTCAGAAATGGCGGACTTGTAATTGAGTACAAGCACTTACGTGTCTACTGTTTCGAGCCCATTCATCTGATGCAATGCAAACATTTGTTTCTGTATTTAGTAGGAGTTTCAGAAAGTGCTGGGCATCTCATGTCATTTACTTCAGGATGTTATGACTGACATGTTACAGAGATCTTCTGCTAGCTCAGCGACAATGGAGGCCAGAGTCCACTGCCCTGGGAGCTGTTTATTTGAAGACAGGTTTAAAATTGTCACATATCCGACATTTCATGACATACTGTTGGTTCATCTACACCCCGAGGCCAGGTTCACTGCATGCCATAGTTTAGCACCGCAGGCTACCAACATTCTCACTCCACGCCTCTTGAGGAACAGCTGGTTGCCCAGATGTGCTGTCTCCTGGGCCCCTTCGACAGTACGCTTTGCACGCGGTAAAATGGATTTTCAACCTAACAGGGGGCCAGTGGAGTACTGTTATCAGGTTCACCCGTAGGATTATAATATGGTATGCTGTGTGGCATGAGGAGGGTATAACAGTAGATCAGAGCTAGGTGTGTGGCGCCGGATCTTAGCATTTGCCACGACCGTAGCATTCCCTTTTAATGAAAAAACCACAAACATTGACGCATAAAAATAATGAAGTAGTCTCTAGTGAAGGTTTTAGAGGTTAAATTATATTTATCAATCTATTTATTAATTAAAAAATGGATAAACAAATTAATATAAAAAAGAAAGCTGACGAGTGTAAATGGGTTCATCATCGAGTGATTTTAAAGTAAATTGTTGACAAAGTTGGAAGATAACCAAAGTCCACCCTGTGCCAAGATCACAGGCAATGAGGGCGCAGACGGCTCGGAGAGGGTCCCAAGGTCCAGGCCAGAGACAGAAGCGGCAGTGAATGTTATGTAAACTGCGCATTCATGCCAGAGAAAGAGGCCTGGGGGACCACGTGCAACATCTGCACCCTCAGAGGGGAAAGAGGAACGGGCAGATGCATCCCCCGCTGCATATTACAGGTCTAAAATTAGTGTCTTGCTTCTGTTTGTTAATAAATAAAATTAAAGCAGAAACGACATCATTGTCTGAGATAGAGGACCTTATATGTGACTCATGCCTCATGCTACATGCAGGTCTAATTGAGGTATGCCATGCGGACTGCCTGGCAAGTATTCCTGTAGTAGTACCTGCACCACGAAAAGCCCCCCTACAATCATTTGAGCAGGCTTATTGATTTAAATGTACTTACATCACCAAGACATTCTGTTGGACGTCATTAAGTTAAGTAGTAGTGTTGCACAGCAAAAGGATACTCCCAACAATTAGCTCTTGAAAGAAAAAAGGTATATTGACAAAATAAATTGGCTACTGCGCATGTGAGTAGTGTAAATCATAAATGTATGCGAAATGAGAAAATACCAGAACTGTTCCTTTTAATTTAATGAAACATCATTTAAAGTGTAGAGCCTCAGCATCTGAAACTTTAAACGAAAATGCCGACTACTTACGCCAAATTATTTCTACCTCGAGGTGTAGCCGCATGGCGTAAAAATTACCTCATGTAAGTAAGAAATCCTGATGTTAAGAATTTCTAAGCAGCTATTCACTTGTCCCTGCGAAAACGACTGCCTATTGAAGAACGTTTTCTTCACGAGTAAGTCAGGAATGAGGCAGGATAATTGGATCAAAGTGGTGTTTTGGGAAAGGGGCGGGTATCTCACAAACTCAAAACTTTTTGTTTGTTCACAAATGTTTTTGCAAGGCATTTCCCGCTCTTGAAACAAACAGGAGGTTTCTCCTCTGCAAAGGCACGGGCAAGTGTGTTTTAGTGGTGAGAAATTCAAAAAGAACACTGCCTTATTACCTGGTGGTGATGAAGGAGAAGAATTGCTCCACAACAAAAATATTTGACTGTGTAAGGAAAATGGGAGTTAAAAAATGGACAACTGGCTAATCGCGCTTAGTCTGAGCCAAGGCATTGTCGAATGATGAAAGCCAAGGCCCTGGCACAGATTGGGCATTCACCATTTGGAGGTGCAAGCCCACAAATCAGTAAGAGTTGTACACCTCTATGGATAAAACTTTTCGATTTAGTGAATTCCAAGTTAAAAATAAATCTTGAACAAATGTATAATAATTTTTTTAGGTCCCCAGATAAACTCTTACTTTTGTGCATCTCTGGATAATACATTTTTTTAAAAAGCAGGTGTTTGCTTGTATCATACTACATTCATAAAAGAAAATCTAGTGCGGGTTTCTCTTTGAGCATCCTCTAGGTGTGTGTATCTTTCTCACTGCCCTAGCCCTCTTTTCTCTGTACACGTGGCACGAGGAGGGATAGGCCTACATATCTACAACACCCTCCTAGTCGTGGTCATCACCTAGGAGGCAATGAGCATAAGACATACTTAGCAGTTATGTAACCACTACAGATGCGGAAGCTCTACAGTCATTTTTAGGTCGAGACTGAGCAGCGCATGAGCAGCTCGGCGGCATGCTGTATTGGAGAATGGAATAGAAGCCCCACCCACATTTGTCATTGGCTTCTGACATTGCCATTCGTAAATGCTGGCTTCTAATTCGTTAAGTGGTTTGTCAGTCCCTCCTTAGTACCACCTTGTCTTCAATTGTAACCTCCCATGATGACTGGCCCTTTTACTTCGGTTGTTACACAGTACTTCTTATTTAGTCTGTAAGCACTATTTTTTTAATGATTTCTTTTACAGCAGGCTCGACATGCTTTCTTGCAACATTCAGCGTGCCATTCTTGCTTTCAATTTCAGAGCAGCCCGGGACAATGGCAGCCTCTTCTTTGAATAGGGCTCACATTTACAAGAGTTTGAGCTATTGGCATTGTAAATGACAATGCCTTTTATTTATGTGTTAATTAGCAAAACAGATAAAAAAGGCATTGTCAATTACAAAGGCATTAGCTTAACCCCTTGCATGCTGATGACAGCCCCCATCCGTCATGCACTACGGCGCTCGTGTGCTGATGACGGCTGGGGGCCGTCATAAACCCGCCCACTCGCGATTTTGCCGCACAGGCGCAGAATCGCGGCAGCATGCAAGTGGTTAAACTCTCGTAATTGTGAGAACTATTGCATTGCAAATGCGTGTTATCTAGATGCCCTCCCCTTCGGGAAGTTCACCATGAAGTGAAGCAGTCATAGTCACTGTTATTATTCTTTATTTTTTGATTGAATAACATTTTACAATGAGACAACAAACACAACCAACTATAAAAATCCAGGTTAAAAAATGTAGGACAGAAAAATAGTAAAAGCAAGAATAAATAATGCAATATTTTTTAGCTGAATTAAATTTGATAAAATCCATTTCATAGTGCTATTTACATTTTAGTATATATCATACAGTACATGTAGATTTTAATTTTGCTGATCTAATTTCGATCCTATTCTTACTAAAAACTTCGCAAAGGCAGGATTCATTATTATATCATCAGAGTGTAAACATATTATCAGAGCTTGCCTGCAAGTCCGTACTCCTCAAGCATTAAAATGTTTCTTAAGAATGTTTTTTCTTTCAATTTCCAATTCTGAGCAGACACACAGCCGGTGAGTAATGTTCTCTTCTCCTAATTTACATACCCTACATGTGTCTTCTTCTGACCTTATCACCGGCGGAAGATGGTATAAGCCTGGTAATGCCCCAAAATGAGCTTTTGTGAAGATTTTTATATTTCAAAGTCCATTGAGTTTCTAGAATATGCTTGAACTTTTACTTTTGGGAAACCATTTATTATTTGCCAAGCGTGTTTTCTTTTTGCAAATAAATCTTTATCCCTTAGCAGCAATAGATGCGTTGTTAGTTTAATAATAGCTTTCTAAAATGATTCAGAATTATTGTAGTCCAGCAGATTGGGGTCGCACCATATTCTTCTAATGCAGCTTGTAAGTATTTCCAGGCATGTGCTTTCCTATTTATGTTTATTTCCTGCCTTAATAATTGAGACATTTGATATTCATTGTCATTTTTTATTCTAATCCATACTTTTATAAATTGTCCTTTTCTCGCATATAATTGGTAAGTGAATCCAAACTCCAGCCTTATTTGAGCTGGCAATGCATTATTAGGCAGGTAAAAGAGGGTTTTAAAAGTTTTTGTGACCGCATTATTAATGGTCACAGCATTGTTCCCACACAGGGCTTCGCTACCATGTGTTAAGGTAGGCAGCAAATTTGCCGACATAACTTTTAAGAATGGTCGGAACTCAGCTCACCTAATTATTTCTGCAAGATTCTAAATGCAGCTATCAAAGCATTTACTTTCCTTTGGATATCTTTATTTTGCAAGAGGAAATTTCCATTATTGTTGAATAATACTCCCAAGTACTTGTATGATTCTACTTGTTCTAGTTGCATTTTCTCCAGAAACCATTTGATGATTTCTGAAAGATTCTAAATGCAGCTATAAAAAGCATTTGCTTTCCTTTAAATATCTGTTTTTTGCGGGAGAAAATTTCCGTTATCGTCGAATAATACTCCCAAGTACTTGTATGATTCTACTTGTTCAAGTTGCATTTTCTCCAGAAACCATTTGGATTTATATTTTATTCTTATATTTTTGTAGATCACCATAACTTTGGTCTTTGTTTCGTTTATCACCATCCCGTGTTCTTTTGAATACGATGATATTCGATCTATTAACCATTGTAACCCCACTATTGTTTGGCTTAGACGGATGACATCATCTGCGTATAGTAAATTGGATATCTGCTTGTTGGCTAGTTTAGGCGGGTGTGCATTTACTTCATTCAGTGCATTAGTAATGTCTGCTAAAAACAAGTTAAAACGTGAAGGGGCCACTACACACCCTTGCTTGAACCCTGCAGTGGTTTAAATGTCCTTCGTTAGTGTTGATCTATCCCCATCCGTATTCTAACCCAAGTGTCAGCATATAAAAGTTGAATTTGTTTTAAAAGGGACACTGGGATGTCTTGCTCCTTCAATTTTCTCCACAGAAGGCTGATCTAAAATCAACAAAGCACAAATACATGGGTTGTTTCATTGCAGTGCTTTTAACCATTAGCACTGATAAAGCTAGTATATTTGTTGTAGTGCCCAGTCCTTTAAAAAGTCCTGTTTGGTTGGGCGGGAGTATCTGGTTCTCCTTTGCCCATACAGATACGTTTGATAATAAAACTCCCGCAAATAATTTGGCATCTGTGTCTTGAAGAGTAATTCATCTATAATTTTCGGGGTGGGCCCAATTTCCTTTTTTTATAAATTGGCAAAATTAATGACCACCTCGAGGAGTTGGGTATTGTCAATGTCCAGACAATTTCTTTAAAAACTGTTGTTGGATATTCTGACCATAGATCCGGATCCTCCTTATAAAGTGCAAAAGGAATACCATTGGGACCTGGTGACCTATCTTTTTGTGTCTGTATTATTTGGATAGTTGAATTTTTATTATATCAAATTCAAGGTCCAGTTCCTGACTGTGTCAATTATATTCCATTTGCCATCCAGATACATTGTATCCCTGTCGGAGTTTAAATGTGTTGCCAGAAAACTAACCCACTCTTTTCCAGTCAGTGCAGATGATACCACTTATTTATTAGGTCGTACTAGACCATTTCTCGTTTTCCAGAATTTCCTAGAATTCATTTGATTACAAGCGTGGAAAACTTTAGCCCAAAGATCGTGCTTTGCATGCTTTCTTTCGTTCCAGATTAATTTCCTCAAATTTTGAGTAATATTTTGTAATTTGATGGACAATTGATTATTATTTGGGAACTTAGTGAACTGTCTCCTAAAATTGTTACAAGTCCTTCTCATATTCCTTATTGTATAGGATAAATTAATATTATTATTTATTTTCTCCATTCGCATTGTATGTTTTTTCTTAGCTTTGGGTACTAATTCATATGATTTCACTAATTTACATGTAAAGTTTACCTATTGATCAATTGGAGAAAAAAAGATTTTTTCTTCAAAACATTCTTTGGCCAGTTTTGCGCCTATTTTTTATTGTTGTCTTTGGTATGGGCTGTCCAGATAAAGTCTCCTATAGTTGATGGTTCCCTTCTGTCCTCGTGTTGTCAAATATGTTTGATGTTTTATCCTGGGCAAATTTGTGGTGAGTATTTCTGACTATGATCACGGTCAGTCATCTTCCCCAGACAGTACGAGGTAATATTACTAAAGATGATTAATGATACAATCATATAGTCAATGCGTGACTTCGAATTTTGTGAATGAAACGTCCAAGCTGGTGGTGAGTCTTGTGGGAATCTCCCATGTAGTATTCTTTGACACATTGCTTCTATTTCCTTCAAAAAATGTATACCCACTTTGCTTTGTCTGGGCTTTGTGACTGTATCTAGTGTCAGCTGAGGAATAATATTAAAGATTTTGATTTTACTTGATTGCTTGCCTTATATTGTTGACTTACTGTTAGAAAGTTAGGATTGTTTGTATCCATTTGCTCATGCTCCACTCTCAAATCAATGGCTATAAATGTAGCAAGGCCCCCAATAGGGCAACCGTATTTATGTTGCTTAATTGTGGACTCAAAGTATCCTTTAAAACCCTATAACATTACAGGATTGATTGCCCATGTTTCCTGTAATAAAATAACCTGATAGGAATTAAACATAGAGTTTAAGTGGTCCTTATTTACCTTATTGCATACCCCATTTATATTCCATGAGCATAGCTTTAATTTTTCCCTGTCCTTATTTACTTTTTTTATTGTGCATCTTGCATCTTGCTGTGTTCTGTCAGGGATCGTTATTGCCTGAAGAGCCGTAGATATCCATTTTTCGTTTCTTCTAATTAACTTTTCTCTTTTGCTTTGGGTCAATGCTGTTTCGCCTTCTTGCTCCGATTTTTCAAGGGATTTTTTAATATAGAGAATACTTTATTTTTGCTGTTTCTTTGTTGAAGTTTCGGACTCTTTTCTTTGATTAAAGGACTTGGATATACCTTTGGTACTGGCTTGGTAATTATTATCCCCCAGCTGTAAAACATTTCTTTTTCATTCATAATTAATTCCGCTAAAGAGCCAGAGTTCAAGGTTAGTGTCAGGCTACTTTCTCCATTTGGTAAGAATCCAATACTTTCAATGTCTTTGCTTATCACATTTTCTAACGAAGGGATAGACTTAAAGAGGCAGAGACTGTTACCTCTATTCAGTGTGTCTTGCCTGCCTCGAGAGACATATACCGGTTTGAAAATCAGTTGTACCATCCCATTAAATGATGATTCCTCTTTCCTGTCTTTTTCAATACATTCCGCACGATGACCTATGGATCCCAATTCGATACATCCCGGTTCTCCTCAGCTTGTTCTAACATATTGTTTTGGTTCGCATTCATATAACCTGATTTATGTGTTTGATTTACTAGGTTTTGAGAGTATCGATGGTCACAGTCCAGGCTCATTTCCCTGGCCCTGCAGTAACAATTTAATTGAGGCAGTCACAATCCAGGTTTATTTATCTGCTCACTTTAAAGAAGGAATCGCTGGATGGTTCACTTATATACGGGTAATATTATAATGTAGCTTGTGAAGTTATAGTTAGTTCTCAGCATATAATCATAATGAAATGTTATTGTTGCTAAATTTTGGCAGACTGCTAGGACCACTCGAGTTAGATTTATAGAGATCTAGCTTTCCAAACTACTAGAGATTAGCTAATAGATAAAAAAGATGCTTATGATCCAATGCTGCCTAGAATAAGTGGCTTTCCAATCAAAGGGAGGCTCACCATTTTTATAAGTGTTTTCTCTCTTTTGCAATGTCCCTCAAGCCTAAATGTTTCCTTTCCAAATTATCTATTTGCTCCCAATGCTAAGTAAGCATTTGACAGTGTTGCTATTTAAAATAATAGATTTAATTTATGTTTGATGTTAATTTATTCCTTTATGGATATATTTACTACTCTTTCTGTAGATAGATTGAATACATTAGTACCACCCCAAGATTTAAAAAAAACAAAAAGGATAAAAGACAATAAATGTGATGTGTATGCATCAGAATCATTGTGTTTATTTAGATGGATTTACCATGGTTTTCGTTTAACCCCTCTCATTTGTAGGATTGGTATAACAGACGACATCTTGCTGCTTATACATTTACAAATACACATAGTATAGGATTCGGGTCACCCCCCTTCACCCACTGTTTGTTTGAAGTGCCCATCAATGTGTTGGGTCAGCCAACAGCATGTTGCAGGTGTTTCGTTTTTTGCATTTATGTTTGCATTGGCAACTGTAAACAAAGTAGCCCTGCAAGTCCAGTAACGTTGAAGTTGAATTCATTGGATGCTATTACTGTATAAACACTGCCTTTATTCAGAGTCAGTGCTGAATCTAGCAGCTATCTTGAAATGGTAACACCCTCATGGAGTTTCCCAGTGGTGGCTTACAGGAGTCACGCAGCCTGGGGTCTGCCACAGCATAATATTCATTTTTGACAGTGACGGTACAAGGTTGAGACACTAGAGGAAATAGTTGGATAGTTATTTGTTGGGAATGAGGTTCAGAAGCAGATGTGCATGCACAGCACAGCTTGAGACTCTTCACTTTGCTCAAACTCCTGTTCACACTTGAGATCATAGTGCCATCCATGGACTTGGAGTGAAAGAAGCCTTGTTTGTTTCTCATCACACCATCCTACCACGTGTGCACTTGGGTACTTCGTCATTGCCAAGTACAGTATATCTGTAGACTTCGAATGCTTGGCCGAGAAGTATAAACTATATCTCTAATGCCCTCTCCCATTTGCTCTTGGATTGATATTCTTGGTAAACACTGGTTGAGTACTGAAGCCGTTCTCCTTTTCTTATGTTTAAATGGCCTAGATCTATTATTGGCTAGTCTATCACTCCAAAGCTGTGAGATACCACAGGGGTGATACATTAGTCATTGGCTTCTACTTTGTTGATCTTGTAATGGTGCATGCTTCTTTGATGAGAGCATGGCCAGGAATGCCTGACAGTAGAACTGTACTCCATGGTTAATAATAATAATAATAATAATAATAAGGCATTTATTAAGCGACCCAACTACCCCAATGGGGTGTCCCGGCGCTATCGCAGACAAAAAGCGGGGTCGCCGACCAAGCTTAACCGCTGACCATGTTTAAACTAGTCCTGACGACTAAATAGCCAAGTTTTAAGTGATTTGCGAAACAAGGGTTCAGACTGAATGAGGCGCAGGTACAGGGGAAGTTTGTTCCAACATTGAGTGGCGCCCACCTCAAATGATTTACCTCCAGATCTAGCTTTTTGCAATCTGGGGGTGACCAGCCGGCATTGAGTGTTGGACCGTAGAATTCTGGTCTGACCATATAGGCGAAGTCTCCTGAGATAGACCGGCCCTAGACCTTTGCCAGCTCGAAAGGCTAGTGTCAGGGCCTTAAATTCAATTCGCTTAGCGATAGGAAGCCAGTGTAGTTGTCGCAAAAAGGGGGAAATGTGTTGTCTGAGTGGAGCGCCACAGACAAGGCGGGCTGCAGCGTTTTGTACAGTATGCAGTCTGCGGATCAGTCCTAAGGATAGATCCAAATATAATCCATTTGTGTAGTCCAAATGAAAGGTTATTAGTGCATGGACTACTGTTTTGTGTGTAGGATTTGGCAGGTAGTTAATACATTTTCTGATGGTTTTGATTTTTCCAAAACAGGCGGCTGCAACTGTTTGCACCTGCACTCCCAGGGATAGCTGTTTGTCCCATCTAACACCCAAATTCCTGACCGAATCTTTGGGAAGGGGGCCGTGCCCAGTTCCTCAGGCCACCACAGATTGGAGGAGAGAGGGGAGGGCTGATTAAAAAATAGGATCTCGGTCTTATCTGTGTTAAGTTTCAAGAAGTTGCAGTCCATCCAGGCCGCAATGTTCTTAAGACATGCCTTGAGGGGATCAAAAGTGGTGACAGAAACCGCCTTAATGGCGAACAATAGCTGGGTATCGTCAGCATAGGATATCATTTTGATGCTGGTTTTAGAGATCATTTCCGCTAGCAGGCTTAATTAAACATTAAAAAGAAGCAGGCTCAGGGCAGAGCCCTGTGGCACGCCCCATTTAAGAGGTTTAACAAGAGACGTAAAGGAGTGGGTCCGGACCTGTTGTTTGCGGTCAGAGATAAAGGACATTATCCAGGTCAATCATGTGCCCTGAATTCCTATGGCCTTAAGTCGATTCAGAAGGATAGGGTGTGAGACGGTGTCAAATGCTGCAGTGAAGTCTAACAGCACTAACATCACCTTTGAACCCCCATCTACCTCCCAGCGTATCGAATCCACCATTTCAATTAGTGCTGATTCCGTGCTATAACTGGCCTGAAAGCCGGATTGAGACTTGTGAAGAAGGTCATTAGACTCAATGAAGCCAACCAGTTGTTGATAAGCTAGCTTCTTTAAGACCTTCACGGGAGCGGGCAGTAGAGAGATGGGTCTGTAGTTGCTAGGGACTTCCGGATCTGCATTAACTTTTTTTAGGATTCGCTAGAGAAAGGCATGTTTCGAAGCCATTGAATAGGTTCCCGATCTGAATGATGAATTCCAGATAGGATTAAGGTGCGGGTTGAGGAATCCCGCCAGGGCTTTATATTATTTAGCTGGCCAGGGGTCACTCGGGGAGCCAGATTTGCATTTCTGCAGTTCCAGGAGAGAAGCTTCCTCTGATATTTCCGCAAACTCTGAGAGAACTGAACTGGGGGCCTTCCTCAGGTCCTGATCAACAGAAGTCCGGGGCTCTTCCCATGGTTCAGGAAAGGAAGCGTAGATCACGGCAATTTTTTCCTAAACAAATTCAGAGATTTTATTGAAAAAGCTCTGTGAAGGGGGGTGAGTGTGAGCTAAAGGATCAGTGAAGGATTTAACAATTTTGAAAATCTCCCTGGAAGCGCTTTTAGCATTGTCAATTCTCTCCGCTAAAAAATCTCTTTTGTTTGTTGTGAGCATTCTACGGTATTCTTTAAGAGCTGCCCGATAACCTGTCTTGCTTTCAGCAGAATACGTCAGTCTCCAACTGCGTTCTAGTATTTTGCATTCTGCTTTTTTTTGTTTAAGCTCCTCCAAAAACCATGGTGCAGAGGGAGAGGATCTAGGCTATTTTTCTACTTTTAGAGGAGCCAGGGCCTCAAAAGTACCTCCGACCCACTTGTTCAAGTTCGAGATGCTGACCTCAAGATCGTTGGAGGGGACAGGTTTAGAGTCCTTCGTAAGTTGCGTTATTGAATCCAAGGTGATATTGCTCTAATTCCTTCTAAATTCTTTAGGAGTAGAGGTGACTTTCTCTGGGCTGGTCAGCATAAATTGAAAAGGGTTCAGAAAATAATCTGACCATTTTACAGGTAGGGGTGCATGTACTGTGATGTCAGGAAGATTAGAGCAGATCAGGTCCAGGGTATGGCCTGCTTTGTGAGTAGGAGAGGAGACATGTTGTGTCAGGTTACATCCTGTTAAAGTGGCAATAAAATTAGAGCTGTGTGGGCATGAAATATCATCCACATGTAAATTCAGGTCCCCTAACATAGTAAAATTGACGTAACGTATACTAGCTTGGGCGATGTAATCAGCAAGCCTTGCAATTTCGTTAACACTGGAGCTCGGCGGTCTATACAGCAAAAGACCAGAGCAGGAGGTGGACGCAGAGAGCCTGATACAAAAATATAGCCCCTCAATAGAGTCCACCAGCTCAAAGGGAGATGCTGTGATCCCCCATTTTGTTTTATAAATAATGGACACCCCCTCCCAATGTCCCATTCTGCCTGTTGGCACACGCAATGCCATAGCCATCGGGGATGGCTAGAGACAGTGCGGGATTGGTGTCCTCCCGAAGCCACGTCTCCGTCAGAAATAACAGATCCCAGTTATTATCTGTGATAGACTGGAAAATATCCAATGCATGTTTGACCAGAGACCTGCAATTTATCAGCCCGGCTTTTAGTGTCACCTTCTAAGGGGCAGGGGGGTTGTAAAGAACGGGGTAAATTACATCTATGAGGACTAGCCATGTTTAAGGAGAACCAGTCCAAAAAAAACAGCAAAAACATTCCCTGGGATCTGTCTACCCACACCCCTATCCTCTGCACCCAGCACTTCATGTTATGCTTGAGTTTGCTAGAGTATTTGTTTCACGTATCAGCTCCCTATTCTTACCCCTCAACCACAGCCCACCTACAACAAATGACAATAAGGAATAAGGCACGGAATCCTGTAATGACGCGTAAGTGCAAGTAAGTGAATGTGAAGCTGGACAAGGGCATGCATACAGAGAAGGTTCAGACTGGCTGGTGACTAATGTTCAGGGATCACACACTGACTTTTCCCCTTTCTTTGCTGCTACATCTTTGGTCAGTCTCCCTTTGCTCCTATTTCTATGCTGCCACTTGCATTGGTTACTCTTTCCCCAATCCTTAAGTCTGCTCCCTATACACTTTGGCAATGATCCCTCAGCCCTCCTACCTATTACCTTGTATTTAATCAGTTTCTGGTGTTCAATTGTACTTGCCTTTGAACGTTTGAAGAAATTGCTCTCCATCCTCTGTGTTTTGCACCAAGTTACTCTACATATATTGCTTATCATACTGCTGAATGTTAGTTATTATTTCTTTGGTCACAGGTCACACTACTCCAATGGCACACAAACTAGCTCTACGTGTTCTAGCACACAGGAACTGCTATACAGCGTGACACACAATAACAGTGCGACATGGTGTATCACAGGAGCACATTCGTGCATGCAGAGTCACACGTATTTTAATTTTGTATTTACTTATAAAGTTTTATATAGCACGAGCAAGAACCCGAAGGTTATAAGAGCGCTTTACAAAAGTGTGGAAGGGAGGTCAAAAACCCAATATCTACATCAAGTAAAAATACACAACATGAATCATCGCATGATTCACAGACACATAGCACATCCATCGTACTGAGCACAAGCCTGAACACCACTTTCTTTGCATTGAGCAGTTGTTCCCACACCACTTATCTTTCAATCAACATAGAATTTAACTAGAAGAACTTTTTCTCGAGAAGGGTTTATTTTCCATCTTTTCAATGTGTCCGTGTACTGTTTTAGCTCCTAGAAACTAAGCTGCTGAGCTCAAGCTGTATTATCCGGGCCTCTCTATTTTTCAGGAGAGTAGGAGAGAAGAAATACCAGACGAAGAGGTGGTCTAATACTATACCACAAGTTTGACCCCCACAAGGAGAACTAGGCCGATCAGGACCTCATTGGAGTGTTCCCACGGAAGACCACCTCCAGCATTGTGAAAGAAGAAAAGAAGGCGACCATACGAGGGGCAGCGGGAGAAGGGAAGCAATACCTCCTTGTCCTGCCAGGGCAATGACAGCCTCTCTTAATTGGGTCTTTAAGGGGGTTACCCCTTTGCCACGGTCCCTATGAAGATGGCAATAAGCTGTGGCAGGTGGGTCTACATGGACCAGAATTGGCAAAGTGAGCCTCGGTTAGGGGAGATGAATATACACTCGGGGACCCCCTCCTCGCTGTGATAAAATCTTCAGCAAGGAGATGCCTACCTCATCTACTCTTCTCTTAGGATCCTGCTCATCTGTTCTACACCCCTCCTCTGACTCAGGCCATATTCCCCTCTACCCTGCACTTAGATCTTCCATGGTCATTATACAATCAAATTTTATAGGATCGATACGAGCTATCACAGGACTTAACAATCAGTATTGTAATGAATTGTTTCATTGTATATTCCAATTGAAAAATGCCTCTCCATATACTATTCTGCATTTGTCCACACATGTTTTGCGATGACCAATTGCTTCTTCAGGACAACTTTTTTAGATTTGATTAACTCACAATTAACATTCCTAGTTACTAATTTAATTGAACAATTCTACGATCATAAGATTATAATATTGGGGCGCTCTATCACTTACAGTTAGAGGTCACCATACATGTTCTGTTGAAACTCATGTCTGTAAAGGGCACAGTAACCAGCAGCTTCAGTGATTTTGTCTTAGTAAACAAGGCCATGCACACTCTGGGCTGCAACTCAGAGGATGCTGCTTCACCCTTCTCCACATCACTGTAAAGATAGCTTAAGAGGTTTATTCCCTGCTCCCGGCTGAACAACCTGCTGGCCACTAGTTTAAATCAAGGTGGAAAGAGAAATTGCATTTACCGCTCAATTCTGAAAGGGGGTGAGAAAGGAGGAGGAAACACCCACTTGTAGATCCATGAGAATGCCTTAAGAAGTGGCAGTGGAGAAGTGTGGCTCACTGGTTAGAGGAGGCAGACCTGGAAGCAGAGGCCAGCCCAGGACCAGGGTTCAATTCCCGGCTCGGTGGGGTCTTGAGTCCTAAAATGTCCATGGACTCGACAATTCTCGCTCCGGTGCCTACTCGATTCACGGGTTCACACTTTGCCACTCTGGGCAATAGCTTGCTTAATCTCCACAACGACCCCTCGCGGCGGGATGCCTGGCTTTCACCTTGCGGATACCCTGCCGGGGTTATCTCACAGGGGAATACCAGGACGGGTTCCCTAAGCAAGCGCTTAGAAACCGCTCGGTGATTTGCGCTATATAAATTCCTGTACATTTACATTTACATTAATGATTGAGGACGGGTTTTAGTAACAGAAGAGAGACTATTTTAGGGGTGATTTATACAGTGCACACAACAAATCCACTCGTCTACAGTTGCTTGAATAAGAGGCGTCATAAGCAAACCTAATAGCATGCTCATCGACCACAGAAGTACGGAGGGCTGGTTCGCCTTGCCACAATCTCTAAATGTGAGTGAAAGGGATCTGCGCTGAAGCTCGGGTAATTCAAATCAAATGCCAAATAGAGAATCAAAAGTTACTTCTCGTAACTGAGACCACAAAAAGTGATAGATGGAAATATTTAAATTAAACTCCAGCACTACATTTCGTCATTTGTTTGCTTGTCAGTGCCATTACAACGGGAACCAATGATATGCAAATCATTGTTTGGTCCTGACCCAACCCTATACCTGAAAGTAACGAGTAACTTGCACTCCCCCCTAATTCTGCCTGTTTTTCATTCCCAAGTCGTGGTAGCAAAAGGAATATGAAGCAAAGAAAGCTGGAAGGATAAAGACTGTATAAATTAAGCCAGGCATCAAGTTAACAACTTTGAAGCTGCTATTTTGACAAATAAACATCCGCTTAGGTTTGCATCCAAAGTATGTTTGGAAAAGGAATTTTTCATGGCCCTTTGTGCTGCCCCGTGAATCTCTGGAACAGGAACAAAGGACCTTAGTTGTAGGTTAGTAAACAGGGTACTTTGCCACAAACACAAACTTTGCCACAAACATTACCATGTCCGTTAAACACACAGTCAAGTCAAGTCAAGTCAGAATTTATATAGCGCACTACATACTCAGAGGGTCTCAAGGCGCTTGAGGAAGGGGGGAGGTTTACTTATCGAATATCCAGGTTTTAAGCTGTTTTCTGAAGGCTAGGTGGTTTTGAGTGAGGCGGAGGTGGATGGGAAGGGAA